>NC_088130.1:5050810-5735810 GCF_036370855.1 Dromaius novaehollandiae
GGGCAATGGAGAAACCTGGAAGAGCCAGATGTGCAGAACCGGTAAAGGTGGAATTAAAACAAGGAGCTAAACCGGTAAGGCGAAAACAGTATCCCATGAAGTTAGAGGCCCGTGTTGGACTGGAGCCTATGATTAATAATTTCTTAAAGTATGGACTGTTGCGAGAATGTCAATCCGAGTACAATGCTCCAATCCTGCCTGTAAAAAAAACCACATTCACAAGAATATCGTCTAGTACAGGATTTGCGAGCTATTAACCAGATAGTGACTGATGTGCACCCGGTGGTACCCAATCCATACACTTTGTTAACGACGATAAATGATTCCAATGTCTATTTTACAGTATTGGACTTAAAAGATGCTTTCTTCTGCATCCCTTTGGAGGAACAAAGTCAGCAATTATTCGCCTTTGAGTGGGAAAGTCCTACAACGAAACGCAAAATGCAGTTGTGCTGGACAGTACTCCCTCAAGGATTCAAGAACAGCCCTACAATTTTTGGTAATGTACTTGCAAAAGAATTAGAATTATGGCAAGGTAAGAAAGATACCACTACCTTATTACAGTATGTGGACCATATCTTACTGGGGGCAGACACGATTGAAGAATGTAGAGAAACAACCATCAGTTTATTAAATTTTTTGGGAACAGCGGGATATAGGGTGTCTCAGAAAAAAGTACAGATCATGAAGGAAAGCGTAATTTATCTAGGATTTGAAATATCCCAGGGGGAAAGAAAATTAGGAATCGAAAGGAAAGAAGCGATTTGTCAGATCGCCCCCCCCCAAAATCAAAAAGAGAACTCAGGGGATTTTTAGGAATGGCTGGGTGGTGTCGCCTGTGGATACCTAATTTTGGATTAATGGCAAAGCCTTTATATGAAGCTGTTAAGGGGCCGGGAGACTTGCTGGAGTGGACTCCAGAATGCCGAAAAGGATTTGATGAAATCAAGATTGCTCTCATGAGTGCTCCCGCATTAGGACTTCCAAACCTAACAAAGCCATTTGAGCTTTATGTTACGGAAGTTAGGCCTGTTGGCCACCATAACAGGGCTCGACCCTAGGTTCCCGCAGAAAAGTTCAGAGTCAAATCAAAACAAATTAGATAATTTTAATCACGTGCGTGCCGTAATTACAGCTCGAGCTGGGTGCCTCCGAAGAGGGACCCTAACATAAACAAATTCTGGGTAATTATAGTCTTTTCGACTTACATTTCCCACCCCTCACGCGATAGTTAGACCAATAATAATTTTTTGGTCTGGGGTCTCCTGCTCCTCATTGGGTCTCATCGTCATTCTGAGGCAAGCTGTTTTTCTCCTTATTCTTGTTTTTTGCAGTCTCTGATGACGGTTGTACCTCTGTTTTTGTTGGGTCTGGCGGTTGTCTCCCAAGGTCTTATTTTTCCCCATTGTTTTGGCATCTTCCCTCTCGGAGTCGGTGACACAGGTGCACAGACTGCGTGTGGCTCCCCTATGTTCCCAGCCTGAACGAGCTCTGAGGCACTATTTTTTTATTAAACTAAGTAAAGATTCGTTACTTTTCCCATGCTTGGCCTAAGGCTTCAGCAAATCTAGCCACTCATGCTAAGCAAGTTTTATATAAGTTGTGCTAAGCAGCCATTTCTAGACAGTTTCAATTCACTATTCTTTAACATTTATGTACATGAGAGAGGGCACCAGGCTTTGGGAGTGCTTGTACAGACTTTAGGAAATTGGAAAAGACCTGTGGCTTACTTTTCAAGACAATTGGATAAAGTGAGTGCAGGGTGGCCAGGATGCCTCAGAGCAGTTGCAGCTGCTGTGCTGTTAATACAAGAAGCACGAAAATTGACATTGGGACAAAAGGTGACTGTTTATGTGCCACATGCCGTTGCAGCAGTTTTAGAACAAAAAGGGCATCACTGGTTATCCCCGAGTAGGATGGTGCAATACCAAGCAGTGATACTTGAGCAAGAAGATGTAACCATGAAGGTGTCTAATACCCTTAATCCGGCATCTTTATTACCATTTCATGAAGAGGGGAGGTTGGCTCATGACTGTCTGCAAACTATTGAGCGAGTATATTCCAGCCGTCCAGATTTGAGAGATATTCCATTGCAGAATCCAGACTGGGAATTATTTACCGATGGGAGCAGTTTTATAATAAAGGGAGAAAGAAGGGCTGGATACGTTGTTGTCACTTTGGAAGGAGAAATCGAAGCGAGATCCCTACCAGCAAATACATCCGCCCAGAAAGCAGAACTGATTGCTTTAACCCGGGCTCTGGAATTATCAGAGGGAAAACGGACTAATGTGTTTACAGATTCAAAATATGCCTTTGGGGTTATACATGCCCATGGCGCAATTTGGAAAGAAAGAGGATTGCTATCTTCTCAAGGGAATCCTATAAAATACAGTAAGGAGATTATGGAACTACTCAAAGCAGTTAATAAACCCAAAGAAATAGCAGTAATGCATTGCAAAGCACACCAGCCCGCACAGACTGACATAGTTAGAGGGAACAAAAGGGCTGATGAGGCTGCAAAAAGGGCAGCATTATCCGTGTCGGTGGCAGCGTTAGTTCCAGAGAGAATGTTAAAAATGGAAATTCCAGTATACACTGAAAAAGAAAATAAATTAGCAGAAATACTGAAATGCATAAAAACTCCCGAAGGATGGTGGGTGACATCTACTGGACAATGTGTGGTAACTTTGCCGATAATGAAGAAGCTGATGAAGCAAATACATGATAGCACCCACATGGGAGCTGAGGCATTGGTTGAAACAGTTAAAAGATTTGCTGTGGGAGTCAGTATGCTAATAATTGCAAAGGGTATTACACAAAAATGTGAAATCTGTCTTAGAAATAATCCCAAGATTCAGAAGAAGCCCCCCCCAGGGGAAGTAAAAAGGGGCTTCATGCCCGGGGATTACTGGCAAATTGATTTTTCTGAATTACCAAAATGTAATGGATATAAATATTTGTTGGTAATTGTTGACACCTTTTCAGGATGGCCTGAGGCTTTCCTGTGTCGTACCAATAAAGCCAGGGAGGTAGTGAAAATGTTATTAAAAGAAATTATACCAAGATTTGGGGTACCAGAAGGGTTTTCTTCAGATAGGGGACCTCATTTTATAGCAGAAATAGTACAGCAAATCTCAAAAATACTACAAATTAAATGGGCCTTACATACCCCCTGGAGGCCACAATCCAGTGGAAAAGTGGAAAGAATGAATCAAACAATTAAGAGACAGGTAGGAAAATTGTGTCAGGAGACTCAGATGAAATGGACTGATATTTCACCTCTGGCATTATTAAGAATCAGAATAACCCCAAGGGTTAGGGAGAAAGTTAGTCCATTTGAGATTCTGTATGGTAAACCTTACACCATAAATTTAACTGGAAATGAAATTCAAATGCACTGAAACCTCCCCATACACACACACACGAAAAACCCTCAATACACACACACACCCCCAGAAAAAAACACACACGCACACTGAAAAACACACACAAACACACACTGCCCTAACCACAAACACAAACACTGAACCCCCCCCAAACACACACTGAAAAAGCACCCCCACACACATATGGAAAAAAACCTCAGACAGACAGACACACACTCTCTGCAAAAAACCACACACACTGACCCCCCCCCCCCCATACACATGCACTGGAGAAACCACACACACAGGCACACACACAGACACACAGAACCCCCCCTTCCCCCACACACACTGGAAAAAACACACACACATGCACACACTGGAATAAACACACACACGCACACACAGAGAAAATAGCCACACAAACATGCACACACTGGATAAAACCCCACATGCTGAAAGAAACCACACGCATGCACACACTGAAAAAAACACACAGACGGGAAAAAAACTACACACATGCACACACACAGAAAAAAGACACACACGCACATGCTAAAAAAAACACACACACACTGACAAATACCACACACACACGCACACTGAAACCCACCCACAAACTTAAACACACACACACGCACACACACACTGCAAAAAAACACACACTCACAATTAAAAAAACCACACACACACACACAGACACACACTGAAAAAAAACCACACCCCACACTGAAAAAACCACAGACACACTGAAAACACACACACTGCCAAAACCACACACTCTCAGAAAAAAACACCAGACACACACTCACACACACAACACTCCCTGCCACACACACAGAAAAAAAATTGCACCCACACACTCACACCCTGGGAAAAAAACCCACAAACACATGTGCACACACACACATACACACACAGAGGAAAAGACACACACAAGCACACGGAAAAACACACACAGACACACACACAGACACACACTGGAAAAACCACACACACGCACTGAACCCTCCCCACACATGCATTAAACCCCTTCCACACACATGCACTGAAACCCCCCCACACACACTGAAACCCCCCCATACACACACACACACACACACACACACACACACACGAAAAACCCTCCATACACACACAGACACACACAGAAAACACACACACACACACACACACAGAAACACACACACGCAAACATACACACACAAACTCAGACACACTGAAAGCCCCCCCCACACACACTGAGAAAAACCACACACACACACAGAACCCCCCCCACACACACACACGGAACCCCCCCAAACACACACTGAAAAAAACCACACACAGAGACACACACTGAAAAAACACGCACAGTGAAAAAGAACACACGCACTCAAACCACACACACACACACACACACACACACACACACAGAAAAAAATACAGATACACACACACTGAAAACACACACACACACACACACACACACACACACACACACACAGAAGAAAACCCACCCCCCACACTGAAAAAAACCACACACACTGGAAAAAAAACACACACACTGAAAAAAACTGCACACATGCACACTGAAACACACCACACACGCTGAATAAAACCACACACGCGCACACTGAAAAAAACACACGCAAACACACACGCACACACTGGAAAAAACACATGCACACACAGACACACTGAAAACACACACACACACACACACAAAACGCACCCACACACCCTGAAAAAACCACACACACACACACACACACACAGAAAAACACACTGACCCCCCCCACACACACACTGAAAAAAACCAAATACACTGCACCTCCACACACAAGCACTGAACTCCCCCCCCACGCACTAAACCCCTTCCACACACATGCACTGAAACCCCCCTACACACTGAAACCCTCCCATACACACACACACAAAAAACCCTCCATACACACACACACAGAAAAAAACACACACACACACACACACATGCACAAACATAGACACACAGAACCCCCCAAACACACACTGAAACCCCCCCCCACACTGAAACCCCCCCACACACACACTGAAAAAACCATGCACAGTGAAAAAGAACACACAGACACAAAACCACACACACACACTCAGAAAGAAACCACACACACACTCAAACCACACATGCACACACACACACACACATATACACAGAAAAAAAACCACCCCCCACACTGGAAAAAACCACACACACTGAAAAAAACTGCACACATGCACACTGAAACACACCACACACGCTGAATAAAACCACACACGCACACACTGAAAAAAACACACGCAAACACGCACACACTGGAAAAAACACACGCACACACAGACACTGAAAAAAATGACACGCGCGCACACACACACACACACACTGAAAAAATGCATGCACACACCGTGAAAAAACCACACACATACACACACACACAGAAAAACACACTGACCCCCCACACACACACTGAAAAAGAACAAATACACTGCACCTCCACACACACACACACACTAAACCCCTTCCACACACATGCACTGAAACTCCCAACACACACTGAAACCCCCCCATACACACGCACACACACATGAAAAACCCTCTATACACACATACACCGAAAAAACACACACACACACACAAACACAGAAACACTGAACCGCCCCCACACACACTGAGAAAAACCACACACACACAGAAAAAACCACACACACACAAAACCACACACACACACACTGCCCTAACCACACACACACACACACAGAACCCCCAAATACACACTGAAAACCTCCCCACACACACTGAAAAAAACCACACACACACTGAAAAAAACACGCACATTGAAAAAGAACACACACACTCAACCCCCCCCACACACACAGAGAAAAAAAAATACAGAGACACACACACACACACACACACACAGAAAAAAACCACACACACACACACACACACACACACACACACACACACACAGACATACACACACACAGACACAGTGAAAAAAACCCACCCCCCACACTGAAAAAAACCACACACACACTGGAAAAAACACACACACTGGAAAAAAACTGCACACATGCACACTGAAACACACCACACACATGCTGAATAAAACCACACACTGAAAAAATCACACACAAACACACACACACTGGAAAAAACACACACACGCACACACAGACACACTGAAAAAAATGACACACACACACACACACACACACACACACACACACACACACACAGAGAAAAACACACTGACCCCCCCACACACATGCACTGAACCCCTTTCACACACATACACTGAAACCCCCCATACACACTGAGAAAAACCACACACACACAGAACCCCTCCCCACACACACAACCACACACACACACTGCCCTAACCACACACATACACTGAACCCCCCACACACACACTGAAAACCCCCCCCACACACACTGAAAAAACACACACACAGACACACACTGAAAAAAACCACACACAGTGAAAAAGAACACACACACTGAAAAAACACACACACACACAGAGAAAAAAAAGACACACACACACACTGAAAAAAACACAGACACACACACACACAGACACACACTAAAAAAAACCACCCCCCACACTGAAAAACCACACACACACTGAAAAAAACACACACACTGAATAAAACCACACGCAAACACACACACACATGCAAAACCACACTGAACCCCCCCCATACACACTGAAAAAAACCAAATACACTGCACGTCCACACACACACTGAACCCCCCCCACACAAATGCACTGAACTCCCCACACACACACACTGAAACCCCCCAACACACACGCACTGAAACCCCCCAACACGCGCACACACACACGAAAAACCCTGCACACACAAACACACACACACACTGAACCCCCCCCACACACACACACACTGAGCAAAACCACACACACACGGAAAAAAACATACACAGACACACAAAACCATGCAGGCACACTGCAAAAAACACACACACACACACACACACAGACCTAACCACAGACACACACACACACTGAATCCCCCCAAACACACACTGATCCCCCCCCACACACACACACTGAAAAAAGCCACACACACTGGAAACCCCCCCCACACACACACGCACTGGAGAAACCACACACACACTGAAACAGCCACCCCCCCCTGCCCCCCCCCACACTGGAATAAACACACACACACACACACACACAGAAAATAGCCACACAAACATGCACACACTGGATAAAACCCCACACGCTGAAAGAAACCACACACATGCACACACTGAAAAACCCCCCACACAGACACACACAAACACACAAACACACTGTAAAAACCACACACACACACAGACACACACTGAAAAAAAAAACACCCCACACTGAAAAAAACACGCACACACTGAAAACACACACACTGCCAAAACCGCATACTCTCAGAAAAAAACACCAGACACACACACACACACACACACACACTGAAACCCCCCGCACAAACACACTGAGAAAAACCACACACACACACACACACACACACAGAGGAAAAAAAAACCCCACACACTGAAACCCCCCCCACACACAGAAAACACACACACACACACAGAGAAATCCCTCCCACGTGCACACACTGAAAAAAACACGCACACACTGAAAAACACACACGCGCACACACACACACACACTCTGAACCCCCCCCCCCCCCGGCCTCCCCACACACACTGGAAAAACACACAAACATGCAAACACTGGGAAAAACACACACACACACACACACACGCACACACACTGAAAAAAAACCCCACACACTGAAAGAAACCACACATGCGCACACACTGAAAAAAACCAGACACTCTGAAAAAACTACACCCATGTATACTGAAAAAAAACGCGCGCACGCGCGCACACACACACACACAGACACGCTGAACCCCCCACACACACTGAAAATCCCCCACACACACATACACTGAAAAAAACACCATACACACACTGAAACAACCCCCCACCACACACACTGAAAAAACACCCCCCCCCACAGACTGGGAAAAAAAACACACACTGAAAAAAACCACACACACTCAAACTACAGACACACACACTGAACAGCCCCCCCACACACACACACAGTGAAAGTCCCCACACACACAAACTGAAAAAAACCACACACACTCAAACCACACACACTCAACCCCCCCACACACACACTGAAAAACCCTCCATACACACACACACAGAGAAAAGCACACACACACACACACACACACACAGAGAAACCCCCCCACTCACACACATTGACCCCCCCCACACACAGACACTGAAAAAAGCCCCCACACACCCATTGAAAAAAAAAGACACATGCACACACTGAAAAAACCACATGCCAACACACACACACGGAAAAAAAAACACACACAGACACTCACACACACACTGGAAAGCCACACACACACACACACACACACACACACACACTGCAAGCACCACACAAACACTGAAAAAGATGACACACACACACACACACACACACACACACTGAACCCCCCCCACACACACTGAAAAATCGCCACATAGAAACACAGAAAAAAACACACACACACACACACAGGAAAAAAAAGACACACACAGACACACATGCTGCTAAAAACGCACACTATGAACCCCCCCCCCCAAACACACGCGCTCTCTCTCTGTCAGGACGAACCACAGACACTGAAAAAAAACCACGCGCACACACACAAAACCCGAGAAAAACACACACACACACAAACACACTGAACCCCCCCCCACACACACACACTGAGAAAAACCACACGCACACACGGAAAAAACACACACAGAGAAAACCACACACACACACACACACTGACCTAACCACAGACACTCACACACTGAACCCCCCCAAACACACACGCTGAACAAAGCACACATACACTGAACAAACACACACACACACACACACACACTGAAATCCCCCCACACTGAAAAATTGCCACATACAAACACAGAAAAACACACACACACACACACACACACAGACACACAGACACAAAAAAAGGAACGCACACACACTGCTAAAACTGCACACTATGCACCCCCCCACACACACTCTCTCTCTCTCTCAGGATGAACCACAGACACTGAAAAAAACCCACACACACTAAACAAACAACACGCACTGAAAAAAACCCCCACACACAGACACTTAAAAAAACACACAGTGAAAAACACACACTCAAACCACACACACACACACACAAACACACTGAAAAAAACACACAGACACACTCAGAAAGAAACCGCACACACACAGACACAGAGAAAAAAAATACACACACTGAAAAAAACACACACACACTGGAAGAAAACACACAGAAAAAAAACTACACACATGCACACTGAAACACACTACACACACACACACACACACACACACACACACACACACACACACACTGATTAAAACCACACACGCACACACTGAAAAAAGCACACGCAAACACACACACACTGGAAAAAACCATACACACACTGAAAAAACGCACCCACACACGCTGAAAAAAACACACACACAAAAACACACTGAACCCCGCCCCCCACACACACACTGAAAAAAACCAAATACACTGCACCTCCACACATACACACTGAACCCACACACACACATGCACTGAACCCCCCCCACAAATGCACTGAACCCCCCCCCACACACGCACTAAACCCCTTCCACACACACGGAAAAAAACACACACACACTGAAACCCCCCATACACACACACACACACGAAAAACCCTCCACACACACACACACTGAAACACACACACACACAAACACAGACACACTGACACCCCCCCCCCAGACACACTGAGAAAAACCACACACACACATGGAAAAAAAACCACACACACACACACTGACCTAACCACACACACTAAAAAAGACACACACACCCTGACCCCCCCCCCAGACAGACACACACACACACACACTGAACCCCCCCCCCACACACACACAGACAGAATCTGAAAAACACACACACTGAACCCCCCCCACACACAGACTGGAAAAAAAAACATACTGAAAAAAACTACGCACACTCAAACCACAGACACACACACTGAACAGCCCCCCACACACACACAGTGAAAATCCCCACACACACAAACTGAAAAAAAATGACACATGCACACACTGAAAAAACCACACACACAGACACTCACACACACTGGAAAGCCACATACATACACACACACTCTGCAAGCACCACACAAACACTGAAAAAGATCTCTCTCTCTCACACACACACACACACACTGAACCCCCCCACACACACTGAAAAATCGCCACATACAAACACAGAAAACACACATACACACACACACACACACACACACACACACACACACAAAAAAGGAACGCACACACACTGCTAAAACCACACACTATGCACCCCCCCCACACTCTCTCTCTCTCTCTCTCTCAGGAAGAACCACAGACACTGACCCCCCCCCCACACACACACAAACCGAAAAACAAACACACACACACACACACACAGAAAAAAAATAGAAACACACTGAAAAAAACACACACACTGGAAAAAAACAGAAAAAAAACTACACACATGCACACTGAAACACACTACACACACATACATACACACGCTGATTAAAACAACACACGCACACACTGAAAAAAACACACGCAAACACACACACTGAAAAAAACACATACACAAACAAAAACACACTGAACCCCGCCCCACACACACACTGAAAAAAAACAAATACACTGCACCTCCACACATACACACTGAACCCACACACACATGCACTGACCCCCCCCCAGAAACGCACTGAACCCCCCCCCCCCACGCACTAAACCCCTTCCACACACATGGAAAAAACCACACACACACACACACTGAAACCCCCCATACACATACACACACACGAAAACCCTCCACACACACACACACACACAGAAACACACACACACACACACACACACACACTCTGAGAAAAACCACACACACACACACACACGCACACACACACACTGACCCAACCACACACACACACACTGACCCCCCCCCCCAACACACACACTGAAAAAAACACACACACACCCTGAACCCCCCCCCACACACAGACTGGAAAAAAACACACACACTGAAAAAAAACACACACACTCAAACCACAGACACACACACTGAACAGCCCCCCCCCACACACAGTGAAAGTCCCCCCCCACACAAACTGAAAAAAAACACACACACTCAAACCACACACACTCAACCCCCCCACACACACACTGAAAAACCCTCCACACACACACACACACAGAAAAAACAGACACACACACACACACACACACACACACACACAGAGACACTGAACCCCCCCCACACACGCACACACTGAAAAAAACACACGCAAACACACACACACTGGAAAAAACACACACACATGCACACAGACACACAAAAAACCCTCCATACACACACACACAGAATAAAACACACACACACACACACTCTGAAAAATTGCCACATACAAACACAGAAAAAACCCCCACACACAAAGAAAAAAAAAAGACACACACAGACACACATGCTGCTAAAAACGCACACTATGAACCCCCTCCCACACACACACGCACTCTCTCTCTCAGGAAGAACCACAGACACTGAAAAGAACCCACGCACACACACACAAAACCCGAAATGCACACACACACAAACACACACACACTGAACCCCCCCCCACACACACACAGACAGAATCTGAAAAACCCAAACACACACACTGAACACCCCCCCCCCCCCCCCAGACTGGAAAAAAAAGCACACACTGAAAAAAACCATGCACACTCACACCACAGACACACACACTGAACAGCCCCCCAAACACACACAGTGAAAATCCCCACACACACAAACTGAAAAAAACCACACACACTCAAACCACACACACTCAACCCCCCCACACACAGACTGAAAAACCCTCCATACACACACACACACAAAAACCAGACACGCACGCACGCACACACACACACACACGCACACAGAAACCCCCCACTCACACACACTGAACCCCCCCACACACAGACACTGAAACCCCCACACACACACAGACACTGAAAAAAAACGACACATGCACACACTGAAAAAAACACACGCCAACACACACACACACGGAAAAAAACACACACACACTCACACAAACACTGGAAAGCCACACACACACACACACACACACACACACACACACTGCAAGCACCACACAAACACTGAAAGAGATGACACACACACACACACACACACACACAAACCCCCCACACACACTGAAAAATCGTCACATACAAGCACAGAAAAAACCACACACAGAGAAAAAAGACACACACACACACTGCTAAAACTGCACATTATAAACCCCCACTCCCCCCCACACACAAACACACACACACTCTCTCTCTCTCTCTCAGGATGAACCACAGACACTGAAAAAAAACCCACACACACACAAACACACACACACTAAACAAACAACACGCACTGAAAAAAAACCACACACACAGACACTTAAAAAAACACACACAGTGAAAAAGAACACACACACTCAAACCACACACACAAACACACTGAAAAAAACACACACACACACTCAGAAAGAAACCACACACTCAAACCACACACACACACACACTGAAAAAAACCCACCCCCCACACTGAAAAAACCACACACACACTGAAAAAAACTACACACATGCACACTGAAACACACTACACACACACACACGCTGATTAAAACCACACACGCACACACTGAAAAAAACACACGCACACACTCAGAAAGAAACCACACACTCAAACCACACACACACACACACTGAAAAAAACACACACACACACTCAGAAAGAAACCACACACTCAAACCACACACACACACACACTGAAAAAAACCCACCCCCCACACTGAAAAAAACCACACACACACTGAAAAAAACTACACACATGCACACTGAAACACACTACACACACACACACGCTGATTAAAACCACACACGCACACACTGAAAAAAACACACGCACACTGAAAAAACGCACCCACACACACTGAAAAAACCACATACACAAACAAACACACACTGAACACCCCCCCACACACACTGAAAAAAAACAAATACACTGCACCTCCACACATACACACTGAACCCCCCCAAACACACACTGAAAAAACCCACACACAGTGAAAAAGAACACACACACTCAAACCACAAACACTGAAAAACACACACACTCACACACACACTCACAAAGAAACCACACACACACACACAGAGAAAAAAAAATGCCCACACACACTCTGAAAAAATGCCCACACACACTCTGAAAAAAAACACCCCCCCACACTGAAAAACACACAGACACACTGGAAAACACACACACAGACACACACACACACACACACACACAGAGAGAGAGAGAGAGAGAGAGAGAGAAATACCACACAAACACAGTGAAAAATACCACACGCACATACTGGAGAAACCACACACACGCTGAAAAAAACCCCACACACTCAAACCACACACACACACACAGAAAATCCACACACACACACACTGAAAAAACCACAAACACACTGAACCCCCCCACACACACACACTGAAAAAAACACACACACACTCAAACCACACACACTCAACCCCCCCACACACAGACTGAAAAACCCTCCATACACACACACACACAAAAACCAGACACGCACGCACACACACACACACACACGCACACAGAAACCCCCCACTCACACACACTGAACCCCCCCACACACAGACACTGAAACCCCCCCCCACACACAGACACTGAAAAAAAACGACACATGCACACACTGAAAAAAACACACGCCAACACACACACACACGGAAAAAAACACACACACACTCACACAAACACTGGAAAGCCACACACACACACACACACACACACACACACACACACTGCAAGCACCACACAAACACTGAAAGAGATGACACACACACACACACACACACACAAACCCCCCCCACACACTGAAAAATCGTCACATACAAGCACAGAAAAAACCACACACAGAGAAAAAAGACACACACACACACTGCTAAAACTGCACATTATAAACCCCCACTCCCCCCCCCACACAAACACACACACACTCTCTCTCTCTCTCTCAGGATGAACCACAGACACTGAAAAAAAACCCACACACACACAAACACACACACACTAAACAAACAACACGCACTGAAAAAAAACCACACACACAGACACTTAAAAAAACACACACAGTGAAAAAGAACACACACACTCAAACCACACACACAAACACACTGAAAAAAACACACACACACACTCAGAAAGAAACCACACACTCAAACCACACACACACACACACTGAAAAAAACCCACCCCCCACACTGAAAAAACCACACACACACTGAAAAAAACTACACACATGCACACTGAAACACACTACACACACACACACGCTGATTAAAACCACACACGCACACACTGAAAAAAACACACGCACACTGAAAAAACGCACCCACACACACTGAAAAAACCACATACACAAACAAACACACACTGAACACCCCCCCACACACACTGAAAAAAAACAAATACACTGCACCTCCACACATACACACTGAACCCCCCCAAACACACACTGAAAAAACCCCCACACAGTGAAAAAGAACACACACACTCAAACCACAAACACTGAAAAACACACACACTCACACACACACTCACAAAGAAACCACACACACACACACAGAGAAAAAAAAATGCCCACACACACTCTGAAAAAAATGCCCACACACACTCTGAAAAAAAACACCCCCCCACACTGAAAAACACACAGACACACTGGAAAACACACACACACACACACACACACACACACACACACACACAGAGAGAGAGAGAGAGAAATACCACACAAACACAGTGAAAAATACCACACGCACATACTGGAGAAACCACACACACGCTGAAAAAAAACCCACACACTCAAACCACACACACACACACAGAAAATCCACACACACACACACTGAAAAAACCACAAACACACTGAACCCCCCCCACACACACACTGAAAAAAACACACACACACAAACACCACACACACTCAACCCCCCCACACACACTGTAAAACCCTCCATACACACACAGACTGAGAAAAGCACACACACAAACACACAGAAAACACACACACACACGCACACACTGAACCCCCCCCACACATACACACACTGAGAAAAACCACACACACGCACACTGAAAAAAACACACACACAAACACTGAACCCCCCCCACACGCTCTCTGAAAAAAACCACATACACACTGAAAAAACACACACACACACACACACACACACACACACACCCTGAAAAAAAAACAAATACACTGCACCTCCACACACACACACTGAACCCCCCCCATGCACTAAACCCCTTCCACACATACACACTGAAACCCCCCCACACACGCACACTGAAAAAAACCACACACAGTGAAAAAGAACACACACACTCAAACCACAAACTGGAAAAACACACACACACACACACACTGAAAAAAAACCACCCTCACACACTGAAAAACACACAGACACACTGGAAAAACACACACACACACACACACACACACACAGAGAAAAATACCACGCAAACACAGTGAAAAATACCACACACACATACTGGAGAAACCACACACACACATTGGGAAAAACCACACACACACTGAACCCCCCCCCCCCACACACACACACAGAAAATCCACACACACACACACAGAAAAAACCACAAATACACTGAACCCCCCACACACACTGGAAAAAACACACACAGACGCACACTGAAAAAACGCACCCACACACACTGTAAAAACCACACACACACACACACAGAAAAACACACTGAACCCCCCCCCACACACACCGAAAAAAACCCAAATACACTGCACCTCCACACAAACACACTGAACCCCCCCCCACACATGCACTGAACTCCCCACACACACACACTGAAACCCGCCAACACACACTGAAACCCCCCCATACACACACGCACACGAAAAACCCTCCATACACACACACACACACACACACACACACACACACACACACAGAACCCCCCCACACACACAGTGAGAAAAAACACACACACACATGGAAAGAAACCACACACACACACGCACACACACCCCTGTCGCCTTCTGATGCGACAATCTCCCGTTCGCCTGAGACGGCACGGAGGCTCCCCCAGCCTCCGGGCCAATGAGCACTGACACCAATATGAGGATGCTGCAAATGGCGTTTATTGTACGCATGTATTTGCTTATATACCTACAAGCATACTGCTATCTCTACGTCATATCCTTCCTCTTCCTTCCTCTTTCCGTGCCATCGCGAGATCTTCCGATCGCCGTTCCCTACATCTCCCCCTCCCCATGCTTTGACTATGATATTTGCTTTAAATTGCCGTGTCGCGGGTTAAGCGTTCATAGTGTGGGTGTGGGTGGGACCACCCCTTTTCTAGCAGTTGTCTTACCAAGCATCTAAACACTAGTCTACATACTAATATACCTAGCACGAGCATCAGTAGCAGGTGCAACTCTTCTATTAGTAATTGCCTGGCCCATGATCCTAGCCCAAGCCAATTACCACTACTGAACCCAGAAGGTCAAGCTCTTGCGGGTCCCAGGGCAATGACGCATTCAGCGTGTCAATGCTCTCTCAGCTTTGGTAGGTCTACGGTCAAATTCAATGGGACCCCTATTAAGCATGTCTTAAAAGGGCTGCCCCGCACCCACCAACGTCAGGCAAAATTGCTTATTTCCTGTCCGGTTTGCCAGGTGAGTCATAGATTGTTACTACCCCATTTCGCTAACATTGGTTCGCCTTTCACCCCTTGGAGTCCCAGTCCCAGCATCGCTACAAGGAGAGCTACTTGGGTTGCTCCCCCTGCCATCTTCTCGGGTTTTCTGGTTACGCGTTCTTCTTGTGGTTTCACGCGCCTTTTCTCATCTGTTCTTCTTCTCCTGTCTGCTGTCTTTGCTGCTAGAAGGGATCATCAGCTTTTCAGGGTGGTCCTCCCCTGCAATAAAACTCAGACATTCATTAATTCACCTGACTCTCTGCTTCCTGTCTTGTCCTTGCCCTGAGGTCTGGGCGTACCCACTTCATAGGGACCCATCTTACCATTTCTCCCTGCCTGACCGCTGCATACCCTCGTCCTTGGGTTACCAGCTGCCACCCCTCTTCCCATTCCCCTTTTTCCGGGATTCGAACCTTTACGTCTGGTCCCTCGTGCATCGCTCGGACCACCCAATGCTTTTCCGCTGGCGTCTTGTTCTCCTCCCCCCTGATGAACTGATTCAGACCGAATAAGGCGCGCATAATTATTTCTGATTGTTTGTGCGCGGGGATTCTTTGTGTATATCCTTCCCCCTCCCCAAGAATCTCGATCCTTTGCTTTAAAGTGCGGTTTGCTCGCTCGACAATGGCTTGACCTGTGCTATTATAGGCAATACCGTGCACTAGCTTAATTCCCCACCGTACGGCCCATTCTCTCGTGCTTTGCGCTGTGAAACACGTGCCGTTGTCTGTTTTAATAGTTTCTGGGGCACCCAGCCAGGCCATTGCCGTGTGCCAATGCAACTGTGCCGCCCGCGCTGTGACTCGTTTATGTTGGGTCGCCACGATGATACCGCTGTGTGTGTCCACTGTGACAGCCAGCCAGGGCCGTGGTCGAAGTCGCTGGCACATTGTGAAGTCCGTTTGCCATATTTGGTTTCCTTTCAGCCCCCTGGGGTTGATGCCGGCGCCCCACAGGGGGGTTTTTTGGCAATACGGGCAAGCCGCAACCACTTCACGAGCCGTGGTGAGGGGGATGTTGCAGCTTTTTGCCAGTGCTTTTGCACCAACATGGAGAAGGTCGTGCACCTGCCTTGCTTCTGCGACTGTCCACACACCTTTGGCCGCTTGATCGGCTTTATTGTTGCCTTCTTGGTACACTCCTTGGATTGCCTCATGACTCCGAACATGAATAACAGAGGCAGTGGCCCGCCGTTGTTGTAGGGCTTCTTCTAGCATTAGCGCAATGGGCGATCCGGCCCATCCGGGATATGACATGTTGTGTAACAATTTAAAGACGAACATGGAGTCTGTCACTACATTCAAATGCTCTTCTGGCCACATTTGCAATGCCTGCACCACAGCTCGGGCCTCTAGATGCTGTACGCTACTGTCCGGCTCGCTGATCTTCACTCGGTGCCATTGGGCCTTTTGATCTTGCCACACAACAACCGCTGCCCTGGTCACCGATGACGCGTCGGTGAACACTGTGCGCCCTGGTGCAGGTCGCTGTAGCACTCGGGCTTTCAGATGGGGCCGAAGGACGGAGAGGTGTGTATACATCTCCAGCACAGGCGATAATCTGATTGTTCCTGGGAATCCTTCTAAAGCTATTGCTATACTATCTTGTTTCTGGACCACGCTGTCCCATTGACTCCTTTTTACCGGCAGGTAAATGGACTCAGGCTCCTTCGCGAAGTGCCGAACGGTGGCGGTTCGTCCCTTCTGTATCACCTGTGCCAACGCTGTTACGATTGTGACGTATGCCGTACTTATTTGGTTTGACACTATCCACCATACGACTTCCGGACGCTCCGGTGTCCCTTGTCCTAGAACGCCTATGGCTCCTGTTCTTGTAACTGCCACGTACAGATTGATAGGTCTGGCCGGGTCGTATCTCGTTACTCCGCCCTTTGCCATGAGATCTTCTATTTCTCGGAGGGCTTCTAACGCGTTGGGTGTCATCTGCCTCGGTTCCCATGGTTTGTGGCCCTTGAGCAACTCGAGCAGTGGCTCCATCCACTCCTTGGGAATACCTATCAGCCCTCGCAGCCATTGGAGAGCTCCAACCAATTGTTGTACATCATGCAACGTTCGTATCTCTTTATTGAGCTTTATTGGCTGTGGGACCACAGCTCTGGGGAGGATGGTGGTTCCCAGATAGTCGACAGATTCTCCCCTTTGTGTCTTCGCTTTCTGGACGTACAATCCCGCTTCATTTAGGCAGTTAATTACTGCCTGTTCTGCCTGATCGGTTTCTTGCTGGGTCTCTGCAGCTATTAGGAGGTCGTCCATGTAATGGATGATAAGCGCGCGCGGGAACTGCGCTCTTACCGGCTGCAATACCTTAGCTACTGCCGCCTGACAAATCGTAGGTGAATTTTTTATGCCCTGCAGGAGGACTGTCCATTGATATCGCGCTGCTGGCTCCTGCAGATTCTCTGAGGGCAGTGTGAAGGCAAATCGAGCTTTGTCCTGAGGGGCTAATGGTATAGAGAAAAAGCAATCTTGGATATCCATCACCACCACTGGCCAATTCTTTGGTATTGCTGATGGTAGTGGCAACCCCGGCTGGAGGGCACCCATCGCTTCCATCTGCTGATTTACCGCTCGTAGGTCGTGCAGTAATCGAAATTTAGACTTGTCCTTTTTGTGTATCACAAATATAGGAGTGTTCCAGGGACTGTGGCTTTCCTCCAGGTGTCCCTGCTCCAGTTCTCTACTTACTATTTGTCGGGCAGCCGCCAATTTGTCCGCTGTCAATGGCCACTGCTCTACCCACACAGGCTCATTGGAGCACCATGTCAGCGGGACAGCGAAATGAGCCCCGAGGAGGTAGGCAGTGGCCCTTACCCTAAATTTGTCAGGTGAAAGCCGCTTTGCAATAAGGCATCTCGCCCTAACAATGGTTCCCCTATGGCAGTTATGTACGGCCGCACACGGATGATCTGAGCAGGCCTATCCGGGTCCTCCAATACAATTGTGATATCGGTTTCAGAAATCATAGCCTCCGCCCTGCCTCCCACTCCATCTAACGAGCTTGCCACTTTTGCTGGCCAACTCGATGGCCACAACCACGAGGGCACACATGTAACATCTGCCCCCGTATCTAGCATCATTATTAAGGGGATGCTAGGAGGACCCGCCCCTGGTGGGCCTATCAGATGCGCTTTCACTCGGGGTCTCTTCTCACACCCTAAGACCAGGGCCACGCGGGGTTTCCCTTCGGAGTTTGGTCGCTGGAGCTGTCCATCAGCGGTGTGTTGTTGTTGACGGGGGCTACTTGAAGCCGGCTCACCGGGGAGGGGTGGCCCCCTAGTTGCCCTCCCCGCTTCTCGTTTCCCGACCGCCGACAATCTCGTGCTCTGTGTCCTGGTTTTCCACAGGCCCAGCATGTAAGGCTCCCCATACCCCTTGTTGGGCGCGCGTAACTTCCCTTATTCGTGCACTGTGCTCTCAAATGGCCCATTCGCCCGCAGCCAAAGCATGGGCCTCCCTTTGGACCTCCTTTAGCTCTAACCTCCGGCATTGCCATAACTGCTGCAGCAATCTGTAGGGCTGTGGTCTTGTCCCGGTGTTCTAATACGTACTTGATCGTCTGCCCTAGACTTGCTCCCTTAGGCGCTGTTCTTAGGATTTCTTTTGTCAACTCGTTGCCCTGTTGTTTGATACATTCCAACATCACCGCTCCTTTTGCAGCGTCTGGTAAAGATGCAAGTTCTACTGCTGCCTGTAGCCTGTCACAAAACTTGTCAAACGGCTCTCCCACTCTCTGCTTCACAGTCGTCCATGGCTCTGCCTGCTGCACCAGTGGCCCAATATCATCAAAGGCCTTTCGAGATGCTTCTGTTGCCACCAGTATCTCCCGAGGTCTCAGGCCCGCTGCCTGCTGCTGGGGTGTAGCCATGGCTGCATCAATTCCTCTTAACCGCATTAGGGTGGATTGGCCCAGTGGGTTCTGCGGGTCTGCCTGTGCGGCCATCAACGCCTGCTGCAAGCGCGAGGTCCACGCTTCTTTCCACATAAGGACCATCGTGGGCAATAAAACCAGTCGCGCGAGGGCGCGACAATCCCACGGTATTAGGCCTCCCGCGTGCGCCGCGTCCAGCAACGTCTGTGTCACCGGGTGTCGCAGGCCCTGTTCTTGCACTGCTTTCAATAGCTGTTGTACCGTCTTTGGGTCGAGGGGCATCCATTCCACTGCTCCCCTCCCCGGGGCAACTCGTACTGGGAAGGCCCCTATTGGCGCACGAAACTTGAGGCCACTCAGGGCACATTCCGTCGCTATCAGTTTCCAGTCTGTTAGGGGAATTTCTTTTCCCCCTCCCGCTTGGGTGGAACCTGCTGTCTCTGATGGCCCTCTTTGTTTAGCTGCTGCCTCTGATAGCCCTCTTTGTTTAGCTGTTGCCTCTAATAGCCCTCTTTGTTTAGCTATTGCCTCTGATAGCCCTCTTTGTTTAGCTGTTTCTTCTTCCAGAGCTGTAAGCAGCATAAACATCTGCTCCATATCTCTTGTGACTTTCCTCCTCCTTTTTTTTTTTTTTTTTTTTTTTTTTTTCCCTTCTCCTTCGCCTCTGACTGCGGCGGGGGAACTCCGCCCTAGTTGCTGCACCTGAGTCTTCAGTCTCCTCCTTCCGCAATGCTGGTCGACGCCCACTCCTCTCTCGGCCAGCGCCATCTTTTCCCGGGTGCGGCACCCTCGGTCTTTCCCCTGCTTCTGGTCTTTCCCCTGCTTCTTCTCTTCTTTCGTCCTCCCACTGCACCCGAATCATGGTCCCCGGTAGCCAGTCTCGGGGATCATCCACTATAAGCGGTCTTTCCTTTTCTTCTGCCTCCTCCACTTTCACCTTGCTTTCTTTTCCTCTACCCGCCTCTGGCTTTTTCATATCTGGGTCTCCACAAAGGTCTCCTGGTTCTCCTAGTTCTCCCCCTTCCATCGCCCTCATTGCTTTCCACGGATACCGCGGCGGAGGCGGAGAAGAGGGCGTTATTGGGTAAGCCTCTGGAGTTTTTGCCTCCCCCTCTCCCCGCTCTGGTTCTTGATTAACCGCCTCCTCCTTTATGTCTGTTTCCACACTCTCCGTTTTCACTTCATCCCCTACTATCGCCTCTTCCTCTATTGCCTCCGTTCGCTCCTCTGCGTTCGCTGCTGTCTGTGTTGCCATTTCCGCGGACATGTGTAGCGCCGCGCGGGCAGCCTGCCAGGTCTCAAGCTCCTCCCTAGTCCTTTCTAAAATGATCGTTATATCTCCCCACGTCTTAAGCTCTGCAGCCTTCTTAGTGGCCATAGCTCTCTGAGCAAGTGCTCGAGTGCACTTCTCCCAGTTAGAAGGGGAAAAAATGTCCCCTGGTCTAACTATCGCTCCATCTTTCAGGAGCCGCCCGACGCAGTTTGCTACTGCATTCACTCTCATAGAGAGCACCCATTCCCGGGCACCCACGCGTACAACCTTAAGTACCGCGTCCATGATCCGGATCCTCTCGACCGCCTGCGGTCCGCCGTCTCAGCTATCACGTCGGGGTCACCACTTGTCGCCTTCTGATGCGACAATCTCCCGTTCGCCTGAGACGGCACGGAGGCTCCCCCAGCCTCCGGGCCAATGAGCACTGACACCAATATGAGGATGCTGCAAATGGCGTTTATTGTACGCATGTATTTGCTTATATACCTACAAGCATACTGCTATCTCTACGTCATATCCTTCCTCTTCCTTCCTCTTTCCGTGCCATCGCGAGATCTTCCGATCGCCGTTCCCTACACACCCCAAACCACACACACACACACACACACACACACACACACACACACACACACACACACACACACACTGAACACCCCCCTACACACACTGAAAAAAGCCACACACACTGGAAACCCCCCCCCCCACACACACACACATGCACTGGAGAAACCACACACACACACACACACACACACACACACACACACACACACTGACCCCCCCCCATGCCCCCACACACTGGAATAAACGCACGCACACACACACACTGAAAAAAACACACAGACTGAAAAAAACACCACACACTCACACACACACACAAAACACTCCCCGCCACACACACAGAAAAGAAATACACACACACTCACACCCTGGGAGAAAAACACACACACACACACAAACACGCACTGGAGAACCCTCCCACACACATGCGCAGTGGAGAAACCACACACACACACACACACACACACACTGACCTCCCCCCCACCTCCCCACACACACTGGAAAAAACACACAAACATGTACACACTGGGGAAAAAAAACACACACACACACATTGAAAATTGCCACACACTGAAAAAAACCCACACGCTGGAAAAAAACCACACACATGCACACACTGAAAAAAAGCACACACTGAAAAAACTACACACATGCACACTGAAAAACGCTACACACAGACACACTGAAAAAAACACAGACACAGACACAGACACACTGGAAAAACCACACACACTGACAAAGACCACATACACCCACATACTGAAACCCACCCACAAACAAACGTAACAAAAACACAAACTGCAAAAAACCACAGACACACACACACACACACACACAGACACACACTGAAAAAAAACATCCCACACTGAAAAAACCATGCACACACTGAAAACACACACACTGCCAAAACCGCACACTCTCAGGAAAAAAAAAAACCAGACACTCACACACACAAAAAAACACTCCCCGCCACACACACAGAAAAGAAATACACACACACTCACACCCTGGGAGAAAAACACACACGCGCACACACACACACACTCACAGAGGAAAAAACACACACAAGCACACTGAAAAACACACACAGAAACACACACACACTGGAAAAACCACACACACTCAAACCACACACACACACACACTGTAAAAACCCTACACTGAGAAAAACAACACACTGAGAAAAACACACACACAGAGAAACCACACACAACCACACTAAAAAAAGACACACACACACACACTGAAAAAAACACACGCACACACAGACACACACTGAAAAAAACCCACCCCCCACACTGGAAAACACACAGACACACTGGAAAAAAACACACACACACTGAAAACACACACAAAGACACACAGTGAAGAAAACACACACTGAAAAAGCTGCACACATGCACACTGAAACACACTGCACACACACACTGTAAAAACCCTACACTGAGAAAAACAACACACAGAAACCACACACAACCACACCGACCCCCCCCAGAACCACACTAAAAAAAGACAGACAGACAGACAGACAGACACACACACACACACACACACACACACAGAAAAAAACACACACACACTGAACAAAAACACACACACTCAAATCACACACTGGAAAAGTCGCACACACACACAAAAAACCCCCACCCACCCAATAAAAAAAAACGGGTGCGCATGCACACACACACACTGAACAACCCCCCCTCCCCCCCACACACACACAGAAAAATACCACACAAACAGTGAAAAATACCACACACATACTGGAGAAACCACACACACACATTGGGAAAAACCACACACCCGCCTCCCCCCCCACACACACCGAATATCCCCCCCACACACAGTGAAAAAAACACAAACACACTGAAAAAAAACCACACACACACACACACACACACACACACACACACACACACAAACAGAAGAAAACACACACACTCAAACAACACACACTCAACCCACCCAAACACACACTGTAAAACCCTCCATACACACACACTGAGAAAAGCACGCACGCACACACACACACACGACACACTGAAACCCCACGTGCACACACACTGAGAAAAACCACACAGACACAGAAACCCCCCCACACACAAAAAACCCACACACTGACCCCCCCACACACAAAGAAAACACACACACACTGAAACCCTCCCCAACACACACACACTGTGAAAAAAAACCACGCACACACTGAACCCCCCCCACACACACTAAAACCCACCCACAAACAAACTTAACACACACACACACACTGCAAAAAAACACACACAGACTTAAAAAAACCACACACACACACACACACACACACACACACACTGAAAAAAACACACCCCACACTGAAAAAACACGCACACACTGAAAACACACACAGTGCCAAAACTGCACGCTCTCAGAAAAAAACACCAGACACACGCACACAACACTCCCTGCCACACACAGAGAAAAGAAATACACACACACTCTATGGGAAAGTGCGGAAGAATGTCGAGGCAATAGACGATGGAAGCTAGCCAGACCGTTCCGTGGGAAAAGGAGCATCAACAGGGCATGTTGACCCATAGTCACGTAGTTGAGCCTGTGCCAGGGTGGCGCTGCACCTGGGCTTTGAATCGAGAATAACAATGAGCTCAACATGCTTACTGCGCATGTGTATAGTACATAAAAACTTCATCTAGTGCCCCCCCCTCGGTGTTCCTCACCCTGGACCGATGCCCCCGCCTCACCCTTACACACTCACACCCTGGAAAAAAAAAAAAAAACACACACACACAGAGGAAAAAACACACACAAGCACACTGAAAAACACACACACACACACACACACACACACACACACACACACACACACAAACACACACTGGAAAAACCACACACACACACACAATGGAAAAACCCTACACTGAGAAAAACACCACACACTGAGAAAAACACACACACACAGAAACCACACACGACCACACTGACCCCCCCCCCACAACCACACTAAAAAAAAAAAAAAACACACACACTGAAAAAAAGGCAGACACACACACACACTGAAAAAATGACACACACTCAAAGCACACACTGGAAAAGCCGCGCACACACACGAAAAACCCCCACCCACCCAATGAAAAAAAGGGGGGCGTGCGCACACACACACTGAACAAAACCACACACAGACACACACGGGAAAAAAAATGCGCACACATGCACACAGAGTGGAAAAACCACACACACACTGAAAAAACAGCACACGTGCGCAAACACACACACACACACAGAAAAATATCACACAAACACAGTGAAAAATACAACACACACATACTGGACAAACCACACATAATGAAAAAAAAGCACACACTCAAACCACACAAACACTCTGAAAATCCCCCCCACGCACACTGAAAAAAACACACACACACTCTGAAAAAAACACACGCAGTCAAACTACACACACTCACCCCCCCCACACACACTGTAAAACCCTCCATACACACCCCCCCGAGAAAAACACACAAACACACAGAAAAAACAGACACACACGCATACACACACTGAAACCTCCTGCGCGCGCGCGCACACACACACACACACACACACACACAGAAACCCCCCCCACACACACTGAAAAATCGCCACATACAAATGCAGAAAAAAACATACACACATTATGAAAAAAACATGCAAACACACACACACTGAAAAAAAAAAACCACACAGAGACACGCACGCCAACACACACACACAATGAAAAAAACACACACACACTGGAAAACCACACAAACACTGAAAAAGACCACACACACTGAAACACACACACACAAACCCACACAGATACACACACTTAAACCCCCCCACGCACACTGAAAAAAAGCACACACATGCTGAACCGCCCCCACACACAGACACACACTGAGAAAAACCACCCCCCACACTGAAAAAAACACACACACACTGAACCCCCCCGCACTGAAAAAGCCCCCCCACACACACACAATGAAAAAACATACACACTGAAAAAAAACCACACACTGGAAAAACCACACATGCACTGAAAAAGCCACACACAATGGAGGAACCACACCCACACCCACACCCACACCCACACCCACACTGACCCCCCCCCCACACACACACAGACAAACTGAAAAAAACCCACCCCCCCACACTGAAAAAAACCACACAGACACTGAAAACACACATTCTCACGGACCTAACCCCCTCCACGCACAAGCACACACACTGAAGCCCCCCCCCAACACACACAAAAAACAAACGTACCCTGAAAAAAAGCCACACAAGCACAGATGTGTTCAACTTGCTTCTCATATGTAAGGGGACATAAGTATAGACCAGCCTAACATTGAAAGCAGGTATGCATGAAATAAAAGGAGGGAATGTTAAGGAAATTTCCACTATACTCTAGTTTTGCAGAAAGAACATGCAAGGCCACGCTCCCTGCAAGCAGAACATCTTATCTGACATTGCCTTAGCCCTGTTTTTTTTGTACAAAGTTGAAGAACTGCAAAGAAGCCAGTGTAATCCAGCCAGCAGTACAAAAGTTGTTCAAAGGTAACACCAGAAGAGGTGCAAAATCAGCTAATGAATAATTATAAGATGGACCATTTAAGGCTGGTGCAGAACTATCTCGTACTGTAACACAGCAGGGGGACTGGTAGAACTAAGAATCGTGGATAGTTCTGATTTGTTATGTAAATAAAGTATCGAATATATAACAATTTACCTTCACTTATAAGATGTAACAAAGAACTGTTCGGGGTCCTTCTTGTGCTCCCAGCCAAGGGGCACCTTATTGCTAGCAATAAAACTCAGCAACTAAGAAATATGACTCCTGCTGCTCATTACCGGTGCCCGCAAATGAACAAAAGAGAACAGCTTATTTTAACAGTTTGGCGACCCAGGTGGGACAGTGGGCTTCTGATCTGGTGAGCACCGGAACCGCATTCGACACAGCCAGCACAGGGTGAGTTCACCTGAGCGTCATTGTGGTGGCGACGCTCACTAGGGAGGTACTAAAACTGGGTCAGCACGAGTCATGGGGGTTCGGTAGGAAAGGTAAAATGGGGTTCACCGCTAGCAGAAATTCTGGAAATTCTGGAAAACTGTAAGGTACCTCAGGTTTCAGTAAGGGTAGAGCAATTATGCTCTGTCAGGAAGAATGGCCACTACAGACTTGGGAAGGGGATGCCCTCCAAGCTATGGCCTCAGGATGGTTCATTTGATATGGGTAAGCTGACCTTCTTGCATCACCGCTTGGAGGATCGGAAACCTCAGCAAATGGACTACTGGTATATCTGTGCTAATTGGGTGTTTAAATGTCCAGGGGGATTTGGGGATTCAAGTAAGGTAAGACGTATGTTTGCGCAACAAATGCTGGGAGAGTCGAGTAAGGGCTTTGCCCCTGTTCCCCCTTACTCTGCTTCAGCACCTGAATCTGCTTCTGCTCAAACTTCTAACCTATACCCATCACTTGCCTCAGGAAACCAATCTGTTGCTTTGCAAGCTCTTATGATTGGAACTGTGATGCCTAACACAGCTGCGGGGGCACCAGCAGCCCCCCTCCCCCCCAATTTTGCATGTCTATGTTTATCGGCCGTGGGCTCCGGGAGATCTAATTCAATGGGCACAGCAAATGCCCTAGGTGTGGGAAGACCCAGAGAAGGCAGCATGACTATTTTCTACAATAGTAGGGGGACATCACCTATGCTATGGAGGGATGTCTGTGGAAAATTTTAATGAAAGGCTGGCAGTGAGCATATTTGTCCAGCAAGCGGCACTAGATATCCACAAGTATTTCACAAAACATGATCCAGGATGGCAGGGAGAGAATTTACCAAAAGGTACTATCGTTAGCAACTTACATATATGGTGGAAGGTCAGAAAAAGAAAGGAAGGAGAAGGAAAGATGAAAGTGGGAGGAAGTAAGTATGCTGGCAGCAGTGTTGGGAGGAATTCCAAAGATGAAAGGAAGGGGAATAAATGTGAGAGGACGAGGTCAAGGAGGCAGAGGAACCAGAGTAACAGGAATGGTGGGTAGGGGACAATCGGACCCAAGTTGCTGTGCATATTGTAGGAAATATTGAAAAGAGATTTACAAATGATTATGCTGTCAAAACCCACTAAACTGATACAATATGTAGATGACTTGTTGATTGCGAGTACTGATTGTAATATTTGTTTGCAAGATACTAAAACACTGTTGTGTGCTCTAGCGGAAAAGGGACATAACTACATTTTGGCAAGGGAGGCTTTGTGCCAGCAACAAGTTAATTATTTGGGAATGATAATTTGGTCAGGAGAGAGATTGATATCATCGGAGCAGATATGAGCAATTCAAGAAATACCAATCCCTCAGACAAAAAGGCAGGTTAGGGCCTTTTTAGGTGCAATAGGATTTAATAGGTATTGGATATCCGGGTTTAGTGAAAAAGCAAAGGTGTTAACACAGTTAACTAAAGATAGTGAACCAGATTTAGCGGTGTGGACTCCGGAGGCAGAAAAAGCATTTAAAGAGTTAAAGCAGGCAGTTATGGAAGCTCCCTCTTTAGCTTTACCGGACTACGGAAAGCCCTTTGTGTTATATTTGCACAAACAAAAGGGAATCGCAAGTGGTATTTCTAGTTCAGAAGACTGCCCAGCGCTGGCGTGCGATAGCTTATTATTTGGCGCAGCTGGATCCGGTAATTCAAGGAATGATCGCACGCACTAGGGCTGTAGCAGCAACAGCTGTAATGATTGAGAAGGTGAGAAATATTGTTTTAGGGCACCCTTTAACTGTAATGGTGCCTCATGCAGTGAAAATTGTCCTGACTCAGCGGGGTCACTCACTATTTACCCACCAATGTTTGCACTGGTATGAGCTAGTTTTGCTCACTGAACCAAATGTGGTTTTAGAACAATGTGATATGCTAAACCCAACTACTTTGCTACCATAAATATTGCAGGCTAAAGAAAAATTATTTCACAATTGTCTGGAAACATTAGATTTGAAGCCGACCATTCTACCTACCGTGAAAGAAGAGCCCCTGCACAATCTGGATTTAATATTGTTCTGTGATGGTTCGTCATACTATGAAAAGGGTCAAAGGGTTGCAGGGTATGCAGTAACTACGCAATATATAGCGCTGGAAGCTGGGTCCCTTCCAGGACATTTTGGGGCTCAGGCGGCATTAACCCGAGCATGTATTATAGCCACGAATAAGCCTGCTAATATCAATATGGACTCCAAATATGCTTTGGGAGTGGTATTTGCAATGGGAAAAATTTGTAAAGAAAGAGGCTTCTTGACAACGGCAGGACATTGAATAGCCCACCAAGATCAGATTTTAGAGTTATTAAAGACTTTGGAAAAACCTTTGCAGTTAGCAGTCTTGTATCAGAAGGCTCACCAATGAGACACTTCAATATAACTAAGGGAAATAACCTTGCTGATGCTGCAGCGAAAGCAGCTGCCCTACAACCATTGCCCACCAAACTGGAGCCGCAAGAGGAAATGATAATGATTGAGACTGCAGAAGAATTGGAGAAAGAACACCAGGCAACACCAAAAGAAGAGGTGGAAGGATGGAAGCGTTTGGGAGCGGAACAAAAAAAAAAAAAAAAAAAAAAAAGAATATGGTTTTTGCAGGGAAAACTATTGCTCCCTAAGATTATGTTGATATTGCTAGTAAGAGAACTCCATGGACAGGCACACGGGGGAATATCTTATTTAGAGAACCAAATTTCCCAGTCATGGGCAGCACCAGGTTTGACTTAAGCAATCTTACAAATAACGAAAGGGTGTTTAGCTTGCACAGAGTACAACGCTAAATCAAAGATAGAAGCTAAAATAAAAGGAGGACGCCCTTGGGCTTGGATGCTGTTTCTAAAATTACAAATAGATTTCGCAGACATGCCCCTGAGAGAAGGGCAGAAACAGCTGCTAGTCATAGTTGACCAATTATCCCATTGGGTGGAAGCATTCCCAGTCAGGAAGGCTACAGCCCAAGTGGTAGTAAAAGCCTCATTGAAAGATATCATACCACGCTTTGGGGTACCAGAGGAAATAGATTCTGATAAAGGAGCTCATTTTACTGCTGAAATACTAAAAGCAATATATGAAACATTAGGAATTCAAAGAAGACTACATACGCCTTATCATCCTCAATCTTCAGGGCAGGTAAAAAGGATGAAGCATACACTAAAAATGAAGTTAGCTAAAATTTGTTGGGAGATTCAATTAAAGTGGACAGAAGCATTGCCATTAGCATTATGGGAATTAAGACGATGCCCGGGCCCAAGCCATGGGTTGACCCCTTTTGAAATTCTGTTTGGTAGACCAGATAGAATCCCAGGGACTTTTATCCTGGCACATACAAGCCTTTTGGCAGGAGATGAAGCTGTTACCCAATATGTAATGTATCTACAGAATAGTTTTAAAAAATAAAAAATTATAAAAGTATAATTACCCAACCTCTGCCTTTAGGAGATTGCCTTCATCTGTATCGACTGGGTGATTATGTTATGGTAAAAACTCATAAAGCCAAAAACATGCTACAACCAAAATGGGAGGGCCCTGTACAAGTGTTATTATGCCCTTATTCTGCTCTTAAGGTTGCAGGTAAAGAAACCTGGATTCATCACTCCCAAGTAAAGGCGGCTCCCAGCACTGCAACCTCCTCGAAGGACACTCCAGTTCCTTGAGCATCTACTGAAGAAGAGAGAATACCCGTGCAACAGCAGGAAAACCTGTTCAAGGAAAACTGTGTTTATTTGTTACACTTTGTAATTATTTTGTGCTATGTGTTTAAACGTGATTTTTTTTTTTTTTAGGTCATTTCTGTTTTTTATAACTATTACAGATTTAACTCTGGGCTGAGAAAATAATCATATTGTATAATTTATAAACAGGGTCTCTCAAGTGGGGAATGAATCAGAATGTTGGTACTGCCTACACTACCCTCAATCCCTGGACACTGATTTTTGGTTGGCTAGCAGAGCCTGTTTCTGGTTTAGCCTGGTATCAGTCGAATTTGACATGTTTACACCCCAGGGTGCTAGATTTTCAGCAGCAACCCTTTAAGGCACATTCATATGATAAAGCTCCATGGTGTGTCAACATGCCTTGGGGAAACCTTACGATTTAGGTAGGAGAAACAACTAACTGTAACTACACACTACAGTATAATTATATGCAAGCAAAGTTTCAATTGGACTGTTCAAGGGCCAGCAATAATTCTGACTTAAAAACTGCATGGACTTGTAAGAATAACTCAGTAATTTTAAATAACACTGAGCTAGAGAAATTGCCCGCTTGGAACCTTACTTGGAGCATAAATGGTACAAACTGTCAAAGATACTATAATATTTCTCCCTCAAATGGCACATATATCTTGGGGAGTAATGGTTGACTTAGTCATGATAATAGCAATTGGACCGTGTGCATTTGGATCTATAGTAGCTTGTGTATAGGTGCAAACCCTTTTCAAATAATATATCTAGGCAAATGGGAATTATCAAAATGTAAAAATACCACTGAGATTGATTTTACCTCCTGCCCTACAGGGCACAGAAAAAAGGCCATCCTAGTAGGGAAACCTACTATTTTAAAATCTGGGTGGTTCTGGTTATGTGGAACCAACGCCTACAAAAGTTTACCACCACGATGGGCCGACACCTGTACCATTGGACGCATGGCCCCTTATGCCTATCAAGTAAAAAAATTAACACTAGGCTTTTTGCACAATTACTACCCAATACACAGAAAAAGGGACACCTCTAACCCCATAGTGAAAAGACCTAAAAAATTCTATCAATTCATGTGTTCACTGTTTCCAGGTCTAGGCATGGCCGAGTTAGAAAAAGCTATTGTCAATATCTCTGCCACCCTTGAAATCATTCAAAATGCTACTATAGATGCCTCAAAAGATCTACAAATAGAAGTGAACTCTCTCAATTAGCCGTCCAAAATCAATGGGCTTTAGATTAGCTATTGGCCACATAGGGAGGAGTGTGTGTGCTGGTAAACACCACCTCACCACCTATTGTTTCTATGCAAACAAATCAAAACAAAATGAATATGATGTAAATGTCATTCAACGACATGTACGTACCTTCCATCGGATAGCCCAAAAGCAGCCTCTGCTTAATAGCCTAGCAACAGATTGGTCGTGGTTGTGGTCATGGCTAACAGATCTAGGAGTGTGGACTAAGCGTGTTTTAATAATTTTGATGTTAATTCTGGTGGTAGGAACTGTGCTTTTCTGTTGTGTTTCGTGCATGGGTCTGTTAGGGAAAGTGCGGAAGAATGTCGAGGAGATAGGCGATGGAAGCTAGCCAGACCGTTCCGTGGGAAAAGGAGCATCAACAGGGCATGTGGACCCATAGTCACGTGGTTGAGCCTGTGCCAGGGTGGCGCTGCACCTGGGCTTTGAATCGAGAATAACAATGAGCTCAACATGCTTACTGCGCATGTGCATGGTACATAAAAACTTCATCTAGTGCCCCCCCGGGGTTCCTCACCCTGGACCGACGCTCAGCGGTGCCAGGGATCCCCCGCTCCATTATTGCCTCGATCGGGAAAACGCCAGGGAACCCCCATTCAGACGCAGAGGTAACAAATGCTCCGTATCGACCATCGCATGCCTTGTGTTTGTGTATCCGTCCCTGCTGGGAGTCCAGGCGGTGCCCCCGCCTCACCCTTACAATGGGTCAAATATGTTCAACTTGCTTCTCATATGTAAGGGGACATAAGTATAGACCAGCCTAACATTGAAAGCAGGTATGCATGAAATAAAAGGAGGGAATGTTAAGGAAATTTCCACTATACTCTAGTTTTGCAGAAAGAACATGCAAGGCCACGCTCCCTGCAAGCAGAACATCTTATCTGACATTGCCTTAGCCCTGGTTTTCGTACAAAGTTGAAGAACTGCAAAGAAGCCAGTGTAATCCAGCCAGCAGTACAAAAGTTGTTCAAAGGTAACACCAGAAGAGGTGCAAAATCAGCTAATGAATAATTATAAGATGGACCATTTAAGGCTGGTGCAGAACTATCTCGTACTGTAACACAGCAGGGGGACTGGTAGAACTAAGAATCGTGGATAGTTCTGATTTGTTATGTAAATAAAGTATCGAATATATAACAATTTACCTTCACTTATAAGATGTAACAAAGAACTGTTCGGGGTCCTTCTTGTGCTCCCAGCCAAGGGGCACCTTATTGCTAGCAATAAAACTCAGCAACTAAGAAATATGACTCCTGCTGCTCATTACCGGTGCTCACAAATGAGCAAAAGAGAACAGATTATTTTATCACTTGACACTACAGACTTGCCTGGCCATCACTGGACTGTGGCTGACCCTGGTTACTGTCACTGGACCTGCTCTGCTCTTCTTGCTTGGGTACCGTGGGACTGTGCCCTGTCGATGAGGGCACTGCCCCTGCCTGCCTCGCTGTCACCCTCGGCTCCTGGCTCCCCTGCCCTTGAGGAGCAGCCACTCTTGCTGTTCCCTGACACTGGAGAGCAAAACCAAAATGGGGCACAGAAAAACAGGATCTCTTCCAAGAAATAAAGTTTGGGGGGTTTGTTTTTGTTTTTAATCTGGCAGATAATGCCTTCTGTGCTAACTTATTAGATGTGTATATTTATAGGTTATTTGCAGGTCTTTTTTGTTTGTTTGTTTGCTTTGATGTTATGTTTTCTTTGGTCTTTAATATTAATTAAGATTACTGTTGTGTGAGCAACATCCCCAAAGAAAAGAGACTTCAATAATATGCAGTTTTGAATTGCTGACTGGTCAAAGAGACAGGACAAGGATTTCTTATCCCATGGAGTTTTGCTCTCATTAGGTTGGGAGGCTGAGGAGAGAGGTCAAAAGACCAAAGTGAGAAATGCAACAATCAGCATGTAAGAGATGCCAGGTGCTACGGATAACGAGACAAAGTTCTAGAAAATATTGGAAATGGGGAATAAATGGCTGGGGAGGAAAAAAGCAATAGATCATAAGGTAGAATAAAAGCTGTATGATTATTTTAAAGAAAAATAAATGGATAACAAAGGAGAAATGCTAGCGAAAGGAATAGAGACTGGGGGAAGAGTCTGCAGACTGAAAAATTAATGTGGCAGATGTCTGGGTGTACAGCTCAGTGGGATTTAGAGGAAAGGAAGCAGTAACCTCTGGTACCAAATCATTGGTGGGGGAAGTTATGGGTGGAAGAAATGGGGAGACACTGATAGAAATGTTCTTGGGCAAAAAATATTCTGAGGAAATAGATCCTTGCCCACCAGATGTTGAACTTGAGCAACTAATGTTTTTGTTTTTCATGTGTATTATATTTGAAGGCAGTTCTAGGGAGAATCTTCTTGACTGGATTTTTAATTTAGAGATAGCTTTTATGTGTTTATTCATTTAATCTATTTTCATTAATTCAGAAAAAGAGGATGAATACAGTTACCTGCCATTTGGGGCAAAATACAGCGGGAAAGGAAATGGCATAATTAATTTGTCATAACAGACTATTTGTGATAGAACAATTGGTGTTTGCTTTTTACAAAATGCATTTTATAGAAAACAGAGTGCTGTAGACATTAGATTTATCCTACTACAAAAAGGTAAGTATCCTATAGAATTTCCATTTAAAAATAACGCCAGCTAAAGGCACAGCTCCTAGAGTGGATTGCATTGCTGCATTTTTAGTGAAAGTTTCATGTGTGCATGCACTTGGGCCATCAAAATTAGTGAGAAATACTGCTGTGCTACAGTTCTTTAGTTTGCTATCTACATGATTGATTTTTTGATTAGATCTTTCCTGTTCTGCAAAATGAGTTTTAGCTTTATATTAACAAATCTCTCACTGAAGCATGATGTGGCCTTGATTTTTACAGTGTAAATTAATTAAAAGCTAGTATTCTGACCTGTGAAATCCAACACATTAATGGCATTATGATACAGGGAGAGAGCATAAGAGATGACCTTTGTAGTGAGAACGCCTGCAGAAGATCTGGCAAGGAGTCAGTGACTGGCAGAGTACGTGGTAGCAGGCCCAGCCTGTGAAACTACACGCTGACCAAATTCCCATCTGGGCCAGGCATGCATATTCCATTTTGTCAACAATGTCTAGCTGCTTCCCAGACAGTAGTTTCTCAAGGCTAGCACAGCTGAGATAAGGAAATAGTTCTAGGAGATTTAAGGGGCCCTTAGAATATGATGAGTCGAGTCCCGCCTGGGCATCCGACCTGCGTGTCCGACCCGTGCCTCCAGCAGCCTCCCATCGGCGACCCCTCCTCGCGGTTCCCGGGGCTCCCCGTGCAGCTTAGAACGCAAGTCCTTTATTAAATCTATCCTGTTTAACCCCTTATGAACCTTGAGTGTCTCTCTCCGCCGGTATACGACCTTCTCTTGCCCGCCTTGCGGTCACAACCTTGCAGTGTTGTTTGCTTTTCTCTGATCAAAAGGATGACAGAAGATGCGGGATTTAGGAGGAGGGGCACAGTTGTAAAACCTGCATTACATGGAATAAAAACAAAAATAGGAAAAGGAACACAGCTATAAATACATGTTTTGGAATTTGTCAGCTAACAAAATTCAAATTTTACTCTTGTGATTTAAGGATATTACTAGAATTTCTCATGTGTACTTATAATATTGCATTTTATGGTTAAATGACAGTTATCAATGCAGATTAAATCTTTATGAATTAGGAAATATCCTAAGAGATCAAGTGTTCTGAAAATATGCCATATAGAATTTTATAGAAAATAATTTTAAGATAGAAAGATGAATGTTTGTTTTAAGTATTATACTGTGCTGTATGCATTTGCAATTGCTTTTATATTTAATTACAATGCTTTGTGAGACAAGGACAATGCAGGTGACTCAAGAAATTAATTCAGAGAAGCACTGCACAAAAGAATAGTTTGCAAAGATGATTATTTATGTTAAGGTCATAATTGCCAGAACTTTTAAAGGTAACTTGGAAAGTTTTTAAACTTTCTTAGATAAGCGTCTGAGGTTCTGTTTTTCTATTGAAGCAATGTCATCTGGACATCTGGGTGAAAATTACTGTTCCTGATATACCATAGATATAGCCTATATCCAAATAGACTTTATAATGTTAATAGTAAAGCACCAATGTCACTGGCTTCAGTTGCTAAAATGACTGACAAATTGATTATGAACAATTAAGAAATTGGCTTGTTTCACAAGTTAAATTGAGAAGTGATTTTTTGTTATTTTGTTTAATTTGTCTTTGGTAATGCTCGTCATATTAATTATTTCTTTCAGATACTCTTTATGTCACATGAATGCATCAGAGACAAAGCTTTTGTTAAAAAAAAAAAAAAAGTGCTATCTGGAATCAAATCCTTTCATAAATGCAGCTTCTTTGCAAAAATACCCAGAAAACTCAGGAGGGTGTTTTTGTGAAATGGCCATTGCAGTCAGAGTTTTTCTTCAGACAAAAGTTTGAACTTTGTACATAAAGTTACTCTTTTGTGCAGCAGTTCTGGTTTCTGCACACATAACATTCCTGACATAAAATCTCACAAGCAAAGAAATGAAAACTGAAGGCTTTGAAAGGCTATATTATTTCTTCCTTCACCTTGGATGTTCTTACTTTATCACCTGCACAACTGCCATATGTCACCATGTTTCTTAGCCTTAATTCTGTTGCAGCAGGGATTTCAGCCTGACAGCAGCCCTCTCCCCAAACTTGAGTAAGACTGTCAGTGCAAGTCAGAAAGAAGTCTGTCCTTGCATAATTTTAAGCATGTACTACATTTCCATTCTTTCAGAGAGTGTGTGTGTGTGTGTGTGTGCGCACTTAAGTACATGTTTAAGTTCTGTACTCTCAATAGGGAGACTTTCCTGAACTGAGGCCTTCCTAGTTTTGCTTGCATTTCTGCTGCTCTGAGAAGCTGGTAATGTTTTCCCTAGTGGTGCTAATGATTGCTCTTATAATAAAACCTAATCTCTTTCTCTTCGGTTTCAGGGAATAGCTTTGATCTGAGTTGTACTGATACATGCTGTATCACCCAAGATTAAAATTGTACTTAGTGGGTAAATATAAAATACAGCAGAAGTGACATGCAGGGCTTTTAATAGGGAGATTTTGTAGACAAAACAGCTTTTTTTCTGTAGAAAAACAGCTAAAATCCCATGAAATTACTAGATTTCTTCTGAAGTGCCTTATTGCACTGCATTTCACTATGACTAAAAATGTCTCTGAACTGATGTAATGATTTTAGGTTTTATATTTTTCAGAGAAAATGTTAAGATTGCACAGATAACTTACCATTAAGCATGTTCATACTGTGTAGTATCACTATATAAGGAATTAAAATGCATATAATATAAGAGCCAGGTCTAGAGCACAGCTAACAGACGCAGCAGTTTGTGCAGCAGTGTCTGGGCTCTGCTTAGACCCTCTGAGAACCTTGTTGGAAGTTGTGGGGGCGTTGTGGGGACCCTCTGAGGAACGAGAGGGTGCTTGCTGCAGACAGGTAAGGAGAGCTAGGCAAGGACAGCTACAGGAGGCCTTAACTTCTCCTGGGAAGCTCTAGCAAGGTGTAGCTGCTGCTAAGGAGCTCTGTTGGCTGCCCCTGATCAGAGGGAGTTGGGGGCCTTTGTTCCAGCTGACCCTTGATTAGGGTGGGTCAAGCACCCTGTTAGCCAGTGCTAGGGAGAGGCTATATAAGAGCCAGGCCTAGAGCACAGCTAACAGTGGCAGTGAATAGATGCAGCAGTTTGTGCAGAAGGGTGTAAAGAAGGGGTTCTCCTTTCCTGTCATAGTATTATACACTTCCTCAATATGGTTATGACATGCTGCAGAGTGCATTCTCCAGCAGCCATTGGAGTTGCTGCATCTGCCATGTTGGAGGCTTCCACCCGGACAGACCTTCTGACAGTGGACGCAGTGCTGCGGAGAGTGCCTGGGGTCTCTCTGTGAGGCTGGGGTTGACAGTCGTCTTTTCTGCAGAAGGTGTGCTGTTGTTGATGAGTTATGTTGCCAGATAAAGGAGTTACGGGAGGAGGTAAGCAGGTTGTGTAGCATCTGAGAAGATGAGTGAGAGATAGATAGGATATTCTCAGAGACTCTACAGCTTCAAGAGTCTTAACCCCCCATAGCAGTGGAGAGGCAGGTGGGCTCTGTGCCACATGGAACAGTAAGTCAAGCCCTGTAAAACACGAAGCCTAGAAACTGGTCACTTCTCATATGAAAAGGTTCTTGCTCTTCCTGAAACCTTGCAGCTGATGAACAGGTTCAGTGTCTTCCAAACTGAGGAAGAGCTGGGCATGGCTTCAAGTGAAGCAACTGAGCCAATGGACCCTGTGCCAGGCAGGAACACCTGGAAGAAGTGGAGAGTGATTGTTGTGGGTGACTCTGTGCTGCAGGGGACAGAGGCACTCATCTGCTGACCTGACCTCTTGTCTAGAGAGGTTTGCCTGCTGGGGGCTTGGATTTGAGATGTCAAGGAAAGACTACCGAAGCTTGTCTGCCCGTCCAACTATTACCCCCTGCTGCTCTTCTACCCATCCAACTATTACCCCCTGCTGCTCTTCTACATCGGCACCACCGATACTGCTAAGGGCAACTTGTAAAGTATCAAAGGGGACTTCAGAGCTCTGGGGATGGTGGTCAGGGGTCTAGGGGCCCAAATGGTTTTTCCCCCTCAATCCTGTCGGTGAGGGGGAAGGATGGGAGGAGGAGGAGGAGTAGACGGATACGCCAAGTAAACAACTGGCTGCGCTGCTGGTGTCGGCAACAGGGTTTTGGTTTCTATGACCATGAGACACTGAAGATTGACAACTGATTGGGAGAGATGGGATCCACCTCACTAAATGGGATACAAGCATCTTTGCCAACAGGCTGGCCAACATGGTAAGAAGGGTTAAAACTAGGAAAGATGGGGGAAAGGGAGAGTTATTGAGACCATGCAGGCAGCAAAACGGGGCTCAAGTGGGATTACCTCCAGCAATTGCATGCAGCTAGGGAATTACTTACAAGACAAGACTATGGGGAATCCCCTTGCTCCCCTCCTGGGAAATCAGCAGGCTCGAATACCTCTCTTAAGTGCCTGTACACAAATGCACGCGGCATGGGGAATAAACAGGAGGAATTAGAGCTCTGTGTGTGGTTGCATGGCTATGATCTCATTGCAATTACAGAGACGTGGTGGGATAGCTCACATGACTGGAATGCTGCCATGCATGGCTACAGGCTTTTTTAGGAAGGACAGGCCAGGAAGGTGAGGTGGGGGAGTTGCCCTTTATGTGAAAAAGGAACTGGAATGTATGGACCTCTGCCTAGGGGTGGATGATGAGCATGTCGAGAGCTTATGGGTAAGGATTAAAGGGCAGACTAACATGGGTGACACTGTTGTAGGTGTTTGCTACAGGCCACCTGATCGGGAAGAGGAAGTAGATGAGGCCTTCTACAGACAGCTGGAAGTAGCCTCACGATCACAGGCCCTGGTTCTTGTGGGGGACTTGAACCACCCTGATATCTGCTGGAGGAAAAAACACAGCAAGGCACAAGCAATCCAGGAGGTTTCTGGAGAGCATTGATGATAACTTCCTGACACAGGTGATAGAGGGGCTAATGAGGAGAGGTGCACTGCTGGACCTTGTACTGACAAACAAGGAAGGGCTGGTTGGAAATGTGAAGGTTGGGGGCAGCCTTGGCTGCAGTGACCATGAGATGGTGGAGTTCAGGATCCTGCGAGGAGGGAACAGGGCAATAAGTAGGATCGCAACCCTGGACTTGAGGAGAGCAAACTTTGGCCTCTTCAGGGACCTGCTTGGAAGAATGCCATGGGATAGGGCCCTAGAAGGAAGAGGGGTCCAAGAGAGCTGGTTCATGTTCAAGGATCACCTCCTCCAAGCTCAAGATCGGTGCATCCCAAGGAGCAGGAAGTCGAGCAAAGGGGACAGGAGACCTGCATGGATGAACAAGGAGCTCCTGGCAACACTCAAACAGAAGGTGGAAGCAGGGGCAGGCCACTTGGGAGCATTATAGGAATGTGGTCCGAGTATGCAGGGATGTGACTAGGAAGGCCAAGGTCCATCTGGAATTGAATCTGGCAAGGGATGTCAAGAGCGCAAGAAGGGCTTCTATAAACACATCAGTAACAAAAGGAAGACTAGGGAGAATGTGGGCCCGCTGCTGAATGGGACAGGGTCCCTGGTGACGAATGATACAGAGAAGGCAGAGTTACTGAATGCCGCCTTTGCTTCAGTCTTTACTGCTCAGACTGGCCCTCAGGAATCCCAGACCCTAGAGACCATGGAGAAAGTTGGGAGAAAGGAAGACTTCCCCTTGGTTGAGGAGAATTGGGTTAGAGATCATTTAGGCAAACTGGACATCCACAAGTCCACGGGCCCTGATGGGATGCACCCACGAGTGCTGAGGGAGCTGGCCGACGTCATTGCTAGGCCACTCCCAATCATCTTTGAAAGGACATGGAGAACAGGAGAGGTGCCTGAGGACTGGCAGAGAGCAAATGTCACTCTGGTCTTCCAAAAGGGCAAGGAGGAGGATCTGGGGAACTACAGGCCACAGTCAGCCTCACCTCGATCCCTAGAAGAGTGATGGAACAGCTCATCCTGGATGCCATCTCTAAGCATGTGAAGGACAAGAAGGTGATCAGGAGTAGTCAGTGTGGATTCACCAAGGGGAAATCATGCTTAACGAACCTGATGGCCTTCTGTGATGGGATGACTAGCTGGGTAGATGAGGCAGGGAGAGCAGTGGATGTTGTCTACCTTGACTTCAGGAAGACTTTTGATGCCGTCTCCCACAACATCCCCATAGGCAAGCTCAGGGAGTGCGGGATAGATGAGCAGACAGTGAGGCGGATTGAGAAGTGGCTGAAAGGCAGAGCTCAGAGGGCTGTGCTCCGTGGTGCAAAGTCTAGTTGGAGGCCTGTAGCTAGTGGCGTTCCCTCCCCTCCCTCCCCCCCCCCGGGTCAATCCTGGGTCCAGTATTGTTCAACTTGGTCATCAATGACCTGGCTGAAGGGATGGAGTGCACCCTCAGAAAGTTTGCTCTGATACAAAACTGGGAGGAGTGGCTGATCCACCAGAGGGCTGTGCTGCCATTCAGAGGGACCTCGACAGGCTGGAGGTGGGCAGAGGGGAACCTCGTGGAGTTCAACAAAGGGAAGTGCAAAGCCCTGCACCTAGGGAGGAATAACCCCATGCACCAGTACAGGCTGGGGGCTGACCTGCTGGAAAGCAGCTCTGCAGAGAAGGACCTGGGGGTCCTGGTGGACAACAAGCTGAACAGGAGCCAGCAATGTGCCCTTGTGGCCAAGAAGGCCAATGGTATCCTGGGCTGCATTAGGAAGAGCATTGCCAGCAGGTCGAGGGAGGTGATCCTCCCCCTCTACTCAGCCCTGGTGAGGCCGCATCTGGAGTGCTGTGTCCAGTTCTGGGCTCCCCAATACCAGAGAGACATGAAGCCCTCTGCTGGACTCGCTCCAGTAGCTCCTGAGATGATGAAGGGGCTGGAGCATCTCTCCTGTGAGGAAAGGCTGAGAGAGCTGGGACTGTTCAGCCTGGAGAAGAGAAGGCTGAGGGGGGATCTTATCAGTGTGTATAAGTATCTGAAGGGAGGGTGTAGAGAGGATGGGGCCAGGCTCTTTTCAGGAGTGCCCAGCAATAGAACAAGAGGCAACGGGCACAAACTGAAACACAGGAAATTCCATCTGAATGTGAGGAAAAACTTTTTTTCCTGTGAGGGTGACTGAGCACTGGACCAGGATGCCCAGAGAGGTTGTGGCGTCCCCTTCCTTGGAGATATTCAAAAGTCGTCTGGACGCAATCCTGGGCAACGTGCTCTAGGTGACCCTGCTTGAGCAGGGGGGTTGGACTAGATGGTCTCCGGAGGTCCTTTCCAACCTCTACCATTCTGTGATAGGCATGCTTTGTGAAAGTTATTGACTTCCAACTATTTAGTCATAAAAGATTTTGTCTGCACCTATTTCTTTTGTGGATGTAGTTTTAGTCCCTTTTAGGATTGATGTGTGTTATCCAAGTACATATTGACCTATGTATTTGCCTCTGAGCGTCTCGCATTGTTAGGACCTGATCCACATCCTACTGAGAATTTTTCAGATAACTTCAGCAGTCTCCTAAAGTGCTTAAATTTGTATTTTTCTAAAGTATCTTGAAGCATTAGATCAGGCATATATCTTTTGAGTGGGACTATTAAATAGAATTGCGTAGTTTTTATTAGTTATTAATACATTTATGTATCCTTTTCAGGATACTGAGGAATGGAATATTGCCTACCTCAATGTGATATTGGATGTTGTAGGAGAAGACTGCAGAATTTCTATTGAGGGTGTAAATACCCCATATCTCTATTTTTGGCATGTGCAAAACAATGTTTGCATGGCACACTGAAGATATGGAACTCTACAGCATTAATTATCTCCATTTTAGAGAGCCAAAGTCATGGCAAGTTTAACTTTCTTATGAAAGCTCATTTCTGAATGATGTTTGTTTCAGTTGACTAAAGTAAACAGATGTGGTACAGTTGCTTCATGGTGATGAAATTGAAAAATCAAGATAATTGTTAACTGAGAATGCTTTGAAATGTGTGTGTTCTGTGAGTGCAAAAGAACATCTCAGTAACACACTTTTTTTGAAAGAAAAGACTAAAAGTATATAGGGCTAGTTTGAGTTCAACAGAAGAAAAAATAGTAACGAGTCACTGGAAGTTAAATGAGCTAAGAATCCCTAATACTATTTGAGAGAGTTCTTCTAGGGCCTCTTCAAAATCAATCCCTTAAGTTCAATTCACTTAGACATGTGACTAATCCATTGAGACTGCTTGCATGTTTTGTATTAAACATGAATTTGCTTTTTGAATCACAGCAATAATCTCCGATACTCAGCCCCAGAGAGTGAGGGGAGACTCAATGTTTAAGGCACTTCCTAAATATGAAGCTCCTGCTCTCCTTCCCCCATAGTCTTTAGATTCTTAATTGAACAGCCTTTTAGTCAATGAGGAGACAAGAAGATCAAATGATATATGTAATATATATGATTGTGGTTTATGTGTATGTTTACACATATGAGAAAAATGTTCACATTCTGATCAAAAAAATCTTTTTATGTTCTGTTCACAGGTATTTAAGTTCATGAGAAAGATGCACAAAAGAGATGTGATCCATATGTAGGTCCTGGCAGTTTCTAGCCGTCCAAACAATATGGTTAGTGAGAATTTTGTAGTCAGTATTTACTTAAGGCATTATTAGATTTGTCTGTTTTTATATCCATAGAAAGGAGAGACTTAAGCAACTGCACATATTTAAACTGGCAAACTAGAAAACATTGCTTTTTTGATCATGTTATTGTAAAGAATGCAGTAAATTGGTCAGCCGCTGGTTCTAAAGTAACTGCTTTGTGCTTACCTGCCTTTTTTTTTTTAAGCAGTGGAGCTTTTATTAAATATTATGGTTAGATTGAGAAGGTACAGAAGGTCTGTTGGAGTAACGTGTGTCTGGGTATTGCTTAATTGTATGTTTGGTTGGAAATTACTGATTTGATAAAATTGGGCATACTAAGAGGGGCTTCTCAGGCATGAGAGTGAGATGTAAAACAAAAACATGCAAAGATCTGATAATTTCAAAATGCTACAAGATGATAGATACAACTTTAATAAAAACAATGATTGCACAAAATATGATTTTATATCCTGAGGAATATAGTGGCACTATAATTTTTTCCCCATATTGCAAAATTCGAAGTAGCTGAGACACCCATTTTGCCTATTGTCCTTAATGATTAAGAACTGAGAAAACTTAAAATTGTTTTCTTTTGATGTATTTTAAAGAAGCTATGAATGGATTATATAATAAATGTTTTTCTAGTTTACTTTTCCAAATAACCAAAGGCATTAAAAGGTGTCTGTTTATTCTTTAGAATGAGTGGTGGGTACTAATCTCCTTTGAGTCTCTCTGAAACCACATTCACAGATTAGATTTGTCCCATCATTTAAATGTTGTGCAGGAGGGGGAAAATATATTTTTATATTGGGACAGGGGTAAAATCAATATAAAACTGTTGCCATTTTCAAATAAACATGTCCAGTGAAAATAAATAATCCTTGCAATGTTTGCAGCTGAGATGCAAACATTGTGCAAGTATATGAGAACCTAAATATGAAGTTAACTAGATGTTAAGAATTGTAACCTTATAGAAAACTATTTCAAAATAAGATTAAGAATTATTTGCTGTTGTATGCATGCCTTTACAGGAAGAATGCAGTAACAATTTACTTGGATCTTTTCCTATATCAGTAAAATGCACCTGATGTAAACATGACCTTAGGGTAATACTTTCTTCCACAAGGTGGAGGAATCAATTTATCTTAGAATGCAAGTAGTAAAGATCAAGTTGGCACTTCTATTTTAATATTAAACTCAGTTTACAAGCACTATCTTAGTGAATCCAAATACATTAGCATGTACAGTGAGACATTTCCCCTTAAAGAACTACCTGAGTAAGCAGTGAAATTAAGACAGCTGCATCAATCTTATGGAGAACTGAAAAGTACTTTAAGAAGCATGATAGGCTGTATCTTGGCTTTGGATTGTGAGAAGATAACTTAAGAGTTGCTGAATCCAGTAGTCTGATAGAGGCGAGGCTGCCACAGCTCCATGCACCCAGGTCCAGCCAGTAGTGAGGCTGAGCATGTATTCCTAATAGGTACACACACAAACACATGTATACAATATCTATGTGCATACACGGCTGGCCACACAGATGAACACAGACAGAAACATTCGGCACTCTCACAAATCCAAACAGTGCTAACAGCCTCATCCTGTTCCCCTCTCTGGCTGATCAGGATGAAGGTCTGTTAGTGGTAAATATACACATATGCAATATTGATCCCTTCAGTAGCTGGTCTTAGACACTCAGTCTATCTAGTAGTAGGCTCCTGGAGCCCCTGGTCTCTCAGTTGCCTCATGCACAGGTGCAAACGGCACACAAACGGGTCTCTCTGGTAGCTGGTCTAGACCTATGACCTTACCAGTAGCTGACCCTCAGACCCCATGGTCTCTCCAATAGCTGCCTTGGACTCCCTGGTCCCTCCAGTAACCAACTGTCAGACTCTCTAGTCCCTCCAGTATCTGGCCCAGACTTATGGCCACCCCGATACCTGGCTCCCAAGCCTCTTATCCTACTTGCTGGCTAGTCCAGCTTGATTTTCACTGGCAAATATGCATACATGCCCACACACAACGTGCATGCACTCCAGTTGCTGGTACCACAGACACATGGCCCCTTCTCCAGAGGCTGGCACTTAGACCTCCATACACACACACGCACATGCACACAGACTAGAGCGCCCCCTCACCCAGAAAAAGATTTTAATGAGAAGACAGGACAGGCTGTGCTGATCAGGTGCAGGGCATGGCCAGACAAGCGTACTGACCAGGCATCTGTTTGCATGCAACCAGCCCCTTTTATCCCCTTATCCCTGTTTTCCCACACTTGTTCCTCCCCAGTCCCCCTTGATCGCTTCCTTTCTCCATCTCTGGTCCTTCCCATAATAAGTCTTGCACAACCCCTAAGTGTTCTATCCCTGCATCCCATACTGAGTCCCATACCCCTGTAGGCAGTAACCCTCCTCGGTCTGTAAGGTGACCTGGAGAGCTTCTCCCACTGATCCATCTGGTGGGTGTCACCCCCAAGCCCATGGGGCTGATGGCTCCTCTGTGACAGACCTGGGAGAAGCTGGGGCAGGGTGCTCCATTAGCACTGATTAGGTTACTGGGGTTCCTCCACCTGCCCTCCTATGCTCCTTTGTATTTATGGAGATGAGCCTTTAATCACATAACCTAACAATAACCACTTTCGGATAAAACTGACCACAATGGCAATAATTATGGAATTTGGAGCTTTTGAAAGCTAATCTGTGCTTAAATATTTCTGCTTATTCTCTATGCAATTTTGCTATTAGTAGTTATGCAAAGAAGTGTACGTATGTAAATTATGTATACTGATTCCTCCATTGATTGCCTCATACAAAACACAGGAACTTATGGTATGTCTTTGACAAACACAGGTATGTCTTTGATAACAATTTGTCAGATCAGGAATATGGTGTGTGTATGTATGTGTGATATGTATGCCTGCTTTTTAGATTACTTTTTGCTTGCAAAAACATTACTCAAGACAGAAGATAACTTGAAGGAAAAAAGGGAATTAACAGAGAATTAAAAAAACTCTGATGAACAGAACAATATGTGTGTGTGTGTGTCCTGTGTCTCCTCCTGTGTCTCCTGCCCCTAGCAACTACCACCCTTTCTTAAATATGTGCTCCTCTGATTGGTTGAAGTTTTGGCACGTGGTGGGTTGTTTCCATCCGTTATGACATCCTCCTGCACAGGTCACCCCTGCAACTGAAACCCTGCCATTTGTGCCCAATACATTCCACCTCTCACCTCTACGAAACACATATTTAAGGACCGTTTGAATATACATCCATTATAAATGCCATTTTTGACATCATCATAACCTTCATGTACATGCATTATAAACTTTACACTTCTTCCCAGACAATAGGAATTGACACCGTATAACGTGTGCATGCACTCAGTAAAACTCCACCCCTCACCCCTGGGAACCAGATTATCAGGGTTAACATTGTCACAGTCTGAGTATGTACCCCTCACAAACTCCACCCCTTGTTGCTGTGGACCAGACTATAGGGTTTAATATTATAACAATGGGAGTACACGCTTATCACAAACTCCACTCTTCACTCCTGGGAACTTGATTATTGGGATTAACACTATTACAGTTTGAATACGTACTCCTCTCAAACTCCACACCCCTTGTCCCTGCAGACCAGGCTATAGGGGTTAACACTGTAACAAACTAACCATATATCTATTACAAATTCCACCCCTTATCTCTACAGACTAGATTATTAGGTTTAACGTAATAATCTGAACTTTTGTTGCAAACTTCAGGCCTTGTCCCTGCAAAACACAGCCAAGACCATTATAGCAGTTTGAATATTCATCCATTACAAATTCAACACTTTTTTCCCTCCGTGGGGTATCTCCTTTGCGGGAACAGCAAGATCGGGCCGTTGCTCCACATATCCCTCCATCAGCTGATCCCAAAGCCCTCCTCTGCTGCACACCAAAAAGGTGAACAAATGTGTATAATTTTTAAAACACTACAGTGTAAAATAGTTTACTAAATATACACTGCATGCATCCTTAAACTTTTTCTCCAACAGAAATAAGAATAAATGAGTCATTATTATTGCATTTGAAATATCCTCAACACCACAAAAAATAATTGCTTTGGGCCTGCTTAATAAAAGGTCACATATTTGTTATTAATATTCTTCAAGATTTACATAATTTTAATCCTTCTAGAGGAGAGAAATATAAAAAATATTGGTGTTGATAGGTATAAGAGTCAGATGAACAGCACAAAGAAGCAACATTGCTTTGAGGTAACTAATATGCCCTGAAACAGTTTCCAAAATGTAAAAGTCTTATTCAGATTTCTTGGATTTATGAATTTATAATATAAACTGAAGCATCATCTACATCTTTTGCATGAGTCTAATATACATACTCTAACCAATATTATAGTTTTATTTTATAAGCTATCATCTGTTTTCTAGAAAGTTTTAAGTTCCAAGCGCAGTTCAGTATTTGGACAATATGACGTGGAACAAAATTTCTCCTTTGTTACACAAACAGCTTATATAACATGCAGCTGCATTCTGTTTATACAGAGCTAGTTAGCGCTAAACATGTTGCCAGACCTTTGTCCAAGGCCACTAGCTGCCGTGATAACAAATATCTTCCGTGTTTCCGCTACATGTGGATGGGAAGAATAAAAATAAGAAAAGAAAGTAGTAGCATATGAACAGATTTTAGTGTGGAATATGGGAGTAACATATAGAATTTCCATTAGAGGTGGGGAGATGGTTATGTTCAAATTAGAAGAGGAGAATTAGCCACACTGGATTCTTGCTGAGAATGCTCTGGAGAGTTAGAGATAATATCAAAAGTCATAGCGATCAACTAAAAAGGAAACTATCATTAGAAACAAAAACTTTGGTGTACTAGTTTGTCAACAGTGTGAAGGGCTTGTAAGTACTTGCAACCAGGCAAGCATTTTGTAGTGAAAAATGTCGTCCAAAATGTGAGAACTTTGCTGAGGAAGAAATGGCAGTTAATAAGTAAGAAACTAACAAAGTAGGTGTTAAAAGCTGACAAAGGTTGTTTTAAAAAAGTCCAAAGACAGGAAGAGAAAGTTTTCAATGTCAGCAACAATTCTGAGGAGTGAAGAGACTGAAAGCAAAACTTGAGTTTGGGAGGGAGTCCAGAGAGAAATTATATTTTTGCTGTGGAAGAGGATTTTGTCTCTTGACAAGTTTAGGATAGGGAGGGAATTTTTTTAGCTGGATAAAGGACCTTGAGATCCCTTATGGTAAAATATTTAATGTTACATTGAGTTAGCTTGCACCTGGTAGCGTTATATATTATCTGTGCAAGTTTCTGGTCTAGCAAGCATGGAAATCTTAATGTTTCATGTCCTGTTTCTTTTTACTGAGATAAGAATAATTGGGTGAATACAAGAGGCTGCTCTGCATCAGTCCAATGACCGTCTTGTCATTTGATGGGATATTTTTTGTATAACAAAGCACCCATTCTTTATTTTTGGTGTGTTTGTGTTAGTATTATGAACAATTCTATTCTAAAAGCTGCATTACACTCAAGGCATATTGCTTCTCTATAGTTCTTATTAAAAAAAAATAAAGAAAATTAACTGGATACCTCACAATGATCACCAGTTTTCCATCCATGTATAGTCAGTAACCAGATGGTGCCATGCAATATTTTTTGGTATAATCTGGTATGAGTTTAGTCTTTGGTAATCTCTTCTCAAAAAAAAAAAAAAAAAAAAAACAACAAAGGGAAGCAGGCAGCCTAAATTAAGAATGTACAATTCATTATAGCAAGATTCCCTGTTTTTTTTAATGTTCTTAGCATCAGCAACAATAAAAAAATATTTTATTTTCTGTATGTTTTCTGTTTGGTCTTCAAGAAACATGTTTTTTGCCTCCCAGTGATCACTAACTCTTCAATGTACAACAGCCTTTCATTTAGGATCACTATACCTGATTCACAGAAGGATCAGAAAAATGTTGGGGTGGGGGGGGGGGAGAGGTGGTGGAAGGCTGCTGCCTTTAATCTCATTGAGAAAATCTCTTTGACCCAGCAAGTCGGGGGGGGGGGGGGGGGGAAGGTAGCAGTCAGCATGTGGAACTAATGGCTGTATTTATGATACAAGAGGAGACCCCACCACTCCTGAGTTGTGCATATATACTGACTCATGGGCAGATTAACCATATGGGTCAGTAAGTGGCAAGCAGACAACTGGACAATACACAGGAAACCATTCTGGTGTCAGGACTTATGGAAGCAGTTGGCCAAGAAGTGTGTGAATTCAAACCTGCAGGTTCGACATGATGCTCGTGTCACCCAAGGTGTCAGCAAAGAGAGGGAGCACAATGTCATAACACATCGGTTAGCTCAAATTAATAGTGTTACTCTATTTCCTGATACTCCATCTCCTGATGAGGAAGCCCTCACTAAATGGGCCCATGAGAAGTTCAGACACCTGGGTGTTGATGGCATGTATAAACGGGCTCAAAGCCAGGGCATTCTGTGTACTCGGGAAGCAGTACAGCAGCATGGAGTTTGTAAAGTACTAAAAGCTAAAAGGTTATGAGCAGATTCAACAAGGCCCTGTTCCTGGTCACACCAGGCAAATGGATTATACTGGGCCTTTACCAAAAGCACAGGGATTACAGTACACATTAGTAATGTTAGACACACACAAATTGTGTTGCTGTGTCCCCAACTACACATGCCAACCAGAAAGGGACACTGAAAGGTCTGCAATTCCTTATCCAGTGAATAGGCCCACCTGCATGTACCAGTTGGACAATGGGTCTCACTTTACAGGCCAAATGGTCAGACAGTGGGCTGCTGAGCATGAAATACACTGGATATATCATATACCCTATCGCCCCAGAGGAAATAGTCAATGCCGCATTAAAAAAAAAAAAAAAAAAAAAGTTACGTGCACTGATTCCCTCTCACATTTTGCATAATTGGCTAACAGTGTCAGGGAGCAGAAAGGGGCAGCTGCTCCCTAAGGGACAGGGAGCCAAGGGGGATAACATGGCCAGCAGGGCAGGGGCCTCACCAGCCAGGGCCCAGTCCCACAGTACCCAATAAAGGCAAACAGGGCAGAGCCAGAGATCATGACTGAGTTCAACCAAGAGTCAAGATCACCAGGCAAGGTCCTGGTGAGGGGGCAGGTTTGAGGTCAAGCCAGGAAATCAATCTGCAGGTCAGGGTCAGGATAGGATCTAGTAATTGCTGAGCAAGCCAATGGTGACAAGGCAGGTCCAAGGTCAGGCCAAGAAGTCAGCCCACAGGTTGGAGTCTGGATCAACAGGGTCTATGGCCAAGCATAGGATGCCTGTAGCTAACCTGGAGACCATCACTCCTACAACATAGCTCAGGCAAAAACTGAAGGCCCAGAGCTGAGCTTAAACAGAGCTCCTGGGCCCATGGGAGGGAGTGTGGGTGGAGGCCCCAGGTGAGGCTGGTCAGGGCCATTAAGGCCTATTAATGCCCTCAGGGCCCTGACAGTAGTAGTATAAGGACAATTTTTATCCAAGAAAAGAAGTAACGTGTGCCATGGCCCCCAGCTTCTGGCAGAAGGCCCACAACTTCTGGCCATATGTCCCACTTGCCCCAGAAGTCAAGTGGTCTTTTTACTCCACCTCACTTTGCCCCTGGAGTCGCGATTTTGTAAAACATCATACACCACGTGTTCACAGACTGCCCTGTGATTGGCCGGCAGGACCAGCCACCCCTTCCAGTTTACCCAGAAGTTTGTCAGAACAGGAAGTCCCTTCCCACTACATACACGAGGCCCACCATTTTATGGCCGAGAGCTGCCATTTTTTAAAATGTCACAACCCACATGTTTTCATACTGCTCTGTGATTGGCTGAGGGCTGTTTCTTGACACCATCATACCCCACATGTATTCAGACAACCCTGTGATTGGCTGGCAGGACCAGCCACCCCTTCCAGTTGACCTGGAGGTATGTCAGAACAGGAAGCCCCTGCTTACAATACAAACAGAGGCTGCCATTTTTGACAACGTCATGCCCCATGTGTTTTCATAGTGCTCTGTGATTGGCTGGTTGTCATTTTTTGAAACCGTCATACCCACATGATCTCAGAGCCCCCTCTATTTGGCTGCCTGTTTCCTTTGGACCAGGAAGTGCTCATATACAAAAATATATATATTTATATGCAATATATATACATAGATACACTTTTATATATATATATATTTTATATGTGTGTATATATAGCATATATATATGCATCTATAAAGATCTATAAATTAAATATTCGTAAAAGTGTAGGTATAAAATGGATAAAACATTCTTTAATAGGAGCTATTGAATGAATAATTAAAGTTTAAATGTGAATAGAATGTAATTAAACAAAAGTAAAAGACATGTACTATGCTCCTGGGGAGGTGGGAAGCTTTGTGGGGTATAAATCCCCTTTTTGAAGGTGCTAAAAGGCAAATTGACGATCTGAACAGAAGCCGAGTGGCAACCTGGCTTGCAAACCAGGTCGCTTACAGCTTACACAAGGTGGCAAGAAAGAACTTGAGCAGAAACAAGGTGATTGCGACAGAGGTGCCTTCAGAATGGCAGGCAGACTTGGTGGAAATGCACCAGTTTTCCAAATGATGGTGTTAATCCTAACAGTGATAGACATATTATCCAAGCATTATCCAAGATTTGAGAAAGGTTATGAGCAGATGTTCCCAGATGAAATTTCATTGTAGCTGAAATTGTGAGAAGGGGACAGATACCCATGTACCACTTAATAGACTACAGTTATGAAGCAATCAAGGGAACATTTTATCCTGAAGAACTTCAGAAAGTGAATCCCGATAAGGACAGAATCTACAATCGCTGCAAAAGGGGAAGGAACAAAGAAACAGCTGCTGGTGAAGTGGTGTGGCTGGCCCCAGAAATTTAACGGTTGGATAGAAGCCTCCCAAGGCCAGGACATCCAGAGATTGGGGGTAGAGTGCTGGGAGAAGAAGGATGGTAGAGGGGGGTTTCTACGTCACGCTACCCAGCAATGCCAGCACCAGAATTTTCCCGCAAAACACCAGCTCAAACTTTACCATACAGCTGGTGAGGCCCCTGGAGCTCTCAGGCAAGTGGGAGGTGGGGCTGGCAGAAACACAGTACCCGCACAGCTGGAATAACATCAACAAAGATGCCAGCTTTGAAATAGCATTGTAGGGTAAGAAATGGCAGCATACTTTGTGGAAAGGCTATTATCCATCCCTCTCCATGTTGATGGAACATATGAACCACCTTATTAACCCCCACAGCAAAGCTTCAGCTGTCAGCTCTCCAGCACTAGGCTTAAAATGGATGAAAATCCTTACACTTTTTCTACACCTGGGAATCTAGCACATATTTTGGGGGCTTCTCCGGGGGTTGCTGCTAAGAAATTTCCCTTTGTGGCGAACATCACCAGAGGGTTTCACTCCTCTACACAGATCTTGTAGAGCACCAGCTCGTTAGGGACTTCCATTATTGCACTGTGTTCTGACCAGCGGTAATAACGCCGACATTGTTACTGTGACATATGATAAGCCACACTACGAACCAGTAAACCGACAGCACATCGACGTGATCAGCACCGAACTAGAGACTGACCAGGACAAGCACATATCATTTCCCTTTGGGAAGGTGATTGCAAAGCTTCATCTTTGGCCCTGGAAGTCTCTGATATTTTAAGAAACCACACCAAAATGGTAGCGGTAAAGAACTATGCGGATAAAGAATTATGGGGACCTGTCCTTGTACATGAATTATTACAGAGCCCAGGCCGGCAATGGTCTCCCAGGTTTTCAAGGCGTTCCCGTGATGTATGGGGGGGGGGGGGGTATTGGAGGTATATCCCTTAGCCTGTTTAGAAAGGCCGTCCTGCTTTTGAAAAGGGGATTGGAAATTGTTAATTCACACGTTAAAAGTGCTTCTCAAGATATTGCAAAAAAGGTGTTTGGACATGTTTCCAAGCCTGCCCTGGACAAGTTGGAAACACTGGCAAATCAGGAGGGCTCGGGGCTTGTTTAAATTCAAAGGAGAATCCTTAAAAGAAAGAGAGCTACATCACACCCCCAGAGGAAATGCCCACCCCAGCCCTTTAAAAGGAAAAGGGTGGGGGGCACCAGACAACAGTCTGACCAGGACAAGAAGAAAAAGAACAACAAGCCAGGCCAAACAGTACAAAAGAAACAGAAAACCCAGAGAAAGAGGTCCCATTCTACTGCTAGAAAAGGAGATATATTTTAAAAGGGATGGCTGTTGTTCATGGCTGCTCAGAACAATGGACCAAATCCGAGCTGGATTTGTTTGGTGGCCCTGATGCAGACCAGCGTTGAGAAAAGCCTGTTTATTGAGGTGCTCCCACTTTCCGCTATTGCAGAGTCTGCACCTCTGGACTTTTTCATAGCTGGGAATGGAGAAGATGACATAGATCTGAACAACACTCTGCTGTACTTCTGTTGCAAGATTGTAAAAGCTTACAGGTCCAACCTTAGTGCCAGTGAGGCCGTGGTCCTCGTGAACTATCCGCTGCCCTCTATTTTCAACCAGTTGGACGTTATGCTGGGGGGGCTGACGGATAAGCCAGAGCAACAACTGCTACCCCTACTGTGCCTTCATTGAGTTGCTTCTCAATTACAGCCATGACATGCTGTCCGTGCGCATCTTCATGGGGCTGTTCTACAAAGACACTGCTGGGCAGCAGGAAGCAGTCATGCTGGATGGGGTTGGTAATCAGGGGTTTAGGCAATGCTTGGCTCTGACGGCCCCCGAGTAGGAGGATCAAACTGTTGGGACCCCTCCACAGCGATCTGTTCTTTCAAGACAAGCTTTTCTTGAATGGCGTGTATGTAAAAATTAAGCTGATGTGCAGCAAAGACAGCTTTTGTTTGATGAGCTCCCCGTCAGTAGAGACCTGTAAGCTGGTTATTACCTATGCCTCGGTGTTTTCGAAGAAACTGCAGGTAGCGCCCGAGGTGCATTTGGGACATTACTTACAGCCAACACTAAATATCTGGTGAACCAGGTGGGCATGAAAGCATTCAGCAAACCGACCAGCAGTTGTGTCAGCAATCAGGAAAGTTTGTTTCTGGGACAACTGCCCAAGCTTGTTGTTTTTGGGTTCTAGTTGATGACGCTTTTAACAGCAATTATGCTAAGAATCCTTTCAACTTTCAACATTATGATATAAATTTTATGGCACTGTACGTGGATGGTGAACAAACACACATGAAACTGCTGCAGCCTGATTTTGAGAACAGCTGCTGTGTGAGAGAATACATACGGCTGGTTAAGATGATTGGCAGCCATATGAAAGATCATTCCCTCCTTATTGACAGGGAAGAGTTTGCCCGTGGCTATACCCTGTTCGCCTTCGACCTGTCTCCAGACCAAGAATGTGCTGATCGCTATTCCCTGATTAAAACAGGGAACCTGAGAGCAGAAGTACGCTTTGCAGGGGCCTCACCACCCCGTTAATATGGTCATGTACGGTGTATTTGACAACGTGATAGAAATAAACCAGAGGAGAGGTGTGCTCTTCAACTACATGCGAGGATGGACACCAAACAGCTCTCTCGGGTTTTTTTTCAGCAGACCCCTGCGCCAGAGAAACATTTCCAGGCGTGTACCCAAGTGACTGGCTCCCCAGGGCCCATGTTTCTCCAAGAATAGCGAGTGTGGTTGTGAATACGCATCCACATAACCAACCTGGAGAGCACTGGCTAGCAATTTTCCTGGCAGATCAGAACCACGCGCAGTTTTTTGACTTGTATGGCTGCCCCCTAAACAGCACTCTCCTTCCTGAAAGCATCATGTCCTTTTTAAAGCACAACGCCACGGATATTGCTTTCCAGAGGAAGCAACTGCAGCAGCCACTCTCCATGGCCTGTGGATATCACTGCGTTGTCTTCCTACATCACTGTAACAAGGGACTACCTTTTGAACAGGTTTTAAAACTTTATTCTGATGATTTCATGCAAAATGACCAGCTGGTGATCCATTTTGTAAAAAATGAATATGGAGCTTTCCCTGTGACCAGAGCTTCTCATAAAATGTTTCAAAAGACCCAGGCCTCCATCTCTTGTAATGATTTTCATAGATGTACTTTGTAAATAAAACTTACACCCCAACCGAAGGGCTGTGTGTGTGTGTGCTTTAACCATTCCCCCCGCCCCCAACATTTTTTTAAATGGACACTATAGGCAACAAATTTGAAAGGTTTTATGAATATTTATTTTCAACAGAAAACTTTACAGGGTGAGCCACTGAGCTTTAGGTATCTTCCTCTTCTTAGGTGGTGTGTGTGGTGCTGCTCGGTCCTCCTCAGGCACTTTTAGTTGCTCCAAGAGATCCTGGTTCACTGTATTACCCATGACAGAAGACAGGACATTCACTGCAGCCACGGCTTTCATAAAAGCATTCCAGCCTTTAGGTGTTCTCAGGCTAGAAGGGGCACGAGTCTGAAGGACATCTCGGACTAAATCAGGCAGGCTGGGCCCCTTGATGACATCTCCTTTCTATACAAAACTTCCCTGGTTGTCCCAAGAAGAAATATGTTTGCGTTGCCCTAGTTTACCTAGGAGTATTTGTGCATTCTTCCTATACTGTGGATGTGTGCTATCCAGCACTTTCTGAACAACAGGGTTGGGTTCCTCAGGAGTCTCGAGGGGCTTTTCTGCTTCTCTCTTGTTTTGTTCCAGAAAGACAAGAGTTGTTTTCCCCCTTTCCTGATCACTCTGCTTCATGTGTGCCAAGTACTTTTGAAGAGTGGCTGTATACACCTTGGCTTTTTCATAGGCCATCAAGCCTGGTTTCTGGAGAATGGCCCTCGTTTCGATATCCAAAGAGTGCACGTGTCAGCCCTAACATCTTCCCTAGATAGTGGCGGCACCCTTAGCTGCTCCAGCTGGTTTACAGGCACCAGATACATTTTTTCTGCATATTCCATCACTGCTTTACCAAAAGCCCTGTGATGAGTGTGTGGCGGACAGATGAGTGAACTTTTGCCTTAAACATTTCTTGGTACATAAGGTGCAAGCAAACCATAACCCCAAACAAGCCATCTGTTCCCGGCGGAAACAGGACTGAGCTGCTGCGACCCCCGAAACGGTCTCCCTGCAACCACCCGGGACACGCCGAGCCTGCGCCGAACCAGGGCACGATCGGGCAGACTTTGGGACCTGGCCCTAGTTCAGTGAGAAAGGGCCCCAGAGCTGGTGCAGGCTGGAAAGATAAGGGAGTTACAAGCAATCTGCATTCCTATGCTTCACACTCCAGGAGGGAGGATGTGAAGGCTTTGAAATAAGGCCTGCTTGGGCGCCAGGACCCTGGGAAGCAAAGCCTCCTCTCACTGCTGAAACAGTGTTAATTAAGGGGGGGGGGGGGTGTCTGGATTGTATCCTCTTCCTCAGGACCTTGGAAGATAACACCTACTGTCACTGCTGGGGCAGTGCTAATTGCTGGAACAACACCTCTTTGTGTTTGTGCCTTGAGAGACAAGGGTGGGACCCAAGGAATCAAAACATATCTGTCAGCAGGAACCGCAACAGTAAAGATAAGGGAGAAAAACAGCCTGCCTAGGAACAACGATGAGACCCAATAAGGAGCAGGAGACCCCAGACCTAAATATTACTATTGGTCCAAACTACTGCATGAAGGGTGGAGAGCTTAGATTGGAAAGTATAATTGCCCAGGGATTTCTTTGTTCGGGGTCCCTCTTCGGAGGCACCCAACTCGAGCTGTAACTACTGCACGCGTGTCATTGCAATTTATTTATTTAATTTGCCTTGATTTGGCTCTGAACTTTTCAGCGGGAACCTAGGGTTGGACCCTGCTCGAGCTGTAATTACTGCACGCGCATCGCTAAAATTTACACCCAGGGTGAAGAGGACCAACGGGATGCCGCTGGATCCACGGGTGGTGATATCTCTTTCTCTCTCCCCCTTTCTCTCTCTCTCTTTCTCTCTCCTCCCCTTCGCCTTTCCCCACCTTTTCTCCCCACTCCGTGGAAAATAAAGTTAAAAGGTTGTACAGTATTTGACTGGTTTTAGCGTCTTAATCTCGTCCTTGGGATCGTAACGAAACCCCCCCCCAATATTGGATCGGGACAGAGTGGAAGAGCAAAAATTAGAAGAGGACCGATAAAACCTCTGGCTTGCTTCACTAGCAGCTTCTTTCTTTTGAAGGACACACTTTTACTACTCAGGCTTTTAATGAATTTGTGGCCCTTTTTCAGCATGTGTATATGGTGAGATGTTAATGGAATGTTCCCCTTCAAGGTATTCAGGGCCATTTCAGAAATGGCCTTTATCAGGTCATCAGAAACATTGCAGAGTCCTGCTTTCCTCTGCTGGGGGTGGGGGTGGGGGGGGGGGAGGACCAGATCAATAGCTCCAGGAGGGAGAGGTTACTCTTCAGACATGGGACATCATGCTCCCAAGTCTGCACAAATAGCAACGCAGGGCATCGTTTCGCCTCCTCTCTATTTCTTGCCGAGCAATGGTCTTTTTTTTTTTTTTTTTTTTTTAATATGCAAATGTCTGGCCACTATGGCAGAAAAAGGCCAGTTCTTAGTCTAAAAGCCTCAGGTGTAGAAGCATTTAAATTGTCAACCGGGTACCCATATGGTGCCTTCATAGCATCTTCAAATACTTCTAAAAAGAAGTGGGCCTTTCTAGAATACAGCTATCATCTGTCTAAGGATGCAACCTGGAGCTTATCTCATGGGTTCTTAAATAACACCATATATTTTGTGTTGAGGGCGATGGTGCAGTTCTTTTTACCCTGTGTAGAGAGAACAGCTGCGAGGAGATCTGGCGAGGAGCCAGGTGACTGGCAGAGTACGTGATAGCAGCCCCAGAGTGTGCTCTCTACACACTGATCAAATTCCCATCAAGGCCAGACATGCATATTCTGTTTTGTCAACAATGTCTAGCTGCTTTGCAACCAGCACTCAAGCTTAGCATAGTCGAGATAAGGAAATATCTCTAGTAGCTAAAAGGGGCCCTTAGGATACACAAAGCAAGTCCCATCTGGTTGTCCGACCCGTGCATCCAGCAGCCTCCCATCAGCGGCCCCTCTGTGCGGTTTCCGGGGCTTCCCGCACAGTCTGGAGTGCAATCCCTTCATTAAATATAATTTGTTTAACCCCTCATGTGCCTTGAGTGTCTCTCTACACTGGTGTCCGACCCTCCTTTTCCCTGCAATCACACCCTGGCAAAAAACATTCTGGACAATGTACAGAATACTATGATTCCTGTGATGCACATACTTAGACAAAGATTTCTTAACTTCGTTGCTCTTGCAAGCAAAGTTCGTCAAATCATTGATCACAACCATATTTGCTTTATTAGGGGGAAATAAACAGTTATCACTAAGACTGTCAGTTAAGTCCTCCACAAATTTGATAAAAGGATATTTACAGAGCAGTTACTGATATAACGGTTGCCAACAACTGTAACACCACACAATATTCTCAGGCATAACAGAAAGCAAGAGGTTGGCATTCTTTTTACAAAACAACTTTTCCCACAGTTGCTAGGCCTTGCCAGAATAACAGAAAAGAGGTGCTTCCAGCACATGATCAAAAGCCATAGGGGAGGCTGTTCAAATTTTTAGTCAGTACCCTTTTGGCATAGACCACCTTCTGCATCTTCCGGAGGGGCCTGGTTTCTATCATCCACTTCTGCTTGTTCCTGACAATAGAGTGCTGCTCTATCATGATCTTTTTAGGGTCATCACTATCTGGATTTACACCGTATTCCAACATGGGATCCCTCAGTGCTTCAAAATTGATCTTTTCTCTGTTTGTTGCTTTTAGAGTGATGCCTTTAACCTTTAAACGATACTTTCCTCCAGACTGCAAGTAGCTGTAGGATTTGGGGCCTGATGACACAAACTCAGTAATATGCTCATCTGGCAGAAACTCACTTGTCAACTCACCTAAATAGTCACCGAGCAGGAGGTTCCAATCCCCTGGACGACTCTCAAATATCACAGAGTCTGTGACATGATGAAGGCAGCAGTCTTGCAAGGCATCTAAGCGATTGTAAAGCTCTAGGCATGCATATGCTATTGTTAGCAAGCTACTTAAATGTTAGTGATGCACTCCAGGGTTACGCATCCTTTGGTGTGCTTCCACGAGACAGTGGCCGCATCCTCATGTATAAAATCACAGAATCACAGAATAGTTAGGGTTGGGAGGGAACTCCAGAGATCATCTGGTCAAACCCCTCTGCTCAAGCAGGGTCAGCTAGAACAGGTTGCCCAGGCCCATGTCCAGTCAGGTTTTGAATATTTCCAAGGATGGAGACTCCACAACCTCTCTGGGCAACCTGTTCCAGTGTTCAACCACCCTCACAGCAAAAAAGTTTTCTTATGTTCAAGTGGAATTTCCTGTGTTTCTATTTGTTCCCATTGCCTCTCATCCTGTCACTGGCCACCACTGAAAAGAGTCTGGCCTCATCCTCTTTACACCCTCCCATCAGATATTTATACACATTGATAAGATCCCCCCCCGAAGCTTCTCTTCTCCAGGTTAAACAGTCCCAGCTCTCTCAGCCTCTCTTCATATGAGAGATGCTCCAGTCCCTTAATCATCTTTGTGGCCCCTCGCTGGACTTGTTTCAGCAGGTCCATGTCTTTCTTGTACTGGGATCACAGGAGGACACATCATAAGCCAAAGAGGTAACCATGCAACTCATCTAGTTCTCTTAAAATGGTGGTGTCCTGTAGGTTGGATCTCTGTCCAAATTTTCCCCGCAGAGAATTTAAAAATGTTATGGCAATTTGGTGTTTGGCAGGGTTTTTCTTAATATGTTCAGCTGAAAAACAACCTCTTATTTCTGACTGTAATCTTCAACAGATTTAACATTTTTGTTATCATCTGTGCACGAGGCTGGATAGCCTCAAGCTTCCTGCTTCTGGTGGAGGTGTAGTTTTATATAATCTGAGAAAAGGCTGTTATCTGTTGAAAATGCCAAACCTTATAGATTTCACAGACCCTGTAGCCCTTCTCCAGAGCCTTGTCCAGAGCCTTGTTCAGCTGGGGTGCATCAGATGCTCACAAGGGGTCTTTCTTCATTGCTGTGGGCGCAGAGGGCCTGGCAGGTTTCAGCACAAGTGCAGCACAAGGGAAATAGTAGCTTGTCATCTACCCTCACGGGAAACAGGGAAAAAGATCCCATGAGGTGAGGACACCTTTACTTTGACCACCCCGTACTAGGTCATCAAGGTGTCAAAATTCTCAAAGATAACTTTGGGGTTCCCAAGAGGGTATTGCTTTGTTTTGTTTTGTTGATGAAGGGATAGAAACTAGTAAAATCATAGTAATGTATCTTTTCATCGGCGGCTGCTTTGCAATGCTTATTTCTGACTGTAATCAGTCATATGTAATCTCATATGTCAGATGCTCCAGTCCCTTCATCATCGTAGTGGTCCTTTGCTGGACTTGCTCCAGTAAATCCATGTCTCTCTTGTACTGGGGAGCCCAGAACTGGACCCAGGACTCCAGGTGTGACCTCACCAGTGCTGAGTAGAGGGGAAGGATCAACTCCCTCAACCTGCTGGCAAAACTCTTCCTAATGCAGCCCAGGATACCATTGGCCTTCTTTGCCCCAAGGGCACATTGCTGGCACACAGTCAACTTGTTGTCCACCAGGACCTCCAGGTCCTTCTCTGCAAAGCTGCTCTCCTGCTGGTCGGCCCCAGGTACGTACTGGTGCCTGGGGTTATTCCTCCCTAGGTGCAGGACCCTGCACTTCCCTTTGTCGAAGTCCATGAGGTTCCTCTCTGCCTATCTCTCCAGCCTGTTGAGGTCCCTCTGAAGGGCAGCAGAACTATCTGGTGTATCAACTACTCCTCCCAGTTTTGTATCATCTGCAAACTTGCTGAGGGCGCACTCTGTCCCATCATTCAGGTCATTACTGAAGAGGTTAAACAATATTGGCCTTAGGATTGACCCCTGGGGGACACCACTAGTGACTGGCCTCCAGCTGGACTTTGTACAGCTGATCACAACCCTCTGAGCCCAGCAGTTCAGCCAGTTTTCAGTCCACCTCACTGTCCACTTATCTAGCCTGTACTTCATCAGCTTGTCTATGATTATCAAAAGCCTTATTAAAGGCAAGACAAACAACATCCACTGCTCTCTCCTCGCCCACTGAGCCAGTCATCTCATCATAGAAGGATATCAGGTTGGTTAAGCATGATTTCCCCTTCATAAATCCATGCTGACCACTCCCAATCACCTTCCTGTCTGGAAGGAACAGGAACTACTCCCAATCACCTTCACATGCCTGGAAATGGTATCCAGGATGAGCTGCTCCATCACCTTCTTGGGGATCAAGGTAAGGCTGACTGGCCTGTAGTTCCCTGGGTCCTTCTTGTCCTTCTCAAAAATAGGGGTGACATTTGCTTTCTTCCAGTCCTCAGGAACCTCTCCCAATTGCCATGACCTTTCAGAGATAATCAAGAGTGGCTTTACGATGACATTAGCCAGCTCCCTCAACGCTGGCGGGTGCATCCTGTCAGGGCCTATAGACTTGCATATTTCCAGTTTGTTTAAGTGTTCAGTAGTTTGATCCTCTTCCACCAAGGGAAAGTCTTCCTTGCTCCAGACTTCCCCTCTGGTCTCAGCAGCCTGGGATTCCTGAAGGCTGGTCTTACCAGTAAAGAGTAAGGTGAAGAAGGCATTCAGTACCTCTGCCTTTTCTGTGTCCTTCGTCACTGGGGACCCTGCCCCATTTAGTAGCGGCCCCACACTTCCCCTAGCCTTCCCTTTGCTGTTTATGGACTAGTAGAAGCCTTTCTTGTTGTCTTTCACATCCCTTTCCAGTTTCAACTCCAGATGGGCTTTAGCTCTCCTAACTCCATTCCTGCATGCTCAGACAGTGTCTCTATATTCCTCCCGGGTCAGCTGTCCCTGCTTCCACCTCTTTTATACTTCTTTTTTATGCTTGAGTTCAGTCAGGAGTTCTTTCTTCATCCATGCAGGCCTCCTGCCTCCTTCGCTTGATTTCCTGCTCTTCAGGAAACACCATTCTTGAGCTTAGAGGACACAATCCTTGAATATCATCAAGCTCTTTGACCCCTCTTCCCTCCAGGGCCACATCTCATGGGATTCTTCCAAGCAGGTCCCTAAACAGGTCAAAGTCTGCTCTCATGAAGGCCAGGGTTGTGATCCTGCTTTTTGCCCTGCTCCCTCCTTGCAGGATCCTCAACTCCAGCATCTCATGGTAGCTGAAGCCAAGCTTGCTGTGGGGGGATGCTCCCAGCTTCCCCCCCACCAAATCTGGTGCCAGTTACAAGCAGTCTGCATTCCTGTGCTTCACACTCCCAAAGGGAGGATGTCAAGGCTTTGAGATAAGGCCTGCTTGGGCACCAGGACCCTGGGAAACAAAGCCTCCTCTCACTGCTGGGGCAGTGTTGATTGTTGTGGTCTGGAATTATCTCCTCCTCCTCAGGACCTTGGGAGATAACACCTGCTTTCACTGCTGGGGCAGTGTTAATCATTGGGGACTGGAATTAACTCCTTCCTACCCGAGCTATGGGATCTCTCCTTGGGACCACCCCTGCAAGAGTAAAGCAGTCATTCGCAGTCACTCAAACTCCTTTCTGCAGTGCTGAAGAGTGCTCAAGGCAGCTAGCCTGCCCTTGGGGGTGTTTGGCTACCCCATGACTGTGGGTGTGATTGTCATAACAACGATGGAGGAGAGTTGAACCCTGCAGCAGCCAGGAGCTAGGCACTGCGACTGGGCAAAGAGACCTGCAACTGGCCTAGTGACTCCACCTCCACCTTCCCCTGAAGGGGATAAATAGGTTGGTCCCAGAGGCCATCTTTGGCTCTTTGTGGGTGACAGTGGGTCTGCCAACTTGTGGAACCTCTCGGGACAGGGAAGCCCTCCCGCAGTTACTTCCCTGGGATTGAGTGTATGTTGGCTGCTCAGGCAACGCGTGGGTAAGATCAATTAGAATTGGTTTAATAAGAATTGTTGCTTTGTTTGCCTAGTTCATTCATTTGGGTAGTTACAGTTATTATAAATTAGCTAGCTTTTTTTCTGTTTACTAAGTAGTTACTGTTAGCATAACTTATAGTGTAATTAGAAAATAAGTATTCTAGTTGAACTAAGTTTCTCTTAATAAGAATTGTTGCTTTGTACTGTTGTAACTTGTGTAGTAAACTTAGATCTTGAAAATAAGTTGTGGAGTCATGCAGTAAATCTCTTCCTCTCCCTCTTCCCGTCCCTCACGCCACATGAAACCCACACAGTCCGGGACTGTAAAGATAGTCGGTCGTCCCGCGACATTACTGGTACCACGAGTGGGGTGTGGTTTGACGAGATGGGGACTTTGGAAGGATATTTATGGAGGCATGGCATCCCTAAGAACCCAGAGTTTGACCAGCAGTGGGTCGAGAGTAATTGGGATCAAGAAGAAGAGATTGTGCATCATTCAGAGGCCGCACGAGGTAAGATGAAAGATGGAAAGGGTAAAGGCATTGTGTGTAAGATGCTTACCTCTTGTTTGCTAGCAGGAGGTGCTGAGAAGAGGTGTTTGTTAAATCAGTTAGATGAGAAAGAAAAGTGCATCAAGGATTTAAAGGCACACCTCACCATTTTGGAGACTCAGTTGCAGTCTCAGAAAATGACTGCGCAGAATGATGCAGTTAGAATTCAGCAGTTGGAGACTCGGGTCGAGAGTATGTTGACTCGACAGCTAGCGTCTGGGGGAAGAACCCCAGATCCTTTGAAGGTTAGGACTCTAGTCTGAGCTGGTCCCTGGGATTGGGACGGAGATATTTGGTTTGACTCTGATCCGTCCAAATCCTCGGACGATGAGAACTCTGTGAATGAGACCATTCCAGTGAGACCTGTGGTGAAGTGGGAAACCACAGGTGGGCGAGGGGCTCCACCTCACACAGTCATGAAGACTACTAGCTATGATCCGGAGGCTTTGGTTAGGATAGCTGATCGGTATAGCCGTAAGCCCGGGGAAACCCTTCTAGAGTATGCGATTCACATGTCGGAGGATGGGGGCGATTGCATTCTTCTCTTAGGTTCAGAAGCCTCAGGGAACTGGGGGCCAGGGGTGTTTCTGTCTGGCGCCCAGCGGGATCCTGCATCCCTCACCCACCACGAAGCAGTTTGGTGTAGTGGCGTGCCTCGTTTAGAGAGAGGCGAGGCAGCCCGTCTGCCAGCAGGAACAACAGGAGAATTACCCCGAGGATTTCTAAGAGCTGCCGTGGAGCAGTTGTGTGAGCTTAGAGGATTTGGCTGGGGCCCTTTGGGGAACCTTCCCCTGGATTCCCCTATGGAAGCCCATGCCGATCCGGTCCGAATGGGACCCTTAATGAGGGGTGCTACACCCGCTGTAAAGCTTGCACTGATTAGTGTTAAGAATGAGCTTCAGAATGTGCCCTTGAGGTGGGGAGAGGTGAGTCATGGGGCTCTGACCTTAGTTCGGGAAATGGGGGCAGAGAGTGAAGCTCCCCATGGACCAAAGCCAGTCTGGGCAGTGACTGCCTGCACTGTTAAATCAAAAGAAAAGAATAGAGAAACACCCCAGTCTGGGAATGCAGAGGCAATTAAACACAGGAAGGATTTGTGGAGGCAGGCTCTTAAGGCAGGTATTCCTAGGCTGGTTATACATGGCATGCCTACTCCACAGCTGCAGGCACTGGTGGAGGCCTTTCTGAAGACAGAACAGGGTTGCCCTGACGCAGGCGGGTCCCCATCTGCTCTCCCAGTAGGGGTGGACCAGCAGAATCCTTTTTCCAGTAGTCCACATAATGAAGTTCGGGAGGAATTGCCTCGGATAACTGGGGTGGATTCAGGAAATTAGGTCTGCCTGAGTCCCGGACAACGGTCCCCGTCCGGAGCCTACAGGCATTTCAGTGGGATAATAAAGGGGGGGGCCTCATGTAGTATTGCCCACCGGAGTGATGTGTGCTCCAGTGCGATTTTTAATAGCTACAGGGGCTCAAATTTCTTTAATCACAGCTGATGTGTGGCGTCAGGTTGGAGGACGGAAATTACATAATCAAGCTGTTTGGATTCAGGGTATCAGAGGGAAACCCTGTTGAATTCCATTAGTGCAAATCCATCTCACCCTTCATGGTGACAAAAGATCCAGACAGTGTGTTATGGGAGTAGGAGAAGAAAATTTGTTAGGAATAGACATTTGATTTGGGCACAGATGGGTGACCCCTCAGGGACATGTGTGGGCATTTGGGGACACCAGCATCCCCCAGAACAACACCTCACCTATGGTAAGCAACATTCGGCTCCTGAGGTAGGCACCCCTTCTCCCTCCTAGCAAAGTAGTTAATGTGAGGCAATACCCCATAGCACGAGCAGCCATAACCGAAGCAATAAAAGATTTAGAGCAGAGGGGTATTATAGTCCAAACTCATTCACCATATAATTCACCAGTTTGGCCTGTCAGGAAACCTGATGGTCAGTGGAGAGTCACCGTAGATTATCATAAGTCAAATGCTTCCACGGCCCCTCAGACTGCTGCAGTGCCTGATCCCTCCTTCATTGCTCAGCATTTGCATTCACGTCCTTCCACCTGGATGGCACTTTTAGATTTTAAAGATATGTTCTTTAGGGTACCCCTACAACCAGAAGATCAACCCCGGTTTGCTTTTACATGGAATGGGCAACAGTATACCTTTACCAGATTGCCCCAAGGATTCAAGCATTCGCCTACCATTGCCCATGCAGCATGAGCTGCCCTGCTGAAAGAAAGCCCCACTCCTCCATCAGTTACATAGCTTAATAGCTGGAGATGACCCTGATGAGGTTCGTCAGGCCACCCATGATATCTGGGATGCTCTTGCTCAGGAGGATATAGAAGTTCCATCCAAAAAATGTCAGGGTCCAGCCCATGAAGTTACCTTTCTAGGCATTTGATGGGCATCAGGACAAAAAGTTATTCCGTCAGGGTCTTGGGAACGTACCGTCAATACTCCCGTTCCTGAGTCCGTAAAAGAGTTAAGGCAATGGCTAGGAACTGTGGGATTCTGGAGACATCACATTCCTGGGTTTACTTCCATTGCTCGACCCTTATATAATTTGCTGAAGAAAGGTCATAAGTGGGAGTGGGGATTAGCTGAAGAAGCAGCATATCGAACTCTGCTAGAGGAACTAGGAACAGATCAAGCTTTGGGACCAGTGCATCCCTCTGACCCCTTTGTGTTATACTGGGGATTCAGCGTTTCAGGTACCCATTTTGGGTTACATCAGAAGGGACCTTTGGGACCGGACAGACCTATCACCTTTGGAGCATCTGGCTTCAATGGTTCAGAGTCCCACTACTCAGTCTGGGAAAAAGCTTGCCTTTCGGTGTACCAAGCCCTAAAACATACCCACACGCTAACTGAAGATCACCCTATCAACATCCGGGGACCTTTTCCTTTCCTGAAGCCTCTCTTAGAAGGTAAACCGGTCCCCTGAGGTGTGGCACAGAGAGCCACAGTGCAGAAGTGGGCCATGTATATTCATTTCCGTGGAGAATCAGGTAACCTGAAAGAAGGATCAATAAAAGTAACACCACTTCAAACCCCTATCCCAGTAGATCTTCCCAGCCCCCTTTCTCACATTCAGCCATCCCCCATCACAGATGCCCCTGATTTCCAAGAAGGGCGACCCAATTGCTGGTTCACGGATGGGTCTGCTAAACGTAAAGGGACAGATTGGCATTTTAGAGCTGCCGCTGTCCGGACTAGCGATGGCAAAGAGGCAACGGAAGAAGGGGCAGGAAGTGCCCAAGCTGCCGAGCTCCGTGCTGTCCTCTTAGCTGCAAAGGAAGGGGCTGACATCATCTATACCGACTCCTTCTCTGTGTGGGCAGGAGCCACCCAATGGCTAGGGCAATGGGAACATCAGAATTGGATAATTGGGGGACGAGAAGTGTGGAGAAAATCAGGCGGGGAGGAATTACTTAAAACTGCACATCAGAGGCCCCTTCAGCTAGGTCACCTTCCAGCACATCAGTCAGGTGAGACTCCCACTATTAGATGGAATGCCAAAGCTGATCGTTTAGCTCAAATCAGAACAATGGATACAGAATTCTGGAGACTCGGCGAGTGGCTCCATAATAAGAGGGGACACTCTGGGGCAGAAGACTTCTGGTGAGCAGCAACTGCTCGAGGATGGCCTTTAAGTAAGTTGGCAGAATGGGATATTGTAGCCAGGTGCCCAGAATGCGAAGTTAGAACTCAAGCTTTAGTGGCTGAGCAAGCAAGTTAATATGATCTTAAGGACGGAAAAGGGTTATGGTCTACCTGGCAGGTAGATTACATCGGACCTCTCCCTCGGACAGTCCAGGGGTGGAAATATATCTTGGTAGGAGTGGAAGTCTGCTCAGGCCCAATATGTGTACATCCCTGTTCCCATGCCACTGGACGAGAAACCAGTCAAGGCCTAACCCGATGGTTTGCCAGTCTGCCTACAGCAGAGGCCATACAAAGCGATAATGGCACTCACTTCCGTAATGAGCTACTCAAAGAATGGGCCAAAATGAATGGAGTGCAATGGGTCTTCCATGCTCCGGGGTACCCTCAGGCCAATGGAATGGTAGAGCGAGCAAACGGAGTGCTAAAGCGGCAGCTTCGTTTGCAGAATGCCCGATGGGGTGATAGGCTCTGGACAGCTGTTAGAATCCTGAACCAGTGACTTGGGCCTGCTGGTAGCCCCTTGTCACGGGCTTTTCCACCTGTGACAGAACAGCTCTTTCCCCAAAGAAACTCGTTAGAACTTGCCACCTGCTTAGCACCCAGTGCCAAAGTACAAGTCCGACTCCTGACTGTGGGGACTGTTGAAGGTCTTTTAAAGAGACCTAAGGGTCCTCGATCCTGGATGATAGCCTTCGAAGGAGGGAAGGAAATTCATGTTCCACAGGCTTGGGTGCGCCTCCCCAAGACCTAGTTTCTTTTGTTTTTCAGGTCTCATGTTCGAGCTCGAGAAGAAAGGTCGCTGGCACCATCCCCTTCACAAACATGATTAGGACTCCGAGTGCTGATGCCAGGATGGGAATGGGTACTACTGGTTGCTCTGGTAATTCCAGCAATGTGTGTGCTGGGCCTCGAATATTGCTTCTCAAAATTAACACAGCAATGTGTCTGGCGGCTGTGTTGTCAAACGGAAACAGCCAAGCCAGTGAACCTACCACCCAACATCTTGAAAATAATTTAATCCTACAACAAATTCATAAATTTGGCCAGCTAATTAATGAACCCGCCATAACAGCCTGCCTGCATACACCTGGGTCAGTGGATGAGGCGGCACTGAAAATCCATGCATACCCGCCTTCTGACTGGGGAGAACGCCTCCTCAGCCTCTGAAAGAAGGCTCGCTCATTTATCTTTACTACTTACACAGCTAACAGTAACTATTCCTGGCCTGCACACCGCTGGAATGACACTGTCCTTTGTACTGATGCTTGTCTTAGTAGCAAGGTTTCTAGACCTTGTTCTTCCCTTCCTTGGGGGTTAGCAGCTGACACTAGTGACTGGGACCGAGGTGTGGCGGACAGATGAGTGAACTTTTGCCTTAAACATTTCTTGGTACATAAGGTGCAAGCAAACCATAACCCCGAACAAGCCATCTGTTCCCGGCGGGAACAGGACTGAGCTGCTGCGACCCCCGAAATGGTCTCCCTGCGACCATTCAGGACACACCGAGCCTGCGCTGAACCAGACCATGATCGGGCAGAGACTTTGGGACCTGGACTGTAAATTACTGCCGCTTAACACAACTTCTATAAAACTTGCTTAGCATGAGTAGCTAAATTTGCTGAAGCCTTAGGCCGCACTCCCTAGTTCAGTGAGAAAGGGCCCCAGAGCTGGTGCAGGCAGGAAAGACAAGGGGGTTACCAGCAGTTTGCATTCCCATGCTTCACGCTCTGGGAGGGAGGATGTCAAGGCATTGAAGTGAGGCCTGCTTGGGCACCGGGACCCTGGGGAGCAGGGCCTCCTCTCACTGCGGAAACAATACTGATTGGGGGGGGGGTCTGGGCTATCTCGGGGTCCAGATCATATTCCCTTTGTCTGGACCTTGGGAAATAACACCTACCGTGACTGCTGGGGAAGTAATAAATTGTCAGGGCTTTGAGAGATAAGGGCAGGACCCGAAGAATGAAAACGCATATCTGTCAGCAGGAACCGCAACAGTAAACAACCTACCTAGGGACCCAATAAGGAGCAGGAGACCCCAGACCTAAATATTACTATTGGTCCAAACTACTGCGTGAAGGGCGGAGAGCTTAAGATTGGAAAGTATAATTGCCCAGGGATTTCTTTGTTCGGGGTCCCTCTTCGGAGGCACCCAGCTCGAGCTGTAACTACTGCACGCGTGTCATTACAATTTATTTATTTAATTTGCCTTGATTTGGCTCTGAACTTTTCAGCGGGAACCTAGGGTCGGACCCTGCTCGAGCTGTAATTACTGCACGCGCTTCACCAAAATTTACACCCAGGGTGAAGAGGACCAACAGGACGCCGCTGGATCCACGGGTGGTGATATCCCTTTCTCTCTCTCTCTCTCTCCCTCTCTCTTTTTCTCTCTCTCCTCCCCTTTGCCTTTCCCCACCTTTTCTCCCCACTCCGTGGAAAATAAAGTTAAAAGGTTGTACGATATGTGACTGGTTTTAGCGTCTTAATCTCGTCCTTGGGATCGTAACGAAACCCCCCCGATATTGGATCGGGACATCTAATTGGCGTCACGGACAGGATCCCTTGAGATGAGAGTATCGTACAACCGTATGGTGTGCTGAGCGATTGTGTGTGAACGAGACGTACGAACAAGTACGAAGCGAGTGCGGAGTTCCGATCCGCGGTTCCACTCTCCCGCGAGGGAAGCGGCCGAAGACGAAAGAAGCGTAAGGAAGGAGTGAATGGTGAGATCTTTAGTATACTAGTTTACGGTTTGGCCTCCTGGGAGCGTATAGGGGAAACTTGGACTCCTTTAAGGTTTGGCCCTCCCAGGACGAAATCCCCTTTGTAGGATATGGCCGCCCAGAAGGCAGGCGATTTTTGTGAGGAAATCGAGAAATTGTATGACCTTTTGGAAGCACACCGTTCTTGTCCCTCACCCCCGGGACGAGACTGGGCACGGGACCATTGGTTCCAATTGCAAAGTGTAGTGGACCGAATAGCGGTCTTGCAAAAAGAAGCCAAAGTTAAGAGAGGAAGAGGAAAAGCTATTGTTTGCGCCGTGCTAGGAGCGTGCCTAGCAGCTGCGGTGGAGGACAGGCAGCGGGCACCTTGTCAGGCAGAGGCTGTGGCTGCCGCGCTGCAAGCAGTGCTAACGCCGCTGCAAGAACAATTATGAGAAACCAAGCAGGCGCTGGAGGATGAGAAGCGCCAAAATCTGATACTGAAAGAGGAGCTAAGAAACCAGCTCCTGAGGGAGGCAGACACCCTCACCGAAACTGAGATGCTGCTCAAGGAGAAAGGGGTACTCCAAATTTACCCCCAAAGAGACCTAAAAAGATTAAAGGAGGCCGTAGACGCCCCCCCCCGATATGTGCCCACTAATCAAAACGGAATATATATACGAGGACGACAGCGACAACCGCCCCCAGGTTGTTACCAAAGAAATCCCTTTCACAGCTACCGAATTGGCCAAGCTGCGAAAAGATTTTGCTAGAACGGCTAGGGAATCCGAAACCGAATACGTGTGGCGGGTATCCCTGTCGGGGGGGGGGGGGGACGGGGGAACGGAATCCTGCTATCAGAAAAGGAGGCAGAGGGATATTGGATCGGGACACGAGGGGATCATTCTGTCCTGTGGTCAACAATGCCAGATAGCATACCTTGCTGTATAGAGCGACCTTCCAAGTTCGGCTTGAATTGTGAAGGTGCATGCCATTACCAGTATAACAATGATACCTACCCTGGAGACCCTCGAACAGTGAACTTCAGCAAAAACTGTGGTACTGATTGCACCTGGGGAAATGGGTTTGGATGTGCATTTTGTTCCTGTGCATGGATGGTCTCTAACACTCCCAGAGGATCTCCGTGGAAACCCCTGACCTCCTGGATATTCCCAAAGGAAACTCGTACCTGGAACTGTTTAATTAATTTTGACACCACTTCATCCCAAGACCATTACCTCCTACATTATCCTCCAATTGCACGAGCTGTATTCCAAAGTCAATTGTGTTTTAACTATTCAATGCCACATACTCCACATCTGTATCGCATTGGCGATTACCCTGATTTAGGTAAAAAGACGGTCTCTGGCCCACTACCAATACCAAAAATGGATGTGCAATTAATCACCCAAGGTGGTAAACTCATGTGCATAGAAGTACCCAGCCTGAGTATACATTTCATAGACTCTTTCAATTTTTTACCCATGAAGCTAAGCAGCTTTCCCCAGGCATTGGGTATCAAGGGCTGCCATGGTTATTTCCCCTTATTTTGTCAACGCTGCTGAAATTCAAAGTTATGTAGGCCCTCTTCCACAACTGGAATATCATGGGGTGGACCAAATGATGCTTGAGGAGAAAAAGCAATTCTTGGCATGGCACACAGCTAATCAGGAGAAGATTTTTTTTTTTTGATATACAAAAAGAACTGAGTTACTATTGCCAGCAAGATGGTAAAAATGTTGAGGGAGGCCTGCAGATCATACAGGAATGAGATTATGGTGATGACCCGTTGCACATTGTATGAGAAGGAGGGCAATGAAGAGGTGAAGGTTTATCGCTGTATAGACCCCTTTCAGTATGCTACGCTGGCCTCTACTTGCATGTCCACATACCGGTTTATGTTCCTTAAACCTAACATGGTAGCACTCCTCCATCCAGATGGCTATCATCAGAGGAAAAAGAGATATAAAACCCCCTCTATTCAGTGGCTTATGCACATGGCCGAAAAGGGAAATATTCACATCTGTCATGCATTAGAGGTGGTGAATATCAAGTGGGAGCCTACTTCTTGGATGGCTATGCAGTCATTGATGCAGTGCTGACAGCTTTTGAATTTAATGGGTGCTTTTTCCATGGCTATATTGAATGCTACTATGAAAATGACTGGAACCCTCTGGCAGGGGCCACCTTTGGGTATTTGTATTACACAACACAACAAAAGATGGACTACCTAAAGAGAGTGGGTTTTAACATCAGATCTCTATGGGAGCACGAGTAGGCCGCTATGACAGAATCAGAGGGGGAGTTTGCAGAGTTCTTAGCCGGGACCAAAATGCCCACGCCACTCATCCCCAGAGATGTGCTTTTCAGTGGCAGGACAAATGCCATTTTTCTGTATTGCAAAGCAGCCGCCGATGAAAAGATACATTACTATGATTTTACTAGTTTCTATCCCTTCATCAACAAAACAAAACAAAGCAATACCCTCTTGGGAACCCCAAAGTTATCTTTGAGAATTTTGACACCTTGATGACCTAGTACGGGGTGGTCAAAGTAAAGGTGTCCTCACCTCATGGGATCTTTTTCCCTGTTTCCCGTGAGGGTAGATGACAAGCTACTATTTCCCTTGTGCTGCACTTGTGCTGAAACCTGCCAGGCCCTCTGCGCCCACAGCAATGAAGAAAGACCCCTTGTGAGCATCTGATGCACCCCAGCTGAACAAGGCTCTGGACAAGGCTCTGGAGAAGGGCTACAGGGTCTGTGAAATCTATAAGGTTTGGCATTTTCAACAGATAACAGCCTTTTCTCAGATTATATAAAACTACACCTCCACCAGAAGCAGGAAGCTTGAGGCTATCCAGCCTCGTGCACAGATGATAACAAAAATGTTAAATCTGTTGAAGATTACAGTCAGAAATAAGAGGTTGTTTTTCAGCTGAACATATTAAGAAAAACCCTGCCAAACACCAAATTGCCATAACATTTTTAAATTCTCTGCGGGGAAAATTTGGACAGAGATCCAACCTACAGGACACCACCATTTTAAGAGAACTAGATGAGTTGCATGGTTACCTCTTTGGCTTATGATGTGTCCTCCTGTGATCCCAGTACAAGAAAGACATGGACCTGCTGAAACAAGTCCAGCGAGGGGCCACAAAGATGATTAAGGGACTGGAGCATCTCTCATATGAAGAGAGGCTGAGAGAGCTGGGACTGTTTAACCTGGAGAAGAGAAGCCTCGGGGGGGGATCTTATCAATGTGTATAAATATCTGATGGGAGGGTGTAAAGAGGATGAGGCCAGACTCTTTTCAGTGGTGGCCAGTGACAGGATGAGAGGCAATGGGAACAAATAGAAACACAGGAAATTCCACTTGAACATAAGAAAACTTTTTTGCTGTGAGGGTGGTTGAACACTGGAACAGGTTGCCCAGAGAGGTTGTGGAGTCTCCATCCTTGGAAATATTCAAAACCTGACTGGACATGGGCCTGGGCAACCTGTTCTAGCTGACCCTGCTTGAGCAGAGGGGTTTGACCAGATGATCTCTGGAGTTCCCTCCCAACCCTAACTATTCTGTGATTCTGTGATTTTATACATGAGGATGCGGCCACTGTCTCGTGGAAGCACACCAAAGGATGCGTAACCCTGGAGTGCATCACTAACATTTAAGTAGCTTGCTAACAATAGCATATGCATGCCTAGAGCTTTACAATCGCTTAGATGCCTTGCAAGACTGCTGCCTTCATCATGTCACAGACTCTGTGATATTTGAGAGTCGTCCAGGGGATTGGAACCTCCTGCTCGGTGACTATTTAGGTGAGTTGACAAGTGAGTTTCTGCCAGATGAGCATATTACTGAGTTTGTGTCATCAGGCCCCAAATCCTACAGCTACTTGCAGTCTGGAGGAAAGTATCGTTTAAAGGTTAAAGGCATCACTCTAAAAGCAACAAACAGAGAAAAGATCAATTTTGAAGCACTGAGGGATCCCATGTTGGAATACGGTGTAAATCCAGATAGTGATGACCCTAAAAAGATCATGATAGAGCAGCACTCTATTGTCAGGAACAAGCAGAAGTGGATGATAGAAACCAGGCCCCTCCGGAAGATGCAGAAGGTGGTCTATGCCAAAAGGGTACTGACTAAAAATTTGAACAGCCTCCCCTATGGCTTTTGATCATGTGCTGGAAGCACCTCTTTTCTGTTATTCTGGCAAGGCCTAGCAACTGTGGGAAAAGTTGTTTTGTAAAAAGAATGCCAACCTCTTGCTTTCTGTTATGCCTGAGAATATTGTGTGGTGTTACAGTTGTTGGCAACCGTTATATCAGTAACTGCTCTGTAAATATCCTTTTATCAAATTTGTGGAGGACTTAACTGACAGTCTTAGTGATAACTGTTTATTTCCCCCTAATAAAGCAAATATGGTTGTGATCAATGATTTGACGAACTTTGCTTGCAAGAGCAACGAAGTTAAGAAATCTTTGTCTAAGTATGTGCATCACAGGAATCATAGTATTCTGTACATTGTCCAGAATGTTTTTTGCCAGGGTGTGATTGCAGGGAAAAGGAGGGTCGGACACCAGTGTAGAGAGACACTCAAGGCACATGAGGGGTTAAACAAATTATATTTAATGAAGGGATTGCACTCCAGACTGTGCGGGAAGCCCCGGAAACCGCACAGAGGGGCCGCTGATGGGAGGCTGCTGGATGCACGGGTCGGACAACCAGATGGGACTTGCTTTGTGTATCCTAAGGGCCCCTTTTAGCTACTAGAGATATTTCCTTATCTCGACTATGCTAAGCTTGAGTGCTGGTTGCAAAGCAGCTAGACATTGTTGACAAAACAGAATATGCATGTCTGGCCTTGATGGGAATTTGATCAGTGTGTAGAGAGCACACTCTGGGGCTGCTATCACGTACTCTGCCAGTCACCTGGCTCCTCGCCAGATCTCCTCGCAGCTGTTCTCTCTACACAGGGTAAAAAGAACTGCACCATCGCCCTCAACACAAAATATATGGTGTTATTTAAGAACCCATGAGATAAGCTCCAGGTTGCATCCTTAGACAGATGATAGCTGTATTCTAGAAAGGCCCACTTCTTTTTAGAAGTATTTGAAGATGCTATGAAGGCACCATATGGGTACCCGGTTGACAATTTAAATGCTTCTACACCTGAGGCTTTTAGACTAAGAACTGGCCTTTTTCTGCCATAGTGGCCAGACATTTGCATATTAAAAAAAAAAAAAAAAAAAAAGACCATTGCTCGGCAAGAAATAGAGAGGAGGCGAAACGATGCCCTGCGTTGCTATTTGTGCAGACTTGGGAGCATGATGTCCCATGTCTGAAGAGTAACCTCTCCCTCCTGGAGCTATTGATCTGGTCCTCCCCCCCCCCCACCCCCACCCCCAGCAGAGGAAAGCAGGACTCTGCAATGTTTCTGATGACCTGATAAAGGCCATTTCTGAAATGGCCCTGAATACCTTGAAGGGGAACATTCCATTAACATCTCACCATATACACATGCTGAAAAAGGGCCACAAATTCATTAAAAGCCTGAGTAGTAAAAGTGTGTCCTTCAAAAGAAAGAAGCTGCTAGTGAAGCAAGCCAGAGGTTTTATCGGTCCTCTTCTAATTTTTGCTCTTCCACTCTGTCCCGATCCAATATTGGGGGGGGGTTTCGTTACGATCCCAAGGACGAGATTAAGACGCTAAAACCAGTCAAATACTGTACAACCTTTTAACTTTATTTTCCACGGAGTGGGGAGAAAAGGTGGGGAAAGGCGAAGGGGAGGAGAGAGAAAGAGAGAGAGAGAAAGGGGGAGAGAGAAAGAGATATCACCACCCGTGGATCCAGCGGCATCCCGTTGGTCCTCTTCACCCTGGGTGTAAATTTTAGCGATGCGCGTGCAGTAATTACAGCTCGAGCAGGGTCCAACCCTAGGTTCCCGCTGAAAAGTTCAGAGCCAAATCAAGGCAAATTAAATAAATAAATTGCAATGACACGCGTGCAGTAGTTACAGCTCGAGTTGGGTGCCTCCGAAGAGGGACCCCGAACAAAGAAATCCCTGGGCAATTATACTTTCCAATCTAAGCTCTCCACCCTTCATGCAGTAGTTTGGACCAATAGTAATATTTAGGTCTGGGGTCTCCTGCTCCTTATTGGGTCTCATCGTTGTTCCTAGGCAGGCTGTTTTTCTCCCTTATCTTTACTGTTGCGGTTCCTGCTGACAGATATGTTTTGATTCCTTGGGTCCCACCCTTGTCTCTCAAGGCACAAACACAAAGAGGTGTTGTTCCAGCAATTAGCACTGCCCCAGCAGTGACAGTAGGTGTTATCTTCCAAGGTCCTGAGGAAGAGGATACAATCCAGACACCCCCCCCCCCCCTTAATTAACACTGTTTCAGCAGTGAGAGGAGGCTTTGCTTCCCAGGGTCCTGGCGCCCAAGCAGGCCTTATTTCAAAGCCTTCACATCCTCCCTCCTGGAGTGTGAAGCATAGGAATGCAGATTGCTTGTAACTCCCTTATCTTTCCAGCCTGCACCAGCTCTGGGGCCCTTTCTCACTGAACTAGGGCCAGGTCCCAAAGTCTGCCCGATCGTGCCCTGGTTCGGCGCAGGCTCGGCGTGTCCCGGGTGGTTGCAGGGAGACCGTTTCGGGGGTCGCAGCAGCTCAGTCCTGTTTCCGCCGGGAACAGATGGCTTGTTTGGGGTTATGGTTTGCTTGCACCTTATGTACCAAGAAATGTTTAAGGCAAAAGTTCACTCATCTGTCCGCCACACACTCATCACAGGGCTTTTGGTAAAGCAGTGATGGAATATGCAGAAAAAATGTATCTGGTGCCTGTAAACCAGCTGGAGCAGCTAAGGGTGCCGCCACTATCTAGGGAAGATGTTAGGGCTGACACGTGCACTCTTTGGATATCGAAACGAGGGCCATTCTCCAGAAACCAGGCTTGATGGCCTATGAAAAAGCCAAGGTGTATACAGCCACTCTTCAAAAGTACTTGGCACACATGAAGCAGAGTGATCAGGAAAGGGGGAAAACAACTCTTGTCTTTCTGGAACAAAACAAGAGAGAAGCAGAAAAGCCCCTCGAGACTCCTGAGGAACCCAACCCTGTTGTTCAGAAAGTGCTGGATAGCACACATCCACAGTATAGGAAGAATGCACAAATACTCCTAGGTAAACTAGGGCAACGCAAACATATTTCTTCTTGGGACAACCAGGGAAGTTTTGTATAGAAAGGAGATGTCATCAAGGGGCCCAGCCTGCCTGATTTAGTCCGAGATGTCCTTCAGACTCGTGCCCCTTCTAGCCTGAGAACACCTAAAGGCTGGAATGCTTTTATGAAAGCCGTGGCTGCAGTGAATGTCCTGTCTTCTGTCATGGGTAATACAGTGAACCAGGATCTCTTGGAGCAACTAAAAGTGCCTGAGGAGGACCGAGCAGCACCACACACACCACCTAAGAAGAGGAAGATACCTAAAGCTCAGTGGCTCACCCTGTAAAGTTTTCTGTTGAAAATAAATATTCATAAAACCTTTCAAATTTGTTGCCTATAGTGTCCATTTAAAAAAATGTTGGGGGCGGGGGGAATGGTTAAAGCACACACACACACAGCCCTTCGGTTGGGGTGTAAGTTTTATTTACAAAGTACATCTATGAAAATCATTACAAGAGATGGAGGCCTGGGTCTTTTGAAACATTTTATGAGAAGCTCTGGTCACAGGGAAAGCTCCATATTCATTTTTTACAAAATGGATCACCAGCTGGTCATTTTGCATGAAATCATCAGAATAAAGTTTTAAAACCTGTTCAAAAGGTAGTCCCTTGTTACAGTGATGTAGGAAGACAACGCAGTGATATCCACAGGCCATGGAGAGTGGCTGCTGCAGTTGCTTCCTCTGGAAAGCAATATCCGTGGCGTTGTGCTTTAAAAAGGACATGATGCTTTCAGGAAGGAGAGTGCTGTTTAGGGGGCAGCCATACAAGTCAAAAAACTGCGCGTGGTTCTGATCTGCCAGGAAAATTGCTAGCCAGTGCTCTCCAGGTTGGTTATGTGGATGCGTATTCACAACCACACTCGCTATTCTTGGAGAAACATGGGCCCTGGGGAGCCAGTCACTTGGGTACACGCCTGGAAATGTTTCTCTGGCGCAGGGGTCTGCTGAAAAAAAACCCGAGAGAGCTGTTTGGTGTCCATCCTCGCATGTAGTTGAAGAGCACACCTCTCCTCTGGTTTATTTCTATCACGTTGTCAAATACACCGTACATGACCATATTAACGGGGTGGTGAGGCCCCTGCAAAGCGTACTTCTGCTCTCAGGTTCCCTGTTTTAATCAGGGAATAGCGATCAGCACATTCTTGGTCTGGAGACAGGTCGAAGGCGAACAGGGTATAGCCACGGGCAAACTCTTCCCTGTCAATAAGGAGGGAATGATCTTTCATATGGCTGCCAATCATCTTAACCAGCCGTATGTATTCTCTCACACAGCAGCTGTTCTCAAAATCAGGCTGCAGCAGTTTCATGTGTGTTTGTTCACCATCCACGTACAGTGCCATAAAATTTATATCATAATGTTGAAAGTTGAAAGGATTCTTAGCATAATTGCTGTTAAAAGCGTCATCAACTAGAACCCAAAAACAACAAGCTTGGGCAGTTGTCCCAGAAACAAACTTTCCTGATTGCTGACACAACTGCTGGTCGGTTTGCTGAATGCTTTCATGCCCACCTGGTTCACCAGATATTTAGTGTTGGCTGTAAGTAATGTCCCAAATGCACCTCGGGCGCTACCTGCAGTTTCTTCGAAAACACCGAGGCATAGGTAATAACCAGCTTACAGGTCTCTACTGACGGGGAGCTCATCAAACAAAAGCTGTCTTTGCTGCACATCAGCTTAATTTTTACATACACGCCATTCAAGAAAAGCTTGTCTTGAAAGAACAGATCGCTGTGGAGGGGTCCCAACAGTTTGATCCTCCTACTCGGGGGCCGTCAGAGCCAAGCATTGCCTAAACCCCTGATTACCAACCCCATCCAGCATGACTGCTTCCTGCTGCCCAGCAGTGTCTTTGTAGAACAGCCCCATGAAGATGCGCACGGACAGCATGTCATGGCTGTAATTGAGAAGCAACTCAATGAAGGCACAGTAGGGGTAGCAGTTGTTGCTCTGGCTTATCCGTCAGCCCCCCCAGCATAACGTCCAACTGGTTGAAAATAGAGGGCAGCGGATAGTTCACGAGGACCACGGCCTCACTGGCACTAAGGTTGGACCTGTAAGCTTTTACAATCTTGCAACAGAAGTACAGCAGAGTGTTGTTCAGATCTATGTCATCTTCTCCATTCCCAGCTATGAAAAAGTCCAGAGGTGCAGACTCTGCAATAGCGGAAAGTGGGAGCACCTCAATAAACAGGCTTTTCTCAACGCTGGTCTGCATCAGGGCCACCAAACAAATCCAGCTCGGATTTGGTCCATTGTTCTGAGCAGCCATGAACAACAGCCATCCCTTTTAAAATATATCTCCTTTTCTAGCAGTAGAATGGGACCTCTTTCTCTGGGTTTTCTGTTTCTTTTGTACTGTTTGGCCTGGCTTGTTGTTCTTTTTCTTCTTGTCCTGGTCAGACTGTTGTCTGGTGCCCCCCACCCTTTTCCTTTTAAAGGGCTGGGGTGGGCATTTCCTCTGGGGGTGTGATGTAGCTCTCTTTCTTTTAAGGATTCTCCTTTGAATTTAAACAAGCCCCGAGCCCTCCTGATTTGCCAGTGTTTCCAACTTGTCCAGGGCAGGCTTGGAAACATGTCCAAACACCTTTTTTGCAATATCTTGAGAAGCACTTTTAACGTGTGAATTAACAATTTCCAATCCCCTTTTCAAAAGCAGGACGGCCTTTCTAAACAGGCTAAGGGATATACCTCCAATACCCCCCCCCCCCCCATACATCACGGGAACGCCTTGAAAACCTGGGAGACCATTGCCGGCCTGGGCTCTGTAATAATTCATGTACAAGGACAGGTCCCCATAATTCTTTATCCGCATAGTTCTTTACCGCTACCATTTTGGTGTGGTTTCTTAAAATATCAGAGACTTCCAGGGCCAAAGATGAAGCTTTGCAATCACCTTCCCAAAGGGAAATGATATGTGCTTGTCCTGGTCAGTCTCTAGTTCGGTGCTGATCACGTCGATGTGCTGTCGGTTTACTGGTTCGTAGTGTGGCTTATCATATGTCACAGTAACAATGTCGGCGTTATTACCGCTGGTCAGAACACAGTGCAATAATGGAAGTCCCTAACGAGCTGGTGCTCTACAAGATCTGTGTAGAGGAGTGAAACCCTCTGGTGATGTTCGCCACAAAGGGAAATTTCTTAGCAGCAACCCCCGGAGAAGCCCCCAAAATATGTGCTAGATTCCCAGGTGTAGAAAAAGTGTAAGGATTTTCATCCATTTTAAGCCTAGTGCTGGAGAGCTGACAGCTGAAGCTTTGCTGTGGGGGTTAATAAGGTGGTTCATATGTTCCATCAACATGGAGAGGGATGGATAATAGCCTTTCCACAAAGTATGCTGCCATTTCTTACCCTACAATGCTATTTCAAAGCTGGCATCTTTGTTGATGTTATTCCAGCTGTGCGGGTACTGTGTTTCTGCCAGCCCCACCTCCCACTTGCCTGAGAGCTCCAGGGGCCTCACCAGCTGTATGGTAAAGTTTGAGCTGGTGTTTTGCGGGAAAATTCTGGTGCTGGCATTGCTGGGTAGCGTGACGTAGAAACCCCCCTCTACCATCCTTCTTCTCCCAGCACTCTACCCCCAATCTCTGGATGTCCTGGCCTTGGGAGGCTTCTATCCAACCGTTAAATTTCTGGGGCCAGCCACACCACTTCACCAGCAGCTGTTTCTTTGTTCCTTCCCCTTTTGCAGCGATTGTAGATTCTGTCCTTATCGGGATTCACTTTCTGAAGTTCTTCAGGATAAAATGTTCCCTTGATTGCTTCATAACTGTAGTCTATTAAGTGGTACATGGGTATCTGTCCCCTTCTCACAATTTCAGCTACAATGAAATTTCATCTGGGAACATCTGCTCATAACCTTTCTCAAATCTTGGATAATGCTTGGATAATATGTCTATCACTGTTAGGATTAACACCATCATTTGGAAAACTGGTGCATTTCCACCAAGTCTGCCTGCCATTCTGAAGGCACCTCTGTCGCAATCACCTTGTTTCTGCTCAAGTTCTTTCTTGCCACCTTGTGTAAGCTGTAAGCGACCTGGTTTGCAAGCCAGGTTGCCACTCGGCTTCTGTTCAGATCGTCAATTTGCCTTTTAGCACCTTCAAAAAGGGGATTTATACCCCACAAAGCTTCCCACCTCCCCAGGAGCATAGTACATGTCTTTTACTTTTGTTTAATTACATTCTATTCACATTTAAACTTTAATTATTCATTCAATAGCTCCTATTAAAGAATGTTTTATCCATTTTATACCTACACTTTTACGAATATTTAATTTATAGATCTTTATAGATGCATATATATATGCTATATATACACACATATAAAATATATATATATATAAAAGTGTATCTATGTATATATATTGCATATAAATATATATATTTTTGTATATGAGCACTTCCTGGTCCAAAGGAAACAGGCAGCCAAATAGAGGGGGCTCTGAGATCATGTGGGTATGACGGTTTCAAAAAATGACAACCAGCCAATCACAGAGCACTATGAAAACACATGGGGCATGACGTTGTCAAAAATGGCAGCCTCTGTTTGTATTGTAAGCAGGGGCTTCCTGTTCTGACATACCTCCAGGTCAACTGGAAGGGGTGGCTGGTCCTGCCAGCCAATCACAGGGTTGTCTGAATACATGTGGGGTATGATGGTGTCAAGAAACAGCCCTCAGCCAATCACAGAGCAGTATGAAAACATGTGGGTTGTGACATTTTAAAAAATGGCAGCTCTCGGCCATAAAATGGTGGGCCTCGTGTATGTAGTGGGAAGGGACTTCCTGTTCTGACAAACTTCTGGGTAAACTGGAAGGGGTGGCTGGTCCTGCCGGCCAATCACAGGGCAGTCTGTGAACACGTGGTGTATGATGTTTTACAAAATCGCGACTCCAGGGGCAAAGTGAGGTGGAGTAAAAAGACCACTTGACTTCTGGGGCAAGTGGGACATATGGCCAGAAGTTGTGGGCCTTCTGCCAGAAGCTGGGGGCCATGGCACACGTTACTTCTTTTCTTGGATAAAAATTGTCCTTATACTACTACTGTCAGGGCCCTGAGGGCATTAATAGGCCTTAATGGCCCTGACCAGCCTCACCTGGGGCCTCCACCCACACTCCCTCCCATGGGCCCAGGAGCTCTGTTTAAGCTCAGCTCTGGGCCTTCAGTTTTTGCCTGAGCTATGTTGTAGGAGTGATGGTCTCCAGGTTAGCTACAGGCATCCTATGCTTGGCCATAGACCCTGTTGATCCAGACTCCAACCTGTGGGCTGACTTCTTGGCCTGACCTTGGACCTGCCTTGTCACCATTGGCTTGCTCAGCAATTACTAGATCCTATCCTGACCCTGACCTGCAGATTGATTTCCTGGCTTGACCTCAAACCTGCCCCCTCACCAGGACCTTGCCTGGTGATCTTGACTCTTGGTTGAACTCAGTCATGATCTCTGGCTCTGCCCTGTTTGCCTTTATTGGGTACTGTGGGACTGGGCCCTGGCTGGTGAGGCCCCTGCCCTGCTGGCCATGTTATCCCCCTTGGCTCCCTGTCCCTTAGGGAGCAGCTGCCCCTTTCTGCTCCCTGACACTGTTAGCCAATTATGCAAAATGTGAGAGGGAATCAGTGCACGTAACTTTTTTTTTTTTTTTTTTTTTAATGCGGCATTGACTATTTCCTCTGGGGCGATAGGGTATATGATATATCCAGTGTATTTCATGCTCAGCAGCCCACTGTCTGACCATTTGGCCTGTAAAGTGAGACCCATTGTCCAACTGGTACATGCAGGTGGGCCTATTCACTGGATAAGGAATTGCAGACCTTTCAGTGTCCCTTTCTGGTTGGCATGTGTAGTTGGGGACACAGCAACACAATTTGTGTGTGTCTAACATTACTAATGTGTACTGTAATCCCTGTGCTTTTGGTAAAGGCCCAGTATAATCCATTTGCCTGGTGTGACCAGGAACAGGGCCTTGTTGAATCTGCTCATAACCTTTTAGCTTTTAGTACTTTACAAACTCCATGCTGCTGTACTGCTTCCCGAGTACACAGAATGCCCTGGCTTTGAGCCCGTTTATACATGCCATCAACACCCAGGTGTCTGAACTTCTCATGGGCCCATTTAGTGAGGGCTTCCTCATCAGGAGATGGAGTATCAGGAAATAGAGTAACACTATTAATTTGAGCTAACCGATGTGTTATGACATTGTGCTCCCTCTCTTTGCTGACACCTTGGGTGACACGAGCATCATGTCGAACCTGCAGGTTTGAATTCACACACTTCTTGGCCAACTGCTTCCATAAGTCCTGACACCAGAATGGTTTCCTGTGTATTGTCCAGTTGTCTGCTTGCCACTTACTGACCCATATGGTTAATCTGCCCATGAGTCAGTATATATGCACAACTCAGGAGTGGTGGGGTCTCCTCTTGTATCATAAATACAGCCATTAGTTCCACATGCTGACTGCTACCTTCCCCCCCCCCCCCCCCCCGACTTGCTGGGTCAAAGAGATTTTCTCAATGAGATTAAAGGCAGCAGCCTTCCACCACCTCTCCCCCCCCCCCACCCCAACATTTTTCTGATCCTTCTGTGAATCAGGTATAGTGATCCTAAATGAAAGGCTGTTGTACATTGAAGAGTTAGTGATCACTGGGAGGCAAAAAACATGTTTCTTGAAGACCAAACAGAAAACATACAGAAAATAAAATATTTTTTTATTGTTGCTGATGCTAAGAACATTAAAAAAAACAGGGAATCTTGCTATAATGAATTGTACATTCTTAATTTAGGCTGCCTGCTTCCCTTTGTTGTTTTTTTTTTTTTTTTTTTTTTGAGAAGAGATTACCAAAGACTAAACTCATACCAGATTATACCAAAAAATATTGCATGGCACCATCTGGTTACTGACTATACATGGATGGAAAACTGGTGATCATTGTGAGGTATCCAGTTAATTTTCTTTATTTTTTTTTAATAAGAACTATAGAGAAGCAATATGCCTTGAGTGTAATGCAGCTTTTAGAATAGAATTGTTCATAATACTAACACAAACACACCAAAAATAAAGAATGGGTGCTTTGTTATACAAAAAATATCCCATCAAATGACAAGACGGTCATTGGACTGATGCAGAGCAGCCTCTTGTATTCACCCAATTATTCTTATCTCAGTAAAAAGAAACAGGACATGAAACATTAAGATTTCCATGCTTGCTAGACCAGAAACTTGCACAGATAATATATAACGCTACCAGGTGCAAGCTAACTCAATGTAACATTAAATATTTTACCATAAGGGATCTCAAGGTCCTTTATCCAGCTAAAAAAATTCCCTCCCTATCCTAAACTTGTCAAGAGACAAAATCCTCTTCCACAGCAAAAATATAATTTCTCTCTGGACTCCCTCCCAAACTCAAGTTTTGCTTTCAGTCTCTTCACTCCTCAGAATTGTTGCTGACATTGAAAACTTTCTCTTCCTGTCTTTGGACTTTTTTAAAACAACCTTTGTCAGCTTTTAACACCTACTTTGTTAGTTTCTTACTTATTAACTGCCATTTCTTCCTCAGCAAAGTTCTCACATTTTGGACGACATTTTTCACTACAAAATGCTTGCCTGGTTGCAAGTACTTACAAGCCCTTCACACTGTTGACAAACTAGTACACCAAAGTTTTTGTTTCTAATGATAGTTTCCTTTTTAGTTGATCGCTATGACTTTTGATATTATCTCTAACTCTCCAGAGCATTCTCAGCAAGAATCCAGTGTGGCTAATTCTCCTCTTCTAATTTGAACATAACCATCTCCCCACCTCTAATGGAAATTCTATATGTTACTCCCATATTCCACACTAAAATCTGTTCATATGCTACTACTTTCTTTTCTTATTTTTATTCTTCCCATCCACATGTAGCGGAAACACGGAAGATATTTGTTATCACGGCAGCTAGTGGCCTTGGACAAAGGTCTGGCAACATGTTTAGCGCTAACTAGCTCTGTATAAACAGAATGCAGCTGCATGTTATATAAGCTGTTTGTGTAACAAAGGAGAAATTTTGTTCCACGTCATATTGTCCAAATACTGAACTGCGCTTGGAACTTAAAACTTTCTAGAAAACAGATGATAGCTTATAAAATAAAACTATAATATTGGTTAGAGTATGTATATTAGACTCATGCAAAAGATGTAGATGATGCTTCAGTTTATATTATAAATTCATAAATCCAAGAAATCTGAATAAGACTTTTACATTTTGGAAACTGTTTCAGGGCATATTAGTTACCTCAAAGCAATGTTGCTTCTTTGTGCTGTTCATCTGACTCTTATACCTATCAACACCAATATTTTTTATATTTCTCTCCTCTAGAAGGATTAAAATTATGTAAATCTTGAAGAATATTAATAACAAATATGTGACCTTTTATTAAGCAGGCCCAAAGCAATTATTTTTTGTGGTGTTGAGGATATTTCAAATGCAATAATAATGACTCATTTATTCTTATTTCTGTTGGAGAAAAAGTTTAAGGATGCATGCAGTGTATATTTAGTAAACTATTTTACACTGTAGTGTTTTAAAAATTATACACATTTGTTCACCTTTTTGGTGTGCAGCAGAGGAGGGCTTTGGGATCAGCTGATGGAGGGATATGTGGAGCAACGGCCCGATCTTGCTGTTCCCGCAAAGGAGATACCCCACGGAGGGAAAAAAGTGTTGAATTTGTAATGGATGAATATTCAAACTGCTATAATGGTCTTGGCTGTGTTTTGCAGGGACAAGGCCTGAAGTTTGCAACAAAAGTTCAGATTATTACGTTAAACCTAATAATCTAGTCTGTAGAGATAAGGGGTGGAATTTGTAATAGATATATGGTTAGTTTGTTACAGTGTTAACCCCTATAGCCTGGTCTGCAGGGACAAGGGGTGTGGAGTTTGAGAGGAGTACGTATTCAAACTGTAATAGTGTTAATCCCAATAATCAAGTTCCCAGGAGTGAAGAGTGGAGTTTGTGATAAGCGTGTACTCCCATTGTTATAATATTAAACCCTATAGTCTGGTCCACAGCAACAAGGGGTGGAGTTTGTGAGGGGTACATACTCAGACTGTGACAATGTTAACCCTGATAATCTGGTTCCCAGGGGTGAGGGGTGGAGTTTTACTGAGTGCATGCACACGTTATACGGTGTCAATTCCTATTGTCTGGGAAGAAGTGTAAAGTTTATAATGCATGTACATGAAGGTTATGATGATGTCAAAAATGGCATTTATAATGGATGTATATTCAAACGGTCCTTAAATATGTGTTTCGTAGAGGTGAGAGGTGGAATGTATTGGGCACAAATGGCAGGGTTTCAGTTGCAGGGGTGACCTGTGCAGGAGGATGTCATAACGGATGGAAACAACCCACCACGTGCCAAAACTTCAACCAATCAGAGGAGCACATATTTAAGAAAGGGTGGTAGTTGCTAGGGGCAGGAGACACAGGAGGAGACACAGGACACACACACACACATATTGTTCTGTTCATCAGAGTTTTTTTAATTCTCTGTTAATTCCCTTTTTTCCTTCAAGTTATCTTCTGTCTTGAGTAATGTTTTTGCAAGCAAAAAGTAATCTAAAAAGCAGGCATACATATCACACATACATACACACACCATATTCCTGATCTGACAAATTGTTATCAAAGACATACCTGTGTTTGTCAAAGACATACCATAAGTTCCTGTGTTTTGTATGAGGCAATCAATGGAGGAATCAGTATACATAATTTACATACGTACACTTCTTTGCATAACTACTAATAGCAAAATTGCATAGAGAATAAGCAGAAATATTTAAGCACAGATTAGCTTTCAAAAGCTCCAAATTCCATAATTATTGCCATTGTGGTCAGTTTTATCCGAAAGTGGTTATTGTTAGGTTATGTGATTAAAGGCTCATCTCCATAAATACAAAGGAGCATAGGAGGGCAGGTGGAGGAACCCCAGTAACCTAATCAGTGCTAATGGAGCACCCTGCCCCAGCTTCTCCCAGGTCTGTCACAGAGGAGCCATCAGCCCCATGGGCTTGGGGGTGACACCCACCAGATGGATCAGTGGGAGAAGCTCTCCAGGTCACCTTACAGACCGAGGAGGGTTACTGCCTACAGGGGTATGGGACTCAGTATGGGATGCAGGGATAGAACACTTAGGGGTTGTGCAAGACTTATTATGGGAAGGACCAGAGATGGAGAAAGGAAGCGATCAAGGGGGACTGGGGAGGAACAAGTGTGGGAAAACAGGGATAAGGGGATAAAAGGGGCTGGTTGCATGCAAACAGATGCCTGGTCAGTACGCTTGTCTGGCCATGCCCTGCACCTGATCAGCACAGCCTGTCCTGTCTTCTCATTAAAATCTTTTTCTGGGTGAGGGGGCGCTCTAGTCTGTGTGCATGTGCGTGTGTGTGTATGGAGGTCTAAGTGCCAGCCTCTGGAGAAGGGGCCATGTGTCTGTGGTACCAGCAACTGGAGTGCATGCACGTTGTGTGTGGGCATGTATGCATATTTGCCAGTGAAAATCAAGCTGGACTAGCCAGCAAGTAGGATAAGAGGCTTGGGAGCCAGGTATCGGGGTGGCCATAAGTCTGGGCCAGATACTGGAGGGACTAGAGAGTCTGACAGTTGGTTACTGGAGGGACCAGGGAGTCCAAGGCAGCTATTGGAGAGACCATGGGGTCTGAGGGTCAGCTACTGGTAAGGTCATAGGTCTAGACCAGCTACCAGAGAGACCCGTTTGTGTGCCGTTTGCACCTGTGCATGAGGCAACTGAGAGACCAGGGGCTCCAGGAGCCTACTACTAGATAGACTGAGTGTCTAAGACCAGCTACTGAAGGGATCAATATTGCATATGTGTATATTTACCACTAACAGACCTTCATCCTGATCAGCCAGAGAGGGGAACAGGATGAGGCTGTTAGCACTGTTTGGATTTGTGAGAGTGCCGAATGTTTCTGTCTGTGTTCATCTGTGTGGCCAGCCGTGTATGCACATAGATATTGTATACATGTGTTTGTGTGTGTACCTATTAGGAATACATGCTCAGCCTCACTACTGGCTGGACCTGGGTGCATGGAGCTGTGGCAGCCTCGCCTCTATCAGACTACTGGATTCAGCAACTCTTAAGTTATCTTCTCACAATCCAAAGCCAAGATACAGCCTATCATGCTTCTTAAAGTACTTTTCAGTTCTCCATAAGATTGATGCAGCTGTCTTAATTTCACTGCTTACTCAGGTAGTTCTTTAAGGGGAAATGTCTCACTGTACATGCTAATGTATTTGGATTCACTAAGATAGTGCTTGTAAACTGAGTTTAATATTAAAATAGAAGTGCCAACTTGATCTTTACTACTTGCATTCTAAGATAAATTGATTCCTCCACCTTGTGGAAGAAAGTATTACCCTAAGGTCATGTTTACATCAGGTGCATTTTACTGATATAGGAAAAGATCCAAGTAAATTGTTACTGCATTCTTCCTGTAAAGGCATGCATACAACAGCAAATAATTCTTAATCTTATTTTGAAATAGTTTTCTATAAGGTTACAATTCTTAACATCTAGTTAACTTCATATTTAGGTTCTCATATACTTGCACAATGTTTGCATCTCAGCTGCAAACATTGCAAGGATTATTTATTTTCACTGGACATGTTTATTTGAAAATGGCAACAGTTTTATATTGATTTTACCCCTGTCCCAATATAAAAATATATTTTCCCCCTCCTGCACAACATTTAAATGATGGGACAAATCTAATCTGTGAATGTGGTTTCAGAGAGACTCAAAGGAGATTAGTACCCACCACTCATTCTAAAGAATAAACAGACACCTTTTAATGCCTTTGGTTATTTGGAAAAGTAAACTAGAAAAACATTTATTATATAATCCATTCATAGCTTCTTTAAAATACATCAAAAGAAAACAATTTTAAGTTTTCTCAGTTCTTAATCATTAAGGACAATAGGCAAAATGGGTGTCTCAGCTACTTCGAATTTTGCAATATGGGGAAAAAATTATAGTGCCACTATATTCCTCAGGATATAAAATCATATTTTGTGCAATCATTGTTTTTATTAAAGTTGTATCTATCATCTTGTAGCATTTTGAAATTATCAGATCTTTGCATGTTTTTGTTTTACATCTCACTCTCATGCCTGAGAAGCCCCTCTTAGTATGCCCAATTTTATCAAATCAGTAATTTCCAACCAAACATACAATTAAGCAATACCCAGACACACGTTACTCCAACAGACCTTCTGTACCTTCTCAATCTAACCATAATATTTAATAAAAGCTCCACTGCTTAAAAAAAAAAAGGCAGGTAAGCACAAAGCAGTTACTTTAGAACCAGCGGCTGACCAATTTACTGCATTCTTTACAATAACATGATCAAAAAAGCAATGTTTTCTAGTTTGCCAGTTTAAATATGTGCAGTTGCTTAAGTCTCTCCTTTCTATGGATATAAAAACAGACAAATCTAATAATGCCTTAAGTAAATACTGACTACAAAATTCTCACTAACCATATTGTTTGGACGGCTAGAAACTGCCAGGACCTACATATGGATCACATCTCTTTTGTGCATCTTTCTCATGAACTTAAATACCTGTGAACAGAACATAAAAAGATTTTTTTGATCAGAATGTGAACATTTTTCTCATATGTGTAAACATACACATAAACCACAATCATATATATTACATATATCATTTGATCTTCTTGTCTCCTCATTGACTAAAAGGCTGTTCAATTAAGAATCTAAAGACTATGGGGGAAGGAGAGCAGGAGCTTCATATTTAGGAAGTGCCTTAAACATTGAGTCTCCCCTCACTCTCTGGGGCTGAGTATCGGAGATTATTGCTGTGATTCAAAAAGCAAATTCATGTTTAATACAAAACATGCAAGCAGTCTCAATGGATTAGTCACATGTCTAAGTGAATTGAACTTAAGGGATTGATTTTGAAGAGGCCCTAGAAGAACTCTCTCAAATAGTATTAGGGATTCTTAGCTCATTTAACTTCCAGTGACTCGTTACTATTTTTTCTTCTGTTGAACTCAAACTAGCCCTATATACTTTTAGTCTTTTCTTTCAAAAAAAGTGTGTTACTGAGATGTTCTTTTGCACTCACAGAACACACACATTTCAAAGCATTCTCAGTTAACAATTATCTTGATTTTTCAATTTCATCACCATGAAGCAACTGTACCACATCTGTTTACTTTAGTCAACTGAAACAAACATCATTCAGAAATGAGCTTTCATAAGAAAGTTAAACTTGCCATGACTTTGGCTCTCTAAAATGGAGATAATTAATGCTGTAGAGTTCCATATCTTCAGTGTGCCATGCAAACATTGTTTTGCACATGCCAAAAATAGAGATATGGGGTATTTACACCCTCAATAGAAATTCTGCAGTCTTCTCCTACAACATCCAATATCACATTGAGGTAGGCAATATTCCATTCCTCAGTATCCTGAAAAGGATACATAAATGTATTAATAACTAATAAAAACTACGCAATTCTATTTAATAGTCCCACTCAAAAGATATATGCCTGATCTAATGCTTCAAGATACTTTAGAAAAATACAAATTTAAGCACTTTAGGAGACTGCTGAAGTTATCTGAAAAATTCTCAGTAGGATGTGGATCAGGTCCTAACAATGCGAGACGCTCAGAGGCAAATACATAGGTCAATATGTACTTGGATAACACACATCAATCCTAAAAGGGACTAAAACTACATCCACAAAAGAAATAGGTGCAGACAAAATCTTTTATGACTAAATAGTTGGAAGTCAATAACTTTCACAAAGCATGCCTATCACAGAATGGTAGAGGTTGGAAAGGACCTCCGGAGACCATCTAGTCCAACCCCCCTGCTCAAGCAGGGTCACCTAGAGCACGTTGCCCAGGATTGCGTCCAGACGACTTTTGAATATCTCCAAGGAAGGGGACGCCACAACCTCTCTGGGCATCCTGGTCCAGTGCTCAGTCACCCTCACAGGAAAAAAAGTTTTTCCTCACATTCAGATGGAATTTCCTGTGTTTCAGTTTGTGCCCGTTGCCTCTTGTTCTATTGCTGGGCACTCCTGAAAAGAGCCTGGCCCCATCCTCTCTACACCCTCCCTTCAGATACTTATACACACTGATAAGATCCCCCCTCAGCCTTCTCTTCTCCAGGCTGAACAGTCCCAGCTCTCTCAGCCTTTCCTCACAGGAGAGATGCTCCAGCCCCTTCATCATCTCAGGAGCTACTGGAGCGAGTCCAGCAGAGGGCTTCATGTCTCTCTGGTATTGGGGAGCCCAGAACTGGACACAGCACTCCAGATGCGGCCTCACCAGGGCTGAGTAGAGGGGGAGGATCACCTCCCTCGACCTGCTGGCAATGCTCTTCCTAATGCAGCCCAGGATACCATTGGCCTTCTTGGCCACAAGGGCACATTGCTGGCTCCTGTTCAGCTTGTTGTCCACCAGGACCCCCAGGTCCTTCTCTGCAGAGCTGCTTTCCAGCAGGTCAGCCCCCAGCCTGTACTGGTGCATGGGGTTATTCCTCCCTAGGTGCAGGGCTTTGCACTTCCCTTTGTTGAACTCCACGAGGTTCCCCTCTGCCCACCTCCAGCCTGTCGAGGTCCCTCTGAATGGCAGCACAGCCCTCTGGTGGATCAGCCACTCCTCCCAGTTTTGTATCAGAGCAAACTTTCTGAGGGTGCACTCCATCCCTTCAGCCAGGTCATTGATGACCAAGTTGAACAATACTGGACCCAGGATTGACCCGGGGGGGGGGAGGGAGGGGAGGGAACGCCACTAGCTACAGGCCTCCAACTAGACTTTGCACCACGGAGCACAGCCCTCTGAGCTCTGCCTTTCAGCCACTTCTCAATCCGCCTCACTGTCTGCTCATCTATCCCGCACTCCCTGAGCTTGCCTATGGGGATGTTGTGGGAGACGGCATCAAAAGTCTTCCTGAAGTCAAGGTAGACAACATCCACTGCTCTCCCTGCCTCATCTACCCAGCTAGTCATCCCATCACAGAAGGCCATCAGGTTCGTTAAGCATGATTTCCCCTTGGTGAATCCACACTGACTACTCCTGATCACCTTCTTGTCCTTCACATGCTTAGAGATGGCATCCAGGATGAGCTGTTCCATCACTCTTCTAGGGATCGAGGTGAGGCTGACTGTGGCCTGTAGTTCCCCAGATCCTCCTCCTTGCCCTTTTGGAAGACCAGAGTGACATTTGCTCTCTGCCAGTCCTCAGGCACCTCTCCTGTTCTCCATGTCCTTTCAAAGATGATTGGGAGTGGCCTAGCAATGACGTCGGCCAGCTCCCTCAGCACTCGTGGGTGCATCCCATCAGGGCCCGTGGACTTGTGGATGTCCAGTTTGCCTAAATGATCTCTAACCCAATTCTCCTCAACCAAGGGGAAGTCTTCCTTTCTCCCAACTTTCTCCATGGTCTCTAGGGTCTGGGATTCCTGAGGGCCAGTCTGAGCAGTAAAGACTGAAGCAAAGGCGGCATTCAGTAACTCTGCCTTCTCTGTATCATTCGTCACCAGGGACCCTGTCCCATTCAGCAGCGGGCCCACATTCTCCCTAGTCTTCCTTTTGTTACTGATGTGTTTATAGAAGCCCTTCTTGCGCTCTTGACATCCCTTGCCAGATTCAATTCCAGATGGACCTTGGCCTTCCTAGTCACATCCCTGCATACTCGGACCACATTCCTATAATGCTCCCAAGTGGCCTGCCCCTGCTTCCACCTTCTGTTTGAGTGTTGCCAGGAGCTCCTTGTTCATCCATGCAGGTCTCCTGTCCCCTTTGCTCGACTTCCTGCTCCTTGGGATGCACCGATCTTGAGCTTGGAGGAGGTGATCCTTGAACATGAACCAGCTCTCTTGGACCCCTCTTCCTTCTAGGGCCCTATCCCATGGCATTCTTCCAAGCAGGTCCCTGAAGAGGCCAAAGTTTGCTCTCCTCAAGTCCAGGGTTGCGATCCTACTTATTGCCCTGTTCCCTCCTCGCAGGATCCTGAACTCCACCATCTCATGGTCACTGCAGCCAAGGCTGCCCCCAACCTTCACATTTCCAACCAGCCCTTCCTTGTTTGTCAGTACAAGGTCCAGCAGTGCACCTCTCCTCATTAGCCCCTCTATCACCTGTGTCAGGAAGTTATCATCAATGCTCTCCAGAAACCTCCTGGATTGCTTGTGCCTTGCTGTGTTTTTTCCTCCAGCAGATATCAGGGTGGTTCAAGTCCCCCACAAGAACCAGGGCCTGTGATCGTGAGGCTACTTCCAGCTGTCTGTAGAAGGCCTCATCTACTTCCTCTTCCCGATCAGGTGGCCTGTAGCAAACACCTACAACAGTGTCACCCATGTTAGTCTGCCCTTTAATCCTTACCCATAAGCTCTCGACATGCTCATCATCCACCCCTAGGCAGAGGTCCATACATTCCAGTTCCTTTTTCACATAAAGGGCAACTCCCCCACCTCACCTTCCTGGCCTGTCCTTCCTAAAAAAGCCTGTAGCCATGCATGGCAGCATTCCAGTCATGTGAGCTATCCCACCACGTCTCTGTAATTGCAATGAGATCATAGCCATGCAACCACACACAGAGCTCTAATTCCTCCTGTTTATTCCCCATGCCGCGTGCATTTGTGTACAGGCACTTAAGAGAGGTATTCGAGCCTGCTGATTTCCCAGGAGGGGAGCAAGGGGATTCCCCATAGTCTTGTCTTGTAAGTAATTCCCTAGCTGCATGCAATTGCTGGAGGTAATCCCACTTGAGCCCCGTTTTGCTGCCTGCATGGTCTCAATAACTCTCCCTTTCCCCCATCTTTCCTAGTTTTAACCCTTCTTACCATGTTGGCCAGCCTGTTGGCAAAGATGCTTGTATCCCATTTAGTGAGGTGGATCCCATCTCTCCCAATCAGTTGTCAATCTTCAGTGTCTCATGGTCATAGAAACCAAAACCCTGTTGCCGACACCAGCAGCGCAGCCAGTTGTTTACTTGGCGTATCCGTCTACTCCTCCTCCTCCTCCCATCCTTCCCCCTCACCGACAGGATTGAGGGGGAAAAACCATTTGGGCCCCTAGACCCCTGACCACCATCCCCAGAGCTCTGAAGTCCCCTTTGATACTTTACAAGTTGCCCTTAGCAGTATCGGTGGTGCCGATGTAGAAGAGCAGCAGGGGGTAATAGTTGGATGGGTAGAAGAGCAGCAGGGGGTAATAGTTGGACGGGCAGACAAGCTTCGGTAGTCTTTCCTTGACATCTCAAATCCAAGCCCCCAGCAGGCAAACCTCTCTAGACAAGAGGTCAGGTCAGCAGATGAGTGCCTCTGTCCCCTGCAGCACAGAGTCACCCACAACAATCACTCTCCACTTCTTCCAGGTGTTCCTGCCTGGCACAGGGTCCATTGGCTCAGTTGCTTCACTTGAAGCCATGCCCAGCTCTTCCTCAGTTTGGAAGACACTGAACCTGTTCATCAGCTGCAAGGTTTCAGGAAGAGCAAGAACCTTTTCATATGAGAAGTGACCAGTTTCTAGGCTTCGTGTTTTACAGGGCTTGACTTACTGTTCCATGTGGCACAGAGCCCACCTGCCTCTCCACTGCTATGGGGGGTTAAGACTCTTGAAGCTGTAGAGTCTCTGAGAATATCCTATCTATCTCTCACTCATCTTCTCAGATGCTACACAACCTGCTTACCTCCTCCCGTAACTCCTTTATCTGGCAACATAACTCATCAACAACAGCACACCTTCTGCAGAAAAGACGACTGTCAACCCCAGCCTCACAGAGAGACCCCAGGCACTCTCCGCAGCACTGCGTCCACTGTCAGAAGGTCTGTCCGGGTGGAAGCCTCCAACATGGCAGATGCAGCAACTCCAATGGCTGCTGGAGAATGCACTCTGCAGCATGTCATAACCATATTGAGGAAGTGTATAATACTATGACAGGAAAGGAGAACCCCTTCTTTACACCCTTCTGCACAAACTGCTGCATCTATTCACTGCCACTGTTAGCTGTGCTCTAGGCCTGGCTCTTATATAGCCTCTCCCTAGCACTGGCTAACAGGGTGCTTGACCCACCCTAATCAAGGGTCAGCTGGAACAAAGGCCCCCAACTCCCTCTGATCAGGGGCAGCCAACAGAGCTCCTTAGCAGCAGCTACACCTTGCTAGAGCTTCCCAGGAGAAGTTAAGGCCTCCTGTAGCTGTCCTTGCCTAGCTCTCCTTACCTGTCTGCAGCAAGCACCCTCTCGTTCCTCAGAGGGTCCCCACAACGCCCCCACAACTTCCAACAAGGTTCTCAGAGGGTCTAAGCAGAGCCCAGACACTGCTGCACAAACTGCTGCGTCTGTTAGCTGTGCTCTAGACCTGGCTCTTATATTATATGCATTTTAATTCCTTATATAGTGATACTACACAGTATGAACATGCTTAATGGTAAGTTATCTGTGCAATCTTAACATTTTCTCTGAAAAATATAAAACCTAAAATCATTACATCAGTTCAGAGACATTTTTAGTCATAGTGAAATGCAGTGCAATAAGGCACTTCAGAAGAAATCTAGTAATTTCATGGGATTTTAGCTGTTTTTCTACAGAAAAAAAGCTGTTTTGTCTACAAAATCTCCCTATTAAAAGCCCTGCATGTCACTTCTGCTGTATTTTATATTTACCCACTAAGTACAATTTTAATCTTGGGTGATACAGCATGTATCAGTACAACTCAGATCAAAGCTATTCCCTGAAACCGAAGAGAAAGAGATTAGGTTTTATTATAAGAGCAATCATTAGCACCACTAGGGAAAACATTACCAGCTTCTCAGAGCAGCAGAAATGCAAGCAAAACTAGGAAGGCCTCAGTTCAGGAAAGTCTCCCTATTGAGAGTACAGAACTTAAACATGTACTTAAGTGCGCACACACACACACACACACACTCTCTGAAAGAATGGAAATGTAGTACATGCTTAAAATTATGCAAGGACAGACTTCTTTCTGACTTGCACTGACAGTCTTACTCAAGTTTGGGGAGAGGGCTGCTGTCAGGCTGAAATCCCTGCTGCAACAGAATTAAGGCTAAGAAACATGGTGACATATGGCAGTTGTGCAGGTGATAAAGTAAGAACATCCAAGGTGAAGGAAGAAATAATATAGCCTTTCAAAGCCTTCAGTTTTCATTTCTTTGCTTGTGAGATTTTATGTCAGGAATGTTATGTGTGCAGAAACCAGAACTGCTGCACAAAAGAGTAACTTTATGTACAAAGTTCAAACTTTTGTCTGAAGAAAAACTCTGACTGCAATGGCCATTTCACAAAAACACCCTCCTGAGTTTTCTGGGTATTTTTGCAAAGAAGCTGCATTTATGAAAGGATTTGATTCCAGATAGCACTTTTTTTTTTTTTTTAACAAAAGCTTTGTCTCTGATGCATTCATGTGACATAAAGAGTATCTGAAAGAAATAATTAATATGACGAGCATTACCAAAGACAAATTAAACAAAATAACAAAAAATCACTTCTCAATTTAACTTGTGAAACAAGCCAATTTCTTAATTGTTCATAATCAATTTGTCAGTCATTTTAGCAACTGAAGCCAGTGACATTGGTGCTTTACTATTAACATTATAAAGTCTATTTGGATATAGGCTATATCTATGGTATATCAGGAACAGTAATTTTCACCCAGATGTCCAGATGACATTGCTTCAATAGAAAAACAGAACCTCAGACGCTTATCTAAGAAAGTTTAAAAACTTTCCAAGTTACCTTTAAAAGTTCTGGCAATTATGACCTTAACATAAATAATCATCTTTGCAAACTATTCTTTTGTGCAGTGCTTCTCTGAATTAATTTCTTGGGTCACCTGCATTGTCCTTGTCTCACAAAGCATTGTAATTAAATATAAAAGCAATTGCAAATGCATACAGCACAGTATAATACTTAAAACAAACATTCATCTTTCTATCTTAAAATTATTTTCTATAAAATTCTATATGGCATATTTTCAGAACACTTGATCTCTTAGGATATTTCCTAATTCATAAAGATTTAATCTGCATTGATAACTGTCATTTAACCATAAAATGCAATGTTATAAGTACACATGAGAAATTCTAGTAATATCCTTAAATCACAAGAGTAAAATTTGAATTTTGTTAGCTGACAAATTCCAAAACATGTATTTATAGCTGTGTTCCTTTTCCTATTTTTGTTTTTATTCCATGTAATGCAGGTTTTACAACTGTGCCCCTCCTCCTAAATCCCGCATCTTCTGTCATCCTTTTGATCAGAGAAAAGCAAACAACACTGCAAGGTTGTGACCGCAAGGCGGGCAAGAGAGGGTCGTATACCGGCGGAGAGAGACACTCAAGGTTCATAAGGGGTTAAACAGGATAGATTTAATAAAGGACTTGCGTTCTAAGCTGCACGGGGAGCCCCGGGAACCGCGAGGAGGGGTCGCCGATGGGAGGCTGCTGGAGGCACGGGTCGGACACGCAGGTCGGATGCCCAGGCGGGACTCGACTCATCATATTCTAAGGGCCCCTTAAATCTCCTAGAACTATTTCCTTATCTCAGCTGTGCTAGCCTTGAGAAACTACTGTCTGGGAAGCAGCTAGACATTGTTGACAAAATGGAATATGCATGCCTGGCCCAGATGGGAATTTGGTCAGCGTGTAGTTTCACAGGCTGGGCCTGCTACCACGTACTCTGCCAGTCACTGACTCCTTGCCAGATCTTCTGCAGGCGTTCTCACTACAAAGGTCATCTCTTATGCTCTCTCCCTGTATCATAATGCCATTAATGTGTTGGATTTCACAGGTCAGAATACTAGCTTTTAATTAATTTACACTGTAAAAATCAAGGCCACATCATGCTTCAGTGAGAGATTTGTTAATATAAAGCTAAAACTCATTTTGCAGAACAGGAAAGATCTAATCAAAAAATCAATCATGTAGATAGCAAACTAAAGAACTGTAGCACAGCAGTATTTCTCACTAATTTTGATGGCCCAAGTGCATGCACACATGAAACTTTCACTAAAAATGCAGCAATGCAATCCACTCTAGGAGCTGTGCCTTTAGCTGGCGTTATTTTTAAATGGAAATTCTATAGGATACTTACCTTTTTGTAGTAGGATAAATCTAATGTCTACAGCACTCTGTTTTCTATAAAATGCATTTTGTAAAAAGCAAACACCAATTGTTCTATCACAAATAGTCTGTTATGACAAATTAATTATGCCATTTCCTTTCCCGCTGTATTTTGCCCCAAATGGCAGGTAACTGTATTCATCCTCTTTTTCTGAATTAATGAAAATAGATTAAATGAATAAACACATAAAAGCTATCTCTAAATTAAAAATCCAGTCAAGAAGATTCTCCCTAGAACTGCCTTCAAATATAATACACATGAAAAACAAAAACATTAGTTGCTCAAGTTCAACATCTGGTGGGCAAGGATCTATTTCCTCAGAATATTTTTTGCCCAAGAACATTTCTATCAGTGTCTCCCCATTTCTTCCACCCATAACTTCCCCCACCAATGATTTGGTACCAGAGGTTACTGCTTCCTTTCCTCTAAATCCCACTGAGCTGTACACCCAGACATCTGCCACATTAATTTTTCAGTCTGCAGACTCTTCCCCCAGTCTCTATTCCTTTCGCTAGCATTTCTCCTTTGTTATCCATTTATTTTTCTTTAAAATAATCATACAGCTTTTATTCTACCTTATGATCTATTGCTTTTTTCCTCCCCAGCCATTTATTCCCCATTTCCAATATTTTCTAGAACTTTGTCTCGTTATCCGTAGCACCTGGCATCTCTTACATGCTGATTGTTGCATTTCTCACTTTGGTCTTTTGACCTCTCTCCTCAGCCTCCCAACCTAATGAGAGCAAAACTCCATGGGATAAGAAATCCTTGTCCTGTCTCTTTGACCAGTCAGCAATTCAAAACTGCATATTATTGAAGTCTCTTTTCTTTGGGGATGTTGCTCACACAACAGTAATCTTAATTAATATTAAAGACCAAAGAAAACATAACATCAAAGCAAACAAACAAACAAAAAAGACCTGCAAATAACCTATAAATATACACATCTAATAAGTTAGCACAGAAGGCATTATCTGCCAGATTAAAAACAAAAACAAACCCCCCAAACTTTATTTCTTGGAAGAGATCCTGTTTTTCTGTGCCCCATTTTGGTTTTGCTCTCCAGTGTCAGGGAACAGCAAGAGTGGCTGCTCCTCAAGGGCAGGGGAGCCAGGAGCCGAGGGTGACAGCGAGGCAGGCAGGGGCAGTGCCCTCATCGACAGGGCACAGTCCCACGGTACCCAAGCAAGAAGAGCAGAGCAGGTCCAGTGACAGTAACCAGGGTCAGCCACAGTCCAGTGATGGCCAGGCAAGTCTGTAGTGTCAAGTGATAAAATAATCTGTTCTCTTTTGCTCATTTGTGAGCACCGGTAATGAGCAGCAGGAGTCATATTTCTTAGTTGCTGAGTTTTATTGCTAGCAATAAGGTGCCCCTTGGCTGGGAGCACAAGAAGGACCCCGAACAGTTCTTTGTTACATCTTATAAGTGAAGGTAAATTGTTATATATTCGATACTTTATTTACATAACAAATCAGAACTATCCACGATTCTTAGTTCTACCAGTCCCCCTGCTGTGTTACAGTACGAGATAGTTCTGCACCAGCCTTAAATGGTCCATCTTATAATTATTCATTAGCTGATTTTGCACCTCTTCTGGTGTTACCTTTGAACAACTTTTGTACTGCTGGCTGGATTACACTGGCTTCTTTGCAGTTCTTCAACTTTGTACGAAAACCAGGGCTAAGGCAATGTCAGATAAGATGTTCTGCTTGCAGGGAGCGTGGCCTTGCATGTTCTTTCTGCAAAACTAGAGTATAGTGGAAATTTCCTTAACATTCCCTCCTTTTATTTCATGCATACCTGCTTTCAATGTTAGGCTGGTCTATACTTATGTCCCCTTACATATGAGAAGCAAGTTGAACATATTTGACCCATTGTAAGGGTGAGGCGGGGGCACCGCCTGGACTCCCAGCAGGGACGGATACACAAACACAAGGCATGCGATGGTCGATACGGAGCATTTGTTACCTCTGCGTCTGAATGGGGGTTCCCTGGCGTTTTCCCGATCGAGGCAATAATGGAGCGGGGGATCCCTGGCACCGCTGAGCGTCGGTCCAGGGTGAGGAACCCCGGGGGGGCACTAGATGAAGTTTTTATGTACCATGCACATGCGCAGTAAGCATGTTGAGCTCATTGTTATTCTCGAATCAAAGCCCAGGTGCAGCGCCACCCTGGCACAGGCTCAACCACGTGACTATGGGTCCACATGCCCTGTTGATGCTCCTTTTCCCACGGAACGGTCTGGCTAGCTTCCATCGCCTATCTCCTCGACATTCTTCCGCACTTTCCCTAACAGACCCATGCACGAAACACAACAGAAAAGCACAGTTCCTACCACCAGAATTAACATCAAAATTATTAAAACACGCTTAGTCCACACTCCTAGATCTGTTAGCCATGACCACAACCACGACCAATCTGTTGCTAGGCTATTAAGCAGAGGCTGCTTTTGGGCTATCCGATGGAAGGTACGTACATGTCGTTGAATGACATTTACATCATATTCATTTTGTTTTGATTTGTTTGCATAGAAACAATAGGTGGTGAGGTGGTGTTTACCAGCACACACACTCCTCCCTATGTGGCCAATAGCTAATCTAAAGCCCATTGATTTTGGACGGCTAATTGAGAGAGTTCACTTCTATTTGTAGATCTTTTGAGGCATCTATAGTAGCATTTTGAATGATTTCAAGGGTGGCAGAGATATTGACAATAGCTTTTTCTAACTCGGCCATGCCTAGACCTGGAAACAGTGAACACATGAATTGATAGAATTTTTTAGGTCTTTTCACTATGGGGTTAGAGGTGTCCCTTTTTCTGTGTATTGGGTAGTAATTGTGCAAAAAGCCTAGTGTTAATTTTTTTACTTGATAGGCATAAGGGGCCATGCGTCCAATGGTACAGGTGTCGGCCCATCGTGGTGGTAAACTTTTGTAGGCGTTGGTTCCACATAACCAGAACCACCCAGATTTTAAAATAGTAGGTTTCCCTACTAGGATGGCCTTTTTTCTGTGCCCTGTAGGGCAGGAGGTAAAATCAATCTCAGTGGTATTTTTACATTTTGATAATTCCCATTTGCCTAGATATATTATTTGAAAAGGGTTTGCACCTATACACAAGCTACTATAGATCCAAATGCACACGGTCCAATTGCTATTATCATGACTAAGTCGACCATTACTCCCCAAGATATATGTGCCATTTGAGGGAGAAATATTATAGTATCTTTGACAGTTTGTACCATTTATGCTCCAAGTAAGGTTCCAAGCGGGCAATTTCTCTAGCTCAGTGTTATTTAAAATTACTGAGTTATTCTTACAAGTCCATGCAGTTTTTAAGTCAGAATTATTGCTGGCCCTTGAACAGTCCAATTGAAACTTTGCTTGCATATAATTATACTGTAGTGTGTAGTTACAGTTAGTTGTTTCTCCTACCTAAATCGTAAGGTTTCCCCAAGGCATGTTGACACACCATGGAGCTTTATCATATGAATGTGCCTTAAAGGGTTGCTGCTGAAAATCTAGCACCCTGGGGTGTAAACATGTCAAATTCGACTGATACCAGGCTAAACCAGAAACAGGCTCTGCTAGCCAACCAAAAATCAGTGTCCAGGGATTGAGGGTAGTGTAGGCAGTACCAACATTCTGATTCATTCCCCACTTGAGAGACCCTGTTTATAAATTATACAATATGATTATTTTCTCAGCCCAGAGTTAAATCTGTAATAGTTATAAAAAACAGAAATGACCTAAAAAAAAAAAAAATCACGTTTAAACACATAGCACAAAATAATTACAAAGTGTAACAAATAAACACAGTTTTCCTTGAACAGGTTTTCCTGCTGTTGCACGGGTATTCTCTCTTCTTCAGTAGATGCTCAAGGAACTGGAGTGTCCTTCGAGGAGGTTGCAGTGCTGGGAGCCGCCTTTACTTGGGAGTGATGAATCCAGGTTTCTTTACCTGCAACCTTAAGAGCAGAATAAGGGCATAATAACACTTGTACAGGGCCCTCCCATTTTGGTTGTAGCATGTTTTTGGCTTTATGAGTTTTTACCATAACATAATCACCCAGTCGATACAGATGAAGGCAATCTCCTAAAGGCAGAGGTTGGGTAATTATACTTTTATAATTTTTTATTTTTTAAAACTATTCTGTAGATACATTACATATTGGGTAACAGCTTCATCTCCTGCCAAAAGGCTTGTATGTGCCAGGATAAAAGTCCCTGGGATTCTATCTGGTCTACCAAACAGAATTTCAAAAGGGGTCAACCCATGGCTTGGGCCCGGGCATCGTCTTAATTCCCATAATGCTAATGGCAATGCTTCTGTCCACTTTAATTGAATCTCCCAACAAATTTTAGCTAACTTCATTTTTAGTGTATGCTTCATCCTTTTTACCTGCCCTGAAGATTGAGGATGATAAGGCGTATGTAGTCTTCTTTGAATTCCTAATGTTTCATATATTGCTTTTAGTATTTCAGCAGTAAAATGAGCTCCTTTATCAGAATCTATTTCCTCTGGTACCCCAAAGCGTGGTATGATATCTTTCAATGAGGCTTTTACTACCACTTGGGCTGTAGCCTTCCTGACTGGGAATGCTTCCACCCAATGGGATAATTGGTCAACTATGACTAGCAGCTGTTTCTGCCCTTCTCTCAGGGGCATGTCTGCGAAATCTATTTGTAATTTTAGAAACAGCATCCAAGCCCAAGGGCGTCCTCCTTTTATTTTAGCTTCTATCTTTGATTTAGCGTTGTACTCTGTGCAAGCTAAACACCCTTTCGTTATTTGTAAGATTGCTTAAGTCAAACCTGGTGCTGCCCATGACTGGGAAATTTGGTTCTCTAAATAAGATATTCCCCCGTGTGCCTGTCCATGGAGTTCTCTTACTAGCAATATCAACATAATCTTAGGGAGCAATAGTTTTCCCTGCAAAAACCATATTCTTTTTTTTTTTTTTTTTTTTTTTTGTTCCGCTCCCAAACGCTTCCATCCTTCCACCTCTTCTTTTGGTGTTGCCTGGTGTTCTTTCTCCAATTCTTCTGCAGTCTCAATCATTATCATTTCCTCTTGCGGCTCCAGTTTGGTGGGCAATGGTTGTAGGGCAGCCGCTTTCGCTGCAGCATCAGCAAGGTTATTTCCCTTAGTTATATTGAAGTGTCTCATTGGTGAGCCTTCTGATACAAGACTGCTAACTGCAAAGGTTTTTCCAAAGTCTTTAATAACTCTAAAATCTGATCTTGGTGGGCTATTCAATGTCCTGCCGTTGTCAAGAAGCCTCTTTCTTTACAAATTTTTCCCATTGCAAATACCACTCCCAAAGCATATTTGGAGTCCATATTGATATTAGCAGGCTTATTCGTGGCTATAATACATGCTCGGGTTAATGCCGCCTGAGCCCCAAAATGTCCTGGAAGGGACCCAGCTTCCAGCGCTATATATTGCGTAGTTACTGCATACCCTGCAACCCTTTGACCCTTTTCATAGTATGACGAACCATCACAGAACAATATTAAATCCAGATTGTGCAGGGGCTCTTCTTTCACGGTAGGTAGAATGGTCGGCTTCAAATCTAATGTTTCCAGACAATTGTGAAATAATTTTTCTTTAGCCTGCAATATTTATGGTAGCAAAGTAGTTGGGTTTAGCATATCACATTGTTCTAAAACCACATTTGGTTCAGTGAGCAAAACTAGCTCATACCAGTGCAAACATTGGTGGGTAAATAGTGAGTGACCCCGCTGAGTCAGGACAATTTTCACTGCATGAGGCACCATTACAGTTAAAGGGTGCCCTAAAACAATATTTCTCACCTTCTCAATCATTACAGCTGTTGCTGCTACAGCCCTAGTGCGTGCGATCATTCCTTGAATTACCGGATCCAGCTGCGCCAAATAATAAGCTATCGCACGCCAGCGCTGGGCAGTCTTCTGAACTAGAAATACCACTTGCGATTCCCTTTTGTTTGTGCAAATATAACACAAAGGGCTTTCCGTAGTCCGGTAAAGCTAAAGAGGGAGCTTCCATAACTGCCTGCTTTAACTCTTTAAATGCTTTTTCTGCCTCCGGAGTCCACACCGCTAAATCTGGTTCACTATCTTTAGTTAACTGTGTTAACACCTTTGCTTTTTCACTAAACCCGGATATCCAATACCTATTAAATCCTATTGCACCTAAAAAGGCCCTAACCTGCCTTTTTGTCTGAGGGATTGGTATTTCTTGAATTGCTCATATCTGCTCCGATGATATCAATCTCTCTCCTGACCAAATTATCATTCCCAAATAATTAACTTGTTGCTGGCACAAAGCCTCCCTTGCCAAAATGTAGTTATGTCCCTTTTCCGCTAGAGCACACAACAGTGTTTTAGTATCTTGCAAACAAATATTACAATCAGTACTCGCAATCAACAAGTCATCTACATATTGTATCAGTTTAGTGGGTTTTGACAGCATAATCATTTGTAAATCTCTTTTCAATATTTCCTACAATATGCACAGCAACTTGGGTCCGATTGTCCCCTACCCACCATTCCTGTTACTCTGGTTCCTCTGCCTCCTTGACCTCGTCCTCTCACATTTATTCCCCTTCCTTTCATCTTTGGAATTCCTCCCAACACTGCTGCCAGCATACTTACTTCCTCCCACTTTCATCTTTCCTTCTCCTTCCTTTCTTTTTCTGACCTTCCACCATATATGTAAGTTGCTAACGATAGTACCTTTTGGTAAATTCTCTCCCTGCCATCCTGGATCATGTTTTGTGAAATACTTGTGGATATCTAGTGCCGCTTGCTGGACAAATATGCTCACTGCCAGCCTTTCATTAAAATTTTCCACAGACATCCCTCCATAGCATAATAGGGCTTGCCGCAAGTGATTCCAAAAATCGCTCGGGTGTTCCTCAGACTTTTGCCTTAAAACTAGATTGTGGCACACCATTTCACATGCCACCCAATCATTCGCATTATTATAATCCCAATTCGGATCTACTCATGGCCAGGGTTTTCGGTTTCCATCTTTCTCCAATATCCGTTCTCTATCCTCTGGCTGAAATATCTGTTGTAACAATACTTGAAGATCCCCCCCAACAAGGGTGATGTCCCCCTACTATTGTAGAAAATAGTCAAGCTGCCTTCTCTGGGTGTAGAGGACCGGTTATCTACATGCGGTTTTGTCTCGACATTGCTGCTGCTGCTGCTGCAAAGCCGCTGCTGCCAAGGCGCGTCGGGCAATGCCACGCCGGCGCCCCCGGGAGCCGTCCGCGAGGTAAACAACCTCGTGCACCTGCACGAGGTAAAAAGGGCGTGAAAAGGGCAGAAGGTCATCTCTAGGGCACGAACCGCACGTACTCATTTGCCATCTGCGCATGAGCAGGAGACCCCCAGATGCCCCAGCCCGTTTCTGGAAGGTTCTGAGAGGGCGGACTGCACATGACAGTTAATCTGCATGGGAAGTGAGGAAGCACCTCCCAGAGGTGGGGCAAGAACCTATAAAAACTGCAGACTGGGTGAATGGGGGGGCTTGCTTGCGACGACTGAAGAACTCGAGCAGAGTCAGCGGAACCAGACGGGAGCTTCCCGCCTCTGCCCTCCCCGCCACCGAGACTCCCAAGAGAAGAGGACCAACGGGACGCCGCTGGATCCACGGGTGGTGATATCTATCTTTCTCTCTCTCTCTCTCTCTCTCTCTCTCTGTCTGTCTGTCTTCCCCTTTTCCTCTCTTTTTCCTAAACGTGTGACGCGAGATGTGTCTAGTTAGTTGATTCCATTTTGCCTTAATCTTAAAACTGGTTGGCTGGTGTCGTTTTCACCTTAATTCAGTCCAAGGGCATCACAAACTTGGTCGTTGGTCCTAAGGGGAGGGAGGTCGTCCTAAACGACTCCCTTCGGGCCACGACACTGGGTCTTCCCGCACCTAGGGCATTTGCTGTGCCCATTGAATTAGATCTCCCGGAGCCCACGGCCGATAAACATAGACATGCAAAATTGGGGGGGAGGGGGGCTGCTGGTGCCCCCGCAGCTGTGTTAGGCATCACAGTTCCAATCATAAGAGCTTGCAAAGCAACAGATTGGTTTCCTGAGGCAAGTGATGGGTATAGGTTAGAAGTTTGAGCAGAAGCAGATTCAGGTGCTGAAGCAGAGTAAGGGGGAACAGGGGCAAAGCCCTTACTCGACTCTCCCAGCATTTGTTGCGCAAACATACGTCTTACCTTACTTGAATCCCCAAATCCCCCTGGACATTTAAACACCCAATTAGCACAGATATACCAGTAGTCCATTTGCTGAGGTTTCCGATCCTCCAAGCGGTGATGCAAGAAGGTCAGCTTACCCATATCAAATGAACCATCCTGAGGCCATAGCTTGGAGGGCATCCCCTTCCCAAGTCTGTAGTGGCCATTCTTCCTGACAGAGCATAATTGCTCTACCCTTACTGAAACCTGAGGTACCTTACAGTTTTCCAGAATTTCCAGAATTTCCGCTAGCGGTGAACCCCATTTTACCTTTCCTACCGAACCCCCATGACTGATGTTCTGCTTGCAGGGAGCGTGGCCTTGCATGTTCTTTCTGCAAAACTAGAGTATAGTGGAAATTTCCTTAACACAAGGCAGGGCCAAGGTCAAGCCAGGAAGCCAAGTCAGTGAGTCTGGGTCAGTGAGGGACACGGCCAGGTACAGCATACCTACAGCATAGCTCAGGCAAGGCCCAAGGGCGAGGGTCTGAGCTAAAATGCAGCCCCTGAGAGAAGGGGGGGAGCCCCCACCAAAGCTTCTCCCAGCTCTTTCTAACACCTTAGCCATGTTCCCAGCAGTCTGATCCCAGATTACATGTCTGCACCATATCAGAGTTCCCCTTTAGCACAGGCAGCCAGATCCCTGGTTGGGCGGGGGAGTTTGACAAGCCTGTTGATGCTCTCAGGGCCTTGACATCCACAAAGCAACAGCTATGTCCAATGTGTCTTCTTATAAAAACACCCCCCCAAACCAGTATCTTTCATTACTTTCTAAATTAGTTTTACACAGTTATATGGATACACAATAGAATGGATTTGCTGTTTTCTCTAGACAATAAACCATTGGGGACTGTAGCTGTCTTTCAAAGAGTGCAGAAACTGGTAGAGCAATTGATTTTCCATATACCATTTTGTCTGACTGTATTTAGATTTAGGTCCCTTCCAACCTAAAATATTCTATGATTCTATAAGAAGAAATATGTTTGTGTTGCCCTAGTTTACCTAGGAGCACTTGTGCATTCTTCCTATACTGGGGATGTACATTATCCAACATTTCCTGAAAAATGGGGTTGGGGTCCTCAGGAGTCTTGAAGGGCTTTCCCACGTCTGTCTCATTTTGTTCTGCTAGAACAAGAGGTTTTTTGCCTCTTTCCTAATCACTGTTTCATGCATGCCAAGTACTTTCGAAGAGCAAAAGTATACACCTTAGCTTTTTCATATGCCATCAAGCCTGGTTTTTGGAGAATGTCCTAATTTCGGCATCCAAAGAGTGGACGTGTCAGCCCTAATGTCTTCCCTGGATAATGGCAGCACCCTTAGCTGCTCCAGCTGTGTAAGGGTGAGGCAGGGGCACCGCCTGGACTCCCAGCAGGGACGGATACACAAACACAAGGCATACGATGGTCGATATGGAGCATTAATTATTACCTCTGCGTCTGAGCGCGGGTTCCCCGGCGTTTTCCTGGTTGAGGCAATAATGGAGCGGGGGATCCCTGGCACCGCTGAGCGTCGGTCCAGGGTGAGGAACACCGAGGGGGGGCACTAGATGAAGTTTTTATGTACCATACACATGCGCAGTAAGCATGTTGAGCTCCTTGTTATTCTCGAATCAAAGCCCAGGTGCAGCGCCACCCTGGCACAGGCTCGACTATGTGACTATGGGTCCACGTGTCTTGTTGATGCTCCTTTTCCCACGGAACGGTCTGGCTAGCTTCCATCGCCTATCTCCTCGACATTCTTCCGTACTTTCCCTAACAAGCTGGTTTGCACCAGATACATTTTTTTCTGCATGTTCCATCACTGCTTAACCAAAAGCCCCATGATGAGTGGAAGAGCAAAACTTAGAAGGGGTCCAATAAAACCTCTGGCTTGCTTCTCCAGCAACTTCTTTATTTGAAGGACACACTTTTAGTACCTAGGCTTTTAATGAATTTGTGACCCTTTTTCAGCACATGTATCTGGTGAGACATTAATGAAATGCCCCTTTTCAAAGTATTCAGAGTGATTTCAGAAATGGCCTTTATCAGGGCATCGGAAGCAGTGCTAAGTACAGTTTTCCGGGGGGGGGGAGGAATGGATCAACAGCTCCAGGAGGGACAGGTTACTCTTCAGACACTGGGACACCATGCTCCTGAGCCTGCCCTGATAGCAATGCAGGATGTTGGGCTGGCTCATTTCTATTTATTGCCAAGCACCAGTGGGTTTTTTTTGTTTTTTTTTTCCCTGTATATAAATGGCCAGCTGTTCTGGCAGGACAAGTCCAGTTTTCAGCCTAAAAGCATCCGGTGTAGAAGCATTTAAACTGACAACCAGTTACCCATAAGTAACATTGTAGCATTTTCAAACACTGATAAAAAGAACTGGGCCTTGCCAGGATACAGCTCTCTATCTAGGAGAGGTTCTTAAATAACGCTACGTGTTTTGTGTTGAGAGTGAAGTGTGGTTCTTTTTACCCTGGAAAAAAACTTTCTGGACAATGTACAGGATGCCATGATTCCTATGATGCACGGACTTAGTAAAAGCTTTCTCAGTTTCATCACTCTCACAAGCAGAGTTCATCAAATCATCAATCACAACCATATTTGCTTTATTAGGGGGAAATAAACAGTTATCACTAAGACTGTCAGTTAAGTCCTCCACAAATTTGATAAAAGGATATTTACAGAGCAGTTACTGATACAACGGTTGCCAACAACTGTAACACCACGCAATATTCTCAGGCATAACAGAAAGCAAGTGGTCGGCATTCTCCAAAAGACTTTTTACAAAATAACTTTTCCCAAGGTTGCTAGGCCCTGCCAGAACAGCAGAAAAGAGGTGCTTCTAGCACACGCCCATGATCAAAAGCCATAGGGGAGGCTGTTCAATTTTTTAGTCAGTACCCTTTTGGCATAGACCACCTTCTGCGTCTTCCGGAGGGGCCTGGTTTCTATCATCCACTTCTGCTTGTTCCTGACAATAGAGTGCTGCTTTATCATGATTTTCCTAAGGGCTATGTGGATTTGCACCATAGTCCAACACAAGATCCTCCATGGATCTTTTCTCCTCTTGTTGCATTTAGAGTGATGCCTTTACTTTTAAATAACACTTCCCCAGAGTGCAGGTAGCTGTAGGATTTGGAACCCAATGACATGAACTTGGTACTATGCTCATCTGGCAGCAACTCACTCATTAGCAGTGTTACTTCCCAACTCTCAGGAATGGCCCTAGACTGGGTTACCCCCTATATGGAGTGCAATAATCCCATGCTCCAGAACCCTGATGACCTATTTGCTGATCTGGAACAGTTCTTTGGAGACCATAATTGTGCAGCTGAGGCTGCCTTGCTGGAGTTCTGTCAGGGGAGTCAGTCAGCTGCTGACTACACAATTCCATTTATGAATGTGGCTGTGGAAACTGTGTGAGAACAAGCCCTTATGGCCCACTTTAGGTTGGGACTGACTGAGGCCCTCAAAGATGAGATGGCCAGGGTGGACCCTCCCCAGAGCCTGGGGCAGCTCTCAGACCTGGCTGTCAACCTGGAGAGGTGGCTTATGGCATGCCAGAGATGATTATTTTTTTAACTAGGAAATGACCTTGCCCTTGCTAGCAACACTTTTTTTTAATGAAAGCTAAATGCATTTTAAATTTATAGTTTGAGGTAGCCCATCTTTATAACAATATCACTTGAGTCACAAAGTTAAACTTCCTAAAGGCACAAAATGTTGAATTCAAGTTACTTATGCTCCCTATATTCTGTTCTCTCATTCTAATTATGAGATCAAATGCAATTGTTCTTCAGTATTATATACCATTTCACCATACTTCCTTAACTGCTTAATGATGAAAAGCAGGCTGAACTCTCTGTATTCTAAGGAAAAAGTCCTAAACCCTTGAAAACATCATGTTAAATGTCATTCCAAAGTAGAAACTGGCCTGAATATATTGTTTTCCTCATGTTTCTATTTTTCAATTATACTGGTGTCATTGCTGAGTGTTGGGGACCGAAATAGAATGATGCTGTGTAAGACAGCAGAGAATCTCTAACGCAGAAGGTAATGATGTGGTAACTATGATTTGTGGCCAGAATGTGTGCACGTGAGTTGCCAGTGATCATGTGCCTTCCTGCCTACGTGCCAGCAGTCACGGTGTGCCTTCCTGCCTACGTGCCAGCAGCTGCGGTGGGCCTGCCCTGCTGGACTGTCCTGCCCGCCTGCCAGGCATCAGAAGACGTCTTCCTACCTATCACAAGATGCCACAATGCCAAGGAGATACTTGGAGGAGTGGCTGAGCTTGATTGCTATATAACCAGCCATTGTGTTTTCAATAAAGGATCTTTTGCACTACCCTACCTCAGGTCTGTGTCGTCGTATGCCACAAATGGCGCCCGAATTGGGATCTCAAAAACAGAAGCATGAAAAATAGAAGCATGAAAAACAGAACCAATGAATTTCAAAAATAGAAGCATGAAAAACAGAGTCAAGGAATTTCAGAATAGAAGCATTGAAGAATGAAGCATGAAAAACAGAACCAATGAATCCGGTGGCATAGCCCAGCTGAACTTCAGGACAGTTGGCAATTGAGAGCTCCCATCACCACCACAGAACGGCAGGTGAGCAGCTGGGAACCATGGGGCAATCTCTTACAAGGGATCAGAGAAGTTATATGGAAGTGTTACAGAAAGTCTTAAAGACTCATGGGGGGAATATCTCCCAGCTCTCCTGGTTTCCGCAGAAGGGAACGTTAAGCATTGCGGTGTGGGAACAAGTTGGGGACGAGTTGCGGCAGCGGAGGGATGATAAGGCGAAGAAACTTTTAGTGACTTGGCAACAGGTCTTTTCTGCCTTTCACCGCTTGCAAGCAGTAAATGCAACTGAACTTTTGCCCTACGCAGCAATGGCTGGTGAGAGCACCGTAAGGCTCTTGATAATACCCGGACTGGATTCCGAGCCTGACGATTCATTTAATCCAGGGTCGAATGATCTGGAACAGGAGGCGGACTTTTATCCACCCCCTAATATGCATTGCTGTGTCCAGCCCACGCTCCCCCCCCCCGGGACCACCCCCCCCCCCGGGACCGCCCTCCCCTCAAGAGGCGGGGCTGCCCACGAATGCGGACTGCCCACAGCCCCCCTCCGCCGTCCCGGCTTCCTGGGGAAGATCTGTTGGCCCGACGCCAGCGCTACCGCAATGCTGCGGCACGCTAGAGTTTTGCCGCGAGGAGGCGCTGCGAAGAGGAGACTTGGACATTCTCCACGCCTTCCCTGTGCGATATCAGGCAGGGCAACCCCAATACATGGGAGCAGCTGCCTTATTAGGCGGTAAAAGAAGTCAGGAAGTCGATTAAGGATTATGGCCTCCAGTCAGCTTACACTATAAACTTATTTCACTATGAGCAATTTAAATAATATGGCTAATATCGGCATAGAAGAGCTGATGGGGGAAGGGAGATATGCAACAGCCGTAGCACAAGTACAGCTACCACGAGAAGCGCTTGATCAGGCATCTTGTCTGGCGCTGCAGGCGTTGCGGAAGGTCCCGGCTGGAATGCTGGCACAGTCTTTCGCAACTGTGCGCCAGGGCCCTCAGGAGCCGTATATACAGTTTTTGGACAGGCTCCAGAATGCTATAGATCAACAAGTTGAATCGGAGGAAGCCCGGCGGCTGCTGCTTATGCAGCTGGCCGTGGAGAATGCTAATGCTGACTGCCAAAAAGCTCTACGCCCCTTACGTAATGCCAACCTCTCCCTTGCTGATATGATACGAGCCTGCCAGAACGTCGGCACGGAATCGCATCGTGCAGACCTGCTAGCTGCTGCTCTGTCACAGCAGATGGTTGTTACTGCGGTACCGGGAGCTCCGTGTTTTAACTGTGGGCAGATCGGCCACTTTAAGAGGGATTGCAAGTTCGGAGGAGGAGGTGGGAAGAAGCCAGGCAGACAGTCTCCCAGCAGACTATGCCCACGATGCCAATGCCATTTCAAGTCCTGCCAGAATAGCGCCACATTCCCCTCGGTCCAGGGAAACGGGAGGAGGAGCGCGAGACCGCGCGCTCCAGCAATAAATACGGCAACGATGCCGGCGCAGCCATTGATGGCCCCAGGCAGCAGGCCGCCGACTTGCGACCAGCAACTGGGGGAAGTGCCGGCGTGGACCTGGCCGTCTCCCAGCCAATTCTGATTACGGACACCAAAGTGCAGCTTCTCCCCACGGGAGTATGGGGCCCACTAGGTGGCGGCCACAGCGCTCTTTTGCTTGGTCGCTCATCTGTTACCCGTATGGGACTTTTTGTTCTTCCAGGAGTAAAAGACTCTGATTATGTGGGGGAGATACAGATTATGGAGTAGACACCCTCTCCCCCGTGTTATATTAAAAAAGGGGAGAAGATTGCCCAGCTGGTGCTGTTTAAGGTGAGTGGACCGAAAGGTCGGGGAGAGCACTTCGGGGGATTCGGGAGCACCAACGTACCTCAAATTATGTGGGCACATCAAATTACCCAGAACCAGCCGCTTATGACGTGTTACATCAATGGACGACCTTTCTCTGGTCTGGTGGATACCGGAGCGGATGTGTCAGTCATCACGCAATCAGACTGGCCCCAGGACTGGCCTTTAAGGAATCCAGCCGCGGCCATTGTAGGCGTTGGTGGAGAGCAATTTGCCAAGCAAAGTGCCCAGCCGTTATTGGTGTTGGGCCCCGAAGGACAGCGGGGCCATATCGCCCCCTATGTTGTGCAAGCCCCTTGTACCCTTTGGGGCCGCGATCTGTTAAGTCAATGGGGAGTCGTCATAGGGACAAATGTATCCTAAGGGTCACTGAAGTGCAGCCTTATGTAAAACTCACCTGGAAGACTGATGAGCCAGTGTGGGTGAATCAGTGGCCCTTAAAAGCTGAAAGGCTGCAAAAGCTACATGGACTGGTACAAGAGCAGCTTTGGAAGGCTTTGTATGTTCTCAATTTCTTAAACCGTTATACGGACCAAAGTGCAATTAATAAGCATTTCTCATGTCCTACAGGGCGAGAACGACCTCGAGTTCACTACAGGAACCTGGAAACGGGTCAATGGAGTGAACCAGTAGACTTAATAACATGGGGGAAAGGTTATGCTTGTGTTTCCACAGGTAACGGACCTCGTTGGATACCTGCACGACTGATTCGACCTGTTGATGTATTCCTCGGGATACCAAACGAGGGCCGAGAGCCAGTTAAGATGAACCTATCTTGGGGTATTTTCGGCAGTGTTTGCCTGCCTTGTGCAGGATCACTATTAATTCACAGAAGTTTACTGCACTTACACGATTGCACTGATAAGTTGTAGATAGAATATGATCGCACTGATAAGTTGTGGATAGAGCACGACCTCACTAATAAGTTGTAGATAGCATCAGAGTGGAACCCTTTTAAGGGATAAGACTGGACGTTAGGTTTGAGGGCATAAGTTAAGAGGGCCCTGACATGTGAATTGGTAATCTTGGTAAGATTTCTAGCCCTTGTTATCTGTCTCCCCTACCTGACAAGCCTTAAGTTTAATAAATAAAAAGGGGGGATATGTTGGGGACCAAAATAGAATGATGCTGTGTAAGACAGCAGAGAATCTCTAAGGCAGAAAGTGATGATGTGGTAACTATGATTTGTGGCCAGAATGTGTGCACGTGAGTTGCCAGTGATCATGTGCCTTCTTGCCTACGTGCCAGCAGTCACGGTGTGCCTTCCTGCCTACGTGCCAGCAGCTGTGGTGGGCCTGTCCTGCTGGACTGTCCTGCCCGCCTGCCAGGCATCAGAAGACGTCTTCCTACCTATCACAAGATGCCACAATGCCAAGGAGATACTTGGAGGAGTGGCTGAGCTTGATTGCTATATAACCAGCCATTGTGTTTTCAATAAAGGATCTTTTGCACTACCCTACCTCAGGTCTGTGTCGTCATATGCCACAGCTGAGCTCAAATTTCAATGGAAAAGATGTCACTGGAGTATTATTTCACTACCCAGATACTGAAGGAAAGGTGGAAGACTTTTCTGAACTTGTTGAAAGAGCTCATCAAAATAGGGTAAAGTAAATTTTACTTACTTTTGTCCCATCAGATTTCAGGCTGATATATTAAACAGCCACAGACGTAGACACTAAACGTTAGATGAGATGCTGAGCAAAGGTTACTGTTATCCTTCAGTTCTGTGTGAGTGATATGAAATTGTCTGAAGGCATATCTTGTTCGAATATAGCTCCTCTGTAAACAGTGTGCTTTCAGAAAAGAGGCTGACTGCTCTGTGCACTTCTGTTTTCAGACTCTTGTCTGCTGTGCTACTGATCTTCTAGCTCTATGCATTTTGAGGGCTCCTGGAAAGTTTGGGATAGATGTTGCACTGGGTTGGTCCTGAGGTTTGGTGTACCACTCTGTTATGGAGGGCCACATGGTGCATTCTTTGCTGTCAAGGAAAACCTAGTGAGAATGATGCCAGAAAGAATGGTGGGTGTTATAAAGTAAAGACTTCTTTAAACTCTTAAGTGGAACTCAAAATTAATCAATATGTTATGACCATCTTATATAGTCCCATGACTAATATCTGACCATGCCATTACATTTAATACATTTTTTTTTTAACCCAAGGAATGAAAATTGGATTTAACTTTTAGGAAGCAAACTTAAATAACTGCATTTGTGTGAAATGCAACTGGGAACTATGTCTACAGTTCTTGTTGTAATGCTAGATAAAGAGATAATTTAGGCACCAAGAGAGGATTAACTGTGATGGCACAAGGCTTTGCACAGGCCAATTTATTCTACTATCAAGTATTCAGCATTTTATTTACATTACTAACATTGAGTTTCCTGAAATTTAATATTTCCTTTTCTGGCACCTGGTCACTAGAATTATAAACTTAAGGAATCAGAAAACTCAGTGAACCTCCCAAAGAATCAAAAAGGAATTTAATGTAGTTCAAGTTTTAATCAAACCTCAATGAAGAGGAAAAATAATGTGCAGAAAGTCACCTCTAATTCTGGTGAGTGGCATAGAATTTTGATAAGTGCCCATCCTACGGTCCCTTTGGAACCACCACCCCCTCAGGAGACGGGGCCACCCGCCCGCAAGTGCGGACTGCCCACAACCCCCTCCACTGACCCAGCCTTCTGGGAAGAATCCATCGCCCCAGGGCCGCTCGGCGGGGCGTGACTACACCGGCCGGGCACACCCCCCGCCTTCCTCCTTCCCTCCTTCCTTTCCTTCCTGCCTTCCTTCCCCTCCCACCCGGCCCTTCCTCTCTCCGCCTGGTGCCGCCTCCACCTGGTGCTGCCACCGCCGAGCAGCAGGAGGAGGAACATGGCGAAAGCGGAACAGGCCTCAGCCTCGAACCGCAGCACGAGCTCAAATTCAAAGGGCCTTTCACAGATGTTGTCACCACAAACCTGAAGCTCGGCAATCCTACAGATAGAAGTGTGTGCTTCAAAGTTAAGACCACAGCACCATGTAGATACTGTGTAAGACCTAACAGTGGAATTATCGATGCAGGAGCATCAATTAATGTTTCTGTGATGTTACAGCCTTTGGACTATGATCCTAATGAGTAAAGTAAACACAAGTTTATGGCAAAAATTAAAAAAAAAAAAGAAAAAAAAAAGAAAAACCAACAGTCTATGTTTGCTCCAGCTGATACTTCAGATATGGAAGCAGTATGGAAAGAAGCAAAACCAGAAGAACTCATGCATTCGAAACTTAGGTGTGTGTTTGAGCTACCAACGGAAAATGATACGCCTCATGACATAGAAATAAAATTGTATCCACAACTGCAACAAAGACAGATTCTTCTGTAACGTCTAAATCAATAAGTTCCTCTTTGGATGACATTGAAGTTAAGAAAGCAATGGAAGAATATAGGAGGCTTCAAGTAGAAGTTCAGAGGTTACGGGAGGAGAATAAACAGTTTAAGGAAGAAGATGGACTTCGGATGAGGAAGACACCCCAGACAAACAACCCAATATCTGCTTCTGCAGCTGCTGTCCGAGCCTTCACATTATTCAAGGCACAGCCTTTGAATGTTGTTGCTGACTCTCTTTACGTTACGGGCGTCATCCAACGCCTGGAACGATCTTTTAAAAACTCTTATGAATCAACAATTGTTTCTTCTTCTGAAGGAACGACTGTTGTTTTTGTTGGAGCAAAGAGAGCATGACTACTTTGTTTTGTGTGTTCGCTCTCACACCACTCTACCTGGACCGATTGCCCAAGGCAACCGCGTTGCTGACCATTTTACGGCAGCTGTGCTGACAGCTAACACCTGTCAGCAGGCTAAATTGTCCCATGATTTTTTTTTTTCACCAAAATGCAAAAGCGCCAAAAAAGCTTATCATATCACAAGGGACCAGGCCCAAAACATTATCCGAAGTTGCCCCCATTGCCAAAATGTATCCCCGTTACCACCCTACTCAGGGACCAACCCTCGAGGCCTGCAACCCTGCAATGTCTGGCAGACAGACATTACCTGTTATCCCTCATTCGGAAGATTGAAATATGTCCATGTCTCTGTAGATACCTTTTCCCATTACGTTGTCGCTACTGCCCATGTTGGGGAAAAAAGCCGTGATGCATGTCGTCACTGGCTTGCCTGTTTCGCCACAATGGAGGTTCCCACTCAAATTAAAACTGACAATGGTCCCGCATACACTGCACAGCGAACGCAGGCATTTCTTCAAACCTGGGGGGTCACTCATGTGACCGGAATTCCCTATTCCCCAACTGGCCAGGCAATAGCGGAATGTACCCATCGTACTCTAAAAGACATGCTTGAAGAACAAAAAAGGGGGAATAGCCCCGGTGCCTCCCCACAAGAGCAGCTGTGGAAAGCCTTATATGTTCTCAACCTCTTAGACCGTTATACGGACCAAAGTGCAGTTAATGAGCATCTCTCATGCCCTACGTGGCGAGAAGAGCCTCGGGTTCACTACAAGAACCTGGAAACGGGTCAATGGAGTGAACCAGTAGACTTAATAACGTGGGGGAAAGGTTATGCTTGTCTCTCTACAGGTAACGGGCCTTGTTGGATGCCTGCACGGCTGATTTGACCTGTTGACGCATCCCTCGAAACACCAAACGAGGACTGAGAGCCAGTTAAGATGAGCCCATGTCGGGACATTTTCTGGCAATATCTGCCTGCCTTGTGCAGGGTCAATATCTATTCATAAAAGCTGACAGCAACTACACGACCTCACTAATAAGTTGTAGATAGAATCAGGGTGGAACCCTTTTGAGGGATAGGACTGGATGTTAGGTTTGGGGTCGTGGGTTAAGAAGGTACTGGCGTGTGGATTGGTAATCTTGCTAAGATTTCTAGCCCTTACTATCCATCTCCCCTGCTTAATAAGCCTTATGCAGAGAATGACTTGAAGGGCTTTGCATCAAGTACTTGTTGTACAAATACACACTGCACTGGCAATATTTAGTTTAAAAAATAAAAAGGGGGGATATGTTGGGGACCAAAACAGGATGGCACTGTGTAAGACAGCAGAGAATCTCTAAGGCAGAAAGTGATGATGTGGTAACTATGATCTGTGGCCAGAATGTGTGCACGTGAGTTGCCAGTAATCACGATGTGCCTTCCTGCCTACGTGCCAGCAGCCACGGTGGGCCTGTCCTGCCCGCCTGCCAGGGATCAGGATGTGCCTTCCTGCCTATCACAAGATGCCACAACGCACAAGGAGATACGCGGAAGGAGGAGGGCTGGGCTTGGTTGCTATATAACCGGCCATTGTCTTTTCCAATAAAGGATCTTTTGCACTACCCTACCTGAGGTCCGTGTCGTCTCATACCACAAATGGCGCCCGACATGGGGCTTCAAAAACAGGAACATGAAAAACAGGGACATGACAAACAGGAACAATGAATCCGGTGGCATAGCCCAGCTGAACTTCAGGACGGTTGACAATTGAGCGCTCTCATCACCACCGCTGGACGGCAGGTGAGCAGATGGGAACCATGGGGCAATCTCTTACAAGAGAACAGAGAAATCATGTGAACGTGTTACAGAAAGTTTTAAAGACTCATGGGGGAAATATCTCCCAGCTCTCCTGGTTTTCGCAGGAGGGGACGTTAAACATTACGGTGTGGGAACATACCGGGGATGAATTGGGGCAGCGGAGTGATGATAAAGCGAAGAAACTTTTAGTAACTTGGCAACAGGTCTTTTCTGCCTTCCTCCGCTTGGAAACAGTAAATGCGGCTGAACTCCTGCCCTACGCAGCAACGGCCGGTGAGGGCACCAAAAGGCTCTCGTTAAAACCCGGGCTGGATTCCGAGCCTGACAATCCATTTGACCCAGGGCCGATTGATCCGGAACGGGAGCCGGATCTCTATCTGCCTCTTAATGCGCCTTGCTGTGCCCATCCTATGGTCCCTTTGGAACCACCACCCCCTCAAGAGACGGGGCCACCCGCCCGCAAGTGCGGACTGCCCACAACCCCCTCCACTGACCCAGCCTTCTGGGAAGAATCCATCGCCCCAGGGCCGCTCGGCGGGGCGTGACTACACTGGCCGGGCACTCCCCCTGCCTTCCTCCTTCCCTCCTTCCTTTCCTTCCTGCCTTCCTTCCCCTCCCACCCGGCCCTTCCTCTCTCCGCCTGGTGCCGCCTCCACCTGGTGCCACCACCGCCAAGCAGCAGGAGGAGGAACATGGCGAAAGCGGAGCAGGCTTCAGCCTGCCACACTCAGGGCTTTGTTGAGTTGAGGTTTGAGTATCTCCAAGAATGGAGATCCCGCAACCTCTCTGGGCCCCTATTCCAGTGTTTGACCATCCTCATGATTAAAAAATTATTTCCTTATATCGAGGCAGAATTCCCCATGTTCCAACGTGTGCCCATTGCCTCTTGTCCTTCCACTGTGCACTGCCAAGAAGAGTTTGGCTCCATCCTCTCTATACTCCTTACAGACAGTGATAAAATCTCCCCTGAGACTTGTACTGGAGAGCTCAAAGCTGGACACAGTACTCCAGATGTGCTCTTACAAGTGCTGAATAGAGGGGAAGAATCACTTCCCTTGACCTGCTGGCTACAATCTTGCTAAGGCAGCCCAGGATGCATTTGGCCTTCTTTGCTGCCAAGGCACGCTGCTGGCTCATGGTCAACTTCTTGTCCACCAGGACCCCCAGTTCCTTTTCTGCAAAGCTGCTTTCTAGCCAGTTGGCCCCTGCCTGTATTGTTGCATGGGGTTATTTCATCTCAGATGCAGGACTTAAGCACTTGCCTTTGTTGAACTTCATGAAGTTCCTGTCAGCCCATTTTTCCGGCCTGTCAAGGTCCCTCTGAATAGCAGCGTGGCATATGACGACACAGACCTGAGGTAGGGTAGTGCAAAAGATCCTTTATTGAAAACACAATGGCTGGTTATATAGCAATCAAGCTCAGCCACTCCTCCAAGTATCTCCTTGGCATTGTGGCATCTTGTGATAGGTAGGAAGACGTCTTCTGATGCCTGGCAGGCGGGCAGGACAGTCCAGCAGGGCAGGCCCACCGCAGCTGCTGGCACGTAGGCAGGAAGGCACACCGTGACTACTGGCATGTAGGCAGGAAGGCACATGATCACTGGCAACTCACGTGCACACATTCTGGCCACAAATCATAGTTACCACATCATCACTTTCTGCCTTAGAGATTCTCTGCTGTCTTACACAGTGCCATCCTGTTTTGGTCCCCAACATAGCAGCCCTGCCTTCAAGTATGTTGGCTGCTCCCTCCAATTTGATATCATCTGCAAACTTGCTAACACTGCATGCCACCCCATCATCCAGGTCATTGCTGAAGATGTTTAACAGTATTGGTCCTGGTATTGATCCCTGAGGGACGCCACTAGTTACTAGTCTCCAGCTGGACTTTGCACCACTGATCACAACTTTTTGAGCCTGGCAGCCCTGCCAATTTTCCACCCACCTTATTTTCCACTTCTCTAGACAATACCTCACCATCTTTCAAAGATGATAGAAAGTGGCCTCACAGTGGACATCAGCCCCCTCCTTCAGCATCCTCAGATGCATCCCATCTGGTCCCATGGACTTGTGCATGTCTAATTGGCTTAAGTGATCCTATCTTCCTCTACTGTGGGTAGTGCTTCACTCCCACAGGCTCTGCTAGCAGGCTCAGGGACCTGTGAGGCTTGAGGGCAGACCTTACCAGTAAAAACCAAGGCAAAATAGCATTGAGTACCCTGGTATTTTCCATGTCCTTTTGTCACTAAGTCCCTTACCCATTTGAGCAGCAGGCACACATTTTCCTTAGTCTTCCTATTGCTGCGGATGTACTTGGAGAAACATTTCTTGTTGCCCTTTATATCCCTCGCTAGTTCCAACTCCAGCTGATCTTTGACTTTCCTATCTCCATCCCTGCATGCTTGGGCAATGTTTTTGTATTCCTCCTGGGTAGCCCATCCCTGCTTCCACTTTGTGTGTGCTTCTTTTTTGCATTTGAGCTCAGTCAGGAGTTCCCTGTTCATCCATGTAGGCCTTCTGCCACGCTTGCTCAACCTTCTGAACATTGGAATGGACCATTCTTGTGCTTTCTGGAGGTTGTCCTTGAAGATCAACCAGCTGTTGTTATGAAGTGGTGGGCAGTGGCAGATGCCATCAGGTCCGGAATGGATCCTGACATGGTGATACCAGGATTTTCAATCCATCCATCCAGGTGTTCCTTTGCCAGACAGGAAAAGCACCCTGCCTTCCCCCACCCTGATCCTCCTGACCACAGAAGCAGGCCTAACTCTTTCCTTATGGTGAGAACAATGGGCTTAGTTTGTTGTCCTGCTCCAGCTGTGGTGATCAAGTGCAGGGCTGCCCCCAGGTACTCCCAGACAGCCCTGGTCAAATGATTTTTTTTTTTTTAACTATGTTAAATAGTTAACAATGTTCAGAAATCAAAGCAAAAGACTTTCACTTTTATAGGCTGCTTGAATGTTTAGATAGCTTCTTGCTCTACTTTGGTTGACATTGGTTGACCTCAGCCCAAACTCCTGCAAATTACAGACCAATCCACTATCCCTTCCATTGCAGATAATCACAGTAGTGCTAGCTGCCTGCAGGGACAGCTCTGCTGTCTCTCAATCTGCTTACAGATTGACACACTGTTAACACACCTATTCATCTGGAGCCTGAAATAAGTGATGCTCAGAGTGATGACCTGAGAACAGATCTCCTTGGAAGAGCAACTGGATGTGGGTTTTCAAGATACTCAGCACTGTGCTATGCCATGAATGAGTTGTGACTTCTCCTGTCTTGTTGCTAGAGGCAGGACTGACTTGTGACCCATGCCACATGGAGTAAAGAGGACCAAGGCTGGAGTAACGTGACCACTTTTTGGCACTGCCATGGCTGACAGAAGCACAAACTCCTCTGCTGGTTGCTCTTCTGTCTGCCATATAGGATACTGTGAGAAGCTACTGGCATGATTTATGACTATGTCTTGAATGCTGGAAAAGTCCCAGTGCCGCCTCTCTGTGCCCCCTAGAACCCTGGCCTTTCCCTAGCATCACCTTCACCCCAAATCTCCTGGCTGAGCCATTCACTCAGCAGGCATTTAAGTGCATGTTAAAAAGTGTTTCGGACTTGGCTGCTGCTGGGCAAAAGGGGACCATGAGTGTCCCAAATCTGCAGCGCAGATGTGCAAAGAAGGGGGGGAGGCAAGCTTGGTGACAGTCCAGGAGAGGACGCTGACCACTGAGATGTACAGCTGCACACCGGCAAAAGTGGAATTCCTGCCCTACCTCCCGTGTGGAGAGTGCTTTGGGATCAGCTCGCAAGGGTGTCTATACCTGTCAGGACTGGAGTTCATGCCTTTGGGCCTGTTTGTGGCCCTGCTGGGGCATCCAGCATCATGCACACAGGGGTCACACAGAGGATTCATTCTCTCTTACTGACATGGAGGCTGTGAAGCCTGATTGCCCCGCCATAGATCGGCCTCCTTATTCCTAGTCAGGAAGGGTAGAGGGCCAGACCCTGCTCTGCTCCACACCACCACTTCTGTTTACCTCCATAGGGTGGGTTTTGCAGGTGTGCTGGAAAGGGGATAATGAGAAATCCATAAAGCAAGGGGATGTCTAAAAACTTGCCCACTGATCGAGGTAAACAATATGTCTCTGAAGACCTTTCATCACCTCCTATGCCTTAAGAACATCTGACATGGCAGCTGCTCAACATATTAATGTTGTTAAAGTGTCTGGAGCCAGAGGTTGGTTTCAGGGTCCTGGGGGATTTGCTTTTGTATGCCTCAGACTTTAGAAAACTTTAAATCTCAGTTGTCAGAGTGGAAGGCACCTGCTCCCCTCAGGTGCCTTCTACTTTCCCTGTTAAAGAATAGCGAACTGAAACTGTCTAGAGGTAGCCGCTTAGCACAACTTATATAAAACTTACTTAGCATGAGTAGCTAAATTTGCTGAAGCCTTAGGCCGCACTCAGATAAAATAATGAACTTTTACTTAGTCCAGTAAGAAAAGGGCCTCAGAGCTGGTTCCAGCTGGGAAGATAAGGAAGCTACAAGCAGTCTGCATTCCTGCGTCTCACACTCCAAAAGGGAGGATGTCAAGGCTTTGAAATAAGGCCTGTGCAGGGCATCAGGACCTTGAGGGACAAAGCCTCAGCTCACTGCTGGGGCAGTGTTAATTGTTATGATTTGGAATCACCTCCTCCTTCTCAGGACCTTGAGAGACAACAGTAAGACCCAACAGGAAACGAAGGTACAACCGTCAGCAGAAACTGCAACAGTAAAGATAAGGGAGAAAAACAGCCTGCCTAGGAACAACGATGAGACCCAATAAGGAGCAGGAGACCCCAGACCTAAATATTACTATTGGTCTGAACTACCGCGTGAGGGGTGGGAAACTTAATTTGAAAAAGCTGTAATTGCCCAGGGATTTCTTTGTTCGGGGTCCCTCTTCGGAGGCACCCAGCTCGAGCTGTAATTACTGCACGCGCGTCATTAAAATTTAATTATTTAATTTGCCTTGATTTGGCTCTGAACTTTTCTGCGGGAACCTAGGGTCGAGCCCTGTTATGGTGGCTGACAAGCCTAATTTCCATAACATTCCCGATCTGTGAAGTTGATATAAAGCTATTATGCCCACTTTCTCCTAGGCACTCTGCTAAACCATCTGAGTGTGATGTGGTGTCCCCATTTTTGGTATCATCACTAGTCTTCAGAGTGCAAATGTATTGCTGAGGAGGTATAGGCCCTCTGGGCTGTGCTTTTATTGCACCACGAATGAGGTCAATTTGGCCTGTTGTACTTTGTCTCCTTTCCTCTTTGGGCTATAGGATGAGAGGCCTGAGGTGTGCAAGGAGATTACAACTTGACCCACCGTGGTAGAGGAGAGACACACAGCTGCTTGAGCACAGAGAAATGGAGGGCTGAGAAATGATGAGACAGAGAAACCAGGTAAAGATCATGTGTGGAGACACCCTCAAACCAAAGCACTTCTGTAGTTCAGACATCTTCTGTATCAACATGATCCCTTCATTAACAAATATATATTTCTGGCAGCCTCCTCTCCAGGAACAGAGCCTGACTTTTAACTCTTGTTAAAATTAAAAATTAAATTAAAATTAAAAATAACCTTTGCTAGCTGTCAGATTTAATATTAAATGAAGACAAAATGTAAGATCCTGAAAAGTTTTTGGTTTTGCCTGTTTTTAATACTGGCCCCAAAAGAATAGGCACTTGCAACTTCTTGGTCTGTCGCTTCAGTGCTGGCCTCAAATGATCAACAAAGACACTGCAGAGGAAGCTTGTATCAGCCTGTGGGCAGCCTGCTATTAGTTTAATCACATAATATGTTATGTTGGGAGCATCTCCAAAGCAAACTTCCATTGCATGTACTGGCTTTGCTTTCAAACAAGTCAGCTGCCCACTGATGTCTCTGTCCTCTGTACTCAGTTCAATATTGACCCCCCCCCCCCCCCCTTTGTGCAAACATGGCCAGCCTTTGGGGGAAAATTAATAACGAGAGCTGGTTAGGCAATGAACCAGTGAGCATGACCCCCTCCTGTGCTGGTTCAATGGGAGTGGCATGTGACAGTGTTTTCATCCCAGGCTCAATTTGATGGCAGGTCTTGGTAGCACATGGCACAAGGTGGTACAGCCTGTACCAGAGGCACAGGGTAGTACAGTGCCGCCCCCCCCCCCCCCCAAGAGGGAGGAGGATGTCCATTCTTGAGGGTTTCCAAGCCTCAGCTAGACAAAGCCAGAGACATCCTAGCGACATCCTGATCTGGTGTCGAGGGTAGCCCTGCTATGAGGGGGAGGCTGGATGGGAGACCCCCAGAAGGACATTCACACTAGTATGTCTATGAAATTATAAATCAGAGTTGTTCCACTGTAAGCAAAGCATGGGGCAATGTTACAGCATCTGAGCATGTGACTAAATTCTTTGATGAATTAACAGTTGCATCAGTCATATTATGGCCATTACAGTAAATTGCCACCCTCAGCAGAGTTCATTGCAATTTGAAGCCTAGAATGTGATGTTGATGCCACATAGCTCAGTTGCTTTTGCTAGGGTTGCTGCTGAGTTATTACTGCTATCCCCTTCTCCTGCCCTCTCCCATAGTTTATACTTACTTTTTACTGTAAATCACAGTTGCTGCAGGGAAGTTCACAAATAAACAGCAAGGTCAATACTGGATATTCTGGGAACTTCAATGAACTTCCAAGCACAAAGGAGGCCAGGAGAGTGCTTAGCAAGATACTAGTTCTCCAAGATCCCTTTCTGTTGCCTCAATATGGGAATATAAAATCCATATTATTGAACAAAGAGACACAGAAGCATGAAAGAGAGAGAGAGAGAAATTAATGGCTACTAGACCTGCATAACTTTGTGCTTCACAAGGGGAGCTGAGCTTAACAGCTGTTGCCACTAACATTCTGTACAGATTCAAAAATGAACCTCAGGAAAAAAAAATAAAACAAGGAAGTGAACAGATTTCTAGGCTGTTCAGAGGCTTTATTTGCAGCAGGCCACTGTCCTTTCTGGCCAAGGCCTATACCATCTGTGCTCTCCCAGTGGAGTACCTGGCCGTCCTCCAGTGGTGGCCAGGCAGCACATAATGGTCTCAGTTGCACCTTTTGACCTACAGAACTGTCTTCTGCCCATCTTTCTCCAACCAGTGGGTCTTGCTTTGGTCCCTAGTGTCCATAAGGCCTTGGGGAAGAGGAGAAAGAGGGTCCTGAGGGGACCAGCCCTGCGTCTTGAATTGTCGAAGGCTCAGAGACATCAGTACAAACCCTGTGTGCCTCCATCTTGCCCACAAGGTGGGCTGAGTCATCTCTTCTCTGCATTTCCTGAAATCCCAAAAATCAAGCTTTTTTTTTTTTTTTTATGTCTTAGATAAAGGCTGAATTGGGGCCATGCAGCACCCAGAACTAATCAGCTCATTGGGAAGTGAATAAGAGATGGAATTAAAGTTTGACCATGCAATAATCTAAAAAGGTCCAGAAGACTGTTGTGTCCCAGGTGAGAGATGGCCTGTCTCAGGTTGGTTGGCAATGCTGGCTAACAGTTGGCCTAGTGCTGGACTCTACCAACCCATTTCAAGGGGACCGCATACAAATGAATGTGCATGGAGAGAGCTGAGCCTACAGGGAACCCTGTCCAGAGCAAAATGGTTTCAGGTCCATTTTTCAGAATTGGTACCATTGTATAGGACCATAAAAAACTCTGGCGTGTATTTGCACCCTGCTGTTTGCAAGCTTGTGTTCAGCAACTGTTATCTGGATGCATCTTGCAAGGACTTGCAAGTGTACTTGGTGATGGGGACATGGGAGGATGGAAGAGGGAAGGAGGCAGCATTACCTCTGTTTTGTAGGTCACAGCTGTAGGCAGGGGTGGTACACTGAGCCAGGGGTCAGGTACTCTCCTTCACAGCTGAACGTGCCCCTAGCATCATGGCTTTTTTCCTCCCAGCATTTCATGGTGGTCTGGTACAATCCTGTCGCTGCCCTTCTATGGAGGTTATTTTGGTCCTGGTGGGAGGTCGTGACACGACAGCACCCAGACAGAAGAGTCCTGTTCCTCCTGCTGCCTGCAGTGCAATGTTCCCCAGCTGTTCACAGTATGCAGGGGCACTGGGTTTTTTTTAGCTCTGCTGAGAGCAGTATCTGCATTCTCCACCCTATCCCTCCACCTCAGCAGTTTTTTCCCATTGCTTAGTGCTTGCCAGTGGGCTCAGCACTGCTCTGTATGCATGACTGTGCCCTCAGCCCTGGCTTCCCAGTTATCACTCGCCCAAGCCCTAGGGTTTCCTCTGCAGCTGGCGATTTCAGCCCCCAGACCTGCACAATGACTGCACTGTGACAAAAAAATACTCCCCTTGAGCCCCGTTAGGTGTTGGATTGGCAAGCTTCTGCATGGAAACCCTGGACTGTGTTTGCTTTACAGCACATTTACCTTCGTAGCTTGGTGAATCCTCTTAGAAAACAGATTCCAGGGCAGGCATAAGCTGCTTGCAATGGAGAGCAGGAATGGGAGCACAGCACTGAGGTACATACCTCTCTCTCCTCCTGGATTCAATGGGCCCACAGGGAAATCCTGAGACCTGCCAGCCATACCCATGCCTGGGTCCCTCTCTGCAGTGCGTGGTCAAGGGCAGAGGTGTGTGGGATATCAATTGTCCCTAGAGTTGAGCTGCAGTGGGTGACCATGAAGGGAGACTCAACCATTCTGTGATTCAGTGGTTCTGCGGCTGCAAGCACTTGTTGGTGTCTGAACTGCATCTCCAGAATCAAGTTTGAGCTGTGACTCTGCCAGGATGGGTGGTGCCATTTTGGGAAGAGGGAGGAAGAGCAGAGAGGCAGCTGTTGTGGGGCTGGATTAGGCATGCCAAGGCAAGAGTAGGAGCCCAAGAACACTTGTCTGCAAGCACTTATTGCAGAGCTGCCAGGATGGTGTTTTCTTCCCTCTCTGGAGGGGCTAAAACATTCCATCACATTTGGACTCTGGTAAACCCCACTTTGCAGAATCTCCGCATGAAAGGCAGCCCATGGCCAGGCTTGCTCAGAGGAATGGCATGCTACCTGGAGGTGACGCCTCTTCCCCCTCTCCTTTGCCGAGCCGTAGCCTCTCTCTTGTGAGCACAGGGGTCTAAACAGGCCCTGTTTTTTCAGCCATTGTTTTGCAGGTGTCGTATTAGCCAGTAGTAGCTGCTGCCGTGTGGGTTGGAGTGAAGCAGCCAAAGGAAGGACACAACAATCTGATTTGGGTTTATTTTGTTTTGTTTTATTTTGGTACAACTCCCAGCAGCAGGAATCTTGGTTCAGCTGCGCGGGTGGAAGAAGTCACTGGTTGGGTTTTGTCGTGGATGAGTGGAGAAATGCACTTCACTCGCAGGAGAGAAGCAGCACTATGTTTTATTGCGGTAAGATAGTGACTTAACAAAGTGCAATCGTAAATAAGACAATGATTTAACGAGGTTCGATGGCAAGGTTCACTCAGTTATTTACTGCATGGAGGACAGGGTCAACTGAAAGTGTCAGGGAGACCCTCCCATTGAGTCATGAGGTTCAGAAAGGACCCCCTTGCTTTCCAAACTCCTTCAGAGAGGAGTCTGGGTGCGGCTGGATCCAATCCTAGTCCCAGACTTGGTCAACGGTTTATGTCTAAGGATTATGTGCAAAGTGTGCAGAGGAGACCCTCCCGTTGAGTTATGAGGTTCAGAATGGACCCTTTTGCTTTCCAAACTCCTTCAGAGACGAGCCTGTGTGTCTAAAGGATTATGTGCACAATCAATCAGAGATATAACTCAGTAAAGTTTTGTGAAGTTTTGCAAAGTTTCAGCATGCTATTAATCACTTACTGAGGATCTGTCACAGGTAAGGAATCTCTCAAACTTGAGGAGTAACCTTGAGAGGCGTCCCTGCTCAAGAGGAGGTCCTGCAGTGCAGCCCGCTGCTGTGTAGGAGAGCTCAATGGGCTCTGGGCTGCCCCCTATTTATGGGAGGGGGAGATGATTGACTCATAGTCATATTTGCATGCTAGACGGGCCTTAGTTGGTGCATGCTCAATTAGCCCCTGTCTACGTGCTGTTTATGGGGAGGTCAGATTGAGGGGGAGAGAGCACCTGGGGGGCAGGGGAAGGAGCACGCTGTCACAGGTTTGCCCTGTTGGTTTTGCCTCTAGATGTTGCCTGGACTGTGATGTCATGCCTGTGCCCCCTCACCCTCTCCAAACACACTCTTCCCACTAAAAAAAAGTTACTTAATGGTGGTTCCACAGTGACTTTTTCCCATATCCCACTTTCCACACCCCCACAGCTTTGATCTGCACTCTCTCCACGGTCAGGGCACAGGATTTTGTGCCCATCTAGGGATGGTGAGAGTCCGTGTTGCTCTCTGCAGTACTTGGTGTGTTCAGGTGAGTCAGTGCCTCCCTCCACAGCACCTGCTTCTGTGCTTTTAATGGAGCTGTCTATCACCAGTGAATGGTGCTTTGGGCACAGGACAGTCACAATTCCCACTTTGCCCGGGGTGGTTGGTGTTGCTTGCCCAGGCAGGTGGAGAAACAAAGACAACATTTCTGGGCTGGGAGCACTGCAGGACTGAGCAGTGAACTGGTGAACACCAGGTCACCACGTGTCCAGAGAGGTCAAGGGCTGGAGGAGCATGCTGCAATAGGGAAAGGGTGGGTGTGATTGAAAATAGAGCAGGAAAACTCAGGCAGATACATACCTTATAAAGTAAGGCAGAGCAGAAATGCCAGAAGTGTCTATTGGCCATCATCATGTCTTGACCGTTGTGAAGACTCACTTTTCTCAAGGCAGCTCTTGTAACAATGATGGTTTATAGCTTGAAAAGCCCAGTCCAGATCCACTGTAGGTCTGAACGGGATAGAAGACCCTAACACACCCTTCCGTGTCCATAAGTACTCCCCAAGCTAGAAACTGCATTTTATTTCCTTCCTGTGTGTTGCTGACGGCAGTGTCCATCTGTCCAAGGTGCCTCTTTAACCTGCTCTTACTGAGCTCCTTCAGTGGTGGGCTACATGGCAGGTTTGCCAGGCTGGAGGTTTCTGAACACTGAGCAAGGAAGGAAAACTCTAATGCTGTCTTTGGGAGCAGGAAACCTTGCTGAGAAAAACAGAGCCATGTCTCATTCTACCAGGTAAAGGGCGAGAGAGCAGGGCGGCACATTGAGCTTTGCTGAGCACAGCTCCTTTCCTGTGCTAGGATATACCCTTCCTCCTGAGAAGAGAGAACGCCAGGCCAAAGTCAATCCAAGCCCGGCGTTTCCAGATCTTGGGATCATGCTGGGGGATGGGACGCCTGTTAGCTTTGCCTCTTCTCTGTGAATGCCTGGATCACTGCATGGCACCACCTGCTAGGGTTCTTCAAGGATGGGGGCTGGCTCTGCCCTATTCCAGGAGAAGAAAACCCATCACTTCCCCCCACTTTGGCTTGAGGATGGAGGAGGGGAAGGACGAGTCCTGCAGACTGGCTCTCACATAACGCTGGTAGCTCAGGAGCCAGTGGCAGGAAAGCTGTGATGGATTAATCCCTTCTGGGATCTGATCTAAAAGGTACAAAGCCTCTTTTTTCCTCAAGGTGGTCTCTGCACCACATGGATTTCCCAGGTACAGGCAGGAGAGGAAGGGATTTCTCATCTTCCCTTCCTTGTTGTGGTCATGCTGAAAATTCACATATAATCCAGACTTTGCTGTGGAAAACTCCCTGCTGGTCCGTGTCAATGCATTTTAATCTAGCCATAGCATGCCTGATGGTGGCAGTTCAGTCTGACAGCAACAAAAAGCAAGAGACACCATTTGGAGGCTCTTTCTAGGCATGACTGCCTGCATCCCCACAGAGCTTGGGCCTGGCTATCAGAAGCAGAAAGGCAGACTTGCCCCTGGGTGTAGGGCTGGAGGTGCTAGAAGAAGGGCTTTGCCAAGCTTCACTTCTTCAGTCCTGTTCTGCCTCCACCTGTGAAAGGGGAATGGTCACAATTTGCTCTTAGTGACTCGATCTTCATCATACCATGCAGCCTTTGCTAACAACGAGCATTTTGTCTCTCATTGCACCTCTGGCTGATTTTCTTTTGGTACCTACAGGGCTGGAGCTTCCCACCACCTCCCCACGCTTGAGCACCAAGGAAGGAGGCTGCATACTTCCTCTCCCATCCCCATCTCAGCTGCTGGTTCAGCTCAGATTGGTGGCAGTTCATCTCAGCTGCCTAGCTCTGCCAATGTGGGCACAGATCTCTCCAGCTGCTGGGCTCTTCCTTAAAGCCCCAGCCCCTGGCATCATGTGATCATGGGGAAAGTCACTACTGCCCTCAATCAGAACAAACCTTCCCTGAGGTCTTGTGCTTGGGACTGCATGCAAAGCTTTGAGGGGATGAACTGTGATTGCTGAAAGAGCAGGCAGCAGCTAAAAATATATCTCATCATCATTAACCAAGCTCGCGGTTTTGGGGGCAGAGTGAATATGTCTGACTAACCGATGCTGGTGACATAGTGTGGGCATCATACACCATCTCTGAGTTCAGGACAGGAGAAAGGATGGCACAGATTTTGATCCTTAGGTGTGTGTTTTCCATCCTCACACAGTCTTTCTTCCAGACAAGGATGAGCGCAATCACCCCCAAGCCCTTCCTGTGCCCCAGAGGGGTCTCCCCCTGAGGCAGATGGGTGCTGGCTCACAACCCAGGTCATCTGACTCCTGGGTTGCCTGATTCACTTTACTCAAGGAATCAAACACCAGTTTGTGCAGCAAGAATGGAAGACTCAGGGATGTGTTTCTTGCTTAGACAAATGCAGGGCTCTGCCTGTTATCTGGGCATCTCCACCATGTGGTGAAAGAAGGAGAAGCAATAAATCAGGAGGATGGGAAAGGAGAAAGGGAGAGAGCAGCAGACACAGGCAGTGTTTGGTTGGGATGGTGATCTGCCTGTGAGGGTACCGAGCATGCTGAAATGGCTCCTGTTTTTGGGGCAGGCTGATCTGATGGCATGGGGGGGGGGGGGATGGAACTGATACTAGGGCTCACAGGGCAGGGGGGGAGTAGGGGGAAGGAGCATATCTGAGCCCACCTGGGGAGCAATCTGTGAGCACCTGGAGAGGTGACCTGTGGGCACATGGCGGGAGTATGGAGCTGATCTGAAAGTACCAGAGCAGATCTGTGCACAAATGAGGGGAGTGGTGTTAATCTGAAGGCATGGGGGGGGGGGCAGAGCAGATCTGAGGATGCATGGAGGGGAGGGGAATGGATCTGAGAGTGCATGAAGAGGAACTGAGGGGATCTGTGTGCACATAGAGGGGAACAGAGCAGATCTCAATGTGCATGAATGGGAATGGACCAAATCCATAAGTGTGTGGAGAGGAAAGGAGTGGACCTGAGTGTTCACAGAGGGGCATGCTCAGAAGTGAATGAAGACCCCGGCACTGCAGACCCCAGCTCTGGAGGCCAGAAAATGGGCGAGGAAAGAACACAAAGGACTGCCTAAAACTGGCCTCAGAGGGGGGCCCTGGGTGGGAGGGTGCACAGGAGGGCACACGGAGGGCTCTGGAGGCACCAAAAGGCACACAGAGCTGCCCTGAGGCACCCTGAGGGCAGAGGTGTCCTAGGGCAGCCCCCAGCCCCATGCCCCCGAGGGGATGTGCCCAGCCCCCCCCCCCAGCTGGCAGGGCCATGGGTGACAGCAGTGCCCTTTGTGACACCCTGCAGTGTTGCCAGGTGCTGGCACGGCCTTGGCCATGCCATCTCTGGGAGGACAGTGACAGGACAGCGTGGGACCATGCAGGGCTGGTGTCCCTAGCTGGACATCACTGCATATTTCCTGTTCTAAAAGTGGCAAGTCCCTCGGCTCATTTATGATGCCAGGAGAGATCTGAGACTGACCAAGAAGTGCCAGTGGGAAAGACAGCGAGCCCTGGTCAGGCTGTGACATAGCCTGGGGCATGTTGCAGAGCCTCCCGCTGTTCTCCAGCTCGGGCTGCAGCGTCCCTGCCTGGGGCAGCAGTTGTCATTTAAGGTGCCTGAGGGCAGGCAAGACCAAGGGGGCTATGACAGCACAGATCCTGCAGTCACTGGCTACTTTAGAGGTGCATGTTGAGAGCAGCTGAGTGGACTTGAAAGTGGGGCACAAACCTGTGTGGCATTGTCTTGCAGATTCAGCAGAGAACTGAAACCCACCCAAGGATTCAGGCAGGCTCAATCCTGCCCTGAGGTAGGAAAGTGAAGACAACTGGTGAGAAGCTGGCCAAAGAAAAGCCAAGTATTCATGAAGTCATCAAGTACCATATTAGACCAAAGGAGGAAGTGGCTCTGAATGTTTACTTCTCCCCCATAGAGGCAAAAAGGCTGGCTGAGCAACGGAGGGACACAACAGACAAGGTACATATGTGCCAGCTCCAGGAAAAGCCTGGGACAGCTGAGTGGCACTGACCCACCGAGGGGTCAGAATCCCAATCCCGGAGCCACTGGGTTGGATAGAGCATCCTGTGACTTTTCATGACATGGTGTAACTGCAAGGCGGGCAAGAGAGGGTTGGATACCTGCGGAGAGAGACACTCAAGGTTCATAAGGGGTTAAACAGGATAGGTTTAATAAAGGACTTGCATTCCAAGCTGCACAGGAGCCCCAGGAACCATGCAGAGGGGTTGCTGATGGGAGGCTGCCGGAGGCACGGGTCGGATGCGTGGGTTGGACGCCCAGGCGGGACTCCTCCCGTGTATCCCAAGGACCCCCCCCTTTTATTTACTAGAACTATTTCCTTATCTTAGCTGTGCTAACCGTGAGAAACTACTGCCTGGGAAGCAGCTAGACATCGTAGACGAAAAGGAATATGCATGCCTGGTTCCAATGGGAATTTGGTCAGTGTGTAGTTTCACACGCTGGGCCTGCTACCACGTACTCTGCCAGTCACTGACTCCTCACCAGATCTTCCGCAGGCGTTCTCACTACACTCACTCACTCACTCACACAGACTCACACACTCACACACTCACTCATAGACTCACACACTCTCACACTCACTCACTCACAGACTCACACTCACACACACTCACTCACTCACAGACTCAGACTCACTCACACACATTCACTCAGACACACACACTCACTCACAGACTCACACTCACTCACACTCACTCAGGCTCAGACTCTCACTCACACACACACTCACAGACAGTCTCTCACTCACACACTCAGACACACTCGCAGACTCACACTCACATTCTCACACACTTTCACATACTCTCACTCACACACACACTCAATCACACACTCATACACACACATTCACACACTCACTCGCACTCACACTCACACACTCACTGACACAATCTCACTCACACACTCACTCTCACTTGCACACTCTCACACACTCACTCTGTCACACACTCAGACTCACACCCTCACTCACACACCCACACACCCACTCAAACTCTTACACTCTCACTGACACACTCACTCATACTCACTCACACACTCACACACATTCTGACTCTCTCTCACACACACTCACTCACACATTCATACACTCCCTCACACTCAGTAACTCACACTCCCTCACACACTCTCACACACTCACACTCACTCACACACTCACTCCCTCACCCACACACTCACTACACACTCATGCACACACTCAAAAACACACACTCTCACACACTCACTCACAGTCTCACTGACACACTCACAAACTGTCACTCAGTCTCACTGACACGCAGTCACTCATTCTCACATACTCGCACACTTACACAGTCTCACTGACACTCACAAACTCTCACTCACACACTCACGCACACTCACACTCTCAGGCTTGCACTCACACACATTCACACACACTCACTTTCACTCACACTCTCACTCACACTCTCACTCACACAGTCACAGTCGCTCACTCGCTCACTCACACACTCACTCCTCACACACCCACTCTCTCACCCACTCATTCACACGCACTCACACACACTCTCACACACTCAGACTCACACTCTCACACACACACACACTCACACACTCATGCAGCTAGAGGTTGTTGACAAAAAAAAACCCAAACCACCAACCCCCCCCAAAACATAAAAACAAAAAACCACAAAAACAAAAAAGAAAAAAGCAAAAAACGAACCCAAAAACAAAAAAGAAAAAACGAAAAAGCACAAAACACCCCAAATCAAAAGTCAAAAAAATCACGAAAGAAAAAAACAAAAAACAAAAGAAAAAAACACAAAACCACACAAAAACCACACCAACAAAACACACAAAACTCCCCCCAAATAACAAAAAATAACAAAAAAAACCCAAAACCCACACAAAACCCACAAAACACAAAAAAGATAAAAAGCAAAAAACCCCAAACAACAAAATACAACAAAAAAATCACAAAACCAGACACATACCGCACACAAAAAAACAAAAACCAAACAACTAAAAAAACACACAGAAGAACAAAACACACAGAAGAACAAAAAACCCCAAACAAAAAACCAAAAACTACAAAAGAGCCAAAAAACACCAAAACCCCAAAAACCAAAAAAGACAAAAACCACAAAATACACAAAAAACCAAAAAAACCCAAAACCCCCACCCCCCCCAAAACAAAAAAAAAACACGAAACCCCCTGAATCCCCCCAAAAACAAAGCACCGCCACCAACCCAAACTCCCACAAAACCACCCCAAAACAAACCCCACAACAACCCCCTCCCAAAAAAACCAACCAGCACATGAAAACAAAAAAAAACCAGAAAACCCCCAAGGACAAACCCCCCAAGAAAACCCCCCAACCCCCCCCCCCAGCCCCCCCCAAAAAACAAAAAAAAACACACAAAACCACAAAAACCACAAAAAACACAAAAACACCCCCCCAAAACACCAACCCCCCGCAAACCCCACACAAAACAAAAACCCCCCAAAACAAAACAAAAACTAACAAAAAACCAAAAAAACCCAAAACCGCAAAAAACCAAACAATACAAAAATGCAAAAACCATACACACACACAAACCCACACATAAACTCCACCAAAAACACACAAAACATAAAAACAACAAAAAACAACAAAAAACAAAAAGCAAAAAAAACCAAATCCAAAAAACCTGAACCCCCCAAAACACTAAAAACAAAAACCACAAGAAGCAAACAAAAAAGATGCAAAAACCACAAAACCAAAATAAACCACGAAAAGAAAAAACACAAAAATAAAATACAAAATTCCAAAAACACAAAGCCAAAAAACAAAATGCCCCCAAAATCCTGACAAAAAAACCCCACAAAAAATGCAAAAGACCCCAAACCACCAAAACCACAAAACCCCTTAAAAAACAACAAAAAACCCCACAAATACAAAAACATAACAACACAAACCTGCAGAAAATGCACAAAAACAAGCTCAAAAACCCTAAAGAAGCAAAAAACAAAGAAAAAACAAAACACCCACACATGCACGCGTACACACAACACTCAAAACACACACACAAAATACGACACACATAAAACACAAAAGACACACACAAAACAAAACAAAAACCCCAAAACACCAAACAACAAAACAAAATAATAAACACCCCCCCAAACCCCAAAAGAGCAAAACCCCAAAACAACAAAAACCCCCAAGCCAAAAAAGAACTGCAAAAAACAAAACCAGAAAGCATATCAAAAAACAAAACATCCACCCAAAAACGAAAAACAAAAACCCCACACCCCCAAAATCCCCCAAAACAAAAAACCATCAAAACACAAAAAGCCCCCAAAAGCCCCACAAAATGCCCACAAAAAACACACAAAACACAAAAAAATGCAAAAAACCGCAAAACCACCAAACCCACAAAAACCATCAGAAAGCAAATAAGGAAAAACTGCAAAACTCACAAAAAACAAAAAAACAAAACCACAGAAAGCAAAAGGCACACAAAAAGGAAAAAAACAAAAAAGAAAAACAAAACAAAATAAAAAGCACAAAATCACACACAAAAAACACATACACAACACAAAAAACACATAAACATAAGCAAAAATAGCCAAAAAAACCACACCCGAAAACCACTAAAAAGCCACATAAAAACCAGAAAACACAAAAAGACAAAAAAACCAAACCTCCAAAACAACAAACAAAACAGCAAAAAACCACAAAACCACACAACCACACAAAAAAACAAAAAAGCACACAAAAGAACAAAACCCAAAAAACTACAAAACAACCAAAATACAAAAAAACTACAAAGCAAGAAAAAAACTACAAAATAACAAAAAACCCACAAAACCACAAAACAAAAAATCCCAGAAAACTGAAAAAACACATGTGACCGCAAGGTGGGCAAGAGAGGGTTGGATACCGTCGGAGAGAGACATTCAAGGTTCGTAAGGGGTTAAACAGGATAGATTTAATAAAGGACTTTTACACTCCAAGCTGCACGGGGAGCCCTGGGAACCACACCCAGGGGTTGCTGGTGGGAGGCTGCCGGAGGCACGGGTCGGACACGTGGGTTGGATGCCCAGGCAGGGCCCCCCCTGTGTATCCCAAGGGCCCCCCCTTTTATTTACTAGAACTATTTCTAGTAGTTCACTACACTCACAAAATACACAAAAAAACAAATAAACCCAACCCCCTCCCAAACCCCACTCACTCTCACTCACTCACAGACTCACACTCTCACTCACACAGACTCAGACTCACACTCACACATTCACTCACTGACTCACACTTTCACACTCACACACTCACACACACACTCTCACACACACTCACTCACACAGACTCACAGACACACTCACACTTAGACTCACACACTCACTCAGACACACACACAGACTCAGACTCATACTCTCAGACTCACACACTCACACTTGCACACTCAGACACACTCACATTCTCACACACAGACTCACACACTCTCACTCACTCACACACTCACCCAATCACACTCACTCACACTCATACACACACATTCACACACTCACTCGCACTCACACACACCCACACACTCACATACACACTTACATACTCACTGACACAATCTCACTCACATGCTCACTCTCACTTGCACACTCTCACACACTCACTCACTCCGTCACACACTCACAGACTCACACCCTCTCATTCACACACCCACATACTCACACTCACTCACAAACTCTTACACTCTCACTGACACACTCACTCGTACTCACTCACACACTCCTGCACTCACACACATTCTCAGACTCTCACACTTTGACACACACACATTCACTCACACATTCATACATTCACTCACACTAACTCACTCCCTCACACACTCTCACACTCACTCACACTCACTCCCTCACCCACACACTCACTACACACTCATGCACGCACTCAAACATACACACACTCACTCACAGTCTCACTGACACACTCACTCACAGTCACTCACAGTCTCACTGACACTCGCTCAGTCACTCACACTTACACAGTCTCACTGACAGATTCACAAACTCTCACTCACACGCACACTCACACTCTCAGGCTTGCACACTCACACACACATTCACACACTCACACTCACTCACACACTGTCAGAGTCGCTCACTCGCTCACTCACACTCACTCCTCGCTCACACACCCACTCTCTCACCCACTCATTCACACGCACTCACACGCACTCTCACACTCTCACACACACACAGCTAGACGTTGTTGACAAAAATGTAATATGCATGCCTGGCCCTGATGGGAATTTGGTCAGTGTGTAGTTTCACATGCTGGGCCTGCTACCATGTACTCTGCCAGTCACTGACTCCTCGCCAGCTCTTCCGCAGGCCTTCTCACTACACATGGGATTTGACCTGGGTTCGACTCTGACACCAAGTGCCTCTCTATAGCCCCAAGCAAATGCCTAACACTCCTTTGGAGGTGAAGGGCTGTGGCTGCAAATGGGACCAGGAGTGGAGCGGCTGAAGGAGGAGAGAAGCAGGAAGGGTCACATCCAGAGTGAGAGAGCAAAGGTGTCAGTGCTGCTGCAGCCACATTTCACCATGAGCAAGCCACCCTGGCCTTGGATCAGCCTTCCCTTCCATGCAAGGGGTAGCTCTTGGGTGCTCAGAGGAGGCTTAAACTGTGGGACCTAGAAGTCCTGAGCAGCTGAGCACAAAGGGATTCCCTCCAGTGTTTGTCTGCACTGTTTCAAACCTCTCCCTGAATGCTGAAGTGAAGACACAGGTTCACCCCCAGTCTTGGCCCCAGTGGACTCAGCCCCAGGCTAATGAGCTGCCCATGGGACCCTGTTTGGACACAGGGGCGGTGAGCATGGAAACACTGTCAGAAGCACATGCGAAGATATGTGGCCTGAATTCGTCTGCAGTATTTCTCTGCCTTTCTCCCTGTGCATAACACAGCCTCTTCCTTTCTCACTCCTTAGCACTGGGAAGAAGGGCAGTGTCCGGAGACAGAAGGAGAAGCAGCAGTGACTGTCAGCCATGCCAGAACACAGGAATCTTTGTTCTGTTGAAGTAAATCAAATCCCCCCACTGATGTGGATCCTTCCTGGATGCGGTGCGAACTTTGCCATTTGTAGCATGTGAGCATTAGAGAGGCCTGAAGGCAACACCTCAGGAGTCAGGGCTTGGGTGTCAGTCCCTGCTGCAAGGACAGCTCTCTCCCAAGGTCCTGCCATGACTATTTGGCTGCAGCTGTGGTGGCTTGGCCTAGGGATCTCCTGCTTCCTGTTGGTCCCTGACAGAGCCATGGAGAGGGCCCTGCCATGGCCAGCACATGCCCTGGTGGCAAGGGGACTCTGGGGAGAGGAGGGAAGAGCTGGTTTAGCCTTCTCTAGTGGTGAGAGAGAGAGAGAGAGGTATATATAGGTATACACACACATCCCCAATGCCCCCCCCCCCCCAAAAAAACCCTTGTCCTGTCAAAACACTCTTTCTTCCATGGAAGCTCATCTACAGGAATATTTAAACCAAACAAGAAGACCCTCACTTTCTTCCTCCATCCACCATATTCAGACAAAGTCTCAAAACCAAATAAACAATATTGCTCCTGGTAAGCATGTGATTACATTCAAAAATGCAAATGTTAGGCAATAGATTTGCGCACATTCAAGCAAGTGGAAAAAGCTGTAGAGGAACAAATCACAGTGTTAGGCGAATAAAAAATACTGGAACAAAAAGAAACACCCTGATGATCTCCCTGCTTTGATATGGGTCCTGTCACAAAGCAGGGACTCCAGAGGAACAATTGTCATGAAATAGGTTGAATTAGTCTCCGGAGAAATAACCTTCAAATGATGTATTCCCACCTAAAAGAACCTGCTTTATGCTGTGTACTTTAAGCAAAGTGGGCTGGCCTTGCTTAAATGCTGCTGAGCTTTTCTTAAAGAAAGCACATCTTCTGTCACTGCTCAGTATCGTTCATGCTTATCAAAAAAAGGTTTGCTATGTTTAAGCAGCAATGAATAAGAGATGTAACAAACATCAAGAACTATCATATTAACAGAAAGTGTCCATGATATGCTTTACTGCTGGACACAACCTATAGCTAGGCGAGGAGAAGTAATTGCTGATATCTATAAAAGAAGCCCTGAATTAGGACCCTCATGTTTGTGCTGGAGGATAAAACACAGCCAAAGTGACTTCAGGTTACTCCAAGTGTATGTGTGGGGAGTGGAGGGGGATGTTTTGGTTTGGCATTTTTCTTTTCTGAAAAGCATGATAGTCTAGTCAACATTTTTCTAAGCAGGAAAGCTAGCAGAAAACAGCTGTGCTTAGTACAAGAGCGTAACAGCTTTCAAGCAGTTATATGACAAGATTAAGAGCAGTAGCCTTGTTTAAAAGGCCTGACAACGTTCCAACGACCTGCCCGGACGAGCTGCTGTAGGGCCTTTTTCATGCAGTTACCACCCTGCCCAGCATTCTATAGAAATGACTTGTAGTATTTCAATATTACAGTTAACACACAGCCATAGTCTGTAATAAAGACTGACCATTTCACCCCAGAGAGAGGGATTTCACTTTTGGGGCTTGGCTTTTTGGAAGAGAAATTCTTGGCCCGTCAAGGTGTAGTACTTCTCAAGGTACACAGGCAGAAGACTGGGCCCTGGTCTCAGCTTCAACTACCTGAACAGACCACGACAGACTCCTGCGCACGACAGGCGAAACTGCTCAACAGGACAATGCACAGAGGGAGAAGCAAAAACACAAGTTACAGAGAATGCTGTGAGGGGTGGACAGGTTTCTCAGGGGTTTCAAAGGGGCATTAGGTAAAAGCAGACTCCAATGGGAACTGAAAGGAGCACTGGGGACCTGCTGGGGTAGAAGCAAGGGGACCCGTTAGAAGAAAAATTCAAGGTGTAACTGGAGCTACCAAAGAAGTGAAGAAAAGGCTTAGAATCAGAGAAACACCTCAGCCTTTCAAGAGTCCAGTGGAAAGCTGGAGTACTGAGCAGCACCATTGCCAAGGCATGCTGAAACAGGCTGAATGCTGACACCGCTGAATGCCCTCCTCAGGCTCCAGCTGCTCCCCAAACAAACGACACTGGAGTCCTACAGAAATGACAGTGCAAACTGTAGAAGCCTCGTGCAAGTGGCTGGGCAGTTTTGCAACTAGAATATTATGATTGGGGTCACCACCCACTGCTGTATACAGAGAGGCACAGGCACTTTCTCCTGTGACTACTTCCTGACTTAAGTCCTTCCTTGCCAATGCCATCTTCTCTTTTGCATGGACGTACACATCAGGAATCCGACGCTTGCCATTCCTCAGAGATAGGTTAGGGCTCCAAGTACAACGGTGGAATAAATTGGTCGTTCGGAGTGCAGCAAGTCTCCACAACTAAGCAACACCCCTCTAGACGCACTCCCTCCAGCCTCTGCTGCCCCTGGGAGAACCCTGTTTCTTTCTCTGAAGGGCTCTGAAAGAAGAAGGCCAGTAGTATACCTCTCCTGAAGGCATTGAACGGGTCAATGACCTGAGGGTACAGACAGCACCATTAAACTCCATCAGAGTTGTCCCCTAACAGCTGAGTATACAGAGAGGAAGAAATATCCCAAAAAGATGTGCAGCTGGGACTGGTGAAGTGAATGATGAACTCTCACCGACAATTTACAGTCTCCAAAGACCAGCCTTCTGCTTTGCTTGGGGCAAACCACTTCTGCTAATGCCGCCAGATTTTTTCTTTCCCAGGAGGGGCCTGACATGCCGGAGATGCCCAGCAGGATCTGCCCCAGCAGCTGTGGCCAGGAGAACCCGGCTGTCACAGCCGAAAGGCCAAGGCCCTGTGCAGCCACCCAGGCATCAGTAATTGGAGCTGCTCTTGTCATATTGAGGAAGCCTCAAAGTTCCCGGGGCTCCTCTACGCCCTGCAAATGCCTGTCACTCTGTCTCAGCCCACCCAGCCTCCTGGGGCCAGCAAGGCCAGAGGCACATGGCCCAGCTGCTTGCCAGATGGCAAAGGCCAGTACATAGCAAGAAAGTCTGGGGAAGGTCTTGCCAGCATCCAGAGTGAAGACAACCCAACTGCTCCCATCCCCAAAATCAGCCCCCACAGAAAGGCAAAGGAGGAGGAACTTGATGAATAAACGTGGGGTCTCCCAGAGCAGTTGAGATCAGCTACCGATTTTATTCTCCTGGAGGCCGGGTATTGGTGCCATTGCTTGGGGCTGGCACACAGCTCATCCCGCAGGGTCTTCAGGGCCAGCTGGAAGGATTTTGTGACCGGCAAAATAACCTTAAGCAGCCTGGCCTTTGGTCTGGCCCAGTCCAGCCTGATCAGCTGCTGCCCTCAGGAGCCGGGGAGCTGGAGGACGATGCCGATTCTGCTGGGCTGGTGGCGCTGGGGCCAGCCAGCTGGAGGCTGTAAGGGAGGGGTGGGAAGGGCAGCAGCGCAGCACAGCCCCTTGCCCTCGGGGCTGGAGAGGCCAGAGCGGTGCCCCAGCCCTCCTGGGAGCAGAGACGCTCTGCCAGCCCTGCCCTGAGCACCCGCTGCCAGGCCCTGCCTGGCCCCTGGCCTATCCCAGGGGCCCGTGGGTGCTTTGCCTCTCCCCAGTGCCTCGCTGGCACAGCCAGCCCATTCCTAGGGGCCGAGGCTTTCCCCAGGGAGCAGCAGCCTCGATGGTGCCTATGGGAGCACAGGAGGAGTCCCAGTGCTGCTGCCAGATGCTGCGATGGGCTGTGTGGAGTGCAGAGATGGAGCTGAGGCCCCCTGCAGCTCAGACAGCCTTTGCTGGCAGTGCCTGCCTTGGGCTTGGACTCAGGCTCTGCCAGGCCAAGGGCTGGAGCTAGTTGCAGCTAGGCTTCCTGGAGGGGAAGGCAGGATTAACTGCTTCTGGTCCTTAGAAATAGCAAGCATGTAGCTAGAGCCCCCAGGAGACTAAAGCCCAGTGAACTGTAAAAATGTAGCCAAGTATTGCCACAGCTGGAGTGTGCACATCCCCAAGGGTCGGGAAAGCGTCTGTTCCCTGCGCTGCTGTCAGGGCAGGAGCTCCTCTTTGAACGTGCTGGTGGAAACATGGCTGAGCTCTGGCTCCGGTGCCTGGCACTGGATACCTGCCTCAAGGCAGGTGAGGGACAGCTTGGGTGACAGCGGTAAAGGAGATGGAGATGCCAGGCATGGTCTGCGATGGGACTTCTGGCAAGTGGGTGCCGGGCAAAGGCCTCGCCAGGGAGGGCTGCGTGCCTGAGACCTGGGTCTCCCACCTGGCTCAGGTGCCAGGTCCATCCTCTGAGCAGCCTGCAACCACCCCTCGATAGTGGCTTCAGCAAAGATCTGCTCCACAGGTCCTGGGGCAAGGCTTGACTTCAACCTTGTCCTTAGTTGTTGTGGGGGGGATGCTCCCAGCTTCCCCCCTCATCTGGCGCCAGTTACAAGCAGTCTGCATTCCTGTGCTTCAGTCTCTGAAAGGGAGGATGTCAAGGCTTTGAGATAAGGCCTACTTGGGCACCAGGACCCTGAGAAACAAAGCCTCCTCTCACTGCTGGGGCAGTGTTGATTGTTGTGGTCTGGAATTATCTCCTCCTCCCCAGGACCATGAGAGATAACACCTGCTTTCACTGCTGGGCTGGGAAGGCCAAGGCCCATTTGGAATTGAATCTGGCAAGGGATGTAAAGGCCAACAAGAAGGGCTTCTATAAACACATCGGTAACAAAAGGAAGACTAGAATGAGAATGTGGGCCTGCTGCTGAATGAGACAGGGGCCCTGGTGACAAAGGACAAAGAAAAGGCAGAGATACCGAATGCCTTTGTTGCCTCAGTCTTTACTGCTAAGACCAGCCCTCAGGAATCCCAGGTCCTGGAGACCAGGGAGAAAGTCAGGAGAAAGGAAGACTTCCCCTTCGTTGAGGAGAATTGGGTTACAGATCATTTAGGCAAACTGGACATCCACAAGTCCATGGGCGTCCCCCCGGGGTCAATCCTGGGTCCAGTATTGTTCAACTTGGTCATCAATGACCTGGCTGAAGGGATGGAGTGCACCCTCAGAAAGTTTGCTGGTGATACAAAACTGGGAGGAGTGGCTGATCCACCAGAGGGCTGTGCTGCCATTCAGAGGGACCTCGACAGGCTGGAGGTGGGCAGAGAGGAACCTCGTGGAGTTCAACAAAGGGAAGTGCAAAGCCCTGCACCTAGGGAGGAATAACCCCATGCACCAGTACAGGCTGGGGGCTGACCTGCTGGAAAGCAGCTCTGCAGAGAAGGACCTGGGGGTCCTGGTGGACAACAAGCTGAACAGGAGCCAGCAATGTGCCCTTGTGGCCAAGAAGGCCAATGGTATCCTGGGCTGCATTAGGAAGAGCATTGCCAGCAGGTCGAGGGAGGTGATCCTCCCCCTCTACTCAGCCCTGGTGAGGCCGCATCTGGAGTGCTGTGTCCAGTTCTGGGCTCCCCAATACCAGAGAGACATGGAGCTACTGGAGAGAGTCCAGCGGAGGGCTACTAAGATAATTAAGGGCCTGGAGCATCTCTCCTGTGAGGAAAGGCTGAGAGAGCTGGGACTGTTCAGCCTAGAGAAGAGAAGGCTGAGGGGGGGATCTTATCAGTGTGTATAAATATCTGAAGGGAGGGTGTAGAGAGGATGGGGCCAGGCTCTTTTCAGGGGTGCCCAGCAATAGAACAAGAGGCAATGGGCACAAACTGAAACACAGGAAATTCCATCTGAATGTGAGGAAAAACTTTTTTTCCTGTGAGGGTGACTGAGCACTGGACCAGGATGCCCAGAGAGGTTGTGGCGTCCCCTTCCTTGAAAATATTCAAAAGCCGTCTGGACGCAATCCTGGGCAACGTGCTCTAGGTGACCCTGCTTGATCAGGGGGGTTGGACTAGATGGTCTCCAGAGGTCCCTTCCAACCTCAACCCTTCTGTGATTCTGTGAACCTAAATAAATAGGTTCAATCACATAAATAGTCTAAGGGATAAAAAGGAGGATAAAAGATGGTTCACAGAGACATAAACTGAGAGACTCCAGAATCTGAGGAAATGAAAAGATGAAAAGGTCAACATGGTGCAGTATCTTTAATCTTGTTTTCCCTTACCTGAGCTACATTAGAGATTAAACTGAAAGCCTGCTACCAAGCTCTGATGTAATACTGATAGAATAGAGAGGATGGACTAAACTGATCTGGGAGGAGAGAAAGAGGGATTGAGTGGGATTTTGACATACATATCTGATCAGAAGTAAAATAAATCCATTATTTCTTTCTCAGGTGTGGAAAGGCCTGAAGCTTGTTGATAATGCATGAAGCTTGGGTACATTGCCACATTTCCCTATGGTTCCCTCCTCAGTTTTTTTTTTGTCCCAATGTGTGCTGTTGAGGTAGGCCATTGTTGGGGGATGCTCACAGCTTCCTCCCCCATCTGGTGCCAGTTACAAGCAGTCTGCATTCCTGTGCATCACACTCTGAAAGGGAGGATGTCAAGACTTTGAGATAAGGCCTGCTTGGGTGCCAGGACCTTGAGAAACAAAGCCTCCTCTCATTGCTGGGGCAGTGTTAATCATTGCGGACTGGAATTAACTCCTTCTCACCTGAGCTATGGGATCTCTCCTTGAGACCACCCCTGCAAGAGTAAAGCAGTCATTCGCAGTCACTCAAACTCCTTTCTTCAGTGCTGAAGAGTGCTCGAGGCAGCTAGCCTGCCCTTGGGGGTGTTCGGCCATTCCCCCCCACACACACACACCCCATGACTGTGCGCGTGATCGTCATAACAACAACGGAGGAGAGTTGGACCCTGCAGCAGCCGAAAGCTAGGGACTGTGACTGCGCAAAGAGACCTGCAGCTGGCCTCGCAACTCCACCTCCACCTTCCCCTGAAGGGGATAAATAGGTTGGCCCCGGAGGCCGTCTTTGGCTCTTCGCGGGTGACAGCGGGTCTGCCAACTTGTGGATCCCCTCGGGACGGGGACGCCCTCCCGCAGTTACTTTCCTGGGATTGAGTGTACGTTGGCCACTGAGGTAATGGTGGGTGAGAACAATCAGAATTGGTTTGCCTAGTTCATTCATTTGGGTAGCTACAATTAGTATAAATTAGCTAGCTTTTTCTGTTTACTGAGCAGTTGCCGTTAGCATAACTTTTAGTGTAATTAGAAAATAAGTATTCTAGTTGAGCTAAGTTTCTCTTAATAAGAATTGTTGCTTTGTACCGTTGTAACTTGTGCAGTAAATTTTGATCTTTGAGACAAGTTGTGGACTCGTGCAGTAAATCTCCTTCCCCCCCCCCTCCTCCCCTCCTTCGCACCATACAAAACCCACACGGTCTGGGACTGTAGGGACTGTAAGGTAGTCGGTCGTCCTGCGACAAGGGGGTTTGGCTTTAGCCTGTTTCCTTGGGCCTTTGCCTACTCTATGGCCAATACAGTTGGCTGGTTCAATAGTTGGGATGTTCCTGAATATACTCCTTAAGTGAGTGTTATGCAGTTTGAGCATCAGTTGTAACACTTTGGGTACATTTGCAAAAGGATGAATCCCCCCATCCCCTCACACAGGGGCTCTGTCCCTGAGGATTTGGGAATGCTCACAGCTGTGCTGTTACAGAGCAGCCCAGCAGGGAGAACTTCAGGACACAGGGGAATCCCCCCCACTCCCCTCATAGCTGGCTGCTGCCTTTTCATTTGAACACCTTGGTCAAGTTCAAGCTAGTTTACAGGTTGGCCAAGAGTCAAACCCCAGCTGTGGTGTGAGGTTTAAGCATAAGGGTTATGTTTAGGTGCGCACTAGATCTTTGGTGAGGCCTTGCCAGCACGAAAGACCCCAACCATCTGGCAGACCCACGCACTTGATGCCCCAGAAGCGCAGCGGTTACAGGCACACAAAAATCCCTGGTGAAGCCCCGACAGACTCTGACCAGCTGGTAGATCTGTGTGCCTGCTTCCCCAAGGCGTAAGGGTTACAGGTGTGCTGGATCTCCAGTGAGGGCCCCCACCGGCTTGGGAGATCCCAGCCAGACAGTTGATCCATGCATCTGCTGCCCCAAAGCATAATGGTTATCAGCATTATAATGCAGCACACTGACACACACACACACACACACACACACACACACACACACACACACACACACACACAGTTTGAATTTCCTTTGTTGCAACTTGTGTTTGTTGTCTCTTGACATATCACTGTGCATTTCCAAGAAGCGTCCTCTCTATACCCTCCCATTAGGTAGAGGAAGACAGCAATAAAATCTGCCCTTAGCCTTCTTTTCTTAAGGCTGAACAAACCCAGTTCTCTCAGCCTCTCCTTGTACATCACGTGCGCCAGCACCCTAATTATCTTGCTGGCTTTCTGTTGGACTTGCTCCAGCATGTCGATGTCTTTCATGTACCAGGGAACCCAAAACTGTGCACTAGTCCAGATGTGGTCTCAGTAATGCCAAACAGAGGGGAAGAATCACTTCGCTCGACCTGCTGGCTACACTCTTGCTAATATAGGACGGCATGGTGTTGGCCGCCTTTGCTACAAGGGCACACAGCTGACTCATTGTCAACTTGTCCACCAGGACCACCAGGCCTTCTTCTGCAAAGCTGCCTTTTAGCCAGTCAGCTCCCAGCCTGTACTGTTGCATGGGGTTATCCTGTCCCAAGTGCAGGACTTGACACTTGCCTTTGTTGAGCTTCATGAGGTCAGTCCATTTCTTCAGCTTGTTGAGGTTCCCCCTGAAAAGCAGCCCTGCCCTCCAGCATATTGACGGCGTCCTTCCAATTTGGCATCATCCACAAACTTTCTGAGGGTGAACTTCTGGGTAGCCCATCCCCTCTTCCACCTTCTTTGTACTTCCTTTTTGCATTTGAGCTCAGTCAGGAGTTCTCTGTTCATCCACGCTCACCTTCTGCCACGCTTGCTCAACTTTCTGCACATGGACCACATGTAATAGACCACTGTTGTGCTTTGAGGAAGTTGTCCTTGAAGATCAACAAGCTCTCCTGGGCCCCTTTGCACTCCAGGGCAGTCTCCCATGGGATCCTGCAAAGAAGATCCCTGAGTAAGCTGAAATCTGCTCTCTCGAAGTCCAAGATCCTAATTCTACTATTTCTCTTGCTCACTTCTCTCAGGATTTTGAACTCCACAGTCTCACAGTCACTGCAGCCAAGGCTCCCCTCGGGCTTCGCATCCTCAACCAATTCTTCCTTATTTGTAAGAGGTCCAGCAAAGTGCCTTCCCTATTCGGCTCATTGATTGCCTGCGTCAAGAAATTGTCTTCAACAAACTCCAGAAATCTGGATCGCTTGTGCAACAGCCCTTTTGCCCTTCCAGCAGATATCAGGGTGGTTGAAGGCCTCCCATGAGTACCAGGGCCCGCGATCATGAGGCTTCCTCCAGCTGTCTAAAGAAGGCTTCAACTACTTTCTCTGCTTGATCAGGCAGTCTGTAGCAGACACCAACCACAATGTTACCCGTGTTGGCCTGTCCTCTGATCCTTATCCCCAAGATCTCAACTGGCTCATCACCTTCTCCAAGGCAAAGCTCCATGCATTCAAGTCACTCCTTTGCATAGAGTAAAACCCTAGTGGTGTGAATGCCTTCCCCATCATGCTGCCCCTCCCCCCCACCACCACCACCTTCACTTCTCTTTAGGTTATGATAACTCTTCCCTGGCACACCTAGTTTAAAGCCCTCCTCACCAGGTTGGCAAGCCTGTTTGCAAAGACACTCTTGCCCCACTTTGTCAGCTATATCCCATCCCTACTCAGCAGTCCTCATTTCTCAAAGAGGGTCCCATTGTCATAAAAGCCAAATCCCTGCCTGTGACACTGACCATGCAGCCAGGTGTTGACCCACAGGATGCATCTGCTCCTACCTGAGCCTTTCCCTCTCACTGGAAGGATTGAGAAGAATACCACCAAGGTCCCCATGCCCTTCACTCCCAGAGCTCTGTAGTCGCTCTTGATATGCTCAAGATTGCCCTGGCAGTATCATTTGTGACTATGTGGATGAGGATCAAGAGATAATAGTCTGAGGGTCAGACAATCCTCAGCAAGCAGAAAACCTCCTGAGACATCAAGTCAGGTCAGCAGATGAGTGCCTCCTCCCCCCACAAGAGGGAGCTCTCCAATGATTGTCACCTTTTTCTTTTTGCAGATACTTGGTCGAGGCTCAGCTGGTTCTGATGCCTCCCTTGATGGAGCTTGCTCCTCCTCACCTGTTCCCAGGGCACTATACCTGTTCTGAAGTTGCAGTTCTGCAGGAGGAGGAAGGAGTCTTTGTTGTGTTGTCAGAAACTGACAAGTTTCCAGCTTCTCCCCCTCTTGGAAGCCTCCATCCAGCACTTCTTGGAGTGTAGTCCCTCCTTCGTTGCATTGCAGGGCTCAGGCCCTTGTCTCTGCAGGGTCTCTGCAAAGACCTTGTCTATCTCCTGTTCATCCTCCCTGATGCTAGGCAGTCTGCTCACCTCCTCCTGTAGCTGCTTCACCTGGTATGGCTCAGCACCTCAGCCAGAGCACACCTCCCACAGGTGAGGCCACTGTCACCCCCGGCCCCAGGGAGAGGCCCCAGGCACTTCCTGCAGCCCAAGACCTGGACAGTGGCATCCTCTTTCTGGAGTTCTGTCTGAGTTGAGGCCTCCGATGTGCCAAGGAGTTATTCCAACTAACTGGTGCATGGGACTGTACCCTGTGGCACCTCAGCACCATCATTGTACAGTCTCAAGAAGACTCACACTCTCTGGAAGAGAGTTTCTGGGCCCCTTTGCACCCCCGCTGCAACAACTGCTATATCTGTTAGCTGTGCTTCTGACCATCACTTATATAGCTGCTCCCCAACAGCAGCTGAATTGGTGCTTGACACCCCCTGATCAGCAGTCAGTTGAAGACAAAAGGCATAGGCACTCCCCGATCAGGAAAAAGCCAACAGAAGCTGTCTGTTGGAGCTGACAGAAGCAAAAGTCTCCAGAAGCTAACCCTCACCAACAGCAGCAAGCCACCAGAAGCTCCCAGAAGATGATCCCCGAAGAAGAAGAGGCCTAGAAACTGCTTCCAAGAAGTTCCAAGGCTTGGTCAACAAGATATGAAGTTGAACATTCGTGTTCTGCGCTGGCTCTGTTTGCATTGTTTCTCTGCAGAGCATTACAGCTAGGCTTTAATAAGAAACTCCTCTGGAAAGGAGAGGATGAAAACTTTTTTCCTTCTTTGAGAACTTCTACATGCTTCCAATTAGCACAGCTGCATTGTCCAAAAAAAAGAATAAGTACTGGTTTTGCCTGAGCATAGTGTCAGGTAAATGCCGGCATATCTGCGTGGAGGTTGTTGGCACACATGCAGAGAGACCTGTGAGGAAGCAAGCCATGTTTGGTCCTAAATTCCTTAGAGGTGTTCCTCCTTCGGGAGGCATTTGATTTTGTGCAAAACAGTCTTATGTCCCAAAATTGAAGTGGGGTGGGGCTGGGGGGGTGTATGGAGGAAGAAGGTTGGCATGAATTTGCCTTCCAGGGAATTAGCCTTGCGTATCTGATTTAGAATTCGACTCTTTTGTCCAAAATAAAGCAAATACCTAGAAATTACAAATATATGTATTTCATGTCAGACCAGGCTGCCAGAGTCCGTTCACATGGCCTGGGAGACTACTAACAAAAAGGACAGATGAGGCCTAAGTGTATGCCTTGCCCCATGGACCACACTGATGCTCAGATGATTGCGTTCAGATAATTCCCTCAGCACAGTGCACCTTTCCTCCAGACATAAAGGAGCAAATAGAGCCTCCTCTAAGGGCAGTAGACAGGGATAGAGGGGAGTGAGGAGAAGACAAAACTGCACTTCCCAGTCATTAACCCAAGTGGCTTAGGTAGTCATCCTGTGCTGGGACAATCTAAATAGTTATACCAGTGCCTGAACTAGAGAGGAGTTGTGTTACAAAGTCACATCACTGAGAGAGACTGTTACCTCCACTGTGACTTCTGGGGCAGTGAATTCTATTCATCACCCTCTGCATAAAGTCAGTCAGAACTTAAGTCCTTGACTCATGAAGGGTTTTAAGTTATTTGACCATACCAATTGAGCTCACGCTATGACACACTTATGTGCATCTCAGTTGCTGAGAGGTAGGCCTTAAATTTTAGACTGATTTGGAACCTTCTTTAAAAAAAAAAAAAAAAAAAAAAAAAAAAAGGGACTTTTTCTTAACATTGCCACATTGCAAATTTAATCTTTTTGGTGTAAATGCTATATTTCTTCACAGGTTTGGAGATGAGCTGGTGTTTGTACACAAGCTTCCTAAAGGCAACCTGTTGGTTGGAGCAGGAATGGGAACTGCCTGAAAAATAGAGGCCATGAGTTTAGTGAGAGTCAGTCACATCCACAAAGCACGTGGACTCCCTCTTTTCCTTTCCTGCAGTTCAAAATGAATCGCGTAAAACACAGTCTCCAAACAGAAAATATCTATACCCAAGTCAGAGAATATAGATCCTTTTGCCTCTGAGTTGCCAGTTCAAGTCTATTCCACATCAGCAAAGGTTGAAAGGATATATTGAGTGCTGAATCTCTCATAATGTAGAGCTTTGCTACTGACAGCTGGGAGAAGGAGAAGCTTCCCAGGGTTCATGAGCAGATTTCAAACACAGACTGATTTTGCTGCTTGAGAGCCAAGTACCTAATGGGCAGGCTTCTCTCCATTCCAAACTGCCACATCCTTCTTTGGCACTCCCAGCAAAGATGCAAGGGAACAAATGGATGAGCCGTTAATTTCCGCAAACACCTTTGCTCTGCATTCAGCCTGTCAGAAAGGGAATACCAAAACATAGAGAAAGATGAGTCATCATCTTCTCTAAAAAGAGTCTCCAAATGATCATGGCCTGGGGAAGGCTCTTTAAAGTCTTATCTGAATCCCAGCCAGTTCAAGATTTGGACTTTTTTTCGGATTTGGCCCAAATTCAGGTTGCAAACTTGAATCTGACTGAAGAGTTCAGCAGCAAGAGCCCTTCTCCAGCATTCCTATTGCCCAGCTTCAGTGTGGCAGCCACTCTAGCAGGAAGTCTGAACATATTTCTTCCTAGCCTTAATTTTCAGGATCCTATTTATGTTTTTCTTTTTTTTCAATACAGTTACAGTCCTATTTTTTCCTAGCAGTTACAAAGCACAGAAACCTAGCAATACAGGAACTGTTAGAAATGTAAAGGTTCGTTCCCCTTTTTCTGTTAAGAACTAAAAGGACAAAAAAAAAAACCTGCAGAAGCAAAATAACGTGAGTTGGTTATGCAACATAAAGAAAGGAAGTTCAAAGCTGGCGATATGGTCCTGCACTCTGATTTTAACATTTGTGATATATGCCACAACAACAGGAGAAATGCAGATTTCAGGTATTAAATTGTTCTTGACAGGCAAATGAATGTTTCTGAATCTTTCAAAGTCTAAACCAAAATCCAGTTCAAGTCTTATACATTTGGGATATTAAACGGTTTTAAAGATTATCATTACTCCCACTCTTCAGAAAAGAAAAGATAAGTTCAATTTTTAAAAAGCATTGCCATCCATTGCCCAAGTTGACATCATTTTTATCAAATAGCAGACAACAGCATGGAAACTACATGTACATGATACATGTAAGCTTTTTAATCTGGACATGCAAAGGAAGAAGATAGTTTGGACAGCCACGCAGACCTTTGTGCTTTCTTTATGCTCAGAAAAGCTACTGTATAGCTTCCTAGAAAGCCATCACGAAGAATTTTTAGAAAACCACATCTCCTCCATGGTGCATGCTGGAGTCAGGCTTATAAAGTGCAGACAGCTGGGTCTCTTCTGTGCTGAAAATATTTGAGTTATTAGCCTTGGAAGGGAGGGGGAAGGATCCATCCAGGAGCAACCATCATTTGGGATTATTATAGATTTCACATTTGATGGGAAGAAAACAAATTTGGAAAGGGAAATCGCCAGGTAAATCTGTTTCTATTAGATACCTTGTCACTACTGATATACAAAATCAGGGCTACAGTGTGAAGAAGAGCCCCAGAAAGGAAAATGAACCAAGACCAAGTCATTTGTCATGCAGGAATAAATATAAGACATTCCTTTCCCCGCCCTTCTATTCAAAACAGGTATTTGGGGTTACAATTTTAAAACCACCTAGTTACATGGAAAACCTGGCTAGTAGTATAAGGACAACTTTTCTCCAAGATAAGAAGTGACAGGTGCCCTGCCCCACAACTTCCGGCGTAAGCCCTGCCCCCTGAGGACCAAGAACGTTTTGCCTTCACGTGGGAGGGACAGCAATACACGTTCACTCGACTGCCTCAGGGGTACAAGCATTCCCCTACGCTAGCCCATCATGCCCTAGCACAAGAGCTCGAAACTGTCCCCATACAGGCAGGAGTCAAAATTTATCAATACATAGACGACGTGCTTGTGGGAGGGAGCCGGGTAGAGGACGTTGAGAAAATGCAGCGCGACATTATTGCTCTCCTAGAGCAGATAGGGCTGACAATTCCGCCCGAAAAGATCCAAACTCCCTCCAGCGAAGTAAAGTTTTGGGGAATCTGGTGGAGGGAGGGAAGACCTGCATTCCCCCAGATACCCTGTCCTCGTTGGACTCAGTTAAAATGCTGGAGTCCAAAAAGGACCTGCAACACGCTCTGGGGCTGCTTGTGTTTTGGAGGAAGCACATTCCCGATTTTTCAATTGTTGCCAGGCCATTATACAACTTACTACGGAAAAGGGCTCACTGAGAGTGGACCTCGGTCCACAATGAGGCGTTGCGGCTGCTGGTTTTTGAGGCGAACGCCTACCAAGCTTTGGGGCCAATCCACCCCACCGACCCTATCCAGACCGAATGGGGGGTTGCCCGGACCGGACTATCTATCCACCTGTGGCAGAAGGGGCCAGAGGGGCCTACACGGCCCATCGGGTTTTATTCACGCAGCTTCAAAGACGCTGAAAAGCGGCACACTACGTGGGAGAAGGGGCTGTTTGTAGTCAGCCTCGCTCTAAGGGAGGCTGAACAAACTATTCGAAAGCAACCCATAGTTCTCCGAGGTCTGTTTAAGGTGACCAAAGCAGTCCTGGCAGGGACCCCGCCCCCTGACGGGGTGGCTCAGAGAGCCTCCGTACGAAAATGGTACGCACAAATAGAGCATTATTGTGAAATCTTTTCCGTAATGGAAGGAGCCGCTAAAGTACTAAATATACTTGGAGAGCAAAAGATGCTAGTGGGAAAACCCACTAGATTCACACAAAATGGATTATTCCCTCCTCCTGACCCGAGGAGCGAGTTTGTTCGTATTTCTGTTTTCAAGGGCGGCGATCTGACCAAGATGCATCTACTGCTCTGGACCATCCTGATTCAAGGACGCATCCACGAGGGCGACGAACGACCACTCCTTCTACCTTCCCCCAACCCATTTAATCCCTTCGAGAACAACGAGTTCATGTTGCTGGTGAAAGCAGTAAGCCAAACTTTCAATTTAAGCCACTGCTGGGTTTGCGGAGGACCGCTAGGGTTATCAAGCTGGCCGTGGACGTCCACACCCCTCACCCCAGACCAGATCGTAAGCAATTACAGCGAAACCGTGGACGACATGTGGGACGACAGTGGGACCTGGCCAATTCAGTTCCCAGCCATGGGGCAATATTGTTTAAACCATACCCAGGAGGGAGGGATCGAAGTGGGGGAAAGTAAATGTCGATGGACACTCACTCGTAAGACACTCGATAAAGACAGGACTCTCCACCTATGGATGTGGCTCAATGAAACAGGGCGCAATCGGGGATTTGAGGGATACTGGTCAAACAAAAACGAAACTGTAACTCTCCAACGACCCAATTATTCCCCTTACAAGCAAGCCTGCAAATGGAAAGGCACCTCTGGGGCTTGGTATTGTACTGGCCGAATAGGTGATGGGGCGACCACATTTTTCAGTCCTCTGGGCGACAGAGACATAACTTACTTTCAATTCCCACCAGGGATAGACGGGCCATTTGCTCAGGGCATCGGAGCTAAGAAGGGGCATTATTGGATCTGCGGACACACAGCATATAAATTTTTACCCGCGGGGTGGTCGGGAATCTGTTATATAGGGATTGTCAGACCTTTGTTTTTCCTTTTACCAGAAACAGGCAGACCTCAGTTAGGCGTAAAGGTATATGATAACCTCGGAGGCAGAAGGGTTGCCCGTAAGACGCGATCCATTAAGGTAAATTTGGGTGGGACGCAAAAATGGGGAAATAATGAGTGGCCTCCTGAACGAATAATTCAACATTACGGGCCTGCAACCTGGAATCCTAATGAGCCAATATCGGGGGCAAGAGAACCAATTTATAACCTAAATCGAATAATCAGACTACAAGCGGCTCTGGAAATTATTACCAACAAAACCGCTGATGCAATAGCTCTTTTAACTCAGCAATCCCAACAGATGCGCACGGCAATCCTTCAGCACCGCATGGTTTTAGACTACCCGTTAGCTGAAGAGGGAGGGGTGTGTGGGAAATTGAATATTTCCAACTGTTGTCTAGAGATAGATGATGTAGGCGAAGTAGTTCTCCAGTTAACCAACGATATCAGAAAAATAGCCCATGTCCCCGTCCAAACCTGGAACGGCTGGAGTGGCGATTTGTGGTCCTGGTTACCGGGGGCACCGTGGGTGAAACAGTTAATATTGTATTTGTTAGGTGCAGTTGCTGCCTTAATGTTCTTACCTTGTATAATTCCCTGCTTTGTTCAATTAATCCGACCTGTTGTGTCAAATATGCAATTTGTTCCTACCACCTCACCCGATGGCGTAAAGAAAATCCGTGCCGTCCATTGGCCACGGCCAACCACAGTACCCATCATTTAAACCCATTCCCAGTTTATCCTGAAGGAGGAAATTGCATATTGACATCCACAACGGTTTGCCAGCTGTTTTATACCTGTTGTAACAATCACTTACCTCGTTAACTCAGTTTTGATGTGCGTTCTGTGAAGTTAAATGTTGTTAAAGTTGTTAAAGAATGAGCTTGCATTGAGCAACACCTCTGTTTAATCACTGTTAAGCACTTTTTTTTTTTTACCCAAACCCATATCATTCCTTTTACTCTTTCCGTGACTTCCCCCTGCCCCTAATTCTCTCTCCCCTCCTTGCTTTCTTTCTTTCTCTGTCTCTCTCTCTCTCTCTCCTGCCACCAAGCTGCAATGTCGAGCCACGGGGTGGTGTAGAGAACCGGTACTAAATGCGGTTTTGTCTCGACATTGCCGCCGCACCGCCATTTCCCGGCATTGAACATCCTGCCTCGAAAAAGAAAAAAAAACATCTTCTCCACAGTTTAGAGGTAAACAACCTCATGCGCCTGCGCAGGGACAAAAGGCACAAAAAAGAGCAGAAGAAGGCTTCTAGGGGGACAGCACGTCTGGCACGAACCACACGTGCACATTTGCGATCTGCGCATGAGCGGGAGACCCCTATAAAAGAAGCACGCGCTCTCTGACGGGCGCTCTCTCTTTTTTTTTTTTTTTCCTTTTTTTTTTTCCCTTCCTCCTTCCTCCCTGACTCGTGCGTCTCCTGGACCCCAGCCACGACGAGGCTTGTGACGATTGGAGATCTAGAACGGAGTCAGCGGAACATCATCGGACTCGGAGTGGTGGTAGCTAATTTCTTCTCTCCTTTTCCAACTTTCTCTATCTTTTCCCCTTACCCTTGTTCCCCTCTCCCCTTCATCTCCCCTTCGCCTTTCCCCACCTTTTCCCCCCACTTTGTGGAAAATAAAAGGTTGTACGATATTTGACTGGTTTTAGTGTCTTAATCTCGTCCTTGGGATCGTAACGAAACCCTCCCGATATTGGATCGGGACACGAGCGTCACGCAGAGAGGGCGGGTGGTGGGGGTGGGGGAAGCTCCCTTTGCCCATGTTGTGGGGGAGCTTACAGCTACCTGTAAGACCATTACCGGGTGCAGACTGGTGCTATATGCGTTTCCTTATCCTTAGGTCGATGCTGCTAATAAGAGGCAGAAGACCGATCATGCAATCAAGAGTGTCCTGTTAGACCATGATTACTGCGGAAGCAGGAAGACCCAGGCTTTGGGATGCAGCCTGGAGACCCATGCTCTTAGAGGCCACAGCTACTGCAGAAAGAGCAAGGGGAGCAGTGAGAGCAATGGGGGTGTTGCAGAGCTGAAAGACCATGATTATTATTGGGTACAGAGGAGTGACAGGCAGGATGGGGGTTATAAAAGGGCTGGCGGCGCTGTTAATTCTGGGGGCTTGGCTCACCAGCTGGTGAAACAGAAAAAAAACTGTTACAACAAAGACTGCTAATTAGGAAAGCTAAATTAATTTTGCATCACTACAAGCATCTCATTGGCAAGGGGTTAAGGGCCCTTAAATGCAAACTCTTTTTCTGAACCTGATGGGGCAGTGAACATGTCTCCTACTAGGGCAAAAGCTGACCCCCGGAAGGAACTTCCTGGTTACTGCAGCCCCCCTGCAGGGCAAGAGGCTGTGCCCCCACAAGTTCACAATGAGGACGTGTCCCAAGAGGGGCCACCGGCAGCATTCCCAAGTCCTGAGGGGTCATTTGAAAGCCCTGCTTTACCCCCCAGTCTCAAATGTAGCAGGGGTGGTGGAGGGGCGGCAGACTGCCCCGTGGGTTCCATGGAGCATGATCGGCAGTGGGAATGGCCGATCCAGAGGTTTGGGGCTAGGCAATATGTGGAAGAATACAGATTTGTTAATTTAGACCAGGTATTGCTATGTGAAGCTTATGAAACATTTGTTAGGGGTGTAGAGCAAACTTTTGACCATTTACGCCAGCTGTTTGAACCTGGTGATTATGCTCAGCTCCGTCTTGAAGCTGTCATCATGCATGACTCTCTATATTCTCCCGTTATTAATTTTAGCAGTATGAATGCAGAGGAATTTTAGACTGGGTCAGTACTCTCCTACAAAGTAGAAGAGAGCTGTGTTTTGATCACACTTTCCACCTGGCTATCATTATTGTAAAAGCTGTTGGGGGGGGTGGAATACACAGAACCCTACGGCCTATCCCTCATTCCAAAATTATAGACAAAAAGCGTCGCTATTTAATTGATCTAAGTAACAGGGACAATAATCTCTGTTTTGCTGGGAGCCTCAGCGCTTACAACAGTGAGGTATCTGACAGATGCAGAGTTGTTAAGTGGAGCAAAAGAGCTACATGATAAACTGGGGTGGTCTGTGCACAGGAAGGTCACGCTGAGTGACATCCCCTTGTTTGAAGCACTGCTGCATGTTAACATACGCATCCTCCTATCTGAGGGGGAAAAGAGTTGGGGGAATTTTAAGCCAAATGACAGTCTTAGTTATCCCTAGACCTGTCTCCACCTTTTACACGATGAACGTTAGTATGGTGTTAAGGATGTCAGGAAGGTATTTGGGGGCGAGAAACTTTTGTGAGCTTTGTCAGACATTGTATAACCATGGCCATAGCTGTAAATATTATTGCTGGCTCCGCTTGTCTCGCAACAGCGCAGTTAACTTGGGGACAAGAATAAGGTGCTCTAGCTGCAGGCTGTTGTGCAGGTCTGGGGAATGTTTACAGAGGCGCCAGGCCCTTGCTATTAAAAAAACAAACTGTTTGGCTATGATTTGCTGTGAGAAGTGCAAGGCCTATATGGAAAAGCATCATAAGTGTAAAATCCAGAAGCAGGGCAGGGCTATATTTTCTATGACATGGAATGCATGCAGGAAACCAGGACACAGGTCCCAAAGTACATTTTTGCCTTGGAGTTAGCACTGGAAACACCTTGGGATGAAGGAGAAGAAGGGGTGGAAAGGAAAACTGAAGGAGAATGGGAGTTCAAAGGGGACACATGCCTTGTGGACTTTATTTGGTTGTTTATGGACACAAAGTTTCAGGGCTACGCTTTCCTAGCGCATAACGCCAAAGGCTATGATGACTACTTTGTTGTTAGTCATCTTCTGAAGGAAAAAATGGATGTGCAATTAATCACCCAAGGTGGTAAACTCATGTACATAGAAGTCCCCAGCCTGAGTAAATGTTTCATAGACTCTCTAAATTTGTTACCTGTGGAACTAAGCAGCCTTCCCCAAGCCTTTGGTATGGAGGGTTGCAAAGGTTATTTCCCCCATTTTTTTCAACACTGCTGAAAATCAAAGTTGTGTAGGCCCTCTTCCACAACTGGAATATCATGGGGTGGACCAAATGATGCTTGAGGAGAAAAAGCAATTCTTGGCATGGCACACAGCTAATCGAGAGAAGTTTTTTTTTGTTTGTTTGTTTGTTTTTTTGACTTGCAAAAAGAACTGAGTTACTATTGCCAGCAAGATGTAAAAATTTTGAGGGAGGCCTGTAGATCATACAGGAATGAGATGATGGTGATGACCCGTTGCACATTCTATGAGAAAGAGGACGATGAAAAGGTGAAGGCTTATCACTGTATAGACCCCTTTCAGTATACTACGCTGGCCTCTACTTGCATGTCCACATACCGGTTTATGTTCCTTAAACCTAACACGGTAGCACTCCTCTCTCCAGATTGGCTATCATGGGAGGAAAAAGAGATATTCGACCCCCTCTAGTCAATGGCTTATGTATGTGGCAAAAAAGGAAAATATTCCAATCTGTCATGCGTTACAAGGCGGTGAATATCAAGTGGGAGCCTACTTCTTGGATGGCTATGCAGTCATTGATGCGGTGCCAACAGCTTTTGAATTTAATGGGTGCTTTTTCCATGGCTGCATCGAATGCTACCATGAAAATGACTGGAACTTTCAGGTGGAGGCCACCTTTGGATATTTGTATTACATGCCACAACAAAAGATGGACCACCTAAAGAGAGCGGGCTTTAGCATCAGATCTGTATGGGAGCATGAGTGGGTTGCTATGACAAAATCAGAGGAGGAAGCTCACAGAGTTCTTAGCCAGGACCAAACTGCCCACGCCGCTGATCCCCAGGGATGTGCTGTGGGAAAACATTTTGGTTTTGCTGCTGCATGTTACGGAGAGTGTTGTGCAGCATGGCATCCTGGGGGAGAGCCCTCATTCTATCAAGTTCTTCTTTGGTAAAATGAACGGCATCTGCCCCATCATCCCACAACCTTAACGGCCATTCTAATAACCCTTCACGGGGCTTTTGTCTATCACATCCTTGCATATCCTGCATCTCTGATGCTTTAAAAATCACAAATAGTGGTGAGCCCTTGCATATTGCCTGCATTTGGTCTGGTAAGCTGCTTGCCCTACCACCGGCCAGGCAGCTACCTCCCCTTCATGCTCTATGTCTGACTACGAACTGGGGGGGGGGGCTCATTGGAGTCCCAGATATTACCATCCCAAGTTTACGGATCCAAATCCTCTTTTCGCACCAGTGCCCGAACTGCCAGGGGATGGACATCTCCCCTCCCCCCCTTGTTGCCGCCAGCGATTTGCAAAGAGGGCGGCCATAATGGCACATCAGTGTTCCAGCTTGATATACAGTTGTGGTTACCACCTCTTGGGTCAGCTGGTGTAGTGAGAACACCTGTGGAAGATCTGGCGAGGAGTCAGTGACTGGCAGAGTATGTGATAACAGCCCCAGAGTGTGCTCCCTACACACTGAATTCCCATCAGGGCCACACATGCATATTCCATTTTGTCAACAATGTCTAGCTGCTTCCCGGCTGGTAGTTACTCAAGGTTAACGCAGCTGAGATAAGCAAATAGTCCTAGTAGAAAAAAGGGGGCCCTTGGGATACGCAGGGTGAGTCCTGCCTGGGCGTCCGACCCGTGCGTTCCAGCAGCCTCCCATCAGTGACCCCTCCGCGCGGTTCCCGGGGCTCCCCATGCACCTTGGAATGCAAGTCCTTTATTACATCTTCTCTGTTTAACCCCTCATGAACTTTGAGTGTCTCTCTCTATGCTGGTGTCGGACCCTCTCTTGCCCGCTTTGCAGTCACAGTTGGTGAGCCTCTTTAGCAGCTTGGAGATCACTGTCCAACTGCCCAATTCACTGGTGCTGCTCCTTGTCCAGGGTGTGGAGCACAGCCAGTAAAATCCACCCCAGATTCCCTGCTGCCTTTCACTCCCTCCTTTTTCCAGTCAGAGCTTGGAGATCAATTCCTCTAGCCTATCCGGGGTTACCCCCGGCTCACTTTCAAGCTCCGGCCATGCTGCGGGGGCGACCCACCCCGCTAGCTTGTGAGCCACAGGTGCCCATCGACCCGTAGCCGGCCACCCGGGAATGTGGCTCCCCGCCTCCCCCTTGTCCTTTCACCCCTGAAGAGGCATCTCCACACCTCCACGCCAGTATCCTGCCGACTACACCAAAAACGTGAGAGTAAGGAGGGTCAGATATAGGCGTAGAGAGACATTTAGGACATGTGAAGGGTTAAACAAAGTAGATTTAATGAAGGACTGACTGATACTCCAAACTGTGCAGGTAGCCCTGGGAACTGCACAGAGGAGCTGCTGATGGGAGGCTGCTGGATGGATGGGTCAAACACCCAGGCGGGGCTCACTTTTCTCAACTTCTCAACTCCTTTTCTCAACTATGCAAAGCTTGAGTAGTTACTGACTGCAAAGCAGCTAGACATTATTGACAAAACAAGATACGCATGCTGGGCCCTGACCGGTTTTGGTCAGTTTCAAAAGAGCTGACACAGGGGCTGCTATCATGTACTCTGTCAGTCACCTGACTCCTTGCCAGATCTTCCACAGGTGTTCTCTCTACACTCAGTCACCCTTTTTTGTTTCATCCATCTCCCCCCCCCCATCTTCTCTATAATAAACAGACAACTTTACACTTAAGCTTAAATCAGCAGTTGATATATTTATGCACAGATTTTACCATCTTCTCTTTCTTTCTTTCCTTTCCTTTCAAGGGAAGGTGTTAGCACCTTACTTAGGACCATGCATTATATAGGGTTAACTGTTAGAAACACTAGAATACAGCTGTTAAGCTTGGTTATCAGACAGGTATGAGGCTCCTCTAATACTTACCTATGCCATCTTCCTTTAATGCTACTTCTATTCGAGCAACACATGCAGCACAACACAGGCCTGCGCCTATTCAGGTCAACTGTTATGTGGATCACTAACTCCTCAATGTACGATAGTCTTCCAGTTAAGATCACTACAATCTCCAAGAAAAGCCTGACTCCATCTTCTCTATAGCCTCCCATTAGGTAGCTGTAGACAGCAATTATATCCTTCCTCCTCTCCCCCCCCCCCCCTTTTCTTCTTGAGGCTGAACAAATGCAGCTGTCAGCCTCTCCTACTTCATGTGCTCCAGCCTCCTAATCTTCTTGATGGCCCTCCTGCTGGCTGCACCTCCTGCTCCATTCATAAAACACAAGGCCAGGGAGCAGTCAGTTAAATAAAGGCCAAACCTTCTTTTGGAAGCACTATCTTTTGTTTTGAGTCAACAGGCACTTGGTGGAATGTAGATCAAGTGTCATTCCTTTGTGGCTTTTTTCCACCGTTGCCCGCTGAGCCAGGGTTCTACCCCCTGTGTGACTTTGGGTGAGCCTCCTCTGGCCTGATTTTTGTCAGGATATCTGAAATGAAATTGCTAAGTACTCAGCACTTGGAGATGGGGTCACACCTTCCCCTAACACTAGAATGGAGTTCTCACTGGCCCAGTTCCCCCTCCCTCCAAGATCATGCAGTATATCAGAGGTTGTTAGTGAAAACTTGGCCATTCATTTCGATGTTGAAAGAGGAAGCGAGTCCCTGTGAAAACCTGGCTTTAAGTTAAATCAGGAGGGAAATGTCAGATGCCAGTGTGATACCTGTAGGACCTGAGTTGTTTGAAAAAAGTCTGTCCCCAGTTTAACTTGAGGTGTTGGACACTTTTGAAAACCTGTGGCTTTCCATCTCCAGGGAGTTTTGATTAAATTAGGGGACAGGAGGGGAGCAACTTTAGATTAAGCTTTCCAGGGTCTGGTGAGGAACTCAAGTCCTAGTGTGCTAATGAGCTCAAAAACCTCTCAATGATTCTTAATGACGTTGGTGTAGTTTTCCACAGAAAGGGGATGCTCACAAGCTGCAAGGCAGACTCCCTCTTCTCCAACATCTCTTCCTTGTCCCTTCTTCTAGTGATTCTTTTCAGTCTCTTCCTGTGGCCTTGCCACTGTCAATGGGAGGAAGGGATTTACTTACCCTGTTGGGTATAGCCTTCTCTGACCGCAAGGTGGGCAAGAGAGGGTCGGATACCGGTGGAGAGAAACACTCAAGGTTCATGAGGGGTTAAACAGGATAGATTTAATAAAGGACTTCTTACACTCCAAGCTGCACAGGGAGCCCTGGGCACCGCACGGAGGTGTCGCTGATGGTGTTGTCCGAAAAGCGGATTCGTCGCCCGGTGTGCAATAAGCCAATAATTACACACTCAGGAGAGACATTTGTTTATTTATTTCAGAGAGACCAATAATTGTACATCCTCTTCCTCATCACCCGCTTTTAAACATCTTTTCCCAATGCTACAAGCAGAGCAACACCAAGGCATTTTCTCTTTGTTTCCCATCATCATTAACACATTTGAGTCAGAGATCAACAGCTTACATTTTTTTCTAGTTTCATGATCATTTCTCAGAGAGAAGAACAAATCTACATATGGGACCTCATCCCATTTGTTCTGTCTTCTGCAAAACAACATAAGTTGCAAGATTGTATTATAGTTTAGCGTTCCCATTTCTGGCCATTTTTCCTCATCCTCCAGTTTATACATTGGCCACCACTGAGTACAGTATTCCTTTAATTTTCTCCTTGTTAAAGGATTCCCACCAAACTTACTCCAATGTTTCAGGATGCATCCTAAAGGAGAACAGGAGGATACCCCCACAGATTGTCCTGTTCCCATATTATTACCCTTAAAAGAACGTTCTTACCAATTACGCTTTCGTACACTCCAGTCGTCACTGTCCAAACGTGTACAAAGCTTACCTTTGGTTACCACAACCAATTACCCTTGTATCATACCCTTTATGCAATGTCTCTTAATAATTACTGCGTTGCACCTTTGAGTCGCTTACCTGTTCCGACCAGGGAGGGTGCTCACGGAGTCCCCGAACAAAACGGTCGGTGCGCGCTGGAGTCCGATGAGCAGTGTCTCCCCGCCGGAACTGGCAAGACGATCCGGGCAAGGCTTTACAGCGAGAGTCCCATCTGGGGTGCCAGAAAAACTGTTGTCCGAAAAGCGGATTCGTTGCCCAGTGTGCAATGAGCCAATAATTACACACTCAGGAGAGACATTTGTTTATTTATTTCAGAGTTGCGCAAGCCTGGGTGCTCGGTGGTTTCCCACAAATCAAGCACCCCCCCCCCCCCCCAACTTTTCAAGTAGCATTTATACACACAAATTGCCAGATTTACGACTTTCCCTTTTACACTGATTGGTTAGTGATTTCTTCATTCCCTGAATCCCACCCCTGCTCCTCAAGGTCCTGGTCAATTAACACTGCCCCAGCTGGGTCAGTAGGTGTTATCTCCCAAGGCCCTGAGGAAGAGGACATAATCCAGACCCCTTAATCAGCACTGTTTCAACAGTGAGAGGAAGCTTCGCTTCCCAAGGTCCTGGCGCCCAAACAGGCCTTATTTCTCAGCCTTGGCATCCTCCCTTCTGGAGAGTGGGGCACAGGAATGCAGACTGCTTGTAACTCCCTTATCTTTCCAGCCTGCACCAGCTCTGAGGCCCTTTCTTACCGAACTAGGAGCGCGGCCTAAGGCTTCAGCAAATTTAGCTACTCATGCTAAGCAAGTGTGCGGCTACTCATGCTAAGCAAGTGTGCGGCTACTCATGCTAAGCAAATTCTATCTAAGATAGAAGTTATCCAAATCTACCTACTTCAAACATTCTTTCTGAGCTTCTCAGGGTTGTCTTGTAACAATGGGAGGCTGCTGGAGGCACAGGTGGGACTCATGAGTTGGACGCCCAGGCAGGACTCAACTCGTCATATTCTAAGGGCCCCTTAAATCTCCTAGAACCATTTCCTTATCTCAGCTGTGCTAACCTTGAGAAACTACTGTCCGGGAAGCAGCTAGACATCATTGACAAAAACGGAATATGCATGCCTGGCCCTGATGGGAATTTGGTCAGTGTGTAGTTTCACATGCTGGGCCTGCTACCACGTACTCTGCCAGTCACTGACTCCTCACCAGATCTTCCACAGGTGTTCTCACTACACCTTCTGTAAGGGTGAGGCGGGGGCACTGCCTGGACTCCCAGCAGGGAGAGATACACAAACACAAGGCATACGATGGTCAATATGGAGCGTTTATTACCTCTGCATCTGAACGGGGAGTCCCTGACGTTTTCCCAATGGAGGCAATAATGGAGCGGGGGATCCCTGGCACCGCTGAGCATCGGTACAGGGTGAGGAACACCGAGGGGGGACACTAGATGAAGTTTTTATGTACTATACACATGCGCAGTAAGCATGTTGAGCTCATTGTTATTCCTGATTCAAAGCCCAAGTGCAGCGCCACCCTGGCACAGGCTCAACCACGTGACTACGGGTCCACATGCCCTGTTGATGCTCCTTTTCCCACGGAACGGTCTGGCTAGCTTCCATCGCCTATCTCCTCGACATTCTTCCGCACTTTCCCATACACTCCACCCCCGCGATGGAAAGCTAGTTACAGGCCGTCCCCATCTACAGAAGGCCATGGGGTATGATGGCAAGGGAGTTTACAAAGTAATGAAATCAAAACATAACATAATACAAAGCAAGAGACAGACAAGAGTCCTCCTTGTATGAGGTGGCTGATATTCTCAAGAGATGCCGATTCATCGGTGATGTGGAGCCAGCACATCTCGTCGAAGTCACGGTGTCTGTGGTTATCTCACAGTAGGAGACAGTCAATCCCTAGGTGGTTTTGCAGTGTTCCTTGCCGTACTGCTCCCAATTCCCTATTTAAAGAGGCAATGGCTCTAGCTGTCCAATTTAAGCTGTGAGCCAAAGCACAGGCAACATGCCCTAACTGTTTACAGTAATGTGCCACCACCCCCGGGATCCCAGCTAGGCTCAACAATAGGCCTAGAGCTTCTGCATGAGAAAATAAACTTGTATGGCGGTTACAAGCGGCATCTTAGGATATGCTACGGGGTCCTCCGCTGCTCCGTCATAAAGGGAGGAATGCTTAAAGTAACACGACCTACAGTGCATAGGCCACCTGTGGTGTTGGCCAGCACATATGTATATGCTGTAGTGCCACACAGAAGGAACCATCCTAATGGTAGTATAAGGTGAGCAGACGCATAGGTAATATCCATAGTGTCATTACAAATTAACTGCATATGGGTTACACTCTGCAGAACAGAGGCAGCATTTACAAAGCGAAAGCAAGTATCTGCTTTAGATGTGTTAGCTCTATGAACAGAATAAGCCCAAGGTGTCAGCTTCTGGGAAACAATACCCAAATCGTACAAATTCATGGGAGTAACAGAAATGTCAACATTTTTTTTTTGAAAGTATAACTGCAATACCTCGAGTGGAGCTGGTACACCTATGTAACATGTAGTTAAGACATCATCCACTGATTGTCCTCCTGCAATACAGAAAGCAGAGAGGTTAGCTGATCTTTGTGCGGGCCAAATCCATGTATTTACATGGGAAGCTGGATGGTCTTGTAGATCAAGGGCATCCGTCGTGGTCGTCAAGAGGCAACATTCCAACGGCAGCTTACAGATGCTGGCGTGATAACCTGTTGATGGGAAGATACAAAGGCATGGTATCGCCATCAGGAAGAACAAGAGCAGTGGCTCCTGGACCATCTGCTAAAATAGTGCCAGGTTGTTTTTTCTTTTGAGGAGTTAGTACCCACACACTGGCTAAAGAGTGCACTGAGGGTGTTTGCTGAACTCGAGGCACTCCGGCACTGTGGGTCAGAATTCCTTGCAGTATTGGTGCTCCTTGTGAGACATTCACTGGCATGGATACGGATACCTGGAAAGATCAATCTTGAGAAGAGGTCAATAAGAGTGGGGCTATTTTAACAGGTATCAAAGGTGTAACAGCCATACACACTGTGAAGGGCAGTCAAGTCTTAAATGTAAGCTTATAACTCTTCGTTCAGCAATCGTAAGTTGCTCAGATGGATAGAATTCTACCTGCCCAGAGGCGAGTATGTGGGGGGCAATCCCCCCCTTCCATTACAGATATCCGAGCAGAGATTGCTAGGGTCGGTTTGGCTTGTACTTGCTCAGGAGATAACGTCCCAAAAGGAGGGGGCCTCTTGGACAGGCAATGGCTCTATTGGGGGAGCAAAGGCAGGGGGGGCAGCCCCTCTGGCTCAGACAATAGAGGCATGTGCTCAAAACATACTTCCCTTAACAAGGTTAAGGTACCCCAAGGCATGTGGGGTACTCATATTCTTTTTCCCCTCCTTAAACCGGGCTTGTAGACAGTGTTTCCATTTCCACTGAGTTGCAGCTTGGGCCACCCCGACATGGGCCCTGACTGTATCATCCGTCACCCATGCCTGAATGGGGAGGGGGGGGTGTACAGTCACCGGGCCACGTCCTGTAAGTCCTTCAGTATCCTGCAAAGCCCACACCACAGCCAAAAGCTGTTTCTCCAGAGGTGTGTAATTTGCTGTGGCCCCTTGCAGGGAACAGGACCAGAAACCTATAGGTTCCCACCTTGCGTGGGCACATTGCTGCCACAACCCCCAAGACATCGTATCCCCCATAACTGTTACCTCCAGCTCGAAAGGTTGTCCCTCGTATGGAGTGAATATCTTGGAATGTTGGACCACCGCCTCCTTGCACAGGTCAAAGGCTTGCTGCTGCTCTTTAGTCCATTGCCACTGGCTACCCCTTTTTTGTGGTCAAACACTGTAGTGGCTGCATTAAATATGCTAAGTGGGGTACAAAGGTCTGCCAGAACCCCAGAAGGCCCCCAAAAGCTTGTAGTTGTTTTACAGCAGTGGCAACAGGGTATGGTTGAATAGTATTGCGCACTTTCTCAGGGATAGCTTTTGTCTGCCGCGTCCAGACTATCCCTAAGAATTACACGCTGATGTCCGGCCCCTGTACCTTCTCAGGGTTTACAGGCCACCCCCACTCCTGTAGAGTTTGAATATCTCTCCCCAGTAACACGTCAATCCCCAAGAGGTACTCACGAATCGGTGCTAATAAAACCAGGGTAATTATTATTATTTTTTTTTGGCCAATTGTTAACGTAACTACTGCCTGTACCGCTGGGGTGGCCAATCCTTCCAACCCACATATACGGATAGTGGCCTCCCCGGAGCTACCACACTGTGTAGTACGGTAACTTCTGCCCCAGTATCTACTAAAGCAAGCACAGCAATTTCTCCTCCAGAGCACCAGCGAATTCTCAGGGGTACATAAGGGCATCAGTCCCCTGGATGCCAAGCCACAACAGATGCTTGTATTGCAGGGGACCCGCCTCCCCCTCATTGTCTTTTGGCTGGCAATTTCCACACTGTGGCTGCAGCAGTAGGCTGTGTCTGATAGGGCTGATTAGCAGGTAACCACTGTTTAAATAAGTCAGCAGTAGAAAGACCATTTATCTCATCATGTAATACCCCTGCCTGCAGCAAATCAGTCCACATCTGTCACCTCGTTAGCTTTCCACTCAATTTAGTAGTCCCTGCCAATCTTCTTGCCTTGGAATTCCGAACTGCTCTCCCTTGGCTAGTATCTGGTTCACCAACAAGTGCAAAATTCCTTATGTTGTTTACCAAAGCCCCCACTGTAGCGGCTAACTCACCGGTGGACAGGTAAGCACCTACCACAGCCGTGCACAACCATTGATATAATGTTGGAGCTACAAAAACATTTCCTCCCCATCCCGTGCAGAAGTTAATTGGGTAAGATAATACTGTAGTTGGGCATCAGTCGATAAAGGGCTCATTAAATTCAGCTCCTCTCTTGCAAGAGTAAGCGATCCAGCACCTGCATCCCATGCTCTCACTAACCAGGCTAATGAAGACTCCCTGGGCTGCTGCTGGAAAGTAGTTAAAAACTCACATAAATCTTTTGGCGTATAAATCCTTGACTGCTCTACAGTATCCCTATCTATTTGTCTCTCCCCCCTTCAATTGCACAAGAGGTCAGACCTGGGGAGTAGTCAGTTCTCCTTCCAATGCAAATTCAACCTCCGAGTCAGAGGAAGTACTCCAAATATTGCCATCCCACTCCTCTGGGTCCCAGGAGGGTCGAGTTATAATTGCCCGCACCTGAGAAACAGTAGCAGGCACCTTCCCATCAAGGCCAGACATGCATATTCTGTTTTGTCAACAATGTCTAGCTGCTTTGCAACCAGCACTCAAGCTTAGCATAGTCGAGATAAGGAAATATCTCTAGTAGCTAAAAGGGGCCCTTAGGATACACAAAGCAAGTCCCATCTGGTTGTCCGACCCGTGCATCCAGCAGCCTCCCATCAGCGGCCCCTCTGTGCGGTTTCCAGGGCTTCCCGCACAGTCTGGAGTGCAATCCCTTCATTAAATATAATTTGTTTAACCCCTCATGTGCCTTGAGTGTCTCTCTACACTGGTGTCCGACCCTCCTTTTCCCTGCAATCACACCCTGGCAAAAAACATTCTGGACAATGTACAGAATACTATGATTCCTGTGATGCACATACTTAGACAAAGATTTCTTAACTTCGTTGCTCTTGCAAGCAAAGTTCGTCAAATCATTGATCACACCCATATTTGCTTTATTAGGGGGAAATAAACAGTTATCACTAAGACTGTCAGTTAAGTCCTCCACAAATTTGATAAAAGGATATTTACAGAGCAGTTACTGATATAACGGTTGCCAACAACTGTAACACCACACAATATTCTCAGGCATAACAGAAAGCAAGAGGTTGGCATTCTTTTTACAAAACAACTTTTCCCACAGTTGCTAGGCCTTGCCAGAATAACAGAAAAGAGGTGCTTCCAGCACATGATCAAAAGCCATAGGGGAGGCTGTTCAAATTTTTAGTCAGTACCCTTTTGGCATAGACCACCTTCTGCATCTTCCGGAGGGGCCTGGTTTCTATCATCCACTTCTGCTTGTTCCTGACAAGAGTGCTGCTCTATCATGATCTTTTTAGGGTCATCACTATCTGGATTTACACCGTATTCCAACACGGGATCCCTCAGTGCTTCAAAATTGATCTTTTCTCTGTTTGTTGCTTTTAGAGTGATGCCTTTAACCTTTAAACGATACTTTCCTCCAGACTGCAAGTAGCTGTAGGATTTGGGGCCTGATGACACAAACTCAGTAATATGCTCATCTGGCAGAAACTCACTTGTCAACTCACCTAAATAGTCACCGAGCAGGAGGTTCCAATCCCCTGGACGACTCTCAAATATCACAGAGTCTGTGACATGATGAAGGCAGCAGTCTTGCAAGGCATCTAAGCGATTGTAAAGCTCTAGGCATGCATATGCTATTGTTAGCAAGCTACTTAAATGTTAGTGATGCACTCCAGGGTTACGCATCCTTTGGTGTGCTTCCACGAGACAGTGGCCGCATCCTCATGTATAAAATCACAGAATCACAGAATAGTTAGGGTTGGGAGGGAACTCCAGAGATCATCTGGTCAAACCCCTCTGCTCAAGCAGGGTCAGCTAGAACAGGTTGCCCAGGCCCATGTCCAGTCAGGTTTTGAATATTTCCAAGGATGGAGACTCCACAACCTCTCTGGGCAACCTGTTCCAGTGTTCAACCACCCTCACAGCAAAAAAGTTTTCTTATGTTCAAGTGGAATTTCCTGTGTTTCTATTTGTTCCCATTGCCTCTCATCCTGTCACTGGCCACCACTGAAAAGAGTCTGGCCTCATCCTCTTTACACCCTCCCATCAGATATTTATACACATTGATAAGATCCCCCCCCCCGAGGCTTCTCTTCTCCAGGTTAAACAGTCCCAGCTCTCTCAGCCTCTCTTCATATGAGAGATGCTCCAGTCCCTTAATCATCTTTGTGGCCCCTCGCTGGACTTGTTTCAGCAGGTCCATGTCTTTCTTGTACTGGGATCACAGGAGGACACATCATAAGCCAGAGAAAAGAGGTAACCATGCAACTCATCTAGTTCTCTTAAAATGGTGGTGTCCTGTAGGTTGGATCTCTGTCCAAATTTTCCCCGCAGAGAATTTAAAAATGTTATGGCAATTTGGTGTTTGGCAGGGTTTTTCTTAATATGTTCAGCTGAAAAACAACCTCTTATTTCTGACTGTAATCTTCAACAGATTTAACATTTTTGTTATCATCTGTGCACGAGGCTGGATAGCCTCAAGCTTCCTGCTTCTGGTGGAGGTGTAGTTTTATATAATCTGAGAAAAGGCTGTTATCTGTTGAAAATGCCAAACCTTATAGATTTCACAGACCCTGTAGCCCTTCTCCAGAGCCTTGTCCAGAGCCTTGTTCAGCTGGGGTGCATCAGATGCTCACAAGGGGTCTTTCTTCATTGCTGTGGGCGCAGAGGGCCTGGCAGGTTTCAGCACAAGTGCAGCACAAGGGAAATAGTAGCTTGTCATCTACCCTCACGGGAAACAGGGAAAAAGATCCCATGAGGTGAGGACACCTTTACTTTGACCACCCCGTACTAGGTCATCAAGGTGTCAAAATTCTCAAAGATAACTTTGGGGTTCCCAAGAGGGTATTGCTTTGTTTTGTTTTGTTGATGAAGGGATAGAAACTAGTAAAATCATAGTAATGTATCTTTTCATCGGCGGCTGCTTTGCAATACAGAAAAATGGCATTTGTCCTGCCACTGAAAAGCACATCTCTGGGGATGAGTGGCGTGGGCATTTTGGTCCCGGCTAAGAACTCTGCAAACTCCCCCTCTGATTTTGTCATAGCGGCCTACTCGTGCTCCCATAGAGATCTGATGTTAAAACCCACTCTCTTTAGGTAGTCCATCTTTTGTTGTGTTGTGTAATACAAATACCCAAAGGTGGCCCCTGCCAGAGGGTTCCAGTCATTTTCATAGTAGCATTCAATATAGCCATGGAAAAAGCACCCATTAAATTCAAAAGCTGTCAGCACTGCATCAATGACTGCATAGCCATCCAAGAAGTAGGCTCCCACTTGATATTCACCACCTCTAATGCATGACAGATGTGAATATTTCCCTTTTCGGCCATGTGCATAAGCCACTGAATAGAGGGGGTTTTATATCTCTTTTTCCTCTGATGATAGCCATCTGGATGGAGGAGTGCTACCATGTTAGGTTTAAGGAACATAAACCGGTATGTGGACATGCAAGTAGAGGCCAGCGTAGCATACTGAAAGGGGTCTATACAGCGATAAACCTTCACCTCTTCATTGCCCTCCTTCTCATACAATGTGCAACGGGTCATCACCATAATCTCATTCCTGTATGATCTACAGGCCTCCCTCAACATTTTTACCATCTTGCTGGCAATAGTAACTCAGTTCTTTTTGTATATCAAAAAAAAAAAAATCTTCTCCTGATTAGCTGTGTGCCATGCCAAGAATTGCTTTTTCTCCTCAAGCATCATTTGGTCCACCCCATGATATTCCAGTTGTGGAAGAGGGCCTACATAACTTTGAATTTCAGCAGCGTTGACAAAATAAGGGGAAATAACCATGGCAGCCCTTGATACCCAATGCCTGGGGAAAGCTGCTTAGCTTCATGGGTAAAAAATTGAAAGAGTCTATGGAATGTATACTCAGGCTGGGTACTTCTATGCACATGAGTTTACCACCTTGGGTGATTAATTGCACATCCATTTTTGGTATTGGTAGTGGGCCAGAGACCGTCTTTTTACCTAAATCAGGGTAATCGCCAATGCGATACAGATGTGGAGTATGTGGCATTGAATAGTTAAAACACAATTGACTTTGGAATACAGCTCGTGCAATTGGAGGATAATGTAGGAGGTAATGGTCTTGGGATGAAGTGGTGTCAAAATTAATTAAACAGTTCCAGGTACGAGTTTCCTTTGGGAATATCCAGGAGGTCAGGGGTTTCCACGGAGATCCTCTGGGAGTGTTAGAGACCATCCATGCACAGGAACAAAATGCACATCCAAACCCATTTCCCCAGGTGCAATCAGTACCACAGTTTTTGCTGAAGTTCACTGTTTGAGGGTCTCCAGGGTAGGTATCATTGTTATACTGGTAATGGCATGCACCTTCACAATTCGAGCCGAACTTGGAAGGTCACTCTATACAGCAAGGTATGCTATCTGGCATTGTTGACCACAGGACAGAATGATCCCCTCATGTCCCGATCCAATATCCCTCTGCCTCCTTTTCTGATAGCAGGATTCCGTTCCCCCGTCCCCCCCCCCGAGAGGGATACCCACCACACGTATTCGGTTTCGGGTTCCCTAGCCGTTCTGGCAAAATCTTTTCGCAGCTTGGCCAATTCGGTAGCTGTGAAAGGGATTTCTTTGGTAACAACCTGGGGGCGGTTGTCGCTGTCGTCCTCGTATATATATTCCGTTTTGATTAGTGGGCACATATCGGGGGGGGGCGTCTACGGCCTCCTTTAATCTTTTTAGGTCTCTTTGGGGGTAAATTTGGCATACCCCTTTCTCCTTGAGCAGCATCTCAGTTTCGGTGAGGGTGTCTGCCTCCCTCAGGAGCTGGTTTCTTAGCTCCTCTTTCAGTATCAGATTTTGGCGCTTCTCCTCCTCCAGCTCCTGCTTGGTTTCCCATAATTGTTCTTGCAGCGGCGTTAGCGCCGCTTGCAGCGCGGCAGCCACAGCCTCTGCCTGACAAGGTGCCCGCTGCCTGTCCTCCACCGCAGCTGCTAGGCACGCTCCTAGCACAGCACAAACAACAGCTTTTCCTCTTCCTCTCTTAACTTTAGCTTCTTTTTGCAAGACCGCTATTCGGTCCACTACACTTTGCAATTGGAACCAATGGTCCCGTGCCCAGTCTCGTCCCGGGGGTGAGGGACGAGAACGGTGTGCTTCCAAAAGGTCATACAATTTCTCGATTTCCTCACAAAAATTGCCTGCCTTCTGGGCAGCCATATCCTACAAAGGGGATTTCGTCCTGGGAGGGCCAAACCTTAAAGGAGTCCAAGTTTCACCTATACGCTCCCAGGAGGCCAAACCGTAAACTACTACAAAAGAAGTGTCCTACAAAGGGGATATCATCCTGAGGGGGTCACACCTTAAAATCCAAGTTTCCCCTATACGCCCTCAGGAGGCCAAACCGTAAACTAGTATACTAAAGATCTCACCATTCACTCCTTCCTCACGCTTCGTTTGTCTCCGGCCGCTTCCCTCGTGGGAGAGCGGAACCGCGGATCGGAACTCCGCACTCGCTTCGTACTTGTTCGTACGTCTCGTTCACACACAATCGCTCAGCACACCATACGGTTGTACGATACTCTCATCTCAAGGGATCCTGTCCGTGACGCCAATTAGATGTCCCGATCCAATATCGGGGGGGTTTCGTTACGATCCCAAGGACGAGATTAAGACGCTAAAACCAGTCACATATCGTACAACCTTTTAACTTTATTTTCCACGGAGTGGGGAGAAAAGGTGGGGAAAGGCAAAGGGGAGGAGAGAGAGAAAAAGAGAGAGGGAGAGAGAGAGAAAGAGAGAGGGATATCACCACCCATGGATCCAGCGGCGTCCTGTTGGTCCTCTTCACCCTGGGTGTAAATTTTAGCGAAGCGCGTGCAGTAATTACAGCTCGAGCAGGGTCCGACCCTAGGTTCCTGCTGAAAAGTTCGGAGCCAAATCAAGGCAAATTAAATAAATAAATTGTAATGACACGCGTGCAGTAGTTACAGCTCGAGTTGGGTGCCTCCGAAGAGGGACCCCGAACAAAGAAATCCCTGGGCAATTATACTTTCCAATCTTAAGCTCTCCGCCCTTCACGCAGTAGTTTGGACCAATAGTAATATTTAGGTCTGGGGTCTCCTGCTCCTTATTGGGTCCCTAGGTAGGTTGTTTACTGTTGCGGTTCCTGCTGACAGATATGCGTTTTCATTCTTCGGGTCCTGCCCTTATCTCTCAAAGCCCTGACAATTTATTACTTCCCCAGCAGTGACGGTAGGTGTTATTTCCCAAGGTCCAGACAAAGGGAATATGATCTGGACCCCGAGATAGCCCAGACCCCCCCCCCCCCCAATCAGTATTGTTTCAGCAGCGAGAGGAGGCCCTGCTCCCCAGGGTCCCGGCGCCCAAGCAGGCCTCACTTCAATGCCTTGACATCCTTCCTCCCGGAGCGTGAAGCATGGAAATGCAAACTGCTGGTAACTCCCTTGTCTTTCCTGCCTGCACCAGCTCTGGGGCCCTTTCTCACTGAACTAGGGAGTGCGGCCTAAGGCTTCAGCAAATTTAGCTACTCATGCTAAGCAAGTTTTATAGAAGTTGTGTTAAGCGGCAGTAATTTACAGTCCAGGTCCCAAAGTCTCTGCCCGATCATGGTCTGGTTCAGCGCAGGCTCGGTGTGTCCTGAATGGTCGCAGGGAGACCATTTCGGGGGTCGCAGCAGCTCAGTCCTGTTCCCACCGGGAACAGATGGCTTGTTCGGGGTTATGGTTTGCTTGCACCTTATGTACCAAGAAATGTTTAAGGCAAAAGTTCACTCATCTGTCCGCCACACCTCAGTCCCAGTCACTAGTGTCAGCTGCTAACCCCCAAGGAAGGGAAGAACAAGGTCTAGAAACCTTGCTACTAAGATAATCATCAGTACAAAGGACAGTGTCATTCCAGCGGTGTGCAGGCCAGGAATAGTTACTGTTAGCTGTGTAAGTAGTAAAGATAAATGAGCCAGCCTTCTTCCAGAGGCTGAGGAGGCGTTCTCCCCAGTCAGAAGGCGGGTATGCATGGATTTTCAGTGCCGCCTCATCCACTGACCCAGGTGTATGCAGGCAGGCTGTTATGGCGGGTTCATTAATTAGCTGGCCAAATTTATGAATTTGTTGTAGGATTAAATTATTTTCAAGATGTTGGGTGGTAGGTTCACTGGCTTGGCTGTTTCCGTTTGACAACACAGCCGCCAGACACATTGCTGCGTTCATTTTGAGAAGCAATATTCGAGGCCCAGCACACACATTGCTGGAATTACCAGAGCAACTATTAGTACCCATTCCCATCCTGGCATCAGCACTCGGACTCCTAATCACATTTGTGAAGGGGATGGTGCCAGCGACCTTTCTTCTCGAGCTCCAACATGAGACCTGAAAAACAAAAGAAACTAGGTCTTGGGGAGGCGCACCCAAGCCTGTGGAACATGAATTTCCTTCCCTCCTTCGAGGGCTATCATCCAGGATCGAGGACCCTTAGGTCTCTTTAAAAGACCTTCAACAGTCCCCACAGTCAGGAGTCGGACTTGTACTTTGGCACTGGGTGCTAAGCAGGTGGCAAGTTCTAACGAGTTTCTTTGGGGAAAGAGCTGTTTTGTCACAGGTGGAAAAGCCCGTGACAAGGGGCTACCAGCAGGTCCAAGTCGCTGGTTCAGGATTCTAACAGCTGTCCAGAGCCTATCACCCCATCGGGCATTCTGCAAACGAAGCTGCCGCTTTAGCACTCCGTTTGCTCGCTCTACCATTCCATTGGCCTGAGGGTACCCCGGAGCATGGAAGACCCATTGCACTCCATTCATTTTGGCCCATTCTTTGAGTAGCTCATTACGGAAGTGAGTGCCATTATCGCTTTGTATGGCCTCTGCTGTAGGCAGACTGGCAAGCCAACGGGTTAGGCCTTGACTGGTTTCTCGTCCAGTGGCATGGGAACAGGGATGTACACATATTGGGCCTGAGCAGACTTCCACTCCTACCAAGATATATTTCCACCCCTGGACTGTTCGAAGGAGAGGTCCGATGTAATCTACCTGCCAGGTAGACCATAACCCTTTTCCGTCCTTAAGCTTTAGTGGCTGAGCAAGCAAGTTAATATGATCTTGAGTTCTAACTTCGCATTCTGGGCACCTGGCTACAATATCCCGTGCTGCCAACTTACTTAAAGGCCATCCTCGAGCAGTTGCTGCTCGCCAGAGGTCTTCTGCCCCAGAGTGTCCCCTCTTATTATGGAGCCACTCGCCGAGTCTCCAGAATTCTGTATCCATTGTTCTGATTTGAGCTAAACGATCAGCTTTGGCATTCCATCTAATAGTGGGAGTCTCACCTGACTGATGTGCTGGAAGGTGACCTAGCTGAAGGGGCCTCTGATGTGCAGTTTTAAGTAATTCCTCCCCGCCTGATTTTCTCCACACTTCCCGTCCCCCAATTATCCAATTCTGATGTTCCCATTGCCCTAGCCATTGGGTGGCTCCTGCCCACACAGAGGAGTCGGTATAGATGATGTCAGCCCCTTCCTTTGCAGCTAAGAGGACGGCACGGAGCTCGGCAGCTTGGGCACTTCCTGCCCCTTCTTCCGTTGCCTCTTTGCCATCGCTAGTCCAGATAGCGGCAGCTCTAAAATGCCAATCTGTTCCTTTACGTTTAGCAGACCCATCCGTGAACCAGCAATTGGGTCGCCCTTCTTGGAAATCAGGGGCATCTGTGATGGGGGATGGCTGAATGTGAGAAAGGGGGCTGGGAAGATCTACTGGGATAGGGGTTTGAAGTGGTGTTACTTTTATTGATCCTTCTTTCAGGTTACCTGATTCTCCACGGAAATGAATATACATGGCCCACTTCTGCACTGTGGCTCTCTGTGCCACACCTCAGGGGACCGGTTTACCTTCTAAGAGAGGCTTCAGGAAAGGAAAAGGTCCCCGGATGTTGATAGGGCGATCTTCAGTTAGCGCGTGGGTATGTTTTAGGGCTTGGTACACCGAAAGGCAAGCTTTTTCCCAGACTGAGTAGTGGGACTCTGAACCATTGAAGCCAGATGCTCCAAAGGTGATGGGACCTTTGGGACCGGACAGACCTTTCTGATGTAACCCAAAATGGGTACCTGAATCGCTGAATCCCCAGTATAACACAAAGGGGTCAGAGGGATGCACTGGTCCCAAAGCTTGATCTGTTCCTAGTTCCTCTAGCAGAGTTCGATATGCTGCTTCTTCAGCTAATCCCCACTCCCACTTACGACCTTTCTTCAGCAAATTATATAAGGGTCGAGCAATGGAAGTAAACCCAGGAATGTGATGTCTCCAGAATCCCACAGTTCCTAGCCATTGCCTTAACTCTTTTACGGACTCAGGAACGGGAGTATTGACGGTACGTTCCCAAGACCCTGACGGAATAACTTTTTGTCCTGATGCCCATCAAATGCCTAGAAAGGTAACTTCATGGGCTGGACCCTGACATTTTTTGGATGGAACTTCTATATCCTCCTGAGCAAGAGCATCCCAGATATCATGGGTGGCCTGACGAACCTCATCAGGGTCATCTCCAGCTATTAAGCTATGTAACTGATGGAGGAGTGGGGCTTTCTTTCAGCAGGGCAGCTCATGCTGCATGGGCAATGGTAGGCGAATGCTTGAATCCTTGGGGCAATCTGGTAAAGGTATACTGTTGCCCATTCCACGTAAAAGCAAACCGGGGTTGATCTTCCGGTTGTAGGGGTACCCTAAAGAACATATCTTTAACATCTAAAAGTGCCATCCAGGTGGAAGGACGTGAATGCAAATGCTGAGCAATGAAGGAGGGATCAGGCACTGCAGCAGTCTGAGGGGCCATGGAAGCATTTAACTTATGATAATCTACGGTGACTCTCCACTGACCATCAGGTTTCCTGACAGGCCAAACTGGTGAATTATATGGTGAATGAGTTTGGACTATAATACCCCTCTGCTCTAAATCTTTTATTGCTTCGGTTATGGCTGCTCGTGCTATGGGGTATTGCCTCACATTAACTACTTTGCTAGGAGGGAGAAGGGGTGCCTTCCTCAGGAGCCGAATGTTGCTTACCATAGGTGAGGTGTTGTTCTGGGGGATGCTGGTGTCCCCAAATGCCCACACATGTCCCTGAGGGGTCACCCATCTGTGCCCAACTCAAATGTCTATTCCTAACAAATTTTCTTCCCCTACTCCCATAACACACTGTCTGGATCTTTTCTCACCATGAAGGGTGAGATGGATTTGCACTAATGGAATTCAACAGGGTTTCCCTCTGATACCCTGAATCCAAACTGCTTGATTATGTAATTTCCGTCCTCCAATCTGACGCCACACATCAGCTGTGATTAAAGAAATTTGAGCCCCTGTAGCTATTAAAAATCGCACTGGAGCACACATCACTCCGGTGGGCAATACTACATGAGGCCCCCCCTTTATTATCCCACTGAAATGCCTGTAGCCTCCGGACGGGGACCGTTGTCCGGGACTCAGGCAGACCTAATTTCCTGAATCCACCCCAGTTATCCGAGGCAATTCCTCCCGAACTTCATTATGTGGACTACTGGAAAAAGGATTCTGCTGGTCCACCCCTACTGGGAGAGCAGATGGGGACCCGCCTGCGTCAGGGCAACCCTGTTCTGTCTTCAGAAAGGCCTCCACCAGTGCCTGCAGCTGTGGAGTAGGCATGCCATGTATAACCAGCCTAGGAATACCTGCCTTAAGGGCCTGCCTCCACAAATCCTTCCTGTGTTTAACTGCCTCTGCATTCCGGGACTGAGGCGTTCCTCTATTCTTTTCTTTTGATTTAACAGTGCGGGCAGTCACTGCCCAGACTGGCTTTGGTCCACAGGGAGCTTCACTCTCTGCCCCCATTTCCTGAACTAAGGTCAGCGCCCCATGACTCACCTCTCCCCACCTCAAGGGCACATTTTGAAGCTCATTCTTAACATTAATCAATGCAAGCTTTACAGCAGGTGTAGCACCCCTCATTAAGGGTCCCATTCGGACCGGATCGGCATGGGCTTCCATAGGGGAATCCAGGGGAATGTTCCCCAAAGGGCCCCAGCCAAATCCTCTAAGCTCACACAACTGCTCCACGGCAGCTCTTAGAAATCCTCGGGGTAATTCTCCTGTTGTTCCTGCTGGCAGACGGGCTGCCTCGCCTCTCTCTAAACGATGCACGCCACTACACCAAACTGCTACGCGGTGGGTGAGGGATGCAGGATCCCGCTGGGCGCCAGACAGAAACACCCCTGGCCCCCAGTTCCCTGAGGCTTCTGAACCTAAGAGAAGAATGCAATCGCCCCCATCCTCCGACATGTGAATCGCATACTCTAGAAGGGTTTCCCCAGGCTTACGGCTATACCGATCAGCTATCCTAACCAAAGCCTCCGGATCATAGCTAGTAGTCTTCATGACTGTGCGAGGTGGAGCCCCTCGCCCACCCGTGGTTTCCCACTTCACCACAGGTCTCACTGGAATGGTCTCACTCACAGAGTTCTCATCGTCCGAGGGTTCGGACGGATCAGAGTCAAACCAAATATCTCCATCCCAATCCCAGGGACCAGCTCAGACTAGAGCCCTAACCTTCAAAGGATCTGGGGTTCTTCCCCCAGACGCTAGCTGTCGAGTCAACATACTCTCGACCCGAGTCTCCAACTGCTGAATTCTAACTGCATCATTCTGCGCAGTCATTTTCTGAGACTGCAACTGAGTCTCCAAAATGGTGAGGTGTGCCTTTAAATCCTTGATGCACTTTTCTTTCTCATCTAACTGATTTAACAAACACCTCTTCTCAGCACCTCCCGCTAGCAAACAAGAGGTAAGCATCTTACACACAATGCCTTTACCCTTTCCATCTTTCATCTTACCTCGTGCGGCCTCTGAATGATGCACAATCTCTTCTTCTTGATCCCAATTACTCTCGACCCACTGCTGGTCAAACTCTGGGTTCTTAGGGATGCCATGCCTCCATAAATATCCTTCCAAAGTCCCCATCTCGTCAAACCACACCCCACTCGTGGTACCAGTAATGTCGCGGGACGACCGACTATCTTTACAGTCCCGGACTGTGTGGGTTTCATGTGGCGTGAGGGACGGGAAGAGGGAGAGGAAGAGATTTACTGCATGACTCCACAACTTATTTTCAAGATCTAAGTTTACTACACAAGTTACAACAGTACAAAGCAACAATTCTTATTAAGAGAAACTTAGTTCAACTAGAATACTTATTTTCTAATTACACTATAAGTTATGCTAACAGTAACTACTTAGTAAACAGAAAAAAAGCTAGCTAATTTATAATAACTGTAACTACCCAAATGAATGAACTAGGCAAACAAAGCAACAATTCTTATTAAACCAATTCTAATTGATCTTACCCACACGTTGCCTGAGCAGCCAACGTACACTCAATCCCAGGGAAGTAACTGCGGGAGGTCGTCCCCATCCCGAGAGGTTCCACAAGTTGGCAGACCCACTGTCACCCACAAAGAGCCAAAGATGGCCTCTGGGACCAACCTATTTATCCCCTTCAGGGGAAGGTGGAGGTGGAGTCACTAGGCCAGTTGCAGGTCTCTTTGCCCAGTCGCAGTGCCTAGCTCCTGGCTGCTGCAGGGTTCAACTCTCCTCCATCGTTGTTATGACAATCACACCCACAGTCATGGGGTGGCCAAACACCCCCAAGGGCAGGCTAGCTGCCTTGAGCACTCTTCAGCACTGCAGAAAGGAGTTTGAGTGACTGCGAATGACTGCTTTACTCTTGCAGGGGTGGTCCCAAGGAGAGATCCCATAGCTGGGGTAAGGAGGAGTTAATTCCAGTCCCCAATGATTAACACTGCCCCAGCAGTGAAAGCAGGTGTTATCTCCCAAGGTCCTGAGGAGGAGGAGATAGTCCAGACCACCCTAATTAACACTGCCCCAGCAGTGAGAGGAGGCTTTGTTTCCCAGGGCCCTGGTGCCCAAGCAGGCCTTATCTCAAAGCCTTCACATCCTCCCTTTCAGAGTGTGAAGCACAGGAATGCAGACTGCTTGTAACTGGCACCAGATGGGGGAAGCTGGGAGTATCCCCCCACATGGCCCCAATGCAGACCAGCATTGAGAAAAGCCTGTTTATTGAGGTGCCTGCCTTTCCACTATTGCAGAGTCTGCATCTCTGAACTTTTTCATAGCTGGGAATGGGGAAGATGACATAAATCTGAACAACACACTGCCTGTACCTTTGCTGCAGGATTATAAGAGCGGACGGCTCCAACCTCGGTGACAGTGAGGCCATGGTCCTCGTGAATTACCCACTGGCCTCTGTTTTCAGCCAGCTGGACGTTATGCTGGGGGACTGACTGATAAGCCAGAGCAAGGACTGCTACCCCTCCCACACATTCATTGATTTTCTTCCTAATTACAGCTGTGACATGCTGTCCATGGACATGGACATGGACTGGAATTAACTCCTCCTTACCCGAGCTATGGGATCTCTCCTTGGGACCACCCCTGCAAGAGTAAAGCAGTCATTCGCAGTCACTCAAACTCCTTTCTCCAGTGCTGAAGAGTGCTCAAGGCAGCTAGCCTGCCCTTGGGGGTGTTTGGCCACCCCCCCAGCCCATGACTGTGTCATAACAACGATGGAGGAGAGTTGAACCCTGTAGCAGCCAAGAGCTAGGGACTGTGACTGCGCGAATAGACCTGCAACTGGCCTCGCAACTCCACCTCCACCTTCCCCTGAAGGGTATAAATAGGTTGGCCCCGGGAGGCTATCTTTGGCTCTTCATGGCTGACAGTGGGTCTGCCAACTTGCGGATCCCCTCTGGACAGGGACAGGGACAGGGACAGGGACAGGGACAGGGACAGGGACAGGGATGGGGATGGGGATGCCCTCCCGCAGTTATTTCCCTGGGATTGAGTGTACGTTGGCTGCTCAGGCAATGTGTGGGTAAGAGCAATTAGTATTGGAAAATAAGTATTCTAGTTGAACTAAGTTTCTGTGGATAAGAATTGTTGCTTTGTACTGTTGTAACTTGTGTAGTAAATTTAGATCTTGAAAATAAGTTGTGGAGTCACGCAGTAAATCTCCTTCCTCCCCTCCTCCCCTCCCTTGCGCCACACGAAACCCTCACGGTCTGGGACTGTAAAGATAGTTGTTCATCCTGCGACAGGCCACTTCAAGCAATCCAGCTCGGATTTGGTCTATTGTTCTGAGCAGCCATGAATGAAAGCCATCCCTTTTAAAATATATCTCATTTTCTAGCAGTAGAATGGGCCCTCTTTCTCTGGGTTTTCTGTTTCTTTTGTACTGTTTGGCCTGGCTTGTTGTTCTTTTTCTTCTTGTCCTGGTCAGACTGCTGTCTGGTGCCCCCCATCCTTTTTCTCTTAAAGGGCTAGGGTGGGCCTTCCCTCCAGGGGCATGACATGACTCGCTTTCTTTTAAGGGTTTTTCTTTGAATATAAACAAGCCCCGAGCACTGATTTTATAATGTTTCCAACTTGTCCAGGGCAAGCTTGGAAACATGTCCAAACACCTTTTTTGCAAAGTCTTGAGTGGCATTTTTGACACGTGGCTTAACAATTTCCAAACCCTTTTTCAAAAGCAGGCTGTGTGGGCACTGGTGCGAAAAGCAGATTGGGTCCCCCTTGTACTTTTGCCCATGAGAGCTGCAGGATAGGCAGGGGCACTACAGGCAGCAGCCCTGTGAAGGGTTATTAGAGTGGCTGTTAAGGTTTGGGATGATGGGGCAGATGCAGTTTATTTTACTAAGCCAGCTGTGGCAATTAGGAATGCTAATTAGGAATTTTAACTAATATGAAAATTTCAACCATGAACACCTGCTCATAACCTTGCTCAAATTTCTCTTTTGTTCTAGACACCCTGACATGGTCTCCCTTTTTGAGCACAGGTGCAGATTCTTTAATTTTAAACACATCCCCATATACGGTTTTCCAAACCCTCACAGAGTTTAAAGGGTTCACGTCCAAAGGCCTGGCTGTGATAGTTCTGTGGAAGATGTGGTTATACCTATTTATAAACTCTGATAACACACCAAAGTAGCGAAAAATGTTGCGCGTTGTAAAATATCTCCACATCTTGGTTTTGAGCGTCCTGTTAAAACGCTCTATGATGGAGGCTTTCGCTTCATTATTAGTAACAAAATGGTGAAAATTATGTTGCTTTAACAGCTTGTTTAAAGGCTGGTTTAAAAATTCTTTTCCCCAGTCAGTCTGTAATTTCTGAGGCGTGCACCCCCTGCTAAAAATTGTTTTAAAAGCCCTGGCTATTTCAGAACCCATTTTGCCTTTTAGACCAATGGCCCAGGCATGTTTGGATAATATGACTAGCACTGTGCTTAAAACCATTGTTGTGTTTGGAAAACTGTTGCATATCCACCAACTCTGCCTGCCATTGTGCATCCACCTCCACCACAATCCCCTTGTATCTTTTAAAGTGCTTTCTTGCCACCTTGTGTAATCTGTAAGCATCCTGGTTTGCAAGCCAGGTTGCCACATGGCTTTTGTTCAGATCTGCAATTCACCTTTCAGTGTCTTCAAAAAGGGGATTTATACCCCCAAAGCTTCCCACCTGCCCAGGAGCATAGTTAATGTCTTAACAGAAGTGGTGGCGTAGACATGTCTACTGACATGCCGCTACTACACACATATGTAGAAAATGAAACATCGGACAATCAATTTAACTCATGTACAGAGAAAATTTATTAACAGGGTATGAGGGAATTTGGTCACTGGCAGGTTTCTCCAGCCTTTTTGCTTTTTTCCTCAAATGCTACTGTCCCTTCAATGCCCATTCTTTCTTTGACTGCTGCAGGCCCGGACAGGAACGCAAAGAGATCACAGCGCACTTCTGTCTTCTCCCACCTCAGTCAGTCAACCAGAGATTTTTGGAATATTCCATAAGGTCATCGACCTAAGGATAAGGAAACACATATAGCACCAGCCTGCACCCTGTAAGACTCCCCCACCAACCCCCCCTCCCCAGCGTGAAATTTACCTCAAAATATAGTTTCTGATTCACAGACACATGGGTCAGTTCTTCTGGTTTGTACGGTCTTTTTCGGGAAACCCTTAGGGGCTTTTCGTTATTGTCCCCACACACATGTTCTTCTGAAGTTGGCATTTTGTTCTGATTTTCCATTTTCGCAGACAGCGTTGCCTGTGTCTTGCAGAACCATGCAAAGCCCAAAGTCTGCCCCAGGAATACTGCATGGTCATCCAGCTGGGCTGGGACCAGATGTGGAGGCCTCTCAGTCCAGCTCACAGGACTGGTCTCTCTGCACATGACAGGGTTTGCCCCTTGGTGGGCCTCCTAGGATGGGTCTGTAGCTCTCAGGCATGTTCCAACTTGTTTGCATTCTCCCACCCTTTTGGGGCCCCCCATGAACTTCCCCCCACCCCAGAAATGTTAGGGCTTGTTCAGCAGCCTTGTAAAGTGGGGGCCCCAAACCTGCCTTTTACTTTTCTTTAATTACTTTCTATTCACATTTAAACTTTAATTATTCATTTCATTAGCTCTTATTAAAGAATGTTTTATTCATTTTATACCTACACTTTTATGTATATATATTTTAATTAATTATATTTAATTAATTAATATGCTATATATACACTTATAAATATATATGTGTATCTATGTAAAATAAAAATATATATTTATACAGATTTGTACACTCCTTTATAGATACATTTCTATAGATGTATATAGAATATATATTGAATATAAATGTATATTTTTTCATATCTGAGCACTTCCTGGTCCAGTGGTAATGCGCAGCCAATCAGAGGGGGGTGCGAGACCACGTGAGCATGACGGTTTCAAAAAAATAGCAACCAGTATATCACAGAGCAATATGAAAACACATGGGTAATGATGTTGCTAAAAAAGGTGGCCTGCACATATGTAGTAGCCTTCCTGCTCTGACATACTTCTGGGTAAACTGGAAGGAGCAGCTGGTCTTGCCTGCCAATCACAGGGCAGTCTGTGAACACATAGGGTATGTCATTTTACAAAATTACAGCCCCTAGGTGCAAAAAGAGGTGGCGTACATGGACCACCCGACTGGAAGAGGGGAGGGACTTCTGGGGCAAGTGGGACACATGACAGCCAGTAGGGGGCAGGACTTCTGCTGGAAGTTTGGGGGCGGGGCACCTGTCACTTCTTATCTTGGATAAAAGTTGTCCTTATACTACTGTTTCCTTTAGGAAGGTGTATGGGAAAGTGTGGAAGAATGTCGAGGAGATAGGCGATGGAAGCTAGCCAGACCGTTCCGTGGGAAAAGGAGCATCAACAGGGCATGTGGACCCATAGTCACTTAGTTGAGCCTGTGCCAGGGTGGCGCTGCACCTGGGCTTTGAATCGAGAATAACAATGAGCTCAACATGCTTACTGCGCATGTGTATGGTACATAAAAACTTCATCTAGTGCCCCCCCCCCCCCATAGTGTTCCTCACCCTGGACTGACGCTCAGCGGTGCCAGGGATCCCCCGCTCCATTATTGCCTCGATCGGGAAAATGCCGGGGAACCCCCGCTCAGACGCAGAGGTAACAAATGCTCCATATCGACCATCGTATGCCTTGTGTTTGTGTATCCGTCCCTGCCGGGAGTCCAGGCGGTGCCCCCGCCTCACCCTTACACTTGGCGTAGTCGGCAGGATGCACAAACAACAATGCCGTGGCCGAGGAGAGCGAAGGGGGAAGGCGAGCGTCAAGAAGGGACTGCTCGCCTGCGGCTGCCAGGATGGCCCCAGACTGAGCCATGGGGGCCGGCGGCTGCATTGCTTGCCACGCTGGCAGTCCCCGAGGACTGGCCAGAGTTGGCACAGGGGGAAAGTGTTACCCCAAAGGCGGTTGAATCCACTTTACAGGTCATGCCCTTCCGTGCCGCTTCGGAAGCAGCTTGGAAGCTGGCCAGACGATTAGGGTGGGCACTGTTGAGAGGCATTCGAGCCTTAGATAACGAGGTATCCTCTTTGCAGCAACAAGTAAAGGATCTGGAGAAGGACGTTGGAGATTTGCGTGATGCGAAGGCGGTAGCACAGGAGTTGATTATGACCCAAACTGAAAAGAGTCAGGAATTAACCCATAGGGTAGAGCGATTAGCTTTACGGATGGCTAATAGGCGGCGTGGGCATTATGGGAAGGTGCCCGCTACTGTTTCTCAGGTGCGGGCAATTATAACTCGACCCTCCTGGGACCCAGAGGAGTGGGATGGCAATATTTGGAGTACTTCCTCTGACTCGGAGGTTGAATTTGCATTGGAAGGAGAACTGACTACTCCCCAGGTCTGACCTCTTGTGCAATTGAAGGGGGGAGAGACAAATAGATAGGGATACTGTAGAGCAGTCAAGGATTTATACGCCAAAAGATTTATGTGAGTTTTTAACTACTTTCCAGCAGCAGCCCAGGGAGTCTTCATTAGCCTGGTTAGTGAGAGCATGGGATGCAGGTGCTGGATCACTTACTCTTGCAAGAGAGGAGCTGAATTTAATGAGCCCTTTATCGACTGATGCCCAACTACAGTATTATCTTACCCAATTAACTTCTGCACGGGATGGGGAGGAAATGTTTTTGTAGCTCCAACATTATATCAATGGTTGTGCGCGGCTGTGGTAGGTGCTTACCTGTCCACCGGTGAGTTAGCCGCTACAGTGGGGGCTTTGGTAAACAACATAAGGAATTTTGCACTTGTTGGTGAACCAGATACTAGCCAAGGGAGAGCAGTTCGGAATTCCAAGGTGAGAAGATTGGCAGGGACTACTAAATTGAGTGGAAAGCTAACGAGGTGACAGATGTGGACTGATTTGCTGCAGGCAGGGGTATTACATGATGAGATAAATGGTCTTTCTACTGCTGACTTATTTAAACAGTGGTTACCTGCTAATCAGCCCTATCAGACACAGCCTACTGCTGCAGCCACAGTGTGGAAATTGCCAGCCAAAAGACAATGAGGGGGAGGCGGGTCCCCTGCAATACAAGCATCTGTTGTGGCTTGGCATCCAGGGGACTGATGCCCTTATGTACCCCTGAGAATTCGCTGGTGCTCTGGAGGAGAAATTGCTGTGCTTGCTTTAGTAGATACTGGGGCAGAAGTTACCGTACTACACAGTGTGGTAGCTCCGGGGAGGCCACTATCCGTATATGTGGGTTGGAAGGATTGGCCACCCCAGCGGTACAGGCAGTAGTTACGTTAACAATTGGCCAAAAAAAAATAATAATAATTACCCTGGTTTTATTAGCACCGATTCGTGAGTACCTCTTGGGGATTGACGTGTTACTGGGGAGAGATATTCAAACTCTACAGGAGTGGGGGTGGCCTGTAAACCCTGAGAAGGTACAGGGGCCGGACATCAGCGTGTAATTCTTAGGGATAGTCTGGACGCGGCAGACAAAAGCTATCCCTGAGAAAGTGCGCAATACTATTCAACCATACCCTGTTGCCACTGCTGTAAAACAACTACAAGCTTTTGGGGGCCTTCTGGGGTTCTGGCAGACCTTTGTACCCCACTTAGCATATTTAATGCAGCCACTACAGTGTTTGACCACAAAAAAGGGGTAGCCAGTGGCAATGGACTAAAGAGCAGCAGCAAGCCTTTGACCTGTGCAAGGAGGCGGTGGTCCAACATTCCAAGATATTCACTCCATACGAGGGACAACCTTTCGAGCTGGAGGTAACAGTTATGGGGGATACGATGTCTTGGGGGTTGTGGCAGCAATGTGCCCACGCAAGGTGGGAACCTATAGGTTTCTGGTCCTGTTCCCTGCAAGGGGCCACAGCAAATTACACACCTCTGGAGAAACAGCTTTTGGCTGTGGTGTGGGCTTTGCAGGATACTGAAGGACTTACAGGACGTGGCCCGGTGACTGTACACCCCCCCCTCCCCATTCAGGCATGGGTGACGGATGATACAGTCAGGGCCCATGTCGGGGTGGCCCAAGCTGCAACTCAGTGGAAATGGAAACACTGTCTACAAGCCCGGTTTAAGGAGGGGAAAAAGAATATGAGTACCCCACATGCCTTGGGGTACCTTAACCTTGTTAAGGGAAGTATGTTTTGAGCACATGCCTCTATTGTCTGAGCCAGAGGGGCTGCCCCCCCTGCCTTTGCTCCCCCAATAGAGCCATTGCCTGTCCAAGAGGCCCCCTCCTTTTGGGACGTTATCTCCTGAGCAAGTACAAGCCAAACCGACCCTAGCAATCTCTGCTCGGATATCTGTAATGGAAGGGGGGGATTGCCCCCCACATACTCGCCTCTGGGCAGGTAGAATTCTATCCATCTGAGCAACTTACGATTGCTGAACGAAGAGTTATAAGCTTACATTTAAGACTTGACTGCCCTTCACAGTGTGTATGGCTGTTACACCTTTGATACCTGTTAAAATAGCCCCACTCTTATTGACCTCTTCTCAAGATTGATCTTTCCAGGTATCCGTATCCATGCCAGTGAATGTCTCACAAGGAGCACCAATACTGCAAGGAATTCTGACCCACAGTGCCGGAGTGCCTCGAGTTCAGCAAACACCCTCAGTGCACTCTTTAGCCAGTGTGTGGGTACTAACTCCTCAAAAGAAAAAACAACCTGGCACTATTTTAGCAGATGGTCCAGGAGCCACTGCTCTTGTTCTTCCTGATGGCGATACCATGCCTTTGTATCTTCCCATCAACAGGTTATCACGCCAGCATCTGTAAGCTGCCGTTGGAATGTTGCCTCTTGACGACCACGACGGATGCCCTTGATCTACAAGACCATCCAGCTTCCCATGTAAATACATGGATTTGGCCCGCACAAAGATCAGCTAACCTCTCTGCTTTCTGTATTGCAGGAGGACAATCAGTGGATGATGTCTTAACTACATGTTACATAGGTGTACCAGCTCCACTCGAGGTATTGCAGTTATACTTTCAAAAAAAAAATGTTGACATTTCTGTTACTCCCATGAATTTGTACGATTTGGGTATTGTTTCCCAGAAGCTGACACCTTGGGCTTATTCTGTTCATAGAGCTAACACATCTAAAGCAGATACTTGCTTTCGCTTTGTAAATGCTGCCTCTGTTCTGCAGAGTGTAACCCATATGCAGTTAATTTGTAATGACACTATGGATATTACCTATGCGTCTGCTCACCTTATACTACCATTAGGATGGTTCCTTCTGTGTGGCACTACAGCATATACATATGTGCTGGCCAACACCACAGGTGGCCTATGCACTGTAGGTCGTGTTACTTTAAGCATTCCTCCCTTTATGACGGAGCAGCGGAGGACCCCGTAGCATATCCTAAGATGCCGCTTGTAACCGCCATACAAGTTTATTTTCTCATGCAGAAGCTCTAGGCCTATTGTTGAGCCTAGCTGGGATCCCGGGGGTGGTGGCACATTACTGTAAACAGTTAGGGCATGTTGCCTGTGCTTTGGCTCACAGCTTAAATTGGACAGCTAGAGCCATTGCCTCTTTAAATAGGGAATTGGGAGCAGTACGGCAAGGAACACTGCAAAACCACCTAGGGATTGACTGTCTCCTACTGTGAGATAACCACAGACACCGTGACTTCGACGAGATGTGCTGGCTCCACATCACCGATGAATCGGCATCTCTTGAGAATATCAGCCACCTCATACAAGGAGGACTCTTGTCTGTCTCTTGCTTTGTATTATGTTATGTTTTGATTTCATTACTTTGTAAACTCCCTTGCCATCATACCCCATGGCCTTCTGTAGATGGGGACGGCCTGTAACTAGCTTTCCATCGCGGGGGTGGAGTGTATGGGAAAGTGCGGAAGAATGTCGAGGAGATAGGCGATGGAAGCTAGCCAGACCGTTCCGTGGGAAAAGGATCATCAACAGGGCATGTGGACCCGTAGTCACGTGGTTGAGCCTGTGCCAGGGTGGCGCTGCACTTGGGCTTTGAATCAGGAATAACAATGAGCTCAACATGCTTACTGCGCATGTGTATAGTACATAAAAACTTCATCTAGTGTCCCCCCTCGGTGTTCCTCACCCTGTACCGATGCTCAGCGGTGCCAGGGATCCCCCGCTCCATTATTGCCTCCATTGGGAAAACGTCAGGGACTCCCCGTTCAGATGCAGAGGTAATAAACGCTCCATATTGACCATCGTATGCCTTGTGTTTGTGTATCTCTCCCTGCTGGGAGTCCAGGCAGTGCCCCCGCCTCACCCTTACAGAAGGTGTAGTGAGAACACCTGTGGAAGATCTGGTGAGGAGTCAGTGACTGGCAGAGTACGTGGTAGCAGGCCCAGCATGTGAAACTACACACTGACCAAATTCCCATCAGGGCCAGGCATGCATATTCCGTTTTTGTCAATGATGTCTAGCTGCTTCCCGGACAGTAGTTTCTCAAGGTTAGCACAGCTGAGATAAGGAAATGGTTCTAGGAGATTTAAGGGGCCCTTAGAATATGACGAGTTGAGTCCTGCCTGGGCGTCCAACTCATGAGTCCCACCTGTGCCTCCAGCAGCCTCCCATTGTTACAAGACAACCCTGAGAAGCTCAGAAAGAATGTTTGAAGTAGGTAGATTTGGATAACTTCTATCTTAGATAGAATTTGCTTAGCATGAGTAGCCGCACACTTGCTTAGCATGAGTAGCCGCACACTTGCTTAGCATGAGTAGCTAAATTTGCTGAAGCCTTAGGCCGCGCTCCTAGTTCGGTAAGAAAGGGCCTCAGAGCTGGTGCAGGCTGGAAAGATAAGGGAGTTACAAGCAGTCTGCATTCCTGTGCCCCACTCTCCAGAAGGGAGGATGCCAAGGCTGAGAAATAAGGCCTGTTTGGGCGCCAGGACCTTGGGAAGCGAAGCTTCCTCTCACTGTTGAAACAGTGCTGATTAAGGGGTCTGGATTATGTCCTCTTCCTCAGGGCCTTGGGAGATAACACCTACTGACCCAGCTGGGGCAGTGTTAATTGACCAGGACCTTGAGGAGCAGGGGTGGGATTCAGGGAATGAAGAAATCACTAACCAATCAGTGTAAAAGGGAAAGTCGTAAATCTGGCAATTTGTGTGTATAAATGCTACTTGAAAAGTTGGGGGGGGGGGGGTGCTTGATTTGTGGGAAACCACTGTGGCGGACAGATGAATGAATTTTTTGCCTTAAACATTTCTTGGTGCATGGGGTGCAGGCAGGCCATAACCCCGAACAAGCCATCTGTCCCTGGCGGAAACAGGACTGGGCTGCTGCGACCCCCGAGATGGTCTCCCTGCGACCACCCGGAACACACCGAGCCTGCACTGAACGATACCACAGTCGGGCAGAGACTTTGGGATCTGTTTTTAGCACAACTTCTATAAAACTTGCTTGGCATGAGTGGCTAAATTTGCTGAAGCCTTAGGCCGCACTCCCTAGTTTGGTGAGAAAGGGCCCCAGAGCTGGTGCAGGCGGGAATGATAAGGGAGTTACCAGCAATTTGCATTCCTGTGCACTGCTGAAACAGTGCTAATTGCTGGAGTTACCACCTCTTTGTCAAGACCTTGAGAGATGATGGTGGGACCCGAGGAAGGAAGACACACCTATAGGAAGGAAGACACACCTGTCTGCAGAAACTGCAACAGAAAAGATAAGGGAGAAAAGAAACAGCCTGCCTAGGAACAACGATGAGATCCAATAAGGAGCAGGAGACCCCAGACTCAAAAATTACTATTGGTCTGAACTACCACGTGGGGGGGTGGGAAACTTAATTTGAAAAAGCTATAATTGCCCAGGGACCTCTTTGTTCAGGGTCCCTCTTTGGAGGTACCCAACTCGAGCTGTAACCACTGCACGCGTGTCATTCCGAGCTAACCTAGGGTCGGACCCAACTCGAGTTGTAATTACTGCACGCGCACCACCAAAACTTACACCCAGGGTGAAGAGGACCCACCTACCACCAGACGGGAGCCCCCCCACTGCCGAGACTCCCAAAGGAAGAGGACCAACAGGACGCCGCTGGATCCACGGGTGGTGATATCTTTCTCTCTCTCTCTCTCTCTCTCTCTCTCTCTTTCCCCCTCTCTTTTGTTGCATGTTGGTAAGATCTGTTTTTGTCTAGCTAGTTGCAGTATTCGCCATTGAATTATCCTATTTGACCACATGCCTTATCTTTGTGTTAATAAATCTTAAAACTGGTTGGCTGGTGTCGTTTCACCTTAATTCAGTCCAAGGGCATCACGAACTTGGTCGTTTGGCCCCAAGGGGAGGGAGGTCGTCCTGAACGACTCCTTTCGGGCCGCGACATAATTGGCGTAGTCGGCAGGATGCCCTTGAGATACTGAACCTACCAGAAGGGACCAGGGCCCTTAGCGTGGCCCCTTCCTTGGGAAGTGCCTGCCAGGAGCGGGGACAGAGGATCTTGTTGTAAAGATCCACACTGGGTACGTGAACCCACAGTAGGCTGAATAATTTGGAGTACAGAGGATCTTGTAAAGATCCACACTGGGTACGTGAACCCACAGTAGGCTGAATAATTTGGAGTACAGAGGATCTTGTTGTAAAGATCCACACTGGGTACGTGAACCCACAGTAGGCTGAATAATTTGGAGTACAGAGGATCTTGTTGTAAAGATCCACACTGGGTACGTGAACCCACAGTAGGCTGAATAATTTGGAGTACAGAGGATCTTGTTGTAAAGATCCACACTGGGTACGTGAACCCACAGTAGGCTGAATAACTTGGAGTAGTCTCCTTTTGTGTTGTGTGATAGTTGTTGTCGGGATCGATTTGAGGATCCGACAATGGAGGATAATCCTCTCTTTGAAAAATTGAAGGGCTATAAAGCCCTGCCCTCTCTTCCTGGCATGGCTTGGGCCCAAAACAATTGGCATGACTCAAAGGCGGTGGCAGATAGGATCACTCTTTTGGCAAAGGAACGAAAACTACAAACCGGGAAAGGAAAAGCGACAGTTTGTGCTGTTTTAGGGGCGGCACTAATTGCTGCCCAGAGGGAGAGGCAAGGTGATAAAGAGACAATTGAGTCCTTGCAAGAACAGATAAGAAACTCGCAGAGTCGAGACAAAGAGACAATTGAGTCTTTGCAAGAACAGGTGAGAAACTTGCAAAGTCAACTCGCTGCTGAGCGCAACCATACTCAGCGACTTCAAACAATCTTATCGGATTCATTAGACCGAGAGAGAATCCTGCGGTCTGAACTGGAAGAAAACAGGCGGGGGTGTGATGATAGTGAACTGGGATTCTCGAATTTGGCAAAACTAGACGGAAAACAGGCATCTGATCTAAAATCCATATATCCAATTAAAGAATTAGAAGAGAGCAGGAACCTCTTTTATCCTGGAGATGGGAACATAGTAATGAGACCCTTGATTAAAACTGAAACCATTGATAATGGTCAAGGGGGTATTCAACAACATACCACGCGTATTATCCCCTATTCCCCTCAGGACTTGGCTAAAATACAGGAAAAATACTCCCGGGGCTCCCGGGAAACTGAAACTGAGTATGTGTGGAGAGTCTCCCTCACTGGGGGGGATCGCATTCTGCTGAGCGAAGATGAGGCTAGAGGATATTGGGGACCCGGAGTCTTCCTAACCACAAATGATAATAGGGAACCATGGTCCTTGACCCAGAGGGTAGCCTACTGGGCAGGAGGATTAGACCCAATGGAAAGAGGAGACCCTTTTTCTATTAAAACACCCACAGCGGGCCACATTCTGGAAAGCGTGCAGAAAACTGCTTGCCTCCAATTGATGCATGACCGTTTGCTGCTTCCGCAGCAGCCCTCCCCCATGCAGTGTGTGGCAGACCCCGAGAGGTTACATCCTCTGATCAGGGGACTTCCTGATGCTTTAAAGCTATATGCTGTTCAGCTGCAAGACCGATTACGAGCTCTCCGACCGAGGGGAAGGGGAGGCTCCCCTGACATGACTTGGGGGGAAGTGGCACAGGAACTAATTAATTACGGAAGGCGTATGGGGTTCACTGGCCAGGGGGAAACAAAGCATAAAGCAGAAATAAGAAGAGTTGAGGAAGGTGGGAGGCAACATAAATCGCCGCGACCCCCACATCCTGGGAAACCGGTACGGGTGTCGGGTAGCAGGAGACAATTATTGTGGGCAGAAGGCATTTCAAAGGGAATTCCCAGAGAAGTCATGGATAGGTTACCAACTCCCAACCTGGAAAGTTTGGTAAGAAGTTGGGACAGGATAAGGGGAACCCCATCTTCCTCAAATCCCAAAGATCCTGCTCCCTTATCCCAAGAACCTAGAGTAGTAACCCCGTCTGCACCCCAGGACATTGATCTGATTGATTTTAAAAGCCCGGAGTCGGGAAAACCCCCCAAGCTGTCCCTTTTAAGTGAGCCGGGGAACGGCCAGTGGGTCCACTTAAGGAGGCTCACAGAAAACAGCAGAGGAGACTTGTTGATAACTTTCCCACTAGGGCCCTTTAAAACTCCAGTTACTTTCTTAGTAGACACTGGGGCCCAGATATCAGCCCTTCGGAAGGATATTGCTGATAACAATGGAATAGTGGCCGATAAGAAACCAATCTGGGTCACTGATGTTTTTGGTAATTCTAAACCACAACCGACAGCCCGAATTAAATGCTGGCTGCCAGGTGATGAATCTCCAGTTGAAACCACAATGATACTAGGAGATTTGCCAACAAATATTATGGGACTTGACCTACTAAAAGGCCGTACCTGGGTAGACTTGGGAGGAAAAGAGTGGACATTTGGACTCCCTGTAGCCTTGACGAGGCTGCTTCAGTCAGCACCCGCACTTCCTCCTTCAAAAATAATCAATGTCAAACCCTATGCTCTGCCATTAGGAGCAAGGGAGGGAATTGCCCCTGTAATAACTGAATTACGAGAACAGGAGATAATTATTCCCACTCACTCACCCTGTAACTCCCCTGTGTGGCCAGTCTGTAAACCAAACAGAAAGTGGAGATTGACAATTGATTATCGGCAATTAAATAACAATACAGGCCCATTGATGGCAGCTGTGCCAAACATTGCTGAATTAATAGCGACTATCCAGGAGAAGTCCCACCCCGTGATGGCAACAATCGATGTCAAATACATGTTTTTTATGGTCCCTTTGCAGCCTGAGGACCAAGAGCGTTTTGCCTTCACGTGGGAGAGACAGCAATACAAGTTCACTCAACTACCTCAGGGGTACAAGCATCCCCCTACGCTAGCACAAGAGCTCGAAACTGTCCCCATACAGGTGGGAGTCAAAATTTATCAATACATAGACGGCGTGCTCATGGGAGGGAGCCAGGTAGAGGACGTTGAGAGAACACAGTGCAACATTATTGCTCACCTAGAGCAGACAGGGCTGACAATTCCGTCTGAAAAGATCCAAACTCCCTCCAGTGAAGTAAAATTTTGGGGAATCTGGTGGAGGGGGGGGATGACCTGCATTCCCCCGGATACCCTGTCCTCATTAGACTCAATTAAAATGCTGGAGTCCAAAAAGGACCTGCAACATGCTCTAGGGCTGCTCGTATTTTGGAGGAAGCACATTCCTGATTTTTCAATTATTGCCAGGCCATTATATGACGCTGAAAAACAGTACACTACATGGGAGAAGGGGATGTTTGTAGTCAGCCTCACCCTAAGGGAGGCTGAACGAGCTATTCGAAAGCAACCCATAGTTCTCCAAGGTCCGTTTAAGGTGACCAAAGCAGTCCTGGCAGGGACCCCGCCCCCTGACGGGGTGGCTCAGAGAGCCTCTGTACGAAAATGGTACACACAAATACAGCACTATTGCAAAGTCTTCTCCGTAACAGAGGGAGCTGCTAAAGTTTTAAATATACAAGATGAGGCAGACTTGAATAAAGAAACCCCCCAACTCCCCTCTGTAATTCTAGTAGCTCCCCCATTTTCCAATCAGATCCTAAATGCTTCCTCAAAGCAGAAAGGGAAAACCTGGAGATACCAGGCTGTGGCGCTGCAAGTGAGGACTAAGGAGCAGATCATTACAGAGGGAGAGGGCAGTGCACAGGTGGGAGAGCTGGCTGCAGTGTGGAGCGTATTCCAATGCAAAGGCCAGGCTACCTCCCCTGTACACATCTACATGGACTCATATATGGTGTTCAAAGGCTGCCCGGAATGGCTTCCTTTTTGGGAGCAAAACTGCTGGGAGGTTAATAGAATAATAAATATACTTGGAGAGCAAAAGATGCTAGTGGGAAAACCCACAAGATTCACACAAAATGGATTATTCCCTCCTTCTGACCTGAGGAGCGAGTTTGTTCTTATTTATGTTTTCAAGGGTGGTGGTCTGACCAAGATGCACCTACTGCTCTGGACCATCCAGATTCAAGGATGCATCCATGAGGGCGACGAACAACCACTCCCTCTACCTTCCCCCAACTCATTTAATCTCTTCGAGAACAACGAGTTCGTGTTGCTGGTGAAAGCAGTAAGCCAAACTTTCAATTTAAGCCACTGCTGGGTTTGCGGAGGACCGCTAGGGTTATCAAGCTGGCCGTGGATGTCCACATCCCTCACCCCAGACCAGATCGTAAGCAATTACAGCGAAACCGCGGATGACACGTGGAACGACGGTGGGACCTGGCCAATTCAGTTCCCAGCCATGGGACAATATTGTTTAAATTGTACCCAGGAGGGAGGGATTGAAGTGGGGGAAAGTCAATGGACACTCACTTGTAAGCTACTCGATAAAGACAGGAATCTCCAGCTATGGATGTGGCTCAATGAAACGGGGCACAATTGGGGACTTGAGGGATACTGGTCAAACAAAAATGAAACTGTAACTCACCAACGACCCAATTATCCCCCTTACAAGCGAACCTGCGAATGGAAAGACACTTCTGGGGCTTGGTATTATACCGGCCAAATAGGTGATGGGGCAACCACATTTTTCAGCCCTCTGGGCGACAGAGACACAACTTACTTTCAATTCCCACCAGGGATAAACGGGCCATTTGCTCAGGGCATTGGAGCTAAGAAGGGGCATTATTGGATCTGCAGACACACAGCATATACATTTTTACCCGCGGGGTGGTCGGGAATTTGTTATACAGGGATTATCAGACCTTTGTTTTTCCTTTTACCAGAAACAGGCGGACCTTGGTTAGGCATAAAAGTATATGATAACCTCGGAGACAGAAGGGTTGCCCGTAAGACGCGATCCATTAAGGTAGATTTGGGTGAGATGCAAAAATGGGGAAATAATGAGTGGCCTCCTGAACGAATAGTTCAACATTACGGGCCTGCAACCTGGAATCCTAATGAACTAATATCGGGGGCAAGAGAATCAATTTACAACCTAAAAGTGGCTCTAGAAATTATTACCAACAAAACCGCTGATGCAAAAGATCTTTTAACTCTGCAGTCCCAACAGATGCGGACGGCAATCCTTCAGCACCGCATGGTTTTAGACTATCTGTTAGCTGAAGAGGGAGAGGTGTGTGGGAAATTAAATATTTCCAACTGTTGTTTAGAAATAGATGATGTAGGGGAGGTAGTTCTCCAGTTAACCAAAGATATCAGAAAAATAGCCCATGTCCCCGTCCAAACCTGGAACGGCTGGAGTGGCAATTTGTGGTCCTGGTTACCGGGGGCACCGTGGGTGAAACAGTTAATATTGTATTTGTTAGGTGCAGTTGCCGCTTTAATGTTTTTACCTTGTACAATTCCTTGCTTTGTTCAATTAATCCGACATGCAATTTGTTCCTACCACCTCACCCGACGGCATAAAGAAAATCCGTGCCATCTATCGGCCACAGCCAACCACAGTACCCATCATTTAAACCCATTCCCAGTTTACACTGAAGGAGGAAATTGCATATTGACATCCATACCGCATTTGCCAGCTGTTATACCTGTTGTAACAATCACTTACCTTCGTTAACTCAATTTTGATGTGTGTTCTGTGAAGTTAAAAGTTGCTAAAATTGTTAAAGCATGAGCTTGCATTGGGCAACACCTCTGTGTAACCACTGTTAAGCACCTTTTACCTGAACCTGTATTGTTCCTTTTACTCTTCCCATGACTTGTTCTACCCTTTCTATACTTCTTTCTGATATCTCATATCACCACTGTGGATGAAGACTTCAGGAAGGAGACGTACCAATCAATGTTTAAGTCACGGGGTGGTGTGGCGGACAGATGAATGAATTTTTTGCCTTAAACATTTCTTGGTGCATGGGGTGCAGGCAGGCCATAACCCCGAACAAGCCATCTGTCCCTGGCGGAAACAGGACTGGGCTGCTGCGACCCCCGAGATGGTCTCCCTGCGACCACCCGGAACACACCGAGCCTGCACTGAACGAGACCACAGTCGGGCAGAGACTTTGGGATCTGTTTTTAGCACAACTTCTATAAAACTTGCTTGGCATGAGTGGCTAAATTTGCTGAAGCCTTAGGCCGCACTCCCTAGTTTGGTGAGAAAGGGCCCCAGAGCTGGTGCAGGCGGGAATGATAAGGGAGTTACCAGCAATTTGCATTCCTGTGCACTGCTGAAACAGTGCTAATTGCTGGAGTTACCACCTCTTTGTCAAGACCTTGAGAGATGATGGTGGGACCCGAGGAAGGAAGACACACCTATAGGAAGGAAGACACACCTGTCTGCAGAAACTGCAACAGAAAAGATAAGGGAGAAAAGAAACAGCCTGCCTAGGAACAACGATGAGATCCAATAAGGAGCAGGAGACCCCAGACTCAAAAATTACTATTGGTCTGAACTACCACGTGGGGGGGTGGGAAACTTAATTTGAAAAAGCTATAATTGCCCAGGGACCTCTTTGTTCAGGGTCCCTCTTTGGAGGTACCCAACTCGAGCTGTAACCACTGCACGCGTGTCATTCCGAGCTAACCTAGGGTCGGACCCAACTCGAGTTGTAATTACTGCACGCGCACCACCAAAACTTACACCCAGGGTGAAGAGGACCCACCTACCACCAGACGGGAGCCCCCCCACTGCCGAGACTCCCAAAGGAAGAGGACCAACAGGACGCCGCTGGATCCACGGGTGGTGATATCTTTCTCTCTCTCTCTCTCTCTCTCTCTCTCTCTCTCTCTTTCCCCCTCTCTTTTGTTGCATGTTGGTAAGATCTGTTTTTGTCTAGCTAGTTGCAGTATTCGCCATTGAATTATCCTATTTGACCACATGCCTTATCTTTGTGTTAATAAATCTTAAAACTGGTTGGCTGGTGTCGTTTCACCTTAATTCAGTCCAAGGGCATCACGAACTTGGTCGTTTGGCCCCAAGGGGAGGGAGGTCGTCCTGAACGACTCCTTTCGGGCCGCGACAACCACCGAGCACCCAGGCTTGCGCAACTCTGAAATAAATAAACAAATGTCTCTCCTGAGTGTGTAATTATTGGCTCATTGCACACTGGGCAACGAATCCGCTTTTCGGACAACAGTTTTTCTGGCACCCCAGATGGGACTCTCGCTGTAAAGCCTTGCCCGGATCGTCTTGCCAGTTCCGGCGGGGAGACACTGCTCATCGGACTCCAGCGCGCACCGACCGTTTTGTTCGGGGACTCCGTGAGCACCCTCCCTGGTCGGAACAGGTAAGCGACTCAAAGGTGCAACGCAGTAATTATTAAGAGACATTGCATAAAGGGTATGATACAAGGGTAATTGGTTGTGGTAACCAAAGGAAAGCTTTGTACACGTTTGGACAGTGACGACTGGAGTGTACGAAAGCGTAATTGGTAAGAACGTTCTTTTAAGGGTAATAATATGGGAACAGGACAATCTGTGGGGGTATCCTCCTGTTCTCCTTTAGGATGCATCCTGAAACATTGGAGTAAGTTTGGTGGGAATCCTTTAACAAGGAGAAAATTAAAGGAATACTGTACTCAGTGGTGGCCAATGTATAAACTGGAGGATGAGGAAAAATGGCCAGAAATGGGAACGCTAAACTATAATACAATCTTGCAACTTATGTTGTTTTGCAGAAGACAGAACAAATGGGATGAGGTCCCATATGTAGATTTGTTCTTCTCTCTGAGAAATGATCATGAAACTAGAAAAAAATGTAAGCTGTTGATCTCTGACTCAAATGTGTTAATGATGATGGGAAACAAAGAGAAAATGCCTTGGTGTTGCTCTGCTTGTAGCATTGGGAAAAGATGTTTAAAAGCGGGTGATGAGGAAGAGGATGTACAATTATTGGTCTCTCCTGAAAGAGATCAAGATAGTGTCGATAGCAGAAATGAGGGAAGTGAGGCATGTAGCCCCATTGCAGGCAGAACTCGGGCTACTCGGGCTCAACATCCCGCGATTCAGGCCCCGCTGCGTCAAGCAGTCGGACCAGACGGGATGCCTGTGTATGTGAAGGTCCCTTTTTCAACTACAGATTTAATGAATTGGAAGGAGTCTGCCGGGTCGTACCGAGAAAATCCAGAGAAAATGTATCAGTCCTTTAAAATGATAATTGAGAATCATAATCCAGATTGGCAGGATTTACAGGTGCTTTTAAATACTTTGCTTTCACCTGAGGAGAAAAGAATGGTATTAGACAAAGCTCAAGAGGAGAATGAAAGACAAAATGCCAGAGACGGACCAGACCGTTTTATGCCGGCCCGGGAACCGGGTTGGGATCAAAACACAGGGGCAGGCAGGTTAATGACTAAACAGTACCAACAGTTAATATTATATGGGGTAAAGCATGGAGTGCCTAGGCCCAAAAATATTACAAAACTATATCAAGTCGCACAGGGTAAGACTGAGGATCCCTCGGCATTTTACGAGCGGTTATGTGAAACTGCCCGAAAATGGACAGACTTGGATCCCGAGGACGAAGCAAATAAAATGACTTTTACTACATTATTTGTAGGACAATCAGCACCAGATATAAGGAGAAAGCTTCAGAAAGTAGATGGTATGTCGGGGATGTCAATATCGCAATTAATAGAAATTGCATATAAGGTGTACAATAACAGGGAAGAAGTAGAGAGAAAGGAAAAACAAAAGGAGAAACTGAAAGATAAGAGGCAAAATGCTGCAATCTTGGCAGCTGCATTTGCCCAGGCACAAACTCCCTCTCAGGGAAGGGGTTTTCCGAAAGGACAAGGACGTGGAAGAGGGTATAGAGTAAGAGGGAATTTGGGAAATAGAATTCCGCTAAGGAGAGATCAGTGTGCAATTTGCAGGGGGAAGGGGCACTGGAAAAATGAGTGCCCGAAGAGACAAACAGATCATTGGGAACCTCAGTCTGCATCTGTTCCAGAGGCAGATTTGCTCATGATTGGTACAGAGGATTCAGACTGACGGGGACCAGGGGTTGAGGAATTGGATTCCCCAGCCGAACCCCTGGTTTCAGTAAAGCTGGGGAACGAAACAGTTAAATTTTTAGTAGACACTGGAGCAGCATACTCAGTACTAAATAGCTGTAAGGGACCAATGAGTAAATTCTCTATGCCAGTAATTGGGGCCACGGGAAAGCGAGAGGTCAAACCTTTCTGTCAACCAATTAAATGTGAAATAGGAAATAGGGTGTTAACACATGAATTCTTATACATGCCAGAATGCCCATTACCCCTAATGGGGAGGGATTTACTGAATAAACTGGGGGCACAGATAACCTTTGATCAAAACAAAGTTAAGGTGCGCATTCCACAAAGTAACGCCTGGAAGGCACAAGCATATATGTTGCAGAAAGCACTGGATTCCGAACAGGTGGAGGATGGACCAAGCGAAGTTCCCTCTGAAGTAATGGACGCAGTAATCCCTTTTGTGTGGGCAACGGAGAAACCTGGAAGAGCCAGATGTGCAGAACCGGTAAAGGTGGAATTAAAACAAGGAGCCAAACCGGTAAGGCGAAAACAGTATCCCATGAAGTTAGAGGCCCGTGTTGGACTGGAGCCTATGATTAATAATTTCTTAAAGTATGGACTGTTGCGAGAATGTCAGTCCGAGTAAGGGCACCAGGCTTTGGGAGTGCTTGTACAGACTTTAGGAAATTGGAAAATACCTGTGGCTTACTTTTCAAGACAGCTGGATAAAGTGAGTGCAGGGTGGCCAGGATGCCTCAGAGCAGTTGCAGCTGCTGTGCTGTTAATACAAGAGGCACGAAAATTGACGTTGGGACAAAAGGTGACTGTTTATGTGCCACATGCTGTTGCAGCAGTTTTAGAACAAAAAGGGCATCACTGGTTATCCCCAAGTAGGATGGTGCAGTACCAGGCAGTGATACTTGAGCAAGAAGATGTAACCATGAAGGTGTCTAATACCCTTAATCCGGCATCTTTATTACCACTTCATGAAGAGGGGAGGTTGGCTCATGACTGTCTGCAAACTATTGAGCGAGTATATTCCAGCCGTCCAGATTTGAGAGATATTCCGTTGCAGAATCCAGACTGGGAATTATTTACCGATGGAAGCAGTTTTATAATAAAGGGAGAAAGAAGGGCTGGATACGCTGTTGTCACTTTGGAAGGAGAAATCGAAGCGAGATTGCTACCAGCAAATACATCAGCCCAGAAAGCAGAACTGATTGCTTTAACCCGGGCTCTGGAATTATCAGAGGGAAAACGAACTAATGTGTTTACAGATTCAAAATACGCCTTTGGGGTTATACATGCCCATGGCGCAATTTGGAAAGAAAGAGGATTGCTATCTTCTCAAGGGAATCCTATGAAATACAGTAAGGAGATTATGGGACTACTCAAAGCAGTTAATAAACCCAAAGAAATAGCAGTAATGCATTGCAAAGCGCACCAGTCCGCACAGACTGACATAGTTAAAGGGAACAAAAGGGCCGATGAGGCTGCAAAAAGGGCAGCATTATCCGTGTCGGTGGCAGCCTTAGTTCCAGAAAGAATGTTAAAAATGGAAATTCCAGTATACACTGAAAAAGAAAATAAATTAGCAGAAATACTGAAATGCATAAAAACTCCCGAAGGATGGTGGGTGACATCTACTGGACAATGTGTGGTAACTTTGCCGATAATGAAGAAGCTGATGAAGCAAATACATGACAGCACCCACATGGGAGCCGAGTCACTGGTTGAAACAGTTAAAAGATTTGCTGTGGGAGTCAGTATGCTAATAATTGCAAAGGGTATTACACAAAAATGTGAAATCTGTCTTAGAAATAATCCCAAGATTCAGAAGAAGCCCCCCCCAGGGGAAGTAAAAAGGGGCTTCATGCCCGGGGATTACTGGCAAATTGATTTTTCTGAATTACCAAAATGTAATGGATATAAATATTTGTTGGTAATTGTTGACACCTTTTCAGGATGGCCTGAGGCTTTCCCGTGTCGTACCAATAAAGCCAGGGAAGTAGTAAAAATGTTATTAAAAGAAATTATACCAAGATTTGGGGTACCAGAAGGGTTTTCTTCAGATAGGGGACCTCATTTTATAGCAGAAATAGTACAGCAAATCTCAAAAATACTACAAAATTAAATGGGACTTACATACCCCCTGGAGGCCACAATCCAGTGGAAAAGTGGAAAGAATGAATCAAACAATTAAGAGACAGGTAGGAAAATTGTGTCAGGAGACTCAGATGAAATGGACTGATGTTTTACCTCTGGCATTATTAAGAATCAGAATAACCCCAAGGGTTAGGGAGAAAGTTAGTCCATTTGAGATTCTGTATGGTAAACCTTACACTGTAAATCTAACTGGAAATGAAATTCAAATGCACGTTAAGGGCGATCAAATTTTAAGTGATTATCTCTTGTCTATGGCAAAGGTTCTTACTTCTCTCCGTAGGTACATCCAGTTAAGATCTCCTGTACTTTTAGATTCACCTGTACATTCATTCCAGCCGGGAGATCAAGTGTATCTTCGGACCTGGAAGGACAAGCCATTGGTAGAAAAGTGGAGAGGACCGTATCTTGTACTGCTAACAACAAATACTGCTGTGAAACTGCAGGGAATTGATTCCTGGATCCACTACACCCGAGTGAAAGCAGTACCTCGAGAGACGTGGAAAGCTGAACAAGTTCAACCTTTAAAGTTAAAAATATATAAAGATATATGAGTGGTATTGGAAGCGAATCGGTTTTAAATTTAGATTGTATTCAGGGAAGAATTGCTTTAATCTGTTTGTTAGGAATAGGGTTAATATTGTTGTTATGGTATCTGTGTAAAAATGATGTTCTCCCAAATAACCAGGGGAGAAATGTGGTGGTTAGCTTTTCTAGGTTGCCTGAGCCAAACAATTAAAGGGAATCAGGAAGGATTTTGGGGTCACAATCTCCATTTGGAAGTAATTACGAAATCTATGAAGATAGTTAACCAGAGGGATTGCTGGGTGTGTACCCACTTCCCTGAACATTCCAACAAGGGCTTCCCCCTAATTGGAGTGCCTCTTAATTTTTCCTTTATGGAATTTATGAAACAGATAAGAAATGATAGTGATCAAACGAAATATGATGAAACAACCGAACAGGAATGGGAAGTCCAGAGTGTGACAGGAGATTATTATCAATGTATCCGAAGATGTAATAATAGTAATAGATGGTGGGGAAAAAACTGTACCCTATGGAAAGCAACCAATCAACTGTACTGGAGCCATTAAGATAAAAGGTTATAAAAATTACTCTCATATACCTGAAATAAGTTATAAGTGGCCAAGTAAGGAACTAAATGGGTGGCGTGTTCCGAAAGGTAGTGGATGGTATTGGTTGTGTGGGAACAAGGCACGAAAAGTGCTACCTCCTAATTGGTCAGGGACGTGTACTTTAGGGGCAATAATCCCTAATGTTACTATAAGAAAAGAATTGAGTAATAAATATCAAAAATCCTGGCTAAGAACATTCATGAGGAGACAAAAGAGGGTCAATAATCCTTTAATAGATCGACCTACTAGGTTTCAGTCATTCGTAAGGTGGCTGTTTCCACAATTGGGAGTGAGTGAACTTGAAAAAGCAATAGTAAATATTTCAGCAGTTATTGAAAAAAATAGGGAATAAAACCTCTGATGCCATTGCAGCTTTACAAGAGGAGGTTTCAGAAATTGCTAAAATAAGTACCCAAAACAGGATGGCTCTAGATATGTTATTGGCATCTCAGGGAGGAGTATGTACAGTAATAAACACTAGTTGCTGTGTATATGTGGATCAAAGCGGGAGAATTTCTACCGATCTAAATGAAATCTGGAAGCAGACTGAAATCTTACATGGGGTTCAGAAAGATGATACTTCTTTCGGATTTGAAGAAACATGGAAATGGTTGACTTCCTGGTTCCCTGATGTGAGCTCATGGGTTAAAAAATGTTTAACAATTTTGGGAATGGTGCTAGTAGTTTTTGTATGCGTTTATGTAGTGATTCAATGCATTTCTAAGTGTTTTAGAAAACTAATATGGGAAAGATTTTAAAAGAGTGAGACTAATATGAAAATGATCATATAAGTCTCAAAGGGGGGAATTGTTACAAGACAACCCTGAGAAGCTCAGAAAGAATGTTTGAAGTAGGTAGATTTGGATAACTTCTATCTTAGATAGAATTTGCTTAGCATGAGTAGCCGCACACTTGCTTAGCATGAGTAGCTAAATTTGCTGAAGCCTTAGGCCGCGCTCCTAGTTCGGTAAGAAAGGGCCTCAGAGCTGGTGCAGGCTGGAAAGATAAGGGAGTTACAAGCAGTCTGCATTCCTGTGCCCCACTCTCCAGAAGGGAGGATGCCAAGGCTGAGAAATAAGGCCTGTTTGGGCGCCAGGACCTTGGGAAGCAAAGCTTCCTCTCACTGTTGAAACAGTGCTGATTAAGGGGTCTGGATTATGTCCTCTTCCTCAGGGCCTTGGGAGATAACACCTACTGACCCAGCTGGGGCAGTGTTAATTGACCAGGACCTTGAGGAGCAGGGGTGGGATTCAGGGAATGAAGAAATCACTAACCAATCAGTGTAAAAGGGAAAGTCGTAAATCTGGCAATTTGTGTGTATAAATGCTACTTGAAAAGTTGGGGGGGTGTGCTTGATTTGTGGGAAACCACCGAGCACCCAGGCTTGCGCAACTCTGAAATAAATAAACAAATGTCTCTCCTGAGTGTGTAATTATTGGCTTATTGCACACCGGGCGACGAATCCGCTTTTCGGACAACACCATCAGCGACACCTCCGTGCGGTGCCCAGGGCTCCCTGTGCAGCTTGGAGTGTAAGAAGTCCTTTATTAAATCTATCCTGTTTAACCCCTCATGAACCTTGAGTGTTTCTCTCCACCGGTATCCGACCCTCTCTTGCCCACCTTGCGGTCAGAGAAGGCTATACCCAACAGGGTAAGTAAATCCCTTCCTCCCATTGACAGTGGCAAGGCCACAGGAAGAGACTGAAAAGAATCACTAGAAGAAGGGACAAGGAAGAGATGTTGGAGAAGAGGGAGTCTGCCTTGCAGCTTGTGAGCATCCCCTTTCTGTGGAAAACTACACCAACGTCATTAAGAATCATTGAGAGGTTTTTGAGCTCATTAGCACACTAGGACTTGAGTTCCTCACCAGACCCTGGAAAGCTTAATCTAAAGTTGCTCCCCTCCTGTCCCCTAATTTAATCAAAACTCCCTGGAGATGGAAAGCCACAGGTTTTCAAAAGTGTCCAACACCTCAAGTTAAACTGGGGACAGACTTTTTTCAAACAACTCAGGTCCTACAGGTATCACACTGGCATCTGACATTTCCCTCCTGATTTAACTTAAAGCCAGGTTTTCACAGGGACTCGCTTCCTCTTTCAACATCGAAATGAATGGCCAAGTTTTCACTAACAACCTCTGATATACTGCATGATCTTGGAGGGAGGGGGAACTGGGCCAGTGAGAACTCCATTCTAGTGTTAGGGGAAGGTGTGACCCCATCTCCAAGTGCTGAGTACTTAGCAATTTCATTTCAGATATCCTGACAAAAATCAGGCCAGAGGAGGCTCACCCAAAGTCACACAGGGGGTAGAACCCTGGCTCAGCGGGCAACGGTGGAAAAAAGCCACAAAGGAATGACACTTGATCTACATTCCACCAAGTGCCTGTTGACTCAAAACAAAAGATAGTGCTTCCAAAAGAAGGTTTGGCCTTTATTTAACTGACTGCTCCCTGGCCTTGTGTTTTATGAATGGAGCAGGAGGTGCAGCCAGCAGGAGGGCCATCAAGAAGATTAGGAGGCTGGAGCACATGAAGTAGGAGAGGCTGACAGCTGCATTTGTTCAGCCTCAAGAAGAAAAGGGGGGGGGGGGGAGAGGAGGAAGGATATAATTGCTGTCTACAGCTACCTAATGGGAGGCTATAGAGAAGATGGAGTCAGGCTTTTCTTGGAGATTGTAGTGATCTTAACTGGAAGACTATCGTACATTGAGGAGTTAGTGATCCACATAACAGTTGACCTGAATAGGCGCAGGCCTGTGTTGTGCTGCATGTGTTGCTCGAATAGAAGTAGCATTAAAGGAAGATGGCATAGGTAAGTATTAGAGGAGCCTCATACCTGTCTGATAACCAAGCTTAACAGCTGTATTCTAGTGTTTCTAACAGTTAACCCTATATAATGCATGGTCCTAAGTAAGGTGCTAACACCTTCCCTTGAAAGGAAAGGAAAGAAAGAAAGAGAAGATGGTAAAATCTGTGCATAAATATATCAACTGCTGATTTAAGCTTAAGTGTAAAGTTGTCTGTTTATTATAGAGAAGATGGGGGGGGGGGGAGATGGATGAAACAAAAAAGGGTGACTGAGTGTAGAGAGAATACCTGTGGAAGATCTGGCAAGGAGTCAGGTGACTGACAGAGTACATGATAGCAGCCCCTGTGTCAGCTCTTTTGAAACTGACCAAAACCGGTCAGGGCCCAGCATGCGTATCTTGTTTTGTCAATAATGTCTAGCTGCTTTGCAGTCAGTAACTACTCAAGCTTTGCATAGTTGAGAAAAGGAGTTGAGAAGTTGAGAAAAGTGAGCCCCGCCTGGGTGTTTGACCCATCCATCCAGCAGCCTCCCATCGGCAGCTCCTCTGTGCAGTTCCCAGGGCTACCTGCACAGTTTGGAGTATCAGTCAGTCCTTCATTAAATCTACTTTGTTTAACCCTTCACATGTCCTAAATGTCTCTCTACGCCTATATCTGACCCTCCTTACTCTCACGTTTTTGGTGTAGTCGGCAGGATACTGGCATGGAGGTGTGGAGATGCCTCTTCAGGGGTGAAAGGACAAGGGGGAGGCGGGGAGCCACATTCCCGGGTGGCCGGCTACGGGTCGATGGGCACCTGTGGCTCACAAGCTAGCGGGGTGGGTCGCCCCCGCAGCATGGCCGGAGCTTGAAAGTGAGCCGGGGGTAACCCCGGATAGGCTAGAGGAATTGATCTCCAAGCTCTGACTGGAAAAAGGAGGGAGTGAAAGGCAGCAGGGAATCTGGGGTGGATTTTACTGGCTGTGCTCCACACCCTGGACAAGGAGCAGCACCAGTGAATTGGGCAGTTGGACAGTGATCTCCAAGCTGCTAAAGAGGCTCACCAACTGTGACTGCAAAGCGGGCAAGAGAGGGTCCGACACCAGCATAGAGAGAGACACTCAAAGTTCATGAGGGGTTAAACAGAGAAGATGTAATAAAGGACTTGCATTCCAAGGTGCATGGGGAGCCCCGGGAACCGCGCGGAGGGGTCACTGATGGGAGGCTGCTGGAACGCACGGGTCGGATGCCCAGGCAGGACTCACCCTGTGTATCCCAAGGGCCCCCTTTTTTCTACTAGGACTATTTGCTTATCTCAGCTGCGTTAACCTTGAGTAACTACCAGCCGGGAAGCAGCTAGACATTGTTGACAAAATGGAATATGCATGTGTGGCCCTGATGGGAATTCAGTGTGTAGGGAGCACACTCTGGGGCTGTTATCACATACTCTGCCAGTCACTGACTCCTCGCCAGATCTTCCACAGGTGTTCTCACTACACCAGCTGACCCAAGAGGTGGTAACCACAACTGTATATCAAGCTGGAACACTGATGTGCCATTATGGCCGCCCTCTTTGCAAATCGCTGGCGGCAACAAGGGGGGGAGGGGAGATGTCCATCCCCTGGCAGTTCGGGCACTGGTGCGAAAAGAGGATTTGGATCCGTAAACTTGGGATGGTAATATCTGGGACTCCAATGAGCCCCCCCCCCCAGTTCGTAGTCAGACATAGAGCATGAAGGGGAGGTAGCTGCCTGGCCGGTGGTAGGGCAAGCAGCTTACCAGACCAAATGCAGGCAATATGCAAGGGCTCACCACTATTTGTGATTTTTAAAGCATCAGAGATGCAGGATATGCAAGGATGTGATAGACAAAAGCCCCGTGAAGGGTTATTAGAATGGCCGTTAAGGTTGTGGGATGATGGGGCAGATGCCGTTCATTTTACCAAAGAAGAACTTGATAGAATGAGGGCTCTCCCCCAGGATGCCATGCTGTACAACACTCTCCGTAACATGCAGCAGCAAAACCAAAATGTTTTCCCACAGCACATCCCTGGGGATCAGCAGCGTGGGCAGTTTGGTCCTGGCTAAGAACTCTGTGAGCTTCCTCCTCCGATTTTGTCATAGCAACCCACTCATGCTCCCATACAGATCTGATGCTAAAGCCCGCTCTCTTTAGGTGGTCCATCTTTTGTTGTGGCATGTAATACAAATATCCAAAGGTGGCCCCTGCCAGAGGGTTCCAGTCATTTTCATGGTAGCATTCGATGCAGCCGTGGAAAAAGCACCCATTAAATTCAAAAGCTGTTGGCACCGCATCAATGACTGCATAGCCATCCAAGAAGTAGGCTCCCACTTGATATTCACCGCCTTGTAACGCATGACAGATTGGAATATTTTCCTTTTTTGCCACATACATAAGCCATTGACTAGAGGGGGTCGAATATCTCTTTTTCCTCCCATGATAGCCAATCTGAAGAGAGAAGTGCTACCGTGTTAGGTTTAAGGAACATAAACCGGTATGTGGACATGCAAGTAGAGGCCAGCGTAGTATACTGAAAGGGGTCTATACAGTGATAAGCCTTCACCTTTTCATCGTCCTCTTTCTCATAGAATGTGCAACGGGTCATCACCATCATCTCATTCCTGTATGATCTACAGGCCTCCCTCAAAATTTTTACATCTTGCTGGCAATAGTAACTCAGTTCTTTTTGCAAGTCAAAAAAAAAAAAACAAAAAAAAAACTTCTCTCGATTAGCTGTGTGCCATGCCAAGAATTGCTTTTTCTCCTCAAGCATCATTTGGTCCACCCCATGATATTCCAGTTGTGGAAGAGGGCCTACACAACTTTGATTTTCAGCAGTGTTGAAAAAAATGGGGGAAATAACCTTTGCAACCCTCCATACCAAAGGCTTGGGGAAGGCTGCTTAGTTCCACAGGTAACAAATTTAGAGAGTCTATGAAACATTTACTCAGGCTGGGGACTTCTATGTACATGAGTTTACCACCTTGGGTGATTAATTGCACATCCATTTTTTCCTTCAGAAGATGACTAACAACAAAGTAGTCATCATAGCCTTTGGCGTTATGCGCTAGGAAAGCGTAGCCCTGAAACTTTGTGTCCATAAACAACCAAATAAAGTCCACAAGGCATGTGTCCCCTTTGAACTCCCATTCTCCTTCAGTTTTCCTTTCCACCCCTTCTTCTCCTTCATCCCAAGGTGTTTCCAGTGCTAACTCCAAGGCAAAAATGTACTTTGGGACCTGTGTCCTGGTTTCCTGCATGCATTCCATGTCATAGAAAATATAGCCCTGCCCTGCTTCTGGATTTTACACTTATGATGCTTTTCCATATAGGCCTTGCACTTCTCACAGCAAATCATAGCCAAACAGTTTGTTTTTTTAATAGCAAGGGCCTGGCGCCTCTGTAAACATTCCCCAGACCTGCACAACAGCCTGCAGCTAGAGCACCTTATTCTTGTCCCCAAGTTAACTGCGCTGTTGCGAGACAAGCGGAGCCAGCAATAATATTTACAGCTATGGCCATGGTTATACAATGTCTGACAAAGCTCACAAAAGTTTCTCGCCCCCAAATACCTTCCTGACATCCTTAACACCATACTAACGTTCATCGTGTAAAAGGTGGAGACAGGTCTAGGGATAACTAAGACTGTCATTTGGCTTAAAATTCCCCCAACTCTTTTCCCCCTCAGATAGGAGGATGCGTATGTTAACATGCAGCAGTGCTTCAAACAAGGGGATGTCACTCAGCGTGACCTTCCTGTGCACAGACCACCCCAGTTTATCATGTAGCTCTTTTGCTCCACTTAACAACTCTGCATCTGTCAGATACCTCACTGTTGTAAGCGCTGAGGCTCCCAGCAAAACAGAGATTATTGTCCCTGTTACTTAGATCAATTAAATAGCGACGCTTTTTGTCTATAATTTTGGAATGAGGGATAGGCCGTAGGGTTCTGTGTATTCCACCCCCCCCAACAGCTTTTACAATAATGATAGCCAGGTGGAAAGTGTGATCAAAACACAGCTCTCTTCTACTTTGTAGGAGAGTACTGACCCAGTCTAAAATTCCTCTGCATTCATACTGCTAAAATTAATAACGGGAGAATATAGAGAGTCATGCATGATGACAGCTTCAAGACGGAGCTGAGCATAATCACCAGGTTCAAACAGCTGGCGTAAATGGTCAAAAGTTTGCTCTACACCCCTAACAAATGTTTCATAAGCTTCACATAGCAATACCTGGTCTAAATTAACAAATCTGTATTCTTCCACATATTGCCTAGCCCCAAACCTCTGGATCGGCCATTCCCACTGCCGATCATGCTCCATGGAACCCACGGGGCAGTCTGCCGCCCCTCCACCACCCCTGCTACATTTGAGACTGGGGGGTAAAGCAGGGCTTTCAAATGACCCCTCAGGACTTGGGAATGCTGCCGGTGGCCCCTCTTGGGACACGTCCTCATTGTGAACTTGTGGGGGCACAGCCTCTTGCCCTGCAGGGGGGCTGCAGTAACCAGGAAGTTCCTTCCGGGGGTCAGCTTTTGCCCTAGTAGGAGACATGTTCACTGCCCCATCAGGTTCAGAAAAAGAGTTTGCATTTAAGGGCCCTTAACCCCTTGCCAATGAGATGCTTGTAGTGATGCAAAATTAATTTAGCTTTCCTAATTAGCAGTCTTTGTTGTAACAGTTTTTTTTCTGTTTCACCAGCTGGTGAGCCAAGCCCCCAGAATTAACAGCGCCGCCAGCCCTTTTATAACCCCCATCCTGCCTGTCACTCCTCTGTACCCAATAATAATCATGGTCTTTCAGCTCTGCAACACCCCCATTGCTCTCACTGCTCCCCTTGCTCTTTCTGCAGTAGCTGTGGCCTCTAAGAGCATGGGTCTCCAGGCTGCATCCCAAAGCCTGGGTCTTCCTGCTTCCGCAGTAATCATGGTCTAACAGGACACTCTTGATTGCATGATCGGTCTTCTGCCTCTTATTAGCAGCATCGACCTAAGGATAAGGAAACGCATATAGCACCAGTCTGCACCCGGTAATGGTCTTACAGGTAGCTGTAAGCTCCCCCACAACATGGGCAAAGGGAGCTTCCCCCACCCCCACCACCCGCCCTCTCTGCGTGACGCTCGTGTCCCGATCCAATATCGGGAGGGTTTCGTTACGATCCCAAGGACGAGATTAAGACACTAAAACCAGTCAAATATCGTACAACCTTTTATTTTCCACAAAGTGGGGGGAAAAGGTGGGGAAAGGCGAAGGGGAGATGAAGGGGAGAGGGGAACAAGGGTAAGGGGAAAAGATAGAGAAAGTTGGAAAAGGAGAGAAGAAATTAGCTACCACCACTCCGAGTCCGATGATGTTCCGCTGACTCCGTTCTAGATCTCCAATCGTCACAAGCCTCGTCGTGGCTGGGGTCCAGGAGACGCACGAGTCAGGGAGGAAGGAGGAAGGGAAAAAAAAAAAGGAAAAAAAAAAAAAAAGAGAGAGCGCCCGTCAGAGAGCGCGTGCTTCTTTTATAGGGGTCTCCCGCTCATGCGCAGATCGCAAATGTGCACGTGTGGTTCGTGCCAGACGTGCTGTCCCCCTAGAAGCCTTCTTCTGCTCTTTTTTGTGCCTTTTGTCCCTGCGCAGGCGCATGAGGTTGTTTACCTCTAAACTGTGGAGAAGATGGTTTTTTTTCTTTTTCGAGGCAGGATGTTCAATGCCGGGAAATGGCGGTGCGGCGGCAATGTCGAGACAAAACCGCATTTAGTACCGGTTCTCTACACCACCCCGTGGCTCGACATTGCAGCTTGGTGGCAGGAGAGAGAGAGAGAGAGACAGAGAAAGAAAGAAAGCAAGGAGGGGAGAGAGAATTAGGGGCAGGGGGAAGTCACGGAAAGAGTAAAAGGAATGATATGGGTTTGGGTAAAAAAAAAAAAGTGCTTAACAGTGATTAAACAGAGGTGTTGCTCAATGCAAGCTCATTCTTTAACAACTTTAACAACATTTAACTTCACAGAACGCACATCAAAACTGAGTTAACGAGGTAAGTGATTGTTACAACAGGTATAAAACAGCTGGCAAACCGTTGTGGATGTCAATATGCAATTTCCTCCTTCAGGATAAACTGGGAATGGGTTTAAATGATGGGTACTGTGGTTGGCCGTGGCCAATGGACGGCACGGATTTTCTTTACGCCATCGGGTGAGGTGGTAGGAACAAATTGCATATTTGACACAACAGGTCGGATTAATTGAACAAAGCAGGGAATTATACAAGGTAAGAACATTAAGGCAGCAACTGCACCTAACAAATACAATATTAACTGTTTCACCCACGGTGCCCCCGGTAACCAGGACCACAAATCGCCACTCCAGCCGTTCCAGGTTTGGACGGGGACATGGGCTATTTTTCTGATATCGTTGGTTAACTGGAGAACTACTTCGCCTACATCATCTATCTCTAGACAACAGTTGGAAATATTCAATTTCCCACACACCCCTCCCTCTTCAGCTAACGGGTAGTCTAAAACCATGCGGTGCTGAAGGATTGCCGTGCGCATCTGTTGGGATTGCTGAGTTAAAAGAGCTATTGCATCAGCGGTTTTGTTGGTAATAATTTCCAGAGCCGCTTGTAGTCTGATTATTCGATTTAGGTTATAAATTGGTTCTCTTGCCCCCGATATTGGCTCATTAGGATTCCAGGTTGCAGGCCCGTAATGTTGAATTATTCGTTCAGGAGGCCACTCATTATTTCCCCATTTTTGCGTCCCACCCAAATTTACCTTAATGGATCGCGTCTTACGGGCAACCCTTCTGCCTCCGAGGTTATCATATACCTTTACGCCTAACTGAGGTCTGCCTGTTTCTGGTAAAAGGAAAAACAAAGGTCTGACAATCCCTATATAACAGATTCCCGACCACCCCGCGGGTAAAAATTTATATGCTGTGTGTCCGCAGATCCAATAATGCCCCTTCTTAGCTCCGATGCCCTGAGCAAATGGCCCGTCTATCCCTGGTGGGAATTGAAAGTAAGTTATGTCTCTGTCGCCCAGAGGACTGAAAAATGTGGTCGCCCCATCACCTATTCGGCCGGTACAATACCAAGCCCCAGAGGTGCCTTTCCATTTGCAGGCTTGCTTGTAAGGGGGATAATTGGGTCGTTGGAGAGTTACAGTTTCGTTTTTGTTTGACCAGTATCCCTCAAATCCCCGATTGCGCCCTGTTTCATTGAGCCACATCCATAGGTGGAGATTCCCGTCTTTATCGAGTGTCTTACGAGTGAGTGTCCATCGACATTTACTTTCCCCCACTTTGATCCCTCCCTCCTGGGTACGGTTTAAACAATATTGCCCCATGGCTGGAAACTGAATTGGCCAGGTCCCACTGTCGTCCCACGTGTCGTCCACGGTTTCGCTGTAATTGCTTACGATCTGGTCTGTGGTGAGGGGTGTGGACGTCCACAGCCAGCTTGACAACCCTAGCGGTCCTCCGCAAACCCAGCAGTGGCTTAAATTGAAAGTTTGGCTTACTGCTTTCACCAGCAACATGAACTCGTTGTTCTCGAAGGGATTAAATGGGTTGGGGGAAGGTAGAAGGAGTGGTCGTTCGTCGCCCTCGTGGATGCGTCCTTGAATCAGGATGGTCCAGAGCAGTAGATGCATCTTGGTCAGATCGCCGCCCTTGAAAACAGAAATACGAACAAACTCGCTCCTCGGGTCAGGAGGAGGGAATAATCCATTTTGTGTGAATCTAGTGGGTTTTCCCACTAGCATCTTTTGCTCTCCAAGTATATTTAGTACTTTAGCGGCTCCTTCCATTACGGAAAAGATTTCACAATAATGCTCTATTTGTGCGTACCATTTTCGTACGGAGGCTCTCTGAGCCACCCCGTCAGGGGGCGGGGTCCCTGCCAGGACCGCTTTGGTCACCTGAAACGGACCTCGGAGAACTATGGGTTGCTTTCGAATAGTTTGTTCAGCCTCCCTTAGAGCGAGGCTGACTACAAACAGCCCCTTCTCCCACGTAGTGTGCCGCTTTTCAGCGTCTTTGAAGCTGCGTGAATAAAACCCGATGGGCCGTGTAGGCCCCTCTGGCCCCTTCTGCCACAGGTGGATAGATAGTCCGGTCCGGGCAACCCCCCATTCGGTCTGGATAGGGTCGGTGGGGTGGATTGGCCCCAAAGCTTGGTAGGCGTTCGCCTCAAAAACCAGCAGCCGCAACGCCTCATTGTGGACCGAGGTCCACTCTCAGTGAGCCCTTTTCCGTAGTAAGTTGTATAATGGCCTGGCAACAATTGAAAAATCGGGAATGTGCTTCCTCCAAAACACAAGCAGCCCCAGAGCGTGTTGCAGGTCCTTTTTGGACTCCAGCATTTTAACTGAGTCCAACGAGGACAGGGTATCTGGGGGAATGCAGGTCTTCCCTCCCTCCACCAGATTCCCCAAAACTTTACTTCGCTGGAGGGAGTTTGGATCTTTTCGGGCGGAATTGTCAGCCCTATCTGCTCTAGGAGAGCAATAATGTCGCGCTGCATTTTCTCAACGTCCTCTACCCGGCTCCCTCCCACAAGCACGTCGTCTATGTATTGATAAATTTTGACTCCTGCCTGTATGGGGACAGTTTCGAGCTCTTGTGCTAGGGCATGATGGGCTAGCGTAGGGGAATGCTTGTACCCCTGAGGCAGTCGAGTGAACGTGTATTGCTGTCCCTCCCACGTGAAGGCAAAACGTTCTTGGTCCTCAGGGGGCAGGGCTTACGCCGGAAGTTGTGGGGCAGGGCACCTGTCACTTCTTATCTTGGAGAAAAGTTGTCCTTATACTACTAGCCAGGTTTTCCATGTAACTAGGTGGTTTTAAAATTGTAACCCCAAATACCTGTTTTGAATAGAAGGGCGGGGAAAGGAATGTCTTATATTTATTCCTGCATGACAAATGACTTGGTCTTGGTTCATTTTCCTTTCTGGGGCTCTTCTTCACACTGTAGCCCTGATTTTGTATATCAGTAGTGACAAGGTATCTAATAGAAACAGATTTACCTGGCGATTTCCCTTTCCAAATTTGTTTTCTTCCCATCAAATGTGAAATCTATAATAATCCCAAATGATGGTTGCTCCTGGATGGATCCTTCCCCCTCCCTTCCAAGGCTAATAACTCAAATATTTTCAGCACAGAAGAGACCCAGCTGTCTGCACTTTATAAGCCTGACTCCAGCATGCACCATGGAGGAGATGTGGTTTTCTAAAAATTCTTCGTGATGGCTTTCTAGGAAGCTATACAGTAGCTTTTCTGAGCATAAAGAAAGCACAAAGGTCTGCGTGGCTGTCCAAACTATCTTCTTCCTTTGCATGTCCAGATTAAAAAGCTTACATGTATCATGTACATGTAGTTTCCATGCTGTTGTCTGCTATTTGATAAAAATGATGTCAACTTGGGCAATGGATGGCAATGCTTTTTAAAAATTGAACTTATCTTTTCTTTTCTGAAGAGTGGGAGTAATGATAATCTTTAAAACCGTTTAATATCCCAAATGTATAAGACTTGAACTGGATTTTGGTTTAGACTTTGAAAGATTCAGAAACATTCATTTGCCTGTCAAGAACAATTTAATACCTGAAATCTGCATTTCTCCTGTTGTTGTGGCATATATCACAAATGTTAAAATCAGAGTGCAGGACCATATCGCCAGCTTTGAACTTCCTTTCTTTATGTTGCATAACCAACTCACGTTATTTTGCTTCTGCAGGTTTTTTTTTTTGTCCTTTTAGTTCTTAACAGAAAAAGGGGAACGAACCTTTACATTTCTAACAGTTCCTGTATTGCTAGGTTTCTGTGCTTTGTAACTGCTAGGAAAAAATAGGACTGTAACTGTATTGAAAAAAAAGAAAAACATAAATAGGATCCTGAAAATTAAGGCTAGGAAGAAATATGTTCAGACTTCCTGCTAGAGTGGCTGCCACACTGAAGCTGGGCAATAGGAATGCTGGAGAAGGGCTCTTGCTGCTGAACTCTTCAGTCAGATTCAAGTTTGCAACCTGAATTTGGGCCAAATCCGAAAAAAAGTCCAAATCTTGAACTGGCTGGGATTCAGATAAGACTTTAAAGAGCCTTCCCCAGGCCATGATCATTTGGAGACTCTTTTTAGAGAAGATGATGACTCATCTTTCTCTATGTTTTGGTATTCCCTTTCTGACAGGCTGAATGCAGAGCAAAGGTGTTTGCGGAAATTAACGGCTCATCCATTTGTTCCCTTGCATCTTTGCTGGGAGTGCCAAAGAAGGATGTGGCAGTTTGGAATGGAGAGAAGCCTGCCCATTAGGTACTTGGCTCTCAAGCAGCAAAATCAGTCTGTGTTTGAAATCTGCTCATGAACCCTGGGAAGCTTCTCCTTCTCCCAGCTGTCAGTAGCAAAGCTCTACATTATGAGAGATTCAGCACTCAATATATCCTTTCAACCTTTGCTGATGTGGAATAGACTTGAACTGGCAACTCAGAGGCAAAAGGATCTATATTCTCTGACTTGGGTATAGATATTTTCTGTTTGGAGACTGTGTTTTACGCGATTCATTTTGAACTGCAGGAAAGGAAAAGAGGGAGTCCACGTGCTTTGTGGATGTGACTGACTCTCACTAAACTCATGGCCTCTATTTTTCAGGCAGTTCCCATTCCTGCTCCAACCAACAGGTTGCCTTTAGGAAGCTTGTGTACAAACACCAGCTCATCTCCAAACCTGTGAAGAAATATAGCATTTACACCAAAAAGATTAAATTTGCAATGTGGCAATGTTAAGAAAAAGTCCCTTTTTTTTTTTTTTTTTTTTTTTTTTTTTAAAGAAGGTTCCAAATCAGTCTAAAATTTAAGGCCTACCTCTCAGCAACTGAGATGCACATAAGTGTGTCATAGCGTGAGCTCAATTGGTATGGTCAAATAACTTAAAACCCTTCATGAGTCAAGGACTTAAGTTCTGACTGACTTTATGCAGAGGGTGATGAATAGAATTCACTGCCCCAGAAGTCACAGTGGAGGTAACAGTCTCTCTCAGTGATGTGACTTTGTAACACAACTCCTCTCTAGTTCAGGCACTGGTATAACTATTTAGATTGTCCCAGCACAGGATGACTACCTAAGCCACTTGGGTTAATGACTGGGAAGTGCAGTTTTGTCTTCTCCTCACTCCCCTCTATCCCTGTCTACTGCCCTTAGAGGAGGCTCTATTTGCTCCTTTATGTCTGGAGGAAAGGTGCACTGTGCTGAGGGAATTATCTGAACGCAATCATCTGAGCATCAGTGTGGTCCATGGGGCAAGGCATACACTTAGGCCTCATCTGTCCTTTTTGTTAGTAGTCTCCCAGGCCATGTGAACGGACTCTGGCAGCCTGGTCTGACATGAAATACATATATTTGTAATTTCTAGGTATTTGCTTTATTTTGGACAAAAGAGTCGAATTCTAAATCAGATACGCAAGGCTAATTCCCTGGAAGGCAAATTCATGCCAACCTTCTTCCTCCATACACCCCCCCAGCCCCACCCCACTTCAATTTTGGGACATAAGACTGTTTTGCACAAAATCAAATGCCTCCCGAAGGAGGAACACCTCTAAGGAATTTAGGACCAAACATGGCTTGCTTCCTCACAGGTCTCTCTGCATGTGTGCCAACAACCTCCACGCAGATATGCCGGCATTTACCTGACACTATGCTCAGGCAAAACCAGTACTTATTCTTTTTTTTGGACAATGCAGCTGTGCTAATTGGAAGCATGTAGAAGTTCTCAAAGAAGGAAAAAAGTTTTCATCCTCTCCTTTCCAGAGGAGTTTCTTATTAAAGCCTAGCTGTAATGCTCTGCAGAGAAACAATGCAAACAGAGCCAGCGCAGAACACGAATGTTCAACTTCATATCTTGTTGACCAAGCCTTGGAACTTCTTGGAAGCAGTTTCTAGGCCTCTTCTTCTTCGGGGATCATCTTCTGGGAGCTTCTGGTGGCTTGCTGCTGTTGGTGAGGGTTAGCTTCTGGAGACTTTTGCTTCTGTCAGCTCCAACAGACAGCTTCTGTTGGCTTTTTCCTGATCGGGGAGTGCCTATGCCTTTTGTCTTCAACTGACTGCTGATCAGGGGGTGTCAAGCACCAATTCAGCTGCTGTTGGGGAGCAGCTATATAAGTGATGGTCAGAAGCACAGCTAACAGATATAGCAGTTGTTGCAGCGGGGGTGCAAAGGGGCCCAGAAACTCTCTTCCAGAGAGTGTGAGTCTTCTTGAGACTGTACAATGATGGTGCTGAGGTGCCACAGGGTACAGTCCCATGCACCAGTTAGTTGGAATAACTCCTTGGCACATCGGAGGCCTCAACTCAGACAGAACTCCAGAAAGAGGATGCCACTGTCCAGGTCTTGGGCTGCAGGAAGTGCCTGGGGCCTCTCCCTGGGGCCGGGGGTGACGGTGGCCTCACCTGTGGGAGGTGTGCTCTGGCTGAGGTGCTGAGCCATACCAGGTGAAGCAGCTACAGGAGGAGGTGAGCAGACTGCCTAGCATCAGGGAGGATGAACAGGAGATAGACAAGGTCTTTGCAGAGACCCTGCAGAGACAAGGGCCTGAGCCCTGCAATGCAACGAAGGAGGGACTACACTCCAAGAAGTGCTGGATGGAGGCTTCCAAGAGGGGGAGAAGCTGGAAACTTGTCAGTTTCTGACAACACAACAAAGACTCCTTCCTCCTCCTGCAGAACTGCAACTTCAGAACAGGTATAGTGCCCTGGGAACAGGTGAGGAGGAGCAAGCTCCATCAAGGGAGGCATCAGAACCAGCTGAGCCTCGACCAAGTATCTGCAAAAAGAAAAAGGTGACAATCATTGGAGAGCTCCCTCTTGTGGGGGGAGGAGGCACTCATCTGCTGACCTGACTTGATGTCTCAGGAGGTTTTCTGCTTGCTGAGGATTGTCTGACCCTCAGACTATTATCTCTTGATCCTCATCCACATAGTCACAAATGATACTGCCAGGGCAATCTTGAGCATATCAAGAGCGACTACAGAGCTCTGGGAGTGAAGGGCATGGGGACCTTGGTGGTATTCTTCTCAATCCTTCCAGTGAGAGGGAAAGGCTCAGGTAGGAGCAGATGCATCCTGTGGGTCAACACCTGGCTGCATGGTCAGTGTCACAGGCAGGGATTTGGCTTTTATGACAATGGGACCCTCTTTGAGAAATGAGGACTGCTGAGTAGGGATGGGATATAGCTGACAAAGTGGGGCAAGAGTGTCTTTGCAAACAGGCTTGCCAACCTGGTGAGGAGGGCTTTAAACTAGGTGTGCCAGGGAAGAGTTATCATAACCTAAAGAGAAGTGAAGGTGGTGGTGGTGGGGGGGAGGGGCAGCATGATGGGGAAGGCATTCACACCACTAGGGTTTTACTCTATGCAAAGGAGTGACTTGAATGCATGGAGCTTTGCCTTGGAGAAGGTGATGAGCCAGTTGAGATCTTGGGGATAAGGATCAGAGGACAGGCCAACACGGGTAACATTGTGGTTGGTGTCTGCTACAGACTGCCTGATCAAGCAGAGAAAGTAGTTGAAGCCTTCTTTAGACAGCTGGAGGAAGCCTCATGATCGCGGGCCCTGGTACTCATGGGAGGCCTTCAACCACCCTGATATCTGCTGGAAGGGCAAAAGGGCTGTTGCACAAGCGATCCAGATTTCTGGAGTTTGTTGAAGACAATTTCTTGACGCAGGCAATCAATGAGCCGAATAGGGAAGGCACTTTGCTGGACCTCTTACAAATAAGGAAGAATTGGTTGAGGATGCGAAGCCCGAGGGCAGCCTTGGCTGCAGTGACTGTGAGACTGTGGAGTTCAAAATCCTGAGAGAAGTGAGCAAGAGAAATAGTAGAATTAGGATCTTGGACTTCGAGAGAGCAGATTTCAGCTTACTCAGGGATCTTCTTTGCAGGATCCCATGGGAGACTGCCCTGGAGTGCAAAGGGGCCCAGGAGAGCTTGTTGATCTTCAAGGACAACTTCCTCAAAGCACAACAGTGGTCTATTACATGTGGTCCATGTGCAGAAAGTTGAGCAAGCGTGGCAGAAGGTGAGCGTGGATGAACAGAGAACTCCTGACTGAGCTCAAATGCAAAAAGGAAGTACAAAGAAGGTGGAAGAGGGGATGGGCTACCCAGAAGTTCACCCTCAGAAAGTTTGTGGATGATGCCAAATTGGAAGGACGCCGTCAATATGCTGGAGGGCAGGGCCGCTTTTCAGGGGGAACCTCAACAAGCTGAAGAAATGGACTGACCTCATGAAGCTCAACAAAGGCAAGTGTCAAGTCCTGCACTTGGGACAGGATAACCCCATGCAACAGTACAGGCTGGGAGCTGACTGGCTAAAAGGCAGCTTTGCAGAAGAAGGCCTGGTGGTCCTGGTGGACAAGTTGACAATGAGTCAGCTGTGTGCCCTTGTAGCAAAGGCGGCCAACACCATGCCGTCCTATATTAGCAAGAGTGTAGCCAGCAGGTCAAGCGAAGTGATTCTTCCCCTCTGTTTGGCATTACTGAGACCACATCTGGACTAGTGCACAGTTTTGGGTTCCCTGGTACATGAAAGACATCGACATGCTGGAGCAAGTCCAACAGAAAGCCAGCAAGATAATTAGGGTGCTGGCACACGTGATGTACAAGGAGAGGCTGAGAGAACTGGGTTTGTTCAGCCTTAAGAAAAGAAGGCTAAGGGCAGATTTTATTGCTGTCTTCCTCTACCTAATGGGAGGGTATAGAGAGGACGCTTCTTGGAAATGCACAGTGATATGTCAAGAGACAACAAACACAAGTTGCAACAAAGGAAATTCAAACTATATGTGTGTGTGTCAGTGTGCTGCATTATAATGCTGATAACCATTATGCTTTGGGGCAGCAGATGCATGGATCAACTGTCTGGCTGGGATCTCCCAAGCCGGTGGGGGCCCTCACTGGAGATCCAGCACACCTGTAACCCTTTGTGGTGGACTGATGAATGAATTTTTTGCCTTAAACATTTCTTGGTGCATGGGGTGCAGGCAGGCCACAACGACTGAGCTGCTGCGACCCCTGAAAAGGTCTCCCTGCGACCACCCGGGACACACCGAGCCTGCACTGAACGAGACCGCAATCGGGCAGAGACTTTGGGATCTGGACTGTAAATTATTGTCCGTTTTTAGAACAACTTCTATAAAACGTGCTTGGCATGAGTGGCTAAATTTGCTGAAGCCTTAGGTCGCACTCCCTAGTACAGTGAGAAAGGGCCCAGAGCTGCTGCAGGTGGGAATGATAAGGGCATTACCAGCAATTTGCATTCCTGTGCACTGCTGAAACAGTGCTAATTGCTGAAGTTATCACCTTCTTTGTCAGGACCTTGAGAGCTAATGGCTGGACCTAAGAATGGAGACACACCTGTCAGCAGAAACGGCAAGAGTAAACGGCCTACCTAGGGACAGTGATGAGACCCAATAAGGAGCAGGAGACCCCAGACCCAAATATTACTATTGGTCTGAACTACCACGTGAGGGGTGGGAAAACTTAATTTGAAAAAGCTATAATTGCCGAGGGATTTCTTTGTTCGCCCCCCCCCATCTCCTTCTCACTCCCTCTCTTGGCCCTCGCTCCTCGTCCCTCGTCGGAGGCACCCAGCTTGAGCTGTGATTCGAGCGGAGTCAGCGGAACATCATCAGCCTCGGAGTGGTGGTAGCTAGCTTCCTCTCTCCTTTTCCAACTTTTCTCTATCTTTTCCCCTTACCCTTGTTCCCTTTTTCCCTTCGCCTCCCCTTCGCCTTCCCCCCCCCCCCCACGCCTTTTCTCCCCAATTCGTGGAAAATAAAGGTAAAAGGTTGTACGATATTTGACCGGTTTTAGCGTCTTAATCTCGTCCTTGGGATCGTAACGAAACCCTCCCGATATTGGATCGGGACATCTAATTGGCGTCACGGACAGGATCCCTTGAGACGAGAGTGTCGTACAACCTTATGGTGTGCTGAGCGAGTGTGTGTGAACGAGACGTACGAACAAGTACGAAGCGAGTGCGGAGTTCCGATCCGCGGTTCCGCTCTCCCGCGAGGGAAGCGGCCGGAGACGAACGAAGCGTAAGGAAGGAGTGAATGGTGAGATTTTTAGTATACTGGTTTGTGGTTTGGCCTCCTGAGGGCGTATAGGGGAAACTTGGATTTTAAGGTGTGACCCCCTCAGGACGATATCCCCTTTGTAGGACGTTTTTTGTAGTAGCTTACGGTTTGGCCTCCCGGGAGCGTATAGGGGAAACTTGGACTCCTTTAAGGTCTGGCCCTCCTGGGACGAAATCCCCTTTGTAGGATATGGCTGCCCAGAAGGCAGGCGATTTTTGTGAGGAAATCGAGAAATTATATGACCTTTTGGAAGTACACCATTCTCGTCCCTCACCCCCGGGACGAGACTGGGCACGGGACCATTGGTTCCAATTGCAAAGTGTAGTGGACCGAATAGCGGTCTTGCAAAAAGAAGCTAAAGTTAAGAGAGGAAAAGGGAAAGCTATTGTTTGCGCTGTGCTAGGAGCGTGCCTAGCAGCTGCGGTGGAGGACAGGCAGCGGGCACCTTGTCAGGTGGAGGCTGTGGTTGCCGCGCTGCAAGCGGCGCTAACGCCGCTGCAAGAACAATTACGGGAAACCAAGCGGGCACTGGAGGAAGAGAAGCACCAAAATCTGATACTGAAAGAGGAGCTAAGAAACCAGCTCCTGAGGGAGGCAGACACCCTCACCAAAACTGAGGTGCTGCTCGAGGGAAAAGGGGTACGCCAATTTTACCCCCAAAGGGACCTAAAAAGATTAAAGGAGGCCGTAGACGGCCCCCCCCATATGTGCCCACTAGTCAAAACGGAATATGTATACGAGGATGACAGCGACAACCGCCCCCAGGTTGTTACCAAAGAAATCCCTTTCACAGCTACCGAACTGGCCAAGCTGCGAAAGGATTTTGCCAAAACGGCTAGGGAATCCGAAACCGAATACGTGTGGAGGGTATCCCTGTCGGGGGGGGACGGGATCCTGCTATCTGAAAAGGAGGCAGAGGGATATTGGGGCCCGGGCGTGTTCCTCACAACCGGCGATCGCCGAGCCCCGTGGTCCCTGACTCAGAGGGCCGCGTATTGGGCGGGGGGGCTGAACCCTTTGGAAAGGGGGGATCCCCTAGCTATAACAGGTTCCGTCGATCAATTGCTGGAAAGTGTACAAAAGGCAGCTTGTCTGCAAATGATGTACGATCGGGAACTCAAGCCGAACTTGAGCTCTCCGATGTTATTGCCGGTAGATCCCGAGCGGATGACTCCCCTAATACGGGGACTTCCTGATTCCCTGAAACCTATTGGGATCCAATTGCAGGGGAGAATCCAAAATGTGCCCCGTGAGGAGAGAATCGCGGCTGCCCTGGAGGGGATGGTAACCCCCGAGCATGGTCGGCTAGGGAAAAAGGTGTGGACCTGGGGGGAGATAGCCCAGGAATTGATTAATTATGGGAGGAAATACGGGCCAGTCAGCTGGATTTACCAAAGGGTAGAAACTAGGGCCGTGCAGGCGGCAGAGCCAGCAAACAAGCCGCTGGCATTTTCTGGGAGGAGCCCAGACTTAGCCAGAAGAGAAAGATCCCTGACCCGGCAGGGACTATGGCAATTGGGGCTGCAAAAAGGCGTGCCCCGAGATTTGATGGACGGGCTCCCGACCAAAAAACTAGAGCTCCTGGTACAGAGGTGGTCTGGACAGGGACCCCCACCCAGACCGAAACAACCCCCGGCACCGGCGTTAAACGTGGGGGAGGAGTTCGAGGAGGACAAAAGGGTGGCGGGAAAACTGGCTCCTCCGCCCCCTCAGGGTGAGGGGGGAGGCGGAGGGCGGATGTTTATAAGACAGCTCACCTGCAATAACAAAGGAGACTTGTTAATCACCCTAGCGGTGGGGCCGAAGAGAAGGCCTGTAACTTTTTTAATTGACACAGGGGCCCAAATTACAGCGCTAACACGGAGTGAGGCGGAACGGTGTGGCATCTCGGTCCCCTCCAAACACCTAATAGTTTTAAATGCTCTGGGGAAGACCCAGACTGTGCCCATGACCCCGGTAACATTGTGGTTACCAGGGGAAGAGAGTCCTGTGGACACCATGGTGGCTGTGGGGCCTTTTCAAATGAACCTCTTAGGCATAGACGTCCTGAAGGGGAAACAGTGGCGGGATTCCCAGGGGAATTCGTGGTCTTTCGGCGTTCCTCAGGTCAGAAGACTGACCGGAGATTTCGGTGTGGCAGTGCGCTCGCTGCAAGCGACACCTCCTCTCCCCCCTTCCCGGCTGACTAATGTAAAACCCTATCTGTTACCTTTGGGAGCCAGAGAGGGAATTAGCCCAGTATTGGAGGACCTGAAAAAACAGGGAGTTGTGATCCCGGCACAGTCCCCCTTCAATTCCCCTGTATGGCCAGTTCGAAAACCAAATGATAAGTGGAGACTAACTGTAGACTATTGGCAATTAAATAACAATACAGGCCCATTGATGGCAGCTGTGCCAAACATTGCTGAATTAATAGCGACTATCCAGGAGCAGTCCCACACTGTGATGGCAACAACTGATGTCAAAGACATGTTTTTTATGGTCCCTTTACAGCCTGAAGACCAAGAGCGTTTTGCCTTCACGTGGGAGGGACAGCAATACACATTCACTCGACTACCTCAGGGGTACAAGCATTCCCCTGTGCTAGCCCATCATGCGCTAGCACAAGAGCTCAAAACTGTCCCCATACAGGTGGGAGAGCTGGCTGCAGTGTGGAGCGTATTCCAATGCAAAGGCCAGGCTACTTCCCCTGTACACATCTACATGGACTCATATATGGTGTTCAAAGGCTGCCCGGAATGGCTTCCTTTTCGGGAGCAAAACAGCTGGGAGGTTAATAGAATAATAAATATACTTGGAGAGCAAAAGATGCTAGTGGGAAAACCCACAAGATTCACACAAAATGGATTATTCCCTCCTTCTGACCCAAGGAGCGAGTTTGTTCTTATTCCTGTTTTCAAGGGCGGCGGTCTGACCAAGATGCACCTACTGCCCTGGACCATCCTGATTCAAGGATGCATCCACGAGAGTGACGAACGACCATTCCCCCTACCTTCCCCCCACCCATTTAATCCCTTCGAGAACAACGAGTTCGTGTTGCTGGCGAAAGCAGTAAGCCAAACTTTCAATTTAAGCCACTGCTGGGTTTGCAGAGGACCGATAGGGTTATCAAGCTGGCCGTGGATGTCCATATCCCTCACCCCAGACCAGATCGTAAGCAATTACAGCGAAACCGCGGATGACACGTGGAACGACGGTGGGACCTGGCCAATTCAGTTCCCAGCCATGGGACAATATTGTTTAAATTGTACCCAGGAGGGAGGGATTGAAGTGGGGGAAAGTCAATGGACACTCACTTGTAAGCTACTCGATAAAGACAGGAATCTCCAGCTATGGATGTGGCTCAATGAAACGGGGCACAATTGGGGACTTGGGGGATACTGGTCAAACAAAAACGAAACTGTAACTCTCCAACGACCCAATTATCCCCCTTACAAGCAAGCCTGCAAATGGAAAGGCACCTCTGGGGCTTGGTATTGTACCGGCCGAATAGGCGATGGGGCAACCACATTTTTCAGCCCTCTGGGTGACAGAGACACAACTTACTTTCAATTCCCACCAGGGATAAACGGGCCATTTGCTCAGGGCATCGGAGCTAAGAAGGGGCATTATTGGATCTGTGGACACACAGCATATAAATTTTTACCCGCGGGGTGGTCGGGAATTTGTTACATAGGGATTATCAGACCATTGTTTTTCCTTTTACCAGAAACAGGCGGACCTCGGTTAGGCATAAAGGTATATGATAACCTCGGGGACAGAAGGGTTGCCCGTAAGACGCGATCCATTAAGGTAGATTTGGGTGGGATGCAAAAATGGGGAAATGAGTGGCCTCCTGAACAAATAATTCAACATTATGGGCCTGCAACCTGGAATCCTAATGAACTAATATCGGGGGTGAGAGAACCAATTTACAACCTAAAAGTGGCTCTAGAAATTATTACCAACAAAACCGCTGATGCAATAGCTCTTTTAACTCAGCAATCCCAACAGATGCGCACGGCAATCCTTCAGCACCGCATGGTTTTAGACTATCTGTTAGCTGAAGAGGGAGGGGTGTGTGGGAAATTAAATATTTCCAACTGTTGTTTAGAAATAGATGATGTAGGCAAGGTAGTTCTCCAGTTAACCAAAGATATTAGCAAAATAGCCCACGTCCCCGTCCAAACCTGGAACGGCTGGAGTGGCAATTTGTGGTCCTGGTTACCAGAGGCACCATGGGTGAAACAGTTCATATTGTATTTGTTAGGTGCAGTTGCCGCTTTAATGTTTTTTACCTTGTATAATTCCTTGCTTTGTCCAATTAATCCGACATGTTGTGTCAAATATGCAATTTGTTCCTACCACACCCTGAAGGAGGAAATTGCATATTGACATCCATACCACATTTGTCAGCTGTTATACCTGTTGTAACAATCACTTACCTTCGTTAACTCAATTTTGATGTCTATTCTGTGAAGTTAAATGTTGCTAAAATTGTTAAAGCATGAACTTGCATTGGGCAACACCTCTGTTTAATCACTGTTAAGCACCTTTTACCCGAACCTATATCCTTCCTTTTACTCTTCCCGCGACGTGTTCTACACTTTCTATACTTCCTTCTGATCTCTATCTCATATCACCACTGTGAACAAAGGCTATGAAGACTTCAGGAAGGAGACATACCAATCAATGTTTAAGTCACGGGGTGGTGTGGCGGACTGATGAATGAATTTTTTGCCTTAAACATTTCTTGGTGCATGGGGTGCAGGCAGGCCACAACGACTGAGCTGCTGCGACCCCTGAAAAGGTCTCCCTGCGACCACCCGGGACACACCGAGCCTGCACTGAACGAGACCGCAATCGGGCAGAGACTTTGGGATCTGGACTGTAAATTATTGTCCGTTTTTAGCACAACTTCTATAAAACGTGCTTGGCATGAGTGGCTAAATTTGCTGAAGCCTTAGGCCGCACTCCCTAGTACAGTGAGAAAGGGCCCAGAGCTGCTGCAGGCGGGAATGATAAGGGCATTACCAGCAATTTGCATTCCTGTGCACTGCTGAAACAGTGCTAATTGCTGAAGTTATCACCTTCTTTGTCAGGACCTTGAGAGCTAATGGCTGGACCTAAGAATGGAGACACACCTGTCAGCAGAAACGGCAACAGTAAACGGCCTACCTAGGGACAGTGATGAGACCCAATAAGGAGCAGGAGACCCCAGACCCAAATATTACTATTGGTCTGAACTACCACGTGAGGGGTGGGAAAACTTAATTTGAAAAAGCTATAATTGCCGAGGGATTTCTTTGTTCGCCTCCCCCCCCATCTCCTTCTCACTCCCTCTCTCGGCCCTCGCTCCTCGTCCCTCGTCGGAGGCACCCAGCTTGAGCTGTGATTCGAGCGGAGTCAGCGGAACATCATCAGCCTCGGAGTGGTGGTAGCTAGCTTCCTCTCTCCTTTTCCAACTTTTCTCTATCTTTTCCCCTTACCCTTGTTCCCTTTTTCCCTTCGCCTCCCCTTCGCCTTCCCCCCCCCCCACGCCTTTTCTCCCCAATTCGTGGAAAATAAAGGTAAAAGGTTGTACGATATTTGACCGGTTTTAGCGTCTTAATCTCGTCCTTGGGATCGTAACGAAACCCTCCCGATATTGGATCGGGACACCCTTACGCCTTGGGGAAGCAGGCACACAGATCTACCAGCTGGTCAGAGTCTGTCGGGGCTTCACCAGGGATTTTTGTGTGCCTGTAACCGCTGCGCTTCTGGGGCATCAAGTGCGTGGGTCTGCCAGATGGTTGGGGTCTTTCGTGCTGGCAAGGCCTCACCAAAGATCTAGTGCGCACCTAAACGTAACCCTTATGCTTAAACCTCACACCACAGCTGGGGTTTGACTCTTGGCCAACCTGTAAACTAGCTTGAACTTGACCAAGGTGTTCAAATGAAAAGGCAGCAGCCAGCTATGAGGGGAGTGGGGGGGATTCCCCTGTGTCCTGAAGTTCTCCCTGCTGGGCTGCTCTGTAACAGCACAGCTGTGAGCATTCCCAAATCCTCAGGGACAGAGCCCCTGTGTGAGGGGATGGGGGGATTCATCCTTTTGCAAATGTACCCAAAGTGTTACAACTGATGCTCAAACTGCATAACACTCACTTAAGGAGTATATTCAGGAACATCCCAACTATTGAACCAGCCAACTGTATTGGCCATAGAGTAGGCAAAGGCCCAAGGAAACAGGCTAAAGCCAAACCCCCTTGTCGCAGGACGACCGACTACCTTACAGTCCCTACAGTCCCAGACCGTGTGGGTTTTGTATGGTGCGAAGGAGGGGAGGAGGGGGGGGGGAAGGAGATTTACTGCACGAGTCCACAACTTGTCTCAAAGATCAAAATTTACTGCACAAGTTACAACGGTACAAAGCAACAATTCTTATTAAGAGAAACTTAGCTCAACTAGAATACTTATTTTCTAATTACACTAAAAGTTATGCTAACGGCAACTGCTCAGTAAACAGAAAAAGCTAGCTAATTTATACTAATTGTAGCTACCCAAATGAATGAACTAGGCAAACCAATTCTGATTGTTCTCACCCACCATTACCTCAGTGGCCAACGTACACTCAATCCCAGGAAAGTAACTGCGGGAGGGCGTCCCCGTCCCGAGGGGATCCACAAGTTGGCAGACCCGCTGTCACCCGCGAAGAGCCAAAGACGGCCTCCGGGGCCAACCTATTTATCCCCTTCAGGGGAAGGTGGAGGTGGAGTTGCGAGGCCAGCTGCAGGTCTCTTTGCGCAGTCACAGTCCCTAGCTTTCGGCTGCTGCAGGGTCCAACTCTCCTCCGTTGTTGTTATGACGATCACGCGCACAGTCATGGGGTGTGTGTGTGGGGGGGGAAATGGCCGAACACCCCCAAGGGCAGGCTAGCTGCCTCGAGCACTCTTCAGCACTGAAGAAAGGAGTTTGAGTGACTGCGAATGACTGCTTTACTCTTGCAGGGGTGGTCTCAAGGAGAGATCCCATAGCTCAGGTGAGAAGGAGTTAATTCCAGTCCGCAATGATTAACACTGCCCCAGCAATGAGAGGAGGCTTTGTTTCTCAAGGTCCTGGCACCCAAGCAGGCCTTATCTCAAAGTCTTGACATCCTCCCTTTCAGAGTGTGATGCACAGGAATGCAGACTGCTTGTAACTGGCACCAGATGGGGGAGGAAGCTGTGAGCATCCCCCAACAATGGCCTACCTCAACAGCACACATTGGGACAAAAAAAAAAACTGAGGAGGGAACCATAGGGAAATGTGGCAATGTACCTTAGCTTCATGCATTATCAACAAGCTTCAGGCCTTTCCACACCTGAGAAAGAAATAATGGATTTATTTTACTTCTGATCAGATATGTATGTCAAAATCCCACTCAATCCCTCTTTCTCTCCTCCCAGATCAGTTTAGTCCATCCTCTCTATTCTATCAGTATTACATCAGAGCTTGGTAGCAGGCTTTCAGTTTAATCTCTAATGTAGCTCAGGTAAGGGAAAACAAGATTAAAGATACTGCACCATGTTGACCTTTTCATCTTTTCATTTCCTCAGATTCTGGAGTCTCTCAGTTTATGTCTCTGTGAACCATCTTTTATCCTCCTTTTTATCCCTTAGACTATTTATGTGATTGAACCTATTTATTTAGGTTCACAGAATCACAGAAGGGTTGAGGTTGGAAGGGACCTCTGGAGACCATCTAGTCCAACCCCCCTGATCAAGCAGGGTCACCTAGAGCACGTTGCCCAGGATTGCGTCCAGACGGCTTTTGAATATTTTCAAGGAAGGGGACGCCACAACCTCTCTGGGCATCCTGGTCCAGTGCTCAGTCACCCTCACAGGAAAAAAAGTTTTTCCTCACATTCAGATGGAATTTCCTGTGTTTCAGTTTGTGCCCGTTGCCTCTTGTTCTATTGCTGGGCACCCCTGAAAAGAGCCTGGCCCCATCCTCTCTACACCCTCCCTTCAGATATTTATACACACTGATAAGATCCCCCCTCAGCCTTCTCTTCTCCAGGCTGAACAGTCCCAGCTCTCTCAGCCTTTCCTCACAGGAGAGATGCTCCAGGCCCTTAATTATCTTAGTAGCCCTCCGCTGGACTCGCTCCAGTAGCTCCATGTCTCTCTGGTATTGGGGAGCCCAGAACTGGACACAGCACTCCAGATGCGGCCTCACCAGGGCTGAGTAGAGGGGGAGGATCACCTCCCTCGACCTGCTGGCAATGCTCTTCCTAATGCAGCCCAGGATACCATTGGCCTTCTTGGCCACAAGGGCACATTGCTGGCTCCTGTTCAGCTTGTTGTCCACCAGGACCCCCAGGTCCTTCTCTGCAGAGCTGCTTTCCAGCAGGTCAGCCCCCAGCTGCCCCCAGAGGGGAGGAGGGGGAGAAGGAGATTTACTGCACGAGTCCACAACTTGTCTCAAAGATCAAAATTTACTGCACAAGTTACAACGGTACAAAGCAACAATTCTTATTAAGAGAAACTTAGCTCAACTAGAATACTTATTTTCTAATTACACTAAAAGTTATGCTAACGGCAACTACTCAGTAAACAGAAAAAGCTAGCTAATTTATACTAATTGTAACTATCCAAATGAATGAATGAAAGAAAAGCCAAGACATCAAAACTCCAGGTTGTGTTGAAAAACATACCTTTGGGAGGAAAAAGGTACAAATCTTAACTCTATTATTACCCTATGAAAGAAAATAACATCCATCACTGATGGGGTGAATGCAGAAAGGAAATGAAGTGATAAAGCGTTGCTTACAGGAATGGTGAACAGAGAGGGAAGAGTTAGATGTTCGAGGGGTGGAAGTCAAAGCTCCTGGAGAAGTGATAGCTGATGGATGCTGTCCTGCTGCAGGGGCTAAGCACAAGAATGTGAAAAACAGATGAGAGTCCTAGGAACACAGTTACAAAACAAGAAAAGGCCTATAATGTGAAGAGCCAACATCTTTAATCACCAAAACTGTTATAAGAAACCAGAAGGGGCTGGAAAATGTCCCAAGATGTTTTTAAAAAAATCTCTGATCATAAAGAAAAAAAAATCAATGTAAATAAACAGTTCAAACTTAAGTAACAGATGGATGTAACCCTGAGTAATCTTAAGAGGAATGGTTTCAACAGTTACAGTTAAAGCTAAACTATTAACAACCTGATGGCCTCTTTTTGTTTTGTTTTACAGGGCGATCCTCTGAAGAAGAACAACTTGAGAAGCAGCCGCCAGACATAGTGGTAGAATTCTCCATTTCAGTAACGTGTTTTTTTTTTTTTTAAAACAAGTGTGTAAGTAAAAGAATGAATCTAGGAACAAAAATAGAAGTAGCATTAAAGGAAGATGGCATAGATAAGTATTAGAAGAGCCTCATACCTGTCTGATAACCAAGCTTAACAGCTGTATTCTAGTGTTTCTGACAGTTAACCCTATATAATGCATGATCCTAAGTAAGGTGCTAACACCTTCCCTTGAAAGGAAAGGAAAGAAAGAGAAGATGGTAAAATCTGTGCATAAATATATCAACTGCTGATTTAAGCTTAAGCGTAAAGTTGTCTGTTTATTATAGAGAAGACAGGGGGAGATGGCAGAATGAAAACAAGGAAAAAAGGTGACTGAGTATATTAGAAGCTCCTATGAAGGGAAATATTTCAGCATGGGGAACAAAGACAATCAGTAATAACAATCTTTTGTTAATCTTATCTTCAATAGGCAATACAGAAAACCAAGTATCCCATTCCAATCTCATAGATAACGATCTATGTACGTTATATGCATGCATGTGTGTGTGTATTTATGAGTATCTCTTTATGTACTCACAAAAGATGCTGCACAATGTTGGGTGAGACGAATTGCTGACAAACTTGCATAAACCCTCCTATGAGATCTGGGCCTAACTACAAGGCCTTCGATATCTCTGCTACTCTCTTCACCATGTCACCAGAAAGACTAACAAGGGATTGGTAAAACAGTCAACAAATGAGTAAATAGGTAAACAATCATGTAAGGGTTATCAATCACCAAGGTTATGAACAATAGGATACCATCGCGAGCCTATTGTACATATAAAAAAAAAAAAGCTCTCCTCAGAATATTGCCCTTAAGGCCGCAGGGCTGCTACACATGAAAACATATCCAATTGTAATGTTGTTTATACTAATTGTGTTCAGTATTATCTAACTTCGTGTGGTTGCATGTAGTGTACCTCCTGCCGATTCCAACACCCTATTGGGGGACTGACCCACCTGCTCCAGAACACCTGTGAGGCAAGAGCAGCTGTTGCCACAGCATGGCCTCATCAGAGAGGAGTCAGTCACTGTGATTGAGCTGGGAGATGGGCGTCTGCGGGGCCAGCTACTGCACTCACAGGAGGTCTGAGATATTGCTGGATAGTCATCATATTAACCACATTGACCCCATTACAGCAGGTCAACACTATCCAAGGGGTGGAAAATCATAGCCTGAAGCCTACCCAAAAGCACCATCCAGATGAAAAGGCCTCACAAAAATGTTAAGATTAAGAAGTAAACCCCTTAACTCTAGGTGTTAAGTACTGTGCAATAAGTTACAGCAGGTAAATGAATTAATAAATCAGACTACAGATTCCATATGCAAAATATTACCTGTAGAACAGATGCCAAAAATACCTCTGCCTTCTTGTATACGGCTGACTGGTTGTCCTGCATCATGCTGAATGACGTCAACATGTGGAAGGGGAACTGGCAACATTGGAGAGCTTTTAATTGGACAGTGTGGGCCTTAAATGGTATACAATCATTGATTAAAAACTGAAAAGCAGCATGATGTTGTAGAAATGCAAGTGTTACATCAGAATCAACACATCATCCAGACTGCAAGACAAGTAGCTAATGCAGCTACTGCCCAATGGTGACACTGCTATTCTACACCTATTCTCACACCCAATATTTCACTCCTCGCTGCCCTTGTATTATTACTTGCAGTAATCGCTTTGTATATAAGAGTCTTTCTAGTAGCCAAAATGCTTACTGATGTAACCTGCAAATTACAATATCTTTAGGAAAGGACAACTGTATGTGGATCAAGGGTGGAGTGTAGTGATCCTAACTGGAAGACTACTGTACATTGAGGAGTTAGTGATGCACATGACAGTTGACCTGAGTAGGCACAGGCCTGCGCTGTGCTGCACATATCCCTTGGCCACAGGATAAACTTAGCTGGCTAATCTTACCAGAGGAGCCTGTAGGCAGCTCCCACTTGGCACCGGCGATTATGCCACCTGCATGTCCTCGTCTATCTAAAAGTGAAGCAGCATATTCTCATGCGAACATCCTTTTGCTTGACAGTAGGAATGATGAATAGAATTGTTTTCTTCTAAGAAAATCCTTTAAGAACTCTAAAGGCCAAAATGCTGGTGAACCTCACCATGGGCAGGATCCGCGCAGTGTGCCTTGTCCCAATTGAGAGGTCTGCCTGATGCTGTATCATCTCGGGGTTCCCAGCATCAGAAGGGACATAAGATTTAATTGCTAATCTTCTATTCCACTCCTATCTTTGAATATTCTAATTAAACATCATATACTTAAGGATTTGAGTGGGCATTCTTTCTTACAGAGATTGGGAAAGAACCAGCACCTCCCTGGTGCACAACAGAGGTGCACAGCAGAAGGACGAGAGGCAGAGCAGAGGGTTGGACTTGATAACCTCTGGACATCCCTTCCAACCTACATGTTTCTATGATTCTTTTATCATGGCTGGCTCACATTAATTTGGCTGCCATATGGATTGAAAACCAGCTGATATACATTGCCCTGGGTTGAAGGGTGCCAATTACCCTCTAACACATGCTCAGGGCTCTCACTCTTGCAGCCCTGGTGAGATGCAGTATAAAACTACCTGAGATCCTATAAAAACAGCACAGTCCTTCATACCTCCTTTTACTTAAATGAGACCCAACAGACTAGCAAAGCCTCCTGAGCATTGTAGTTTAAGTCTTCAGTAGTAATAGTAAAACAGAGTCTTTCATGGGAGGTGGACCCATCTAGAGATGGATCAGAAGAAAAAAAAATCCTATTCTGACATCTTTGTCTATTTGGCTGTAGAATAAGAATTCTAATAAATTGATTCAAAGTTTTGGAGCTGAACATCCCTAGATTATGGACAAATTCAGGTGTAGACTCTGAGACTGTGGCTCACATCCCTCCCAAATTGAGCTTTTTGCCCAAGATCTGTCCTTCTGTTCCCAGGATTGACATATTAACAAAGGAGATACCTTTGTGCTGAGTGAGGTTCTGTCAAGAGTGCCAGATCCAGTCATCATCCCACTCAACTATCACTAAGAAAAAATATAGCAACTTATCAGTGACTCTAATGCCACTCGGAAAGAACAGAGTCACAGCTATCATTCTGTGTTTTGAAGCATGCTTATAGAAGACAGCATTTTCTCTGTGTTCTTTTATACCTGTAATCTCTGAGTAGTGACAATATTTGAAGAAAGTGGCTACATCCTGGGAAAGTGAGGAAAAGTCTTTTTTAAATCGCTTGTCATAATAATGCAAGAATCACTCATTACAAATCCAAACTCCTGTCTCTATGCAAAATTCTACAAAAATGAGAAAGGAGGAATACTGAAACAGAATATTACAGAAAACGCACCTGGAAAATGAATCCTGCCTTTATCCAATACCTTTGAGTTCTTTTGTATATATACCTGATGCCAAGATCAGTGCCCAGTGCCTCTCCTTGGGGCTGGCAGTGGCCTCAACTGTGGAAGATGTGCTCTAGTTGAGGCACTCAGTTGCCAAGTGAAAAGAGTTTCAAGAAGAGGTGAGCAGACTGCCTAGCATCAGGGAGGATGAACAGGAGATTGACAAGGTTTTTGCAAAGACCCTGCAGAGGCAAGAACCCAGCCCCATGTTGCAAGTAAGGAGAGACAACGAGAGATTACACTCAAAAGAGCAGTGGATGGAGACTCCCAAGATGGGGGGAGGCTGGAAACTTGTTAGCTTCTGGCAACACAACAAAGGCTCCTTCTCTACCTGTAGTTCTGCAATTACAGAAAAGGTACAGTGCCTTGGGAACAGGTGAGGAAGATGACCTCCTGTCAGGAGAGGCATCAGAGCCAGCTGAGCCTCAACCAAGTGTCTGTAAAAGAAGAAAAATAAGGTGATGGTTGTTAGGTTATGTGATAAAAAGCTCCTCTCCACACACAAAGGAGTGCAGAGGAACAATGGCAGGTGGGGGAACAGGAATAATACCCTGACCCAGCCACTCCCAGGGCTATCACAGGAGAGCTATCAGCCCATAAAAGGCTCATCTCCAAAAAAACAAAGGAGCACAGAGGCAGAATGGCAGGCAGGGGAATCCCAATAACCCAATCAGAGAAATGGACACCTGCCCAAGGGTGACAAGGGGAGAGCAGCAGATGTCATTCACCTCGACTTTAGCAAGGCTGTTGATAGTGTCTCCCACAATATTATTGTATCCAAGTTAGGATGTTATGGTCTGGATAGGTGGACAACTAGATGGATTAAAAACTGGTTGGATAATTGGGAAACACTGACAAATCAGGAGGGCTCGGATCTTGTTTATCTTCAAAGAAGCAGCCTTAAAAGAAAGAGAGCCACTGCACACCCCCTGAGGGAATGCCCACCCCAGCCCTTTAAAAGGAAAAGGATGGGGGGCACCAGACAGCAGTCTGACCAGGAGAAGAAAAGGAACAAAAAGCTGGGCCAAATGATTCAAAAGAACCGGAAAACCCATAGAAAGAGCACCCGCTCTACTACTAGAAAAGGAGATACATTTTAACAGGGATGGCTTTCGTTCCCAGCTGCTCAGAAGAAGGTACCAAAGCCGAGCTGGATTTGTTTGAAGTGGCCCCGATGCAGACCAGCATTGAGAAAAGCCTGTTTATTGAGGTGCCCGCCTTTCCACTATTGCAGAGTCTGCACCTCTGGACTTTTTCATAGCTGGGAATGACATAGCTCTGAACACACTGCCTGTACCTTTGCTGCAAGATTGTAAAAGCGGACAGCTCCAACCTCAGTGACAGTGGGGCCGTGGGCCTCATGAATTACCCACTGGCCTCTATTCCCTGCCAGCTGGATGTTACACTGGGGGACTGACTGATAAGCCAGAGCAACAACTGCTACCCCTCCCACACATTCATTGAGTTGCTTCCTAATTACAGCTGTGACATGCTGTCCACGCACTTCTCCACAGGGCTGTTCTATAAAGACACTGCTGGGCAGCAGGAAGTGGTCACACTGGATAGCATTGGTAATCAGGGGTTTAGGGAATACCCTGACCTGGCTACACCCAGGACCATCACAGGACAACAATCAACCCATAAAAGGCTCATCTCCACAAACAGGAAGGAGCACAGAGGCACAGTGGCAGGCGGGGGACCCCAGAAGGGACCTTGTTCAGGTGAAACAGGAAGATGTAGGGAATAAACATTCTCTTTCCTCTCACAGCCTCAGGTTAAGCTAATATACCCTACCACCATACCATCCTTGTGCTAACACTTAACAGCCATAACCCCCTCATACAACTGTAACAGGTGCAGAGCACTATAAGAGAGAAAAATCAAAATATCACTCTCCCCTCTCCCCCCCAGTGCTTTTCTACAGAACTACATTTTCAGATTGCACTCTCCTCTTCCATCAAGAGAGAGAACAACAAGCTAATTCTCACCACCTTCTAATAACATTAACCCCTTCCCACCATTACTAGAGGCACAACACCTGCTAAGTGTTCAGTGGGAAGACTTGGGGAAACTAGTTTGTCCATAAGCTTAGAAAAACAGGTGGTGTGTGAGGTAGCTTCAAATGGGTGTGTTAACTCAGTGTTAAAATTCAAACCATATAGAGATAGCAGTTACAGCTGAGAGTGAAGCAGGAGAGGAGGTTATAGAACCCAATGCTTCCCTTCAGGTGTCTGTGAAGTTCAGCTGTCTCTCACCTAACTCCCCCTTAACCATCTGTGCAATCTGGCCATTCCTCATGGCACTATCTGTAACTTTTGTCAGCTTTGATGTTATTTGTTCAGCAATTTCTCATTTCATGCCTGGTAGTTTCTCATGGTCTGTTCAGTTAGCTAAACCTCAGGCCAGGGCCTAGTCATCTGCTTGCATACCTGAACATCATTCTCTCCCATGAGTGCTTAAATTTACAGCATTGCAGCTCTCCAAATTTTTCATTCATTTCTTCAAAGGCCTTATGCCAGTAGTACGTACTGAAGCTGCATAATGATTTTGTTTGGAAAAAAAAAAATCTCTCTTCCCCCATATTTTCAGATGTGAGCCTCCAACTTGCAAGATCTGGTTTATAAAAACGGCCAAGCTGAAATTACTAAAGCAAGTGCATCTATTGCCTTTGATAATTCTGACAGGAAACAATGTTCACTGGGATTTGAAGCTCATGAGATCATAGTTACTAGGCAAGTGAGTCTTCACTATCTGTATTTGTTCAGAAAGCTATACGTAGTTCTGCCATTCTCCAGAGGAAAAAAAAACTTTCAAAGTTAAAATTTTACAACTAATAGCTATAGAAATAGTGTTGTGATTTTATATACTTGTGCATTTTAAAGTTCTTCAGCTTCTCTCAAAAACCTACCTTGATTTTTTTTTGTGTGTGTAATCGTACTTCTTTATTTTGCGTAGGAATTAAATCTTGTCTAAACTTCAAGAGCACTCTGAAGTTGTTTGTGGTTTTTTGTTTTTTTGTTTTTTTTTTTTTTGCAGTCAAAGCAATGCTTCTAAAGTAAACTTAGTGACAAACTGTAAGATTTGATCTAGTGCACTAGATAATATTATTGAAAGCTAGTTGCCTTTTAGTACTTGAAATTTTTTAATGTGTTGCACTGGTAATGATTTCTACATGTCCTTAAATGGAAGCAAGTTATAATTTTCCATTCTGTGTTTAACTTTTCTGCTTTCACCTTTTCCCCCTCTTAATTTCTGAACTAATATTAAGTGATACCAAGTTATTCACTTTAGATTAAATTATTCACATTATTTCCTGTATTGCCTTATAGTATAGTTTAGACTAGTTGAGGCTCTACAGAACTGGTTTGTTCTCTGTGACCATAGAAACCTTTATCTTTCTGATGAAGTTGCCATCCAATTAAAAAGTTGTGGAAATAATTTATTTTTTTTTAAAAAAAGCTTATCCTTATGGACTTTAGAATTTTTTTTTGTCAATCAATAATAACAATACTGACCATGGTGACTAATCTCTCGCTTGCTCTCGCTCTTCAGTTGAAAGGTTTTTAAAATACCTCCCCAAAATTTGGGGGAAGACAATGTGGAAGAACACTTAATTTCCTAATCAGAATAGGTCAAGTTTTAATCAGGTGAAAATCATAAGTGTCTGTTAAGTACTTAAGGCTTCCAGTACAACAGAGCTATTTTGGCTCTAAAATAGTGTTTTCATCCCTCTTTTCCCTCCCTCCCATCTGTTATAGCAAGTCTTTCTAAAATATATGCCTGCATTAATGTCAAGACTAGCTTGTTAACATTTACATGACTACTGTTTTTTCTTATCCATCTTCTGAAGCCAATAGCAATTTTCTCTTCCTTTTTGCCTCCTTTACAGCTACATGTTGTTGCTATTATTGCATCTTAAAAGTTGTTTTTATGCTATGTATGCTTCATGTTTGACAATATTTTGTACAAAGTTGATGTGTTTCCTTAAGTTGCAAGTGGACTAATTGAAAAGACCCTTATAAACATCAGAGGTACCAGATAAACCCTTGAAATACTTACAAAGAACTAAAACAGAACTGGATTCACCTTTTCAAATGATTGGGTTTTTTTAAATACAGAAATAGAATAGTCCCAAATACCTGTAACATCCGCAGATTTGCAGCCATTCTACACAGATGCTTCCCCATATTGACATATATAAGCTAAATCTCCAAAACACTAATCTATGACTAAGAGCTTATTCAAAATCAGCAAGTCAATAAGAGATCCATAAGAGTAAAGACAACACTGTTCATTAAGATACAAATAGGAATATGGAATAAGAGCTTTAAGTAATAAAAGCCATTCAAGCTTACCAGTTGATGGAGAGGAACTATTATACATTTGTTTAACTTTCAAGAACAAAATAATTGAAGTAAAACCAGATTATTTTTATAGCAAAAAAAATCATTTTCCATATGAGCATGTAATATATGAAAGCAATTATTTTATAATTGTAACATGGTATGCAAACAGCCACACTTTAACACTCTTGTTTTTACCTTTATATCACCAGGGATGAACTACCAAAGTTCTAAATATAAATCTACCAGAAGTAGGAGTTGTAGGGGGATGCTCCCAGCTCCCCCGCCCACTCTGGTGCCAGTTACAAGCAGTCTGCATTCCTGTGCTTCACACTCCAAAAGGGAGGATGCCAAGACTTTGAGATAAGGCCTGCTTGGGCACCAGGGCCCTGGGAAACAAAGCCTCCTCTCACTGCTGGGACAGTGTTAATTAGGGTGGTCTGGACTATCTCTTCCTCCTCCGGACATTGGGAGATAACACCTGCTTTCACTGCTGGGGCAGTGTTAATCATTGGGGACTGGAATTCCTGGAAACTCCTTCTCACCTGAGCTATGGGATCTCTCCTTGGGACCACCCCTGCAAGAATAAAGCAGTCATTCACAGTCACTCAAACTCCTTTCTGCAGTGCTGAAGAGTGCTCAAGGCAGCTGGCCTGCCCTTGGGGGTGTTCGGCCATCCCCCCACCCCATGACTGTGGGTGTGATCCTCATAACAATGATGGAGGAGAGTTGGACCCTGCAGCAGCCAGGAGCTAGGGACTGCGACTGTGCGAAGAGACCTGCAACTGGCCTCGTAACTCCACCTCCACCTTCCCCTGAAGGGTATAAATAGGTTGGCCCCCAGAGGCTCTCTTTGTGGCTGACAGTGGGTCTGCCAAATTGTGGATCCCCTCGGGACGGGGACGCCCTCCCGCAGTTACTTCCCTGGGATTGAGTGTACGTTGGCTGCTTAGGCAACGCGTTGTGGTGGTCTGATTCACGGACTCCGATGTGTTGGATCAGAATCATGGCTTTCGGCTCCTTAACTCTATCTTGTCTGATCCCTTGCTGTCTGCCCCTACAACGCATGGGTAAGAGTGTACGTTGGCCGCTCAGGCAACGCGTGGGTAAGATCAGTTAGCATTGGAAAATAAGTATTCTAGTTGAACTAAGTTTCTGTGGATAAGAACTGTTGCTTTGTACCGTTGTAACTTGTGTAGTAAATTTAGATCTTGAAAATAAGTTGTGGAGTCACGCAGTACATCTCCTTCTCCCTTCCCTCACGCCACACAAAACCCTCACAGTCCGGGACTGTAAAGATAGTCGGTCGTCCCGTGATAGGATTGTTGTGTTCCCCACGGATGTTTTTGCTTGTTTTATTTATTTTGTGTGTATTATTTAAGTTTTACTGACTTGTTTTGAATGATAAGAAAAAATATTTTGAAAAGTGAGGAGAGAGATAAGAGAGAATTCTACAAGTTATAAGCATTCTAGGCTAATGTTATTCCGTTATTTTTCAAAAATGGTGCGTTAGGGAAAGTGCGGAAGAATGTCGAGGAGATAGAGGATGGAAGCTAGCCAGACCGTTCCGTGGGAAAAGGAGCATCAGCAGGGCATGTGGACCCATAGTCACTTAGTTGAGCCTGTGCCAGGGTGGCGCTGCACCTGGGCTTTGAATGGAGAATAACAATGCGCTCAACAGGCTTACTGCGCATGTGTATAGTACATAAAAACTTCATCTAGTGCCCCCACCCCCGGGGTTCCTCACCCTGAACCGACGCTCAGCGGTGCCAGGGATCCCCCGCTCCATTATTGCCTCGACTGGGAAAATGCCGGGGAACTCCCGTTCAGACGCAGAGGTAATAAATGCTCTATATCAGCCACAGTGTGCCTTGTGTTTGTGTATCCGTCCCTGCCGGGAGTCCAGGTGGTGCCTCTGCCTCACCCTTACATAGTGAAATACTGTATACTTATAAACGCACAACAGCCTTTGAATTCCCCCCCCCCCTCTTTTGTCTCTATGGCTTTCTGGGCAGCTATTTTCTTGCATTCATTCATCCTAGTATGAGCTGTTTCTTCAGTTATAACTGAAGTCAAAAGTAAAATAACTCTGTAGTTGTGTGGTGTGCGTGAAGAAAATGGACATCTTGTTTATTGTTTAGTTTTCTGTTAAGGCTATTTGGATCTGCCCTGAGCTTAGCAACCTCCCAGAGAACAATATATTTTTTTTTAATCTTAAAGGAAAAGCTTCCAGCTTTCATATTCCTGGAACTTTTTTTTTAAGCCGTTGAGAATAAAGTTTAAGAATGTTATGCTTGGTAGGCATTAGGAAGCAAAAAGTTACTTTATGCATTTGTCAGTATTTTCCTGTATTCAATTTGTTTCTATAGCTCTTCAGTGTAACAACAGGGGCAAGTACATATGTGAAAACATGAAAAGACAGATTGTAAAAAGGCAATCTGACAAAGGGATATAGGAATTTAGTTCATGAAGCTATTCACAGCTCTGCTTCTAAGCTACATAGATTTAAAGGTAATGGGACTCTTAAATTGATCTATTTATCTGCTGAAGGATTCTAAAGCATTAGTGTTAAAGGGGAAAGAAGTAAAGAAGATGGAATAAATATTTTGCAGGAGGCAAGTGAAGAAAGACACAGATGTTTTGGCTGCAGGACAAAAACATTTTAATGCTGTCTGCTGGCTTGTTCAGCAATGATGGTGAAGAAGCTACTCTTGCTGCACAGATGACGACCTGCAAAAATGAAGCCAGCAAAGCAGAAACAGAAGTTAAATATGTAAGAATAGAAGCTCTGCCTGTCTCAGACAACCTTCCTGCTTCTTTTGAAACTTGTCTGACAAAGCTTACTCCTTCATTTACTTGGTTATGAAAAAATACTTGCAGGGTATCCATGCAAGGGACTATGTATGTCAGTCTTCACTGAGAATCACTAACTTTATCCTGGCTGTATGAGGGATTTCATTTTCTTTCTCTTGTAACTAATATAAATTAGCAGCCTACAATATTATTACTCTGTAGAACACATTGTTTTCTAGTGATTAATTCTACAGCATAATTCTAATTGCTTTGGCTTTGCTTTTTCTTCATTTAACAGGGGCATGCTCAAAGGATTGCAGCTATGTTGTCCGAACTTCAAGAACTGAAAGATGTTCAAGGAGAACTCAAAACAAAGGAGTCTGAACTTGACTGCAGAAAAGGAACTGGCAGGCTTGAAGAATGTTGCTGAAAAGTAAGGTGTGACCACAAGGTGGGAGAGGGATGGTCACATACCTGCATAGAGAGATGCTCAAGGTTCATGAGGGGTTAAACAGGATAGATTTATTAAAGGACTTGCACTCCAAACTGCGCAGGGAGCCCCGGGAACCATGTGGAGGGGTCGCTGATGGGAGGCTGCTGGACATGCAGGTCGGATGCCCAGGCGGGACTCAACTCATTGTATTCTAAGGGCCCCTTAAATCTACTAGAACTATTTCCTTATCTCAGCTGTGCTAACCTTGGGTAGCTACTGGCTGGGAAGCAGCTAGACATTGTTGACAAAACAGAATATGCATGCCTGGCCTTGATGGGAATTTAGTCAGTGTGTAGAGAGCACACTCTGGGGCTGCTGTCATGTACTCTGCCAGTCACCTGACTCCTTGCCAGATATTCCACAGGTGTTCTCAAGGTTTGTGCTATATAAATGTCTGCTACATTTCTCTTATGTGACTATGAGTATACAACATGAAGAAGTACTTTTGGAAAAATTAAGTTAGGATTGAAACTGGTTTTTTCCTTTTGGCCATATTCTTTCAGAAGGCATAGGACCTGTTGCAAATTTAATATGCAGAGCAATTGTTTCCCTACATAATTTAATGGGGAAGCACAGAAACCAGCTATCAAATTTAATTCTGAATAGCCTGCGTAAGAAAATGATACCCCCTGCACTGGTACAGGCTAGGGACTGACTGGCTGGGGAACAGCTCTGCTGAAAAGGCCCTGAGGGTCCTGGTGGACAGGAGGCTAAAAATGAGCCAGCAGTGTGCCCTGGCATTGAGTAAGGCTAACAGCATCCTGGGCTGTATCAACAGGAGCATAGCCAGTAGATTAAGGGAAGTGATTATTCTCCTCTACTCAGCACTCATTAGACCACATCAAGAATACTGCATCCAGTTCCACCCCCCCCCCCCCCCCCACGCAAATACAGGGCAGACATCAACAAACTGGAGCAAGTTCAGCAGAAGGCCACCCTGATGGTTAGGGGGCTGGAGCCCTTGCCATATGAGGAGAGGCTGAGGGAACTGGGCTTGTGCAGCTTAAAGTCAAGAGAAGGCTTTGGGGGGGACTTAACAGCCTTCCTTGTTTTTCTCCACTTTGAGAATGCTGGTCTCAGCTTTGGTACAATCTGATCATGCAATTCTTAAATGACTTTTACTGAGAGTCAGTACAGCTAGATGAACAAATAAGTTTGGCCTGTTTTTAAACAAGCAAATAAGTTTGGAAATATATTTCTGATTGACACAGATTTTGGTATTGAGTTTCATGTGGCAAGCTTTTTTATAATCTTCAAGCTTCCATCTATAACCTATCATATGGTTTTAAAAAGATGAGCTCTAAACTGTTGCCAGCTCCATTAATTTGTTGCATTTGTTTAATATGCCTTATTAAGGCTGCATAAACATGGCTTGTATGTATATTAATCTATATTGAACTTACCTATACATTTTATGATTGCTATTAAAGAAATCTTATTGGACTTCTCATTTATGCATGTGTGGGGGGGATGCTCTCAGCTTCCTCCTCCTCCCCCCCCCAAAATCTGGTGCCAGTTACAAGCAGTCTGCATTCCTGTGCTTCAGTCTCTGAAAGGGAGGATGTCAAGGCTTTGAGATAAAGGCCTGATTGGGCATCAGGAGGATGTCAAAGCTGTGAAATAGGGCCTGCTTGGGCATCAGGACCCTGGGAAACAAAGCCTCCTCTCACTGCTGGAACAGTGTTAATTAGGGTGGTCTGGACTATCTCTTCCTCCTCAGGACCTTGGTAGATAACACCTGCTTTCACTGCTGGGGCAGTGTTAATCATTGGGGACTGGAATTAACTCCTCCTTACCCGAGCTATGGGATCTCTCCTTGGGACCACCCCTGCAAGAGTAAAGCAGACATCCACAGTCACTCAAACTCCTTTCTCCAGTGCTGAAGAGTGCTCAAGGCAGCTGGCCTGCCCTTGGGGGTGTTCAGCCACCCCCCTCCCCCCAGCCCATGACTGTGGGTGTGATCCTCATAACAACAACGATGGAGGAGAGTTGGACCCTGCAGCAGCCAGGAGCTAGGGACTGGGACTGGGCAAAGAGACCTGCAACTGGCCTTGCAACTCCACCTCCACCTTCCCCTGAAGGGGATAAATAGGTTGGCCCCAGAGGCTGTCTTTGGCTCTTCGTGGGTGGCAGTGGATCTGCCAACTTGCGGGACGGGGATGCCCTCCCGCAGTTACTTCCCTGGGATTGTGTACGTTGGCTGCTCAGGCAACGCGTGGGTAAGATCAATTAGAAGTGGACAATAAGTATTCTGGTTGAACTAAGTTTCTGTGGATAAGAATTGTTGCTTTGTACTGTTGTAACTTGTGTAGTAAATTCAGATCTTTAAGATAAGTTGTGGAGTCAGGCAGTAAATCTCCTTCCCCCCCTCCCTTGCGCCACATGAAACCCTCACGGTCCAGGACTGTAAAGATAGTCGATCATCCTGCAACAGCATGTAAGCACACTTTCTTTATGGATTGTGAAGGAAGCTTGGAGTTGGGAACTCCCAAGTTTCTCAGAACTCATATTCACTACATCGATGTACAAATACTTCCATACATACTTACTTCATCTTTTGAAACTATAAAGTGCTGTGTGCCCTATATAACAGGGATGTATATCATTTGCTATCAAAGGTATTGCCAACTGAAGCAGCAGAGAGAGAGAGAGAGAGGAAGTCTGTAGAAGCAGAACTATTGGAAGCCAAGCTTTATCAAAGTGCCTATCAAACAGGAAGAACTGGATGCCTTTATTAAAACTGTTGGTGAGACAAATGTGTATTAATCCTTTAACTGAAAACCAGTTGCAGAAAACAAGGCTATTTCAATAGCAGAATCTTCTTGCTTTTTGAGAATGTATATTTCAGCTTTGAAAATATATAAGCTTTACATATATTAGCTTTATATTTTGGAGTAGTTAAATTTGGAAGCTTTACATCATGGTAAATCAATATAAAGAGGGATTCAGATAGGGTTGCCAATTCCACTGCAGTAAAGGTTATGCCGTTTGTGGTTCTCTTTTTTTGTTTGTTTGTGGTAAAAAGAAAAATATATTTGGAGTTTTAAAAATACTTTATCCCCAAATTGATTTTTTTTTTTGAACTCTCTCCTTCTATAGACACTGAAGGCTGCAGCATAGCTGGAATTATAAGAAAGCATTTGAAGAAAATAGAATTCATATAACTAAGGAAGAATGTAAAAGGAAGAAAAAGCAGCAGTAAGTAAAAACAAAAGCAAGCTCAAGAAAAAGAAATAGGTAGATCACTATACCATTAGTTTTATCACTTAAGATGAGGTGGTATATTACTAGATAGCCATATGAGGATTTTTTTAACACTAATTTGGACTATGCTTGTCTTTGTATGAAAGAAAAAGCTTATTGTCTTTATTTCAGTGAAAGATTTATTTGCCTGCCCTATCAATAATTGGTAGTGCTAACACTTATGCCATCCTAGAAAAGAATCATTGACATTGCTGACCCTAGGAACTAATAAACTTGCAAATGCTTTTTTTTTTTTTCCTCTCCTCTAGTAGAGGCACTGACAAAATTGATTTAACACTGGAGTTTGGTGTGTAAACTTGGGGTGAGAACAATCACAGTACTGTACTTGATCCAGAGGAAAGTAAAGAGATATTAAAAGGAAATCTAAGAGCCAAAAGAAGAAGAAAAATACAAAGTGTTAGAGGATAAAATGAGAAATGCAGAAGCAGAGTGTGGACAAGAATTGAAAGATGCCTAGCAAAAACTGGAGGGTGCCAAATGTAAGGATATCTGGTTAATAGCTCTTCACCGTAAAAGACAGGAAGAGTAAAGAACTAAACACCCAGATACACAAACCTTAACAGAAGACAATGGAGACAATACCAAAGACCAGAATTCTCAGGTCACTGACTGATGGGCCATTGTAGGAACCACTCTAGCATAGCCCTGGAGAGCTTCAGCCAGAACTTTGAAACTGATAAGAACAACAAAATTATCATGGGCCTAATAACTTATGGGTGTTGGAGGGGGATTGTGGGACTGTGGGAAAAACTTAAACAGGATTAAATTAAAAACAGGATGTTTAGGGAAAAGATCAAAGGGAGGGATCAAGGTAGATCCAGGAGGGATAAGTGTGGGGATGTGGAGAGGAGGTGGGGATAAGAGGTCAACAGCATGTAAGCAGGGGCTGGTCTTTTTGCCTGTCTGACTGAGCCCTGTACTGGATCACTGCAGTCTGTCCTATTTTATTAAATGCTATTCCTAACTATATTCCATGTGAGCATGCTCTCTAGTGTGTAGGGGGTGCAGGTGACCTGCTAGTGAACTTCAAACTACACTAGTAGGCAAGGAGACCAGAATCTGGCAAGATCCAAGGTCAGAGCTGGAGACTGGATAAACGGGGCCCAGGGTCTGGGCATGGATTCTGGAAGGACTTAAGGCCTAAGGTTTAAGGGACCCATGAATGTGCATGTGCCTGTGAGTGAGGGTACATGCATATCCACTAGTGAACTTTAAGCGTGATTAGTCAGAGAGGGAACATCTGTGTTTTTATGTGGGTGCCTGTAAAGGCACTGTTCTCCTGTCTGAGTTAATTTCTGTGTGGCCAGTCACATCTGTATCTTATGCATATGTACATGCATGTGCCTATTGGCAATACATGCTCAGCTGTACTACTGGCTGAACCTGGGAGCAGGAAAAAGCAGCAGCCTTGGCTCAAGTGGACCAGGAGGGAGGAAAACCCTGGGTCTTAAAGTCCACCAACTTTGGCTACACTTGACACTGAAAAAAGGCAGATGCTTCTAGATAAAACAAGAAAAGAAAAAAAAAAGGGGGGAGGGGAGTAGCAGGTAAATCTTGTACTTCTCTTAAAAATTTTCTCAATGCCATAAGTGGTTGCAGTAATATGGAAAGGACTGAAAGTTTGATTTTTCTTAATTTTAATATTTTCAGTTTCAGGACGTGGGTATTACTTTGTAGTCACTGACACATAGAAATTGCTGCTGCTTCTTTTGTGAGGTTGTCCAATTAAAGTGGTGTTGGGGTTAGGGAAGATAACCTACGTCTTCAACAGCATTTACTACAGAAAGTGGAATGTTGCTTCTTTCCATTGAAGTATAACATTAAAACATCTACTTAGGATGTTAAAGTATTAGTTCTGGACTTTGGAGAGTTAAAACAAGAACAGGTCTCCTGTAAACAAATTGAGGGTGTAGATGTAGATCAAATCCTACAAAGAACAGGTTAATGTTAAGGCAGACAAGGTGGTCAAGACCAAGGTAAAGCTGAAAATCTTTCATTTTTAGTCTTTGTGGAACTGGAATAAGATATCTTAAAGCTCAATCAGTAACAGATGTTTTTCTCTGGATTTCTCTTGCAAACACTGAATTTGTTTAGTCTAGGTAGGCTGTTTTTGTGGTTGTTTGGGAAAGTGCGGAAGAATGTCAAGGAGATAGACGATGGAAGCTAGCCAGACTATTCCATGGGAAAAGGAGCATCAACAGGGCATGTGGACCCGTAGTCACATAGTTGAGCCTGTGCCAGGGTGGTGCTGCACCTGGGCTTTGAATCGAGAATGAGCTCAACGTGCTTACTGTGCATGTGCATGGTACATAAAAACTTCATCTAGTGCCCCCGCCCCCGGGGTTCCTCACCCTGGACCGACACTCAGCGGTGCCAGGGATCCCCTGCTCCATTATTGCCTCCATTGGGAAAATGTCAGGGACTCCCCACTCAGACGCAGAGGTAATAAATGCTCCGTATCGACCATCGTATGCCTTGTGTTTGTGTGTCTGTCCCTGCTGGGAGTCCAGGCGGTGCCCCTGCCTCACCCTTACACTTGGCGTAGTCGGCAGGATACACAAATGACAATGCCATGGCTGAGGAGAGCGAAGGGGGAGGGCGAGAGTCAAGAAGGGACTGCTCGCCTGCAGCTGCCAGGATGGCCCCAGACTAAGTGGTAGTGTTACAAGACAACCCTGAGAAGCTCAGGAAGAATGTTTGAAGTAGGTAGATTTGGATAACTTCTATCTTAGATAGAAGTTATTTAGCATGAGTAGCCGCACACTTGCTTAGCATAAGTAGCTAAATTTGCTGAAGCCTTAGGCCGCGCTCCTAGTTCGTTAAGAAAAGGCCTCAGAGCTGGTGCAGGCTGGAAAGATAAGGGAGTTACAAGCAGTCTGCATTCCTGTGCCCCACTCTCCAGAAGGGAGGATGCCAAGGCTGAGAAATAAGGCCTGTTTGGGCGCCAGGACCTTGGGAAGTAAAAAGCTTCCTCTCACTGTTAAAACAGTGATGATTAAGGGGTCTGGATTATGTCTTCTTCCTCAGGGCCTTGGAAGATAACACCTACTGACCCAGCTGGGGCAGTGTTAATTAATTGATCAGAACCTTGAGAAGCAGGGGTGGGACCCAGGGAAATGTGAAGAAATCATTAACCAATCAGTGTAGAAGAGGAAGGAAGTCACAAATATGGCAATAAGAGGAAGGAAGTCACAAATATGGCAAATTTGATTGTATAAATGCTACTTGAAAAGTTGGGGGGGGTGTGCTCGATTTGTGGGAGACCACCGAGCACCCAGGCTTGTGCAACTCTGAAATAAATAAATAAATGTCTCTCCTGAGTGTGTAATTATTGGCTCATTGCACACCGGGCAACGAATCCGCTTTTCGGACAACAGTTTTCTGGCGACCCAGATGGGACTCTCGCTGTAAAGCCTTGCCTGGATCGTCTTGCCAGTTCCGGCGGGGAGACACTGCTCATCGGACTCCAGCGCGCACCGACCGTTTTGTTCGGGGACTCCGTGAGCACCCTCCCTGGTCGGAACGGGTAAGCGACTCAAAGGTGCAACGCAGTAATTATTAAGAGACATTGCATAAAGGGTATGATACAAGGGTAATTGGTTGTGGTAACCAAAGGAAAGCTTTGTACACGTTTGGACAGTGACGACTGGAGTGTACGAAAGCGTAATTGGTAAGAACGTTCTTTTAAGGGTAATAATATGGGAACAGGACAATCTGTGGGGGTATCCTCCTGTTCTCCTTTAGGATGCATCCTGAAACATTGGAGTAAGTTTGGTGGGAATCCTTTAACAAGGAGAAAATTAAAGGAATACTGTACTCAGTGGTGGCCAATGTATAAACTGGAGGATGAGGAAAAATGGCCAGAAATGGGAACGCTAAACTATAATACAATCTTGCAACTTCTGTTGTTTTGCAGAAGACAGAACAAATGGGATGAGGTCCCATATGTAGATTTGTTCTTCTCTCTGAGAAATGATCATGAAACTAGAAAAAAATGTAAGCTGTTGATCTCTGACTCAAATGTGTTAATGATGATGGGAAACAAAGAGAAAATGCCTCGGTGTTGCTCTGCTTGTAGCATTGGGAAAAGATGTTTAAAAGTGGGTGATGAGGAAGAGGATGTACAATTATTGGTCTCTCCGGAAAGAGATCAAGATAGTGTCGATAGCAGAAATAAGGGAAGTGAAGCATGTAGCCCGATTGCAGGCAGAACTCGGGCTACTCGGGCTCAACATCCCGCGATTCAGGCCCCGCTGCGTCAAGCAGTCGGACCAGACGGGATGCCTGTGTATGTGAAGGTCCCTTTTTCAACTACAGATTTAATGAATTGGAAGGAGTCTGCCGGGTTGTACCGAGAAAATCCAGAAAAGATGTATCAATCCTTTAAAATGATAATTGAAAATCATAATCCAGATTGGCAGGATTTACAGGTGCTTTTAAATACTTTGCTTGCACCTGAGGAGAAAAGAATGGTATTAGACAAAGCTCAAGAGGAGAATGAAAGACAAAATGCCAGAGACGGACCAGACCGTTTTATGCCGGCCCGGGAACCGGGTTGGGATCAAAACACAGGGGCAGGCAGGTTAATGACTAAACAGTACCAACAGTTAATATTATATGGGGTAAAGCATGGAGTACCTATGCCCAAAAATATTGCAAAACTATATCAAGTCGCACAGGGTAAGAATGAGGATCCCTCTGCATTTTACGAGCAGTTATGTGAAACTGCCCGAAAATGGACAGACTTGGATCCCGAGGACGAAGCAAATAAAATGACTTTTACTACATTATTTGTAGGACAGTCAGCACCAGATATAAGGAGAAAGCTTCAGAAAGTAGATGGTATGTCGGGGATGTTAATATAAGGTGTACAATAACAGGGAAGAAGTAGAGGGAAAGGAAAAACAAAAGGAGAAACTGAAAGATAAGAGGCAAAATGCTGCAATCTTGGCAGCTGCATTTGCCCAGGCACAAACTCCCTCTCAGGGAAGGGGTTTTCCGAAAGGACAAGGACGTGGAAGAGGGTATAGAGTAAGAGGGAATTTGGGAGATAGAATTCCGCTAAGGAGAGATCAGTGTGCAATTTGCAGGGGGAAGGGGCACTGGAAAAATGAGTGCCCGAAGAGACAATCAGATCATTGGAAACCTCAGTCTGCATCTGTTCCAGAGGCAGATTTGCTCATGATTGGGACAGAGGATTCAGACTGATGGGGACCGGGGGTTGAGGAATTGGATTCCCCAGCCAAACCCCTGGTTTCAGTAAAGCTGGGGAACGAAACAGTTAAATTTTTAGTAGACACTGGAGCAGCATACTCAGTACTAAATAGCTGTAAGGGACCAATGGGTAAATTCTCTATGCCAGTAATTGGGGCCACGGGAAAGCGAGAGGTCAAACCTTTCTGTCAACCAATTAAATGTGAAATAGGAAATAAGGTGTTAACACATGAATTCTTATACATGCCAGAATGCCCATTACCCCTAATGGGGAGGGATTTACTGAATAAACTGGGGGCACAGATAACCTTTGATCAAAACAAAGTTAAGGTGCACATTCCACAAAGTAATGCCTGGAAGGCACAAGCATATATGTTGCAGAAAGCACTGGATTCCGAACAGGTGGAGAATAGACCAAGCGAAATTCCCTCTGAAGTAATGGACGCAGTAATCCCTTTTGTGTGGGCAACGGAGAAATCTGGAAAAGCCAGATGTGCAGAACCGGTAAAGGTGGAATTAAAACAAGGAGCTAAACCGGTAAGGCGAAAACAGTATCCCATGAAGTTAGAGGCCCGTGTTGGACTGGAGCCTATGATTAATAATTTCTTAAAGTATAGACTGTTGCGAGAATGTCAATCCGAGTACAATACTCCAATCCTGCCTGTAAAAAAAACTTTATGTACATGAGAGAGGGCACCAGGCTTTGGGAGTGCTTGTACAGACTTTAGGAAATTGGAAAATACCTGTGGCTTACTTTTCAAGACAGCTGGATAAAGTGAGTGCAGGGTGGCCAGGATGCCTCAGAGCAGTTGCAGCTGCTGTGCTGTTAATACAAGAGGCACGAAAATTGACGTTGGGACAAAAAGTGACTGTTTATGTGCCACATGCTGTTGCAGCAGTTTTAGAACAAAAAGGGCATCACTGGTTATCCCCGAGTAGGATGGTGCAGTACCAGGCAGTGATACTTGAGCAAGAAGATGTAACCATGAAGGTGTCTAATACCCTTAATCCGGCATCTTTATTACCACTTCATGAAGAGGGGAGGTTGGCTCATGACTGTCTGCAAACTATTGAGCGAGTATATTCCAGCCGTCCAGATTTGAGAGATATTCCATTGCAGAATCCAGACTGCGAATTATTTACCAATGGGAGCAGATTTATAATAAAGGGAGAAAGAAGGGCTGGATACGCTATCGTCACTTTGGAAGGAGAAATCGAAGCAAGATCACTACCAGCAAATACATCAGCCCAGAAAGCAGAACTGATTGCTTTAGCCCGGGCTCTGGAATTATCAGAGGGAAAATGGACTAATGTGTTTCAGAAGAAGCCCCCCCCAGGGGAAGTAAAAAGGGGCTTCATGCCTGGGGATTACTGGCAAATTGATTTTTCTGAATTGCCAAGATGTAATGGATATAAATATTTGTTGGTAATTGTTGACACCTTTTCAGGATGGCCTGAAGCTTTCCCGTGTCGTACCAATAAAGCCAGGGAGGTAGTAAAATGTTATTAAAAGAAATTATACCAAGATTTGGGGTACCAGAAGGGTTTTCTTCAGATAGAGGACCTCATTTTATAGCAGAAATAGTACAGCAAATCTCAAAAATACTACAAATTAAATGGGACTTACATACCCCCTGGAGGCCACAATCCAGTGGAAAAGTGGAAAGAATGAATCAAACAATTAAGAGACAGGTAGGAAAATTGTGTCAGGAGACTCAGATGAAATGGACTGATGTTTTACCTCTGGCATTATTAAGAATCAGAATAACCCCAAGGGTTAGGGAGAAAGTTAGTCCATTTGAGATTCTGTATGGTAAACCTTACACTGTAAATTTAACTGGAAATGAAATTCAAATGCACGTTAAGGGCGATCAAATTTTAAGTGATTATCTCTTGTCTATGGCAAAGGTTCTTACTTCTCTCCGTAGGTACATCCAGTTAAGATCTCCTGTACTTTTAGATTCACCTGTACATTCATTCCAGCCGGGAGATCAAGTGTATCTTCGGACCTGGAAGGACGAGCCATTGGTAGAAAAGTGGAGAGGACCGTATCTTGTACTGCTAACAACAAATACTGCTGTGAAACTGCAGGGAATTGATTCCTGGATCCACTACACCCGAGTGAAAGCAGTACCTCGAGAGACGTGGAAAGCTGAACAAGTTCAACCTTTAAAGTTAAAAATATATAAAGATATATGAGTGGTATTGGAAGCGAATCGGTTTTAAATTTAGATTGTATTCAGGGAAGAATTGCTTTAATCTGTTTGTTAGGAATAGGGTTAATATTGTTGTTATGGTATCTGTGTAAAAATGATGTTCTCCCAAATAACCAGGGGAGAAATGTGGTGGTTAGCTTTTCTAGGTTGCCTGAGCCAAACAATTAAAGGGAATCAGGAAGGATTTTGGGGTCACAATCTCCATTTGGAAGTAATTACGAAATCTATGAAGATAGTTAACCAGAGGGATTGCTGGGTGTGTACCCACTTCCCTGAACATTCCAACAAGGGCTTCCCCCTAATTGGAGTGCCTCTTAATTTTTCCTTTATGGAATTTATGAAACAGATAAGAAATGATAGCGATCAAAAGAAATATAATGAAACAACCGAACAGGAATGGGAAGTCCAGAGTGTGACAGGAGATTATTATCAATGTGTCTGAAGATGTAATAATAGTAATAGATGGTGGGAAAAAACTGTACCCTATGGAAAGCAACCGATCAACTGTACTGGAGCCATTAAGGTGGGAGGTTATAAAAATCGCTCTCATATACCTGAAATAGGTTATAAATGGCCAAGTAAGGAACTAAATGGGTGGCATGTTCCGAAAGGTAGTGGATGGTATTGGTTGTGTGGGAACAAGGCACGAAAAGTGCTACCTCCTAATTGGTCAGGGACGTGTACTTTAGGGGCAATAATCCCTAATGTTACTATAAGAAAAGAATTGAGTAATAAATATCAAAAATCCTGGCTAAGAACATTCATGAGGAGACAAAAGAGGGTCAATAATCCTTTAATAGATCGACCTACTAGGTTTCAGTCATTCGTAAGGTGGCTGTTTCCACAATTGGGAGTGAGTGAACTTGAAAAAGCAATAGTAAATATTTCAGCAGTTATTGAAAAAAAATAGGGAATAAAACCTCTGATGCCATTGCAGCTTTACAAGAGGAGGTTTCAGAAATTGCTAAAATAAGTACCCAAAACCGAATGGCTCTAGATATGTTATTGGCATCTCAGGGAGGAGTATGTACAGTAATAAATACTAGTTGCTGTGTATATGTGGATCAAAGCGGGAGAATTTCTACCGATCTAAATGAAATCTGGAAGCAGACTGAAATCTTACATGGGGTTCAGAAAGATGATACTTCTTTCGGATTTGAAGAAACATGGAAATGGTTGACTTCCTGGTTCCCTGATGTGAGCTCATGGGTTAAAAAATGTTTAACAATTTTGGGAATGGTGCTAGTAGTTTTTGTATGCGTTTATGTAGTGATTCAATGCATTTCTAAGTGTTTTAGAAAACTAATATGGGAAAGATTTTAAAAGAGTGAGACTAATATGAAAATGATCATATAAGTCTCAAAGGGGGGAATTGTTACAAGACAACCCTGAGAAGCTCAGAAAGAATGTTTGAAGTAGGTAGATTTGGATAACTTCTATCTTAGGCAGAATTTGCTTAGCATGAGTAGCCGCACACTTGCTTAGCATGAGTAGCTAAATTTGCTGAAGCCTTAGGCCGCGCTCCTAGTTCGGTAAGAAAGGGCCTCAGAGCTGGTGCAGGCTGGAAAGATAAGGGAGTTACAAGCAGTCTGCATTCCTGTGCCCCACTCTCCGAAAGGGAGGATGCCAAGGCTGAGAAATAAGGCCTGTTTGGGCGCCAGGACCTTGGGAAGCGAAGCTTCCTCTCACTGTTGACACAGTGCTGATTAAGGGGTCTGGATTATGTCCTCTTCCTCAGGGCCTTGGGAGATAACACCTACTGACCCAGCTGGGGCAGTGTTAATTGACCAGGACCTTGAGGAGCAGGGGTGGGATTCAGGGAATGAAGAAATCACTAACCAATCAGTGTAAAAGGGAAAGTCGTAAATCTGGCAATTTGTGTGTATAAATGCTACTTGAAAAGTTGGGGGGGGGGGTGCTTGATTTGTGGGAAACCACCGAGCACCCAGGCTTGCGCAACTCTGAAATAAATAAACAAATGTCTCTCCTGAGTGTGTAATTATTGGCTTATTGCACACCGGGCGACGAATACGCTTTTCGGACAACACCATCAGCGACACCTCCGTGCGGTGCCCAGGGCTCCCTGTGCAGCTTGGAGTGTAAGAAGTCCTTTATTAAATCTATCCTGTTTAACCCCTCATGAACCTTGAGTGTTTCTCTCCACCGGTATCCGACCCTCTCTTGCCCACCTTGCGGTCAGAGAAGGCTATACCCAACAGGGTAAGTAAATCCCTTCCTCCCATTGACAGTGGCAAGGCCACAGGAAGAGACTGAAAAGAATCACTAGAAGAAGGGACAAGGAAGAGATGTTGGAGAAGAGGGAGTCTGCCTTGCAGCTTGTGAGCATCCCCTTTCTGTGGAAAACTACACCAACGTCATTAAGAATCATTGAGAGGTTTTTGAGCTCATTAGCACACTAGGACTTGAGTTCCTCACCAGACCCTGGAAAGCTTAATCTAAAGTTGCTCCCCTCCTGTCCCCTAATTTAATCAAAACTCCCTGGAGATGGAAAGCCACAGGTTTTCAAAAGTGTCCAACACCTCAAGTTAAACTGGGGACAGACTTTTTTCAAACAACTCAGGTCCTACAGGTATCACACTGGCATCTGACATTTCCCTCCTGATTTAACTTAAAGCCAGGTTTTCACAGGGACTCGCTTCCTCTTTCAACATCGAAATGAATGGCCAAGTTTTCACTAACAACCTCTGATATACTGCATGATCTTGGAGGGAGGGGGAACTGGGCCAGTGAGAACTCCATTCTAGTGTTAGGGGAAGGTGTGACCCCATCTCCAAGTGCTGAGTACTTAGCAATTTCATTTCAGATATCCTGACAAAAATCAGGCCAGAGGAGGCTCACCCAAAGTCACACAGGGGGTAGAACCCTGGCTCAGCGGGCAACGGTGGAAAAAAGCCACAAAGGAATGACACTTGATCTACATTCCACCAAGTGCCTGTTGACTCAAAACAAAAGATAGTGCTTCCAAAAGAAGGTTTGGCCTTTATTTAACTGACTGCTCCCTGGCCTTGTGTTTTATGAATGGAGCAGGAGGTGCAGCCAGCAGGAGGGCCATCAAGAAGATTAGGAGGCTGGAGCACATGAAGTAGGAGAGGCTGACAGCTGCATTTGTTCAGCCTCAAGAAGAAAAGGGGGGGGGGGGGGAGAGGAGGAAGGATATAATTGCTGTCTACAGCTACCTAATGGGAGGCTATAGAGAAGATGGAGTCAGGCTTTTCTTGGAGATTGTAGTGATCTTAACTGGAAGACTATTGTACATTGAGGAGTTAGTGATCCACATAACAGTTGACCTGAATAGGCGCAGGCCTGTGTTGTGCTGCATGTGTTGCTCGAATAGAAGTAGCATTAAAGGAAGATGGCATAGGTAAGTATTAGAGGAGCCTCATACCTGTCTGATAACCAAGCTTAACAGCTGTATTCTAGTGTTTCTAACAGTTAACCCTATATAATGCATGGTCCTAAGTAAGGTGCTAACACCTTCCCTTGAAAGGAAAGGAAAGAAAGAAAGAGAAGATGGTAAAATCTGTGCATAAATATATCAACTGCTGATTTAAGCTTAAGTGTAAAGTTGTCTGTTTATTATAGAGAAGATGGGGGGGGGGAGATGGATGAAACAAAAAAGGGTGACTGAGTGTAGAGAGAACACCTGTGGAAGATCTGGCAAGGAGTCAGGTGACTGACATTCTAGGATTGGTGCTAGTAATTTTTGTATGCGTTTATGTAGTGATTCAATGTATTTCTAAGTGTTATATGAAACTAATATGGGAAAGATTTTAAAAGAGTGAGACTAATATGAAAATGATCATATAAGTCTCAAAGGGGGGAATTGTTACAAGACAACCCTGAGAAGCTCAGAAAGAATGTTTGAAGTAGGTAGATTTGGATAACTTCTATCTTAGATAGAATTTGCTTAGCATGAGTAGCCGCACACTTGCTTAGCATGAGTAGCTAAATTTGCTGAAGCCTTAGGCCGCGCTCCTAGTTCGTTAAGAAAAGGCCTCAGAGCTGGTGCAGGCTGGAAAGATAAGGGAGTTACAAGCAGTCTGCATTCCTGTGCCCCACTCTCCAGAAGGGAGGATGCCAAGGCTGAGAAATAAGGCCTGTTTGGGCGCCAAGACCTTGGGAAGTAAAAAGCTTCCTCTCACTGTTAAAACAGTGATGATTAAGGGGTCTGGATTATGTCTTCTTCCTCAGGGCCTTGGAAGATAACACCTACTGACCCAGCTGGGGCAGTGTTAATTAATTGATCAGAACCTTGAGAAGCAGGGGTGGGACCCAGGGAAATGTGAAGAAATCATTAACCAATCAGTGTGAAAGAGGAAGGAAGTCACAAATATGGCAAATTTGATTGTATAAATGCTACTTGAAAAGTTGGGGGGGGGGGGGGTGCTTGATTTGTGGGAGACCACCGAGCACCCAGGCTTGTGCAACTCTGAAATAAATAAATGTCTCTCCTGAGTGTGTAATTATTGGCTCATTGCACACCGGGCAACGAATCCGCTTTTCGGACAACAGTAGGGGCCAGTAGCGGCTGCATTGCTTGCCACGCTGGCAGTCCCTGAGGACTGGCCAGAGTTGGCACAGGGGGAAAGTGTTACCCCGAAGGCAGTTGAATCCGCTTTACAGGTTATGCCCTTCCGTGCCGCTTCGGAAGCAGCTCGGAAGCTGGCCAGACGATTAGGGTGGGCACTGCTGACAGGCATTCAAGCCTTAGTGAGGTATCATCTTTGCAGCAATGAGTAAAGGATCTGGAGAAGGAAAGTGGAGATTTACATGATGCGAAGGCGGTAGCACAGGAGCTGATTATGACCCAAACTGAAAAGAGTCAGGAATTAACCCAGAGGGTAGAGCGATTAGCTTTACGGATGGCTAATAGGTGGCATGGGCATTATGGGAAGGTGCCCACTACTGTTTCTCAGGTGTGGGCGATTATAACTCGACCCTCCTGGGACCCAGAGGAGTGGGATGGCAATATTTGGAGTACTTCCTCTGACTCGGAGGTGGAATTTGCCTTAGAAGGAGAACTGACTACTCCCCAGGTCTGACCTCTTGTGCAACTGAAGGGGGAGAGAGGCAAGTAGATGGGAATACTGTACAGTAGTCAAGGATTTATACACCAAAGGAATTACATGAGTTTTTAACTACTTTCCAGCAGCAGCCCAGGGAGTCTTTGTTAGCCTGGTTAGTGAGAGCATGGGATGCAGGTGCTGGATGGCTTACTCTTGCAAGAGAGGAGCTGAATTTAATGAGCCCCTTATCAACTGATGCCCAACTACAGTATTATCTTACCCAATTAACTTCTGCATGGAATGGGGCAGGAAATGTTTTTGTAGCTCCAACATTATATCAATGGTTGTGCACTGCTGTGGTAGGTGCTTACCCGTCCACAGGTGAGTTAGCCGCTACAGTGGGAGCGTGGCGTACTTTTGAGGAAGAGATCAACATGTTGCAGCAGCTAGGGGTAGCAATTGGATTAGTAGATGGAGACAGACCAGATGGTGTGGAAATAATGCAGCAGATGAAAACCCAATTATTAAGGGGGGCTTCCAGTGCCTTAAAGCTGTTACAACTTGGCACAGTAATGCCTGCAACTGGGACAGAGGGGGCTTTGCTAAACAATATAAGGGATTTGGCACTTGCTGGTGAACTGGATACTAGGCAAGTGAGAGCAGTTTGGAATTCCAAGGTGAGAAGATTGGCAGGGACTACTAAATTGAGTGGAAAGCTAATGAGGTGACAGATGTGGACTGATTTGCTGCAGGCAGGGGTATTACATGATGAGATAAATGGTCTTTCTACTGCTGACTTATTTAAGCAAGGGTTACCTGCTAATCAGCAATATCAGACACAGCCTACCACCCCACCTGCTCCAGGTATAGCTTGGAAATTGCCAGCCAAAAGACAATGAGGGGGAGGTGGGTCCCCTGCAATATGAGCATCTGTTGTGGCCTAGCATCTGGGGGGGACCGATGCCCTTATGTACCCCTGAGAATTCGCAGGTGCTCTGGAGGAGAAATTGCTGTGCTTGCTTTAGTAGATACTGGGGCAGAAGTTACTGTACTATATAGCGCGGTAGCTCTGGGGAAGGCCACTATCCATATATGTGGGTTGGAAGGATCGGCCACCCCAGTGGTACAGGCTGTAGTTACGTAAACAATTGGCAAAAAATTCCACCATTTTCTACCCTGGTTTTATTAGCACCGATTTGTGAGTACCTCTTGGGGATTGACATGTTACTGGGCAGAGATATTCAGACCCTGCAAGGATTGTTCTCCTTTGGAAAAAGTCCTGCATTACTGCAGGTGAGATACATTACTTTGATTAGAGGGTATCCAAAATGGGACCCAGTGGGTTTACTGGCTCCCCTAACTGTGGTGCAAGTGAAGCAGTATAGAATTCCTGGTGGGGAAAAGGAGATTCAGGAAACTATAGATGCTTTATTGCATACTCAAATAATATGCCCTGCCCTGTTGGCTTTCAATAGTCTTATTTGGCCTGTTTGGAAGCCTGATGGTTCATGGTGTATGACTGTGGATTATAGGGAGCTAAATAAAATTGCCTCGCCATTAGTGGCCATAGTACCTGAAATGGTAACTCTGCTAGAAGGAGTGGGGAAATGCCTGCAGGAGTGGAAAGCTGTCATTGATTTGGTGAATGCGTTCTTCTCCATCGCTATATCCCTGCAATCGCGAGATCAGTTGGTGTTTACATGGGATAATAAGCAATATATGTTTCAAGTCCTTCCTCAGGGCTATAAACATAGCCCCACCATTTGCCACCAGATGACCTCAGGTGATCTCCCTTCCCCCCCTTACAGAGTATACCATCCATCATTATATTGATGATATTTTGATAATGAGACCTTCTAAAGAATGAGTGTGAGAACAGCTATCATTGCTAGTACAGCCCCTAGAGGAGCGGGGGTGGGCTGTAAACCCTGAGAAGGTACAGGGGCCGGACATCAGTGTGCAATTCTTAGGGATAGTCTGGAGGTGGCAGACGAAAGCTGTCCCTGAGAAAGTGCGCAGTACTATTCAACCATACCCTGTTCCCACTGCTGTAAAACAACTGAAAGATTTTGGGGGCCTTTTGGGGTTCTGGCAGACCTTTATACCCCACTTAGCATATTTAATGTGGTCACTACAGCGTTTGATCAAAACAAGTAGCCAGTGGCAATGGACTAAAGAGCAGCAGCAAGCCTTTGACTTTGAGCAGCAATGAGGCGGTGGTCCAACATTCTGAATTAGTCACTCCATATGAGGGACAACCTTTTGAGATGGAGCTACCAGTTTTGGGGGATACAATGTCTTGGGGGCTGTGGCAGCAATGTGCCCACGCAAGCCAGGAACCTATAGGTTTCTGGTCCTGTTCCCTCCAAGGGGCCACAGCAAGTTATGCACTTCTGGAGAAACAGCTTTTGGCTGTGGTGTAGGCTTTGCAGGATACCGAATGAGTTACAGGACGTGACCCGGTGACTGTACACACCCCCCTCCCCATTCAGGCATGGGTGATGGATGATACAGTCAGGGCCCATGTTGGGGTGGCCCAAGCTGCAACTCAGTGGAAATGGAAACACTGTCTACAAGCCCGGTTTAAGGGGGGAGAAAGAACATGAGCACCCCGCATGCAACCTTGTTGGGGGAAGTACGTTTTGAGCAAATGCCTCTATTGTCTGAGCCAGAGGGGCTGCCCCCCCTGCCTTTGCTCCCCCAATAGAGCCATTACCTATCCAAGAGGCCCCTCCTTTTAAGACGTTATCTCCTGAGCGAGTACAAGCCAAACCGACCCTAGCAATCCCTGCTCGGATATCTGTAATGGAAGGGGGGATTGCCCCCTGCATACTCGCCTCTGGGCAGGTAGCATTCTATACATCTGAGCAACTTATGATTGCTGAACCAAGAGTTATAATACATTTAAGACTTGACTGCCCTTCACAGTGTGTATGGCTGTTTACACCTTTGATACCCGTTAAAATAGCCCCACTCTTATTGACCTCTTCTCAAGATTGATCTTTCCAGGTATCCATATCCACGCCAGTGAATGTCTCACAGGGAGCACCAATACTGCGAGGAATTCTGATCCACAGTGCCGGAGTGCCTCAAGTTCAGCAAACCCCCTCAGTGCACCCTTTAGCCAGTGTGTGGGTACTAACTCCTCAAAAGGAAAAACAACCTGGCACTGTTTTAGCAGATGGTCCAGGAGCCACTGCTCTAGTCCTTCCTGATGGCGATTCCATGCCTTTCTGTCTTCCCATCAACAGGTTATCATGCTGGCATCTGGAAGTTGCTGTTGGAATGTTGCCTCTTGCTGACCACGACAGATGCCCTTGATCTACAAGACCATCCAGCTTCCCATGTAAATACATGGATTTGGCTTTGTGGATCGGGACATCTAATTGGCGTCACGGACAAGGATACCTTGAGACGAGAGTATCGTACAACCGTATGGTGTGCTGAGCGATTGTGTGTGAATGAGACGTACGAACAAGTACGAAGCGAGTGCGGAGGTCCGATCCGTGGTTCTGCTCTCCCGCAAGGGAAGCGGCAGGAGACGAACGAAGCGTAAGGAAGGGAGTGAATGCTGAGATCTTTAGTATACTAGTTTACGGTTTGGCTTCCTGAGGGTGCATAGGGGAAACTTGGATTTTAAGGTGTGACCCCCTCAGGACGGAATCCCCTTTGTAGGACACTTTTTGTAGTAGCTTACGGTTTGGCCTCCTGGGAGCGTATAGGGGAAACTTGGACTCCTTTAAGGTTTGGCCCTCCCGGGACGAAATCCCCTTTGTAGGATATGGCTGCCCAGAAGGCAGGCGATTTTTGTGAGGAAATCGAGAAATTGTATGACCTTTTGGAAATACACCGTTCTCGTCCCTCACCCCCGGGACGAGACTGGGCACGGGACCATTGGTTCCAATTGCAAAGTGTGGTGGACCGAATAGCGGTCTTGCAAAAAGAAGCTAAAGTTAAGAGAGGAAAAGGAAAAGCTGTTGTTTGCGCCGTGCTAGGAGCGTGCCTAGCAGCTGCAGTGGAGGACAGGAAGCGGGCACCTTGTCAGGCAGAGGCTGAGGTTGCCTTGCTGCAAGCGGTGCTAACGCCGCTGCAAGAACAATTATGGGAAACCAAGCAGGCGCTGGAGGAGGAGAAACACCAAAATGTGATACTGAAAGAGGAGCTAAGAAACCAGCTCCTGAGGGAGGCAGACACCCTCGCCGAAACTGAGATGTTGCTCGAGGGAAAAGGGGTATGCCAAATGTACCCCCAAAGGGACCTGAAAAGATTAAAGGAGGCCGTAGATGGCCCACCCCATATGTGCCCACTAGTCAAAACAGTATATATATACGAGGACGACAGCGACAACCGTCCCCAGGTTGTTACCAAAGAAATCCCTTTCACAGCTACCGAATTGGCCAAGCTGCGAAAAGATTTTGCTAGAATGGCTAGGGAATCCGAAACCGAATGTGTGTGGAGGGTATCCCTGTCTGGGGGGGGGATGGGATCCTGCTATCTGAAAAGGAGGCAGAGGGATATTGGGGCCCAGGCGTGTTCCTGATGACGGGCAATCGCCGAGCCCCGTGGTCCCTGACTCAGAGGGCTGCATATTGGGCGGGGGGGCTGAACCCTTTGGAAAGGGGGGATCCCCTAGCTATAACAGGTTCCATCGATCAATTGCTGGAAAGCGTACAAAAGGCAGCTTGTCTGCAAATGATGCACGATTGGGAACTCAAGCCGAGCCTGAGCTCTCCGATGTTATTGCCAGTATATCCCGAGCGGATGACGCCCCTAATACGGGGACTTCCTGATTCCCTGAAACCTATTGGGATCCAATTGCAGGGGAGAATCCAAGATGTGCCCCGCGAGGAGAGAATCGCGGCTGCCCTGGAGGGGACGGTAACCACTGAGCATCGGTGGCTGGGGAAAAAGGTGTGGACCTGGGGGGAGGTAGCCCAGGAATTGATTAATTATGGGAGGAAATACGGGCCAGTCAGCTGGATTTACCAAAGGGTGGAAACTAGGGCCGTGTGGGCGGCAGAGCCAGCAAACAAGCCGCTGGCATTTTCTGGGAGGAGCCCAGACTTAGCCAGAAGAGAAAGATCCCTGACCTGGCAGGGACTATGGCAATTGGGGCTGCAAAAAGGCGTGCCCCGAGATTTGATGGATGGGCTCCCGACCAAAAAACTAGAGCTCCTGGTACGGAGGTGGTCCGGACAGGGACCCCCTGCCCAGACCGAACCCCCCCCCCCCCCCCCCCCCCCCCCGGTGCTGGCGTTAAACGTGGGGGAGGAGTTCGAGGAGGACAAAAGGGTGGTGGAAAAACTGGCTCCTCGGCCCCCTCAGGGTGAGGCGGGAGGCGGGAGGCACAGGGTGGATGTTTATAAGACAGCTCACCTGCAATAACAAAGGAGATTTGTTAATTACTGTAGTGGTGGGGCCGAAGAAAAGGCCTGTAACTTTTTTAATTGACACAGGGGCACAAATTACAGCACTAACATGGAGTGAGGCGGAACGGTGTGGCATCTCGGTCCCGTCCAAACACCTAATAGTTTTAAATGCTCTGGGGAACACCCAGACTGTGCCCATGACCCCGGTAACATTGTGGTTACCAGGGGAAGAGAGTCCTGTGGACACCATGGCGGCTGTGGGGCCTGAAGGGGAAACAGTGGCGGGATATCCAGAGAAATTCGTGGTCTTTTGGTGTTCCTCAGGTCAGAAGACTAACCGGAGATTTTGGTGTGGCAGTGCGCTTGCTGCAAGCGGCGCCTCCCCTCCCCACTTCCCGGCTGACTAATGTAAAACCCTATCCGTTACCTTTGGTAGCAAGAGAGGGTGTTACTCCAGTATTGGAGGACCTGAAAAAACAGGGAGTTGTGATCCTGGCACAGTCCCCCTTCAATTCCCCTGTATGGCCAGTTCGAAAACCAAATGATAAGTGGAGATTAACTGTGGACTATTGGCAATTAAATAACAATACAGGCCCATTGATGGCAGCTGTGCCAAACATTGCTGAATTAATAGCGACTATCCAGGAGCAGTCCCACCCTGTGATGGCAACAATTGATGTCAAAGACATGTTTTTTATGGTCCCTTTGCAGCCTGAGGACCAAGAGCTTTTCCTGGGAGGGACAGCAATACACCTTCACTCAACTACCTCAGGGGTACAAGCATTCCCCTGTGCTAGCCCATCATGTGCTACCACAAGAGCTCGAAACTGTCCCCATACAGGTGGGAAAGCTGGCTGCAGTGTGGAGCGTATTCCAATGCAAAGGCCAGGCTACTTCCCCTGTACACATCTACACAGAGTCATATATGGTGTTCAAAGGCTGCCCGAAATGGCTTCCTTTTTGGGAGCAAAACAGCTGGGAGGTTAATAGAATGATAAATGTACTTGGAGAGCAAAAGATGCTAGTGGGAAAACTCACAAGATTCACACAAAATGGATTATTCCCTCCTGACCCGAGGAGCGAGTTTGTTCTTATTTCTGTTGTCAAGGGTGGCGATCTGACCAAGATGCATCTACTGCTCTGGACCATCCTGATTCAAGGACGCATCCACGAGGGCGACGAACGACCACTCCTTCTACTTTCCCCCAACCCATTTAATCCCTTCGAGAACAACGAGTTCATGTTGCTGGCAAAAGCAGTAAGCCAAACTTTCAATTTAAGCCACTGCTGGGTTTGCAGAGGACTGCTAGGCTTATCAGCGGGCCGTGGACGTCCACACCCCTCACCCCAGACCAGATCGTAAGCAATTACAGCAAAACCGCGGACGACACGTGGAACGACAGTGGGACCTGGCCAATTCAGTTTCCAGCCATGGGGCAATATTGTTGTACCCAGGAGGGAGGGATTGAAGTGGGGGAAAGTCAATGGACACTCACTTGTAAGACACTCGATAAAGAAAGGAATCTCCAGCTATGGATGTGGCTCGATGAAACGGGGCACAATTGGGGACGTGAGGGATACTGGTCAAACAAAAATGAAACTGTAACTCTCCAACGACCCAATTATCCCTCTTACAAGCGAACCTGTGAATGGAAAGGCACCTCTGGGGCTTGGTATTGTACTGGCCGAATAGGTGATGGGGCGACCACATTTTTCAGCCCTCTGGGCGACAGAGACACAACTTACTTTCAATTCCCACCAGGGATAGACGGGCCATTTGCTCAGGGCATCAGAGCTAAGAAGGGGCATTATTGGATCTGCGGACACGCAGCATATAATTTTTTACCTGCAGGGTGGTCGGGAATTTGTTATATAGGGATTATCAGACTGTTTTTCCTTTTACCAGAAACAGGTGGGCCTCGGCTAGGCGTAAAGGTATATGATAACCTCGGAGACAGAAGGGTTGGCCATAAGACGCAATCCGTTAAGGTAAATTTGGGTGGGACGCAAAAATGGGGAAACAATGAGTGGCCTCCTGAACGAATAATTCAACATTACGGGCCTGCAACCTGGAATCCTAATGAACTGATATCGGGGGCGAGAGAACCAATTTACAACCTCAAAGTGGCTCTAGAAATTACCAACAAAACCGCTGATGCAATAGATCTTTTAACTCTCCAGTCCCAACAGATGCGCACGGCAATCCTTCAGCACCGCATGGTTTTAGACTACCTGTTAGCTGAAGAGGGAGGAGTGTGTGGAAAATTGAATATTTCCAACTGTTGTTTAGAAATAGATGATGTAGGCAAGGTAGTTCTCCAGTTAACCAAAGATATTAGAAAAATAGCCCATGTCCCCGTCCAAACCTGGAACGGCTGGAGTGGCAATTTGTGGTCCTGGTTACCGGGGGAACCGTGGGTGAAACAGTTAATATTGTATTTGTTAGGTGCAGTTGCCGCTTTAATGTTTTTTACCTTGTATAATTCCTTGCTTTGTTCAATTAATCCGACATGTTGTGTCAAATATGCAATTTGTTCCTACCACCTCACCCGACGACATAAAGAAAATCCGTGCCATCCATCGGCCACAGCCAACCACAGTACCCATCATTTAAACCCATTCCCAGTTTATCCTGAAGGAGGAAATTGCATATTGACATCCATACTGTATTTGCCAGCTGTTATACCTGTTGTAACAGTCACTTACCTTGTTAACTCAGTTTTGATGTTTGTTCTGTGAAGTTAAATGTTGCTAAAATTGTTAAAGCATGAACTTGCATTGGGCAACACCTCTGTTTAATCACTGTTAAGCACCTTTTACCCGAACCTATATCGTTCCTTTTACTCTTCCCGCGACTTGTTCTACCCTTTCTATACTTCCTTCTGATCTCTATCTCATATCACCACTGTCAACAAAGGCTATGAAGACTTCAGGAAGGAGACATACCAATCAATGTTTAAGTCACGGGGTGGTGTGGCGGACTGATGAATGAATTTTTTGCCTTAAACATTTCTTGGTGCATGGGGTGCAGGCAGGCCACAACCCCGAACAAGCCATCTGTCCCTGGCGGAAACAGGACTGGGCTGCTGCGACCCCCCCGAGATGGTCTCCCTGCGACCACCCAGGACACACCGAGCCTGCACTGAACGAGACCACAATCGGGCAGAGACTTGGGGATCTGGACTGTAAATTATTGTCCGTTTTTAGCACAACTTCTATAAAACGTGCTTGGCATGAGTGGCTAAATTTGCTGAAGCCTTAGGCCGCACTCCCTAGTTCAGTGAGAAAGGGCCCCAGAGCTGGTGCAGGCGGGAATGATAAGGGAGTTACCAGCAATTTGCATTCCTGTGCACTGCTGAAACAGTGCTAATTGCAGGAGTTACCACCTCTTTGTCAGGACCTTGAGAGCTAATGGCTGGACCCAAGAATGGAGACACACCTGTCAGCAGAAAGGACAACAGTAAATGGCCTACCTAGGGACAGTGATGAGACCCAATAAGGAGCAGGAGACCCCAGACCCAAATATTACTATTGGTCTGAACTACCACGTGAGGGGTGGGAAACTTAATTTGAAAAAGCTATAATTGCCGAGGGATTTCTTTGTTTGGCCCCCCCTCTCGCTCCCTCTCTCGGCCCTTGTCCCTCGTCGGAGGCACCCAGCTTGAGCTGATTCGAACGGAGTCAGCGGAACATCATCGGCCTCGGAGTGGTGGTAGCTAGCTTCCTCTCTCCTTTTCCAACTTTCTCTATCTTTTCCCCTTACCCTTGTTCTGTTCCCCTCTTCCCTTTGCCTGCCCTTTGCTTTTCCCCCACCTTTTCTCTCCACTTCGTGGAAAGTAAAGTTAAAAGGTTGTACAATATTTGACCAGATTTAGCATCTTAATCTTGTCCTTGGGATCGTAACGAAACCCTCCCGATATTGGATCGGGACAGGCTTGCACAAAGATCAGCTAACCTCTCTGCTTTCTTTATTGCAGGAGGATGATCAATCTAGAGCCCTTGCCTCTTTAAATAGAGAGTTGGGAGCAGTACGGCAAGGAACACTGCAAAACCATCTAGGGATCGACTGTATCCTAATGCGATATAACCACAGACACCATGACTTTGCTAGGATGTGCTGTTTCAACATCACTGTTGAATTGGCATCTACTGAGAGTGATATCAGCCATCTATGAGACATCCAACATAGCTGGCAGAACAACGGAGATGCCTGGCTGGCTAATTGGCTTTGCTCCCTAGTGGGATGGCTGGGCCACCTCATATAAGGAGAACTCTTGTTTATCTCTTGCTTTGTGTTATGTTATGTTTTGATTTCATTACTTTGTAAACTCCCTTGCCCTCATACCCCATGCCCTTCTGAGGATTGGCATGGCCTGTAACTAGCTTTCCATTGCAGGGGTGGAGTGTTAGGGAAAGTGCGGAAGAATGTCAAGGAGATAGATGATGGAAGCTAGCCAGACTGTTCCGTCGGAAAAGGAGCATCAACAGGGCATGTTGACCCATAGTCACGTGGTTGAGCCTGTGCCAGGGTGGTGCTGCACCTGGGCTTTGAATCAGGAATAACAATGAGCTCAACATGCTTACTGCGCATGTGTATAGTGCATAAAAACTTCATCTAGTGCCCCCCCCCATAGTGTTCCTCACCCTGGACCGACACTCAGTGGTGCCAGGGATCCCCTGCTCCATTATTGCCTCGATTGGGGAAAAAGCTGGGGAACCCCCGTTCAGACGCAGAGGTAATAAATGTTCCATATCGACCATTGTATGCCTTGTGTTTGTGTATCTGTCCCTGCTGGGAGTCCAGGTGGTGCCCCTGCCTCACCCTTACAGTGGTCTTGTTATTGTGTGAATTTTTTCCTCCGTTTTCAAAAGCTTATATTAGGCACTCAGAGAAAAGAGGTCTGATGTATGACTATCCAATTTGCTTTTCACGAGTTTGTAGAGAAAGCCCAGCAGGAGCTGGCCACGCAAAGGTGTTGGGGCCCTGACTGTACCAATAAGTCTTAATTGCCCTGGCTGGCCCCATCCAGGACCCCCACCCTCTGCCCATGGGCCCAGAAGCTTCATTTAAGTTCAGGCCTCAGTACCCAGTCCTGGCCCAGGCAGTGCTGTAGGTAGGCCTGTGTCCAGTCTCGTCTCCTGTCCTGGCGTACTGATTGGACTTCCTGGATGGACTGTGGACTTATGGTGTAGGTGGCTTTGTCTCCAGTCCTGTCTCTGGCCACATCTCCTGCTGCTCCTGGCTGGACTCCCTGGATGGATCGTAGACCTGGCCCCTCATCTCCTAAGTGAGATTTATCACCTACCAATTGGGAGTACACCAAAGGGAAGATCCTTCTGAAACACAGGAACAGGCACCAAGAATGAAATAAATGCAAATAAAAAAGGTTCCATTAAAGAGTCCCATTGTTTTGAAAAGCTGAAAGGAATTAAACTTTATATGGAATATTTCTGTTTCTGGAAGAATTTTTCCAAGAGGGGAACTACTATCATTAGCCCTGTTTATTATTTTTAGTATTTATAACTGGGCAAACATAGCTTATATAAGTGAATGCTTCTGAAGTGTAGAAGGCCTATGACCCATGAAGCAGGGATTCTCTGCCCTAACTTGTCCTTTTGGTGGTGGCACAAAAACAAAAAAAAAGTTTTTCATATCTGATTTTTCCTATCTGCTGGTTCCTGCCTGCTTTTTAGCTTTCCAAAAATCATACCCCCCCCCTTACATAATATGGACCCAGATGAAACTACTTAAGAGGCAGCACCAGCACATCTTATTCCAGCAATGCAAGCTATAATGTCACATCAGAGAAGCAGCACTGGCCTGAAGAGGAGGGAAATCATATGGGTCTGGGTAGGATTGGTGTCTACGAAATACTTCCTGCTCATCATTACACAGCATTTTTTCCTAAGTCACTGAGAGCCAAGAATAATGCAAGGTTTGCCCTCAGCATGCATACTGCTGTAACTAATGCTGCACAGAAGGGTGCTTCACCATTTGATCAAAGGTTATTATCAAGGGAAAAACTCCCCCACCTACTACCCTGCCTACCCTTCTCCTTTGCGACACACTGGAGCCCACTGTAAATCCAAGGAAATGTGTGCACAGTGATAATAGTCCAGTAATATTCTCCCCTCTGGCTTTATTATTAAAGTAATTTCACACTGTCAGAAATGAAGCCAAACCAACCAACCAAACATGCATTTCTCTCAACATCTGCTTGTCTTTATTAGAAAGACAGGTGCCAGCGCCAGCAAGGCTGTCCTATCACTTTACCCTTCTTTGCCCCACCTAGGGTGTTCTCTAACTATTCTTTCCAGAGCACATCAGCAATGACTATCTCCCATCACTGTCTGGTGTTATGGAAATTAGGCTCTCAGGCCACCATAACAGGGTCCAACCCTAGGTTCCCGCAGAAAAGTTCAGAGCCAAATCAAGGCAAATTAAATAATTAAATTTTAATGACGCGTGTGCAGTAATTACAGCTCGAGCTGGGTGCCTCTGAAGAGGAACCCCAAACAAAGAAATCCCTGGGAAATTATAACTTTTTCAGATTAAGTTTCCCACCCCTCACGCGGTAGTTCAGACCAATAGTAATTTTGGGGTCTGGGGTCTCCTGCTCCTTATTGGGTCTCATCGTTGTTCCTAGGCAGGCTGTTTCTTTCCTTATCTTTACTGTTGCAGTTTCTGCTGACGGTTGTACCTTCGTTTCTTGTTGGGTCTTACTGTTGTCTCTCAAGGTCCTGAGAAGGAGGAGGTGATTCCAAATCATAACAATTAACACTGCCCCAGCAGTGAGCTGAGGCTTTGTCCCTCAAGGTCCTGATGCCCTGCACAGGCCTTATTTCAAAGCCTTGACATCCTCCCTTTTGGAGTGTGAGACGCAGGAATGCAGACTGCTTGTAGCTTCCTTATCTTCCCAGCTGGAACCAGCTCTGAGGCCCTTTTCTTACTAGACTAAGTAAAAGTTCATTATTTTATCTGAGTGCGGCCTAAGGCTTCAGCAAATTTAGCTACTCGTGCTAAGCAAGTTTTATAGAAGTCGTGCTAAGCGGCTACCTCTAGACAGTTTCAGTTCACTATTCTTTAACATCTGGGCCCTGCATCTCCCAATGGATCAGAGATGTCAGCATGCATGCAGATAGGCACAGGGATGTGCGCAGCATAGGCATCATTTTTGCATGCACGTGCACGTACAGCTGCAGGGCAACACATACACAAAACTGGACCCCCCCCCCAGTCCAGGGCAAATCCTGCCTCCTGCCTGCCTAAACCCAGTTAGCACTTTGTTGCAAGAAGAAAGGATTTCCCTCTGCTCTTCCCCCTTCACTGCAGTGACCCTCATTCCTTTGCACAGCCCTGTCCTGTTCTGCCAGGCTGACACACTGCAGCTTCCCCCCCCCCCCCCCATACTGCGCTCTTCAGCCTCAACTCCTCCCCTCCCCCAGGAACACACATGAGGGGCCAATAGGGAGAGACTATCCCACATGCGCAAACACTCCAGTGTACGTCATCCAGATGCCCCAGTCGCTCAGTTTTCTGCCTCCCCCCCTCCTCCTTCCCAGGAGAATCAGAGTTGAAGAATCGGCAGAGCTCCTGTCCAAACAGGAAGGGGAGGGAGTCTGGTGTGTGTACAGTGCGTCCGCCAGGCTGGCGAGTATATAAGGCAGGGCTGGCCTAACAAAGGATTAGTATTTTGTAAGTGATTAGTCCGGGTTTGTTAGGTAGAACCTGCGAACAAGTTAAGGCCACATTGTTCCCCCCCCCCCCCCGCAAACATACGCATGCTTGCTCGCACCTGTTTATCTCCCGAGGCAAAGCCATAGCCCCTTCAAATCTCATCTGAGCAGTAGCCATGGTGAAGAGCGTGGGGAATCTGGTGAGTCCTTTCCCACTATGGTGGGGCGTGCGCCCTCGGGGGGGTGGTTGGTGTTCTTGCGGCTGGGGCTTAGTATGGGGCCACCCGCTTTTTTACCCAAGGGCAACTATCTCTGTGGGGCTTGCTGCCTCTGAATGGGGAGGGGGTGGCTAGAGTCAGAGATTCCCTTACTGCCTTGGCCAGCTGCGCCGCTGGGATGGCACTGCCCGAGTACGGAAGTGGCTCCTTGAGGGAAGGTAGGGAGAGATACAGACCTATTTTCCCCAGGACTGGGTGCTTTGTCTTGGGTGCTGGGGCGGGGGTCACTTGTTCTTTGGTCTCTCCTTTTGAAGGTGGCTATTCTTTTCCTCTTTCGCTCCCAGTGAGTTGCTTTTTCTGGCAGCCCCATAGTATGATTGGCTTGGCCTTCCATGCTTCCTGAGCTGTGCAGAAGTCATGCAAACTCTGCTTTCTCACAGTGTGATAATCCTTTCTCTGGGGCCATGGGCTTGGAGAGGGGTTGTTCACAAAACAGGTGGGCCTCTTTCCATTGAATAAGGGAAAAGAGGGATGTGGGTGGTCATGGAGAGAAGTCAAACAGGAAATGCCTGAAACACCTTGGGCATTGCCTCGGGCATTTCCTGATACTCATGGAAGTGGCATTGGGAGGTATCTCTTAAGCCTTGATGGACCCTGATCTGTTTGCAACATTAACACTGTAGGGAAATAGACTTGTGGATGAGCTGCTATGCATTCAGGTTGCACACAATTTGGCTTCTGGGACTGCCCAGGGTAGAAAGAAGCCCTGGAGGAAAGATGGGAGGCTGTGAAACAGGCTACTTAGTGTAGAGGTCAGGGAAAGAAGTAAATATGTCACCTAATAGTTGAATTGTCCAATAGATTAAAAGGTTTCAAATGATCAAGCCACATGAATCTATGCTTAGCTTCATGATTTCCTCTTTTGGAGGGATCAGGCTCTTGTTCTTTCAACCTTCAAGAAATCTCAAGTCTTCCTTCCCTGTATGCCAGAATCAGGGCTTCATTGCTTATCCTAATATTTAAGTCTTAAGATAACTTGTCTGGGCCTGTAGGTAGGGGACCAAGTTGCTTTCTTGATAGAGGTAGGAAACCAGGAATATCAGCCAAGTAGATAGGAAATTCAGGGAAAACTGCAGTCCAGTTGCCTTGACTTGAAAGGAATTACCAAGAGCACATTCCTGTACTGGAATAACTGTGTAGATCTAGACCAATTTGAATAGCTGCTGATATAACAAATAGCTCCCTCGTTATGGTGGTGTTTAACTTGTGCTGGGTTAGTACATGGAACATCATGGCTTGGATAGTTCTGTGAATACAACTGGTGGTTTTGGGATGAAGAACTGTAGTGAAGCCTTACATCAACACGTGGGGAATAGTTTGCCAGTGATGAAATGGTACGTGGTCTCATGTACAGTGGCTGTGATAGGTCATGGACAAGAAAAGGTTGTTTGTTAGCAGTAACTTCAAAATATCTGAATGTGCTAAATAAACCTAGATATTTAAATCTTCCACAAACTTAGTGGGCTCTATATTATGGGAAAGTCTTGTGTTGGGCATGTCTTGTATATTGAACTTGAAATTTGGCTGAAACTGACCTGTCTGTAAGGGGGAGGGTCTCAGTAGTGCTTTCTGAAACTGAAGTCAGTTGATCAGAACTTGGTGTGTTCTCGGTTGTGCTCCTATGTAGACGGTCTTCTATAAAAGTGAAAAGCATGATGAATCTCCTTTGGCCCTCTGAGGTCTCTGCTTCTGATGAGAGCACAAAGTATTCTCATGGCAAATCTTGAATGCATGTGAAGATAGAAAGCTCCTTAAAAGTAAGATGGACCAAATGATTCATCTCAAGTACTGTCAGGGGAAAAAGAATGATGGCTTGAGTTGAGTCCTACCTCAATCAAATTCTGCTGTTTGGCTTCTTTCCACCAACCCCTTCTACACTGGGGGGTAGGAGAAGGGGATAACTTCTTGAGTGAGGACTGAGTGAGACTTTTTAATGTAGAATGGAGTGGAGACTGGACAAACTTGACTATGCTATTCCTCCTAAGCCTGTTCTAACTAAAAGTGGGGTAGGATTCTACTGGTCTCCCAAGTAGGAGCAGAGACATTAGTACTGTCTGAGACTCTAACTAGTGTGCACTCGGTTATCTCACACAGTTCCTTCCCTTCAGGGAAAGGGTGTGGACTCTCTCAGTGGACACATTGATTTTTAAATACTACTTTTTGTCAACAGCATCTGCAGTCTTCTGTTTTGAAGTCCTGGTTGCATAGTATTTCAGGGTTAATTTTGTTAAGTAAGGAGGCCTATCCTGCTCAAATATGGAAAGAAAAAAAATCCTCTGCGTGCTTATTAACTTGTGTGAGCTGACTTCTTTAAAGCAACTTAAACTTGACAGCCAACTAAATGTCCATCTTCTAACTCACACCTCCTGAGAAACTTTGTCTGTAACTGTTGAAGAATGACTGGCTTCAATGCTATTCTATTGGTCCATCTCAAGTTCCTACTAGTGGACAGAAAGAGCAGTATCTCAAGACCTCAGGTTTAGAAACCTACCTAATCAGACAAATGACTCATGTAAATAGTAGCATGCTTCACACTGACTGTCTCTCTGCTATTTCTAAAGCAGAGGAGATCTTGTGCACCTACAACTTCAGATGTGGCATGTACTAGATATTACAGTCTTAGAACTGCTCTGTGCTGTGGAGTTCAATCAGTTGATTTTTTGCCATTCTGTTTATGCTCCCTCTTGTATTGTCAAAGATCTAAAAATCATCTAGTAACCAAATAATGCTCAGCTTCATACAACTGACAAAACTGATTCCAAGTCTAAGAGCAACTTTTTTCAGATGTTGGAAACATTAACATTTAGTTCACAGAATAGTTGAGGTTGGAAAGGACCTCTGGAGATCATCTGGTCCAACCCCCCTGCTCAAGCAGGATCAGCTAAAACAGATTGCCTGGGACCGTGTCCAGGCAGGTTTTGAATGTCTCCAAGAATGGAGACTCCACAACTTCTCTGGGCAACCTGTTTCAGTGTTCAACCATCCTCACAGTGGAAAAAAGTGTTTTCCTATGTTCAGACAGAATTTCCTGTGTTTCATTTTGTGCCCATTGCCTCTCTTCTCAGTGGTGCCCAGTGACATGATGAGTTCAGCTCTGTCATCTTGAGACCCTCGCATCAGATATTTATAAACATTGATAAGATTCCTGCCCTGAGCCTTCTCTTCAAGCTAAACAGTCCCAGCTATCTCAGCCTCTCCTTGTATGACAGATGCCTCAGTCCCTTAATCATCTTTGTGGCCCTTCGCTGGACTTGCTCCAGCATGCCCATGTCTTTCTTGTACTGGGGAGCCCAGAACTGGTCACAGAACTCCAGATGCGGCCTCATCAGTGCTGAGTAGGGGAGAAGAATCATCTCCCTCCACCTGCTGGCAATACTCTTCCTAATACAGCCCTGGATGTTGTTGCCCTTCTTTACCATGAGGGCGCATTGCTGGCTCACATTCAACTTGTCCACCAGGACCTCCAGGTCCTTCTCTGCAAAGCTGCTTTTCATCCAGTCGGCCTCCAGCCTGTACTGGTGCATGGGGTTATTCCTCCCCAGGGGCAGGACTTGGCACTTCCCTTTGTTGAAGTCCATGAGGTTCCCCTCTGCCCATTTCTCCAGCCTGTCAAGGTCCCTCTGAATGGCAGCACAGCCCTCTGGTGTCTCAGCCACTCCTCCCAGTTTTGTATCATCTGCGAATTTGCTGAGGGTGCATTTGGTCCCATCATCCAGGCCATTAATGAAGATATTAAATGGTATTCGTCCCAGTATCGACCCCTGGGGTACACCACTAGTGACTGGCCTCCAGCTGGACTTTGTGCTGCTGATCACAATCCTCTGAGCCCAGCAGTTCAGCCAGTTTTCAGTCTACTTCACTGACCACTTATCTAGCCCGTACTTCATCAGCTTGTCTATGAGGATGTTATGGGAGACAGTGTCAAAAGCCTTACTAAAGTCAAGGTAAACAACATCCACTGCTCTCCCCTCATCCACCAAGCCAGCCTTCTCATCATAGAAGGCTATCAGGTTGGTTAAGCATGATTTTTTCTTCGTAAATCCATCCTGACTACTCCTGATCACCTTCCTGTCCTTCACGTGTCTGGAAATGGTTTCCAGGAGGAGTTGTTCCATCACCTTCCCAGGGAAGGATGTGAGGCTGACTGGCCTGTAGTTCCCCAGATACTCCTTCTTGCCCTTCTTGAAGACAGGGGTGTCACTGGCTTTCTTCCAGTCCTCAGGAACCTCCTCTGATTGCCATGACCTTTCAAAAATAATTGAGAGTTGCTTCGCAATGACATCAGCTGGCTCCCTCAGCACTCATGGGTGCATCCTGTCAGGGTCCCTGGACTTGTGTCTGCCCAGTTTGTGTGTTCCCTAACCCTATGTCAATATAGGGGAATGGAGGGGGAGGAGACAGAGGAGCCCTTAATGTTTCCCTAGTTTAAGAACTGTTGATATAAGATCAGTGACTGACACCTTTGATATCAGAGTAAATTGATATCAGTAATCAACATGAGAGAGTGGAATACTTGACCAGCATATCAGGTTGCACTTCTGAGAATAGCTAGTGTGAAAACTTATCCACAGGGAAGGTGTACTGCAGTGTGCATCTAAAGTTATGGCAAGTTATAAAGGCTGTCATGTAGCATCCTTAAGGTTACAGCTGGCATTGGCAGGGGAGCATCTTCTTATTTATCAAATGTACTTGTGAAAGACTTGACCATTTGCACTCTGGGCTTTTCACCTGTATGACATTCTCTAAGGGGGAAAAATAATTTGCAGGACTCCAGTCTCAAGTTACTTTGGCTGACTGTTGAACCTGTTATTAGTTAATTCCTATTGGAAAACTTGCTCCTGTGTAGCTGTGACAGTAATTATTGCTTTGAGCAAAATATTATCAATGGAGAACTCTTGTGCTCTAGTCTGTTTAGAGTTGAGTAGGGTAATACAGCTACCTTGTATGCATGTACTCTGAAGTTTGAAATAGCAACATAGGCCAAATACAGCTGTCAATTTAAGCTACGTGAAAACAGTTTAATTTGAGCAATATTCAAGTGGCTTGTATTTGGGGGTGGGGGGGATGGCTTTGGCAGGAGTTAGCTGGCTAGCACTTTCTACTTCTACCTGAGATACTTGGCTTCTGCCAGTAGAAGCCAGTTCATTGCTTTTAATGCTTTTTGTTCAGCTAAAACATACTGTTAGCCAGTGAATTTTTGGTCTAAAATGATTGAGTGTAAAGTTCTAAATCAAAGGGCAGTGTTCAGAAAGGACTGCTCTGATGAACAGCATAAGCTAATTCAAAGCTCTAAATCTAGCTTTGCTGTATCAGTGCTTTGGCTAATAGAATTGCTTTCCAACTTGCTTGACAGAATACGTAAAATACTTGTCCTTTAAGATGTTATTGCTCTGAAGTGTGGTTCTAGCTAAAGTATGTCAAAGCCATGTTGTGTGGTATAGCCACTGATTGTCAAAAAGTACCATAAGGTGGGAAAGTGTATAAGGGCTGCCGTTCCTTTTGAATTCTGCAGAGGAAACTGTAGCCTAAAAAGAAATGAGAAGCTTTACAGGGAGGACACAAGTGGGGAAATCAAATGTTAAGGAACACAAGGGTCGAAGGATGAAATTCAGAGTGTGATACTGAGCAGAGAAGCTGGAGTTGGGGATACTAGGCTAGATGAGCTTCTGATATTACCTGGTATTGCTGCTATTGAGTAAGTTGAGGTGACTGAGCATTGTCACTTCATTCCTAACTGAACATCCAACCAGAAGACGCTGGCTGATGCCAATACACTGATGTAAGCACTTCAATTGTGAGTAGCTTTTGTGCTGATAGAAATTTCTCAGTTACATGAAAAGTATTTAAAGATCTACCAAAGCAGTGTATGAAGGCTGAGGGCAAGATAGCTTTGGGATTACTCTAATGTACTTCGGAAGGAGGAAAAGCAAATGGTATGCTTAATCTGTTTGATTTTTTTTTCTAGTCAGAATTTGAGGCAGAACTGAAATCTGCTGGTGAAAAGCTTGTAGTAGTTGATTTTTCTGCCACTTGGTGTGGACCATGCAAAACAATCAAGCCCTTTTTTCACGTAAGTAGCCTTTCTAAATCTGTTCTGTCAGCTGAGTAACTTAAAGCAGGTCCAAGCAGTTTTGTGCTGCTTGACAATGGGAGGGAGACATTTTTGCCTAGTGTGATCACGATCGAATTTCCCAGGGGGAAATCATTTAAATACCCACTTAATGATTGCTGGGAAAAATCAACTGAATTTTGGTTCAGTTTAAAGTTGAAATCCGTTAACTGTTGCCCTAATGCTAGCTCTGCATCAAAGGTCTCCAGGGCTTCTGTTTCAACAACTGGGGATAATTAAAACATTCTTTTTTTAAGTTCAGTTGTATTCTAGTTGGAACAATATCTCTTGGTAAAACATGAGACTGCACTGTAGCATTCTGTTGTATTTTGAATGTGGAAGATCTTTACTTTGTACTAGTGCCTTGTGATAGTCAAGCCTTTTCCCTTGGTGAGGAAGGTGTTAGAATAAGCTTAGATTTGTCTAAGGATTAAGTTCCAAAAGACTCAAATATTGGGGACAAAAGATTTGATTGCTGTGCTGGTTAGGAAAATAGCTGCTTTAATGTAATAAAGCAAGTCTCATCATGGGGGTGAGTCTCCAATATTATACTTCCCATGAGCATGTGTTTTAAAAGAAGGCTTTTCTGAAGTGACGCTGTAACTATACATTTTTTTTTCTCTTCCCTGTCTTCTAGAGTTTGTGTGAGAAGTTTGGTGAAGTAGTGTTCATTGAAATTGATGTGAATGATGCTCAGGTATGGTCCCGGAATGCTGCCTGGTGATGGCAGCTAATGAGCCACAAAAGTAGCAATGAAGCACTTAAGTAGCTGCAAGGTCACACTTTTATATTGAGAGGATTAGGGATAGGTTGTTTCTTTGAGGAACAGAGGTAGGGGGCTTAGTGACTCTACTGGAAAAGCAGTGAGTTTTTAGGACACCTGAACAGAATGTCAGAGGCAAACTACATTGGGGTGTTTGCAGGTCCTACCTCATGCATATCATAGGGGTCAACTTAAGAGCATTACTTCAGAAGTTCAGGAGGTCTGAGGCCTTGAGCTGTTGTGCTGTTATCTTCCCTAAAACTACTGGATCACATAACCGCCTGGTGGCCTCAGTCTGGTCCTTCTACTACACTTCAGATGTTAATTCTGGCCCCATTTTTCCCTTTTCATGTCTGAAATTAAGTGGGGTAAAAAGTCTGCTTTGTATCAATTGCTGCAAGATAGTGTGGATACTCAAACAACCTCAGTGTGAAAGAAGAGCTGCTGTGGGACTTTCCAGAAGACTTTTTTATTAAAAAAAAAAAGAGGGGGAGGGGGCAGCCTTCCCCTACAACACAACTCTGTTATCAAATGCCTGTAAAAGTTGATGCTTTGTTCCCCCAGCCCTTGCTGAAGCATTATAATTGGGCTTCTGAGCCACTGTTCCTAGCAGAATTGAAATGTAACAAGCAAGAACCTACCTATTGTAGTTTAACCAAGCTTGCACAAGCAATACTTGGGTTTGAAAATAAATTTACTTCTGGTCAGAATGGTGGAGACGATCAAGGGCTTGCTGGCTTTTTGCTCCGATATGGGATGCTGTCCACTTTCTAGGATTACTCGGGTCCTGAATGATTCCATTACCTGCTTCAATCATGTGATATGTTTTGCTCGTAGCTTTTTGGTCTTGGATGGCTACTGAATTCTGAAGCATAGTGGAAGACTATGGCACAGATCCAGAGATAATTGAACATGTCTTGCATGGCTGCCCCTAACTGTAGCAGGTTGAATTGTGAATATAAGCCATTATTCCTAGGCCTGTGTTCTTGAGCTGTACTTGAAGTAGTTGTGTCCAAACTTCAGCAACCACCAAGCTATTCATCTGTGCCTGCTTATAAATGGGGGTGTTCTGATGCATGAGGCTCAGCTGCTTTCTCAAGCACTGTCAGGTTATAGACCTGATGATCAGGTATGTTTGCTGTCAGATGAATTAGATGCTGAAGGGAGGATCTTGTAGGCTTGTTATAGGGAGATGCAATGTTGTGCTGCTTTTGTGGAAGTGATAGACTGACAGAGGTGCTGTTTTACCGGTTTATTAGTAATAATGGCTTGGTTGTGCCATTGTCTAATCTGAAGAGAATCAGTGGGTTCTAATTTTAACAACCTTCAAAACTGATCAACTGAAGACTGTCTCCTGTCTCTTCTAGGATGTTGCTATGCACTGTGATGTCAAGTGTATGCCAACATTCCAGTTCTACAAGAATGGAAAGAAGGTAAGATCTGTCTCTTTTTTGAACTCCAGCCTGTTTTCTCTTGCTAGCATGCCTGGGGTACAAATGGCTTTAGAGCATTCAAGAGCAAGTTCATCTTGGTGCCTGAAGAAATGCTATAACATAGCATGGGGCAGTAGCTCACCAATAAAACAAATGCTTAAGTCAGAGCTAATGAACTGAGCTAGTGTTATAGAGCTTTTATATATATAGAGAGAGTGTTATAGTGTTATACTCTTTAGGGGCAAAGCTTCATGTAGAGTTAGCAATGGGGTTAGGAGCCTGTGTTGAGCCTGATAGCCTGCTTTTGTTTGCTTAGCATCCTGCTCTAGTTGGTCTTGGCTACCATTTGTCTGCTGGATGCAAAGTTTGTTACTGCTGAGACTTGATGATATGTCTAGAGAATCCCACCCAAATGAAAGCTTCTAACATGGCTGAATATACAGACAAGGCCAAAGTAACTGGTTGAGTGCTCTTAAATGGGTAGTGCAACTTGATGTGAGATGGTGGTCCACTGTGTCAAGGTATTAAGTAGAGACCTCCTGTCTGTTCCACCTGGAAGTGCATGAGATGAAATGCAGGACATATTTTGACAAGTTAGTGGGCTGGCTGCATGGAGCACTTGTGACTTAGTATCTGCATGGAATAGACTGGCTTCTGAACTAAATGTGTCATCTTGGTTGTGTTAAAAGCCCCCAAGGTGGTATGAGCCTTGAAACATGCTTTGAAGTCCGGGGGGGGGGGGGGGGGCGTTGTCTGGGTGTAAGCATCACGATGGAAAGTGATAGGATTTTTTCCTCTAAATGTGGGCATCAGATGTTGGGCAGACTGCAGCCTGAATCAATATGGAGTTGAATACTGGATGAGAGTAACAATGTACCTTTGTTACTCTCCTCAGGATAAACTTCATCTAGATGAACCAAAGGTAATGGGGTTTGCAGAAATGGTGTAACTAGGATATGACAGTAGATAAAAAGCTATGCTTGTCCATTGTGTGACTGTTTTATTTTGGGTGACCTCTACAGTTTTTTTTCCCCCTTCTCCTTTTGAACACATGAATATCAAGAAGTAGATTTCATGACCTGTAGTGTATTCTTCTCTGTCCTCCCTCCACCCCATACACACCCTTAGGTAGTGGAAGACAGAGCCAGACTTTTCTCAGAGGTGCACAGCAAAAGGATGGAAGGCAATGATTGTAAAGTTGTAACAAGGGAAAGTGCATAAAACTTTCACTAAGTGGTTAAGCACTGGAACAGATTGCCCAGAGGTTGTCACAGCTTCATCCTTTGAGTCTTTGAAAACTCAGCTGGACAAAGTCCTGAGCGATCTGAACTTTGTTGTTAGTCCTGCTTGTGGTGGTGGTGGTGAACTAGAGGCCTCCAGAGATCCCTTTCAACCTGTATTTTTGAGTCTATTATACCACTGCTGCCAGACTGAGTGCTCTTCCTCATATATAGACAGCTCCATCTGGCTGTCTGGTTTGAGCATAGGCTATTGTCCAGCTTGAGCTGAATGGGAGATGGATGGGCCCTTTAAAGCTCTGACAACTTGGAGGTGAATTGCATTAGTGGTGGTAGAGGAGAATACTTAAATTCCTTCATGGATACTGTGGAATTAGATATTGTGAAATATTTTGTGCGGCACTGCCTAAAGAACAAACTATCTTTACAGGTGCAAGAATTTTCTGGGGCCAACAGAGAGAAGCTGGAAGAGACCATTGAAAGTCTAGTCTAGTCCCATCTCCAGCCATGGGCCATTTGGAGCACGACTGCTATGCTTAGGCTAAATCAGTCCAACTCTTCTACTTAAATCTAATCAAGCTAGCTAGAACATGTCATGGAAATTGTCTTCTTGGTCTACGTAAATGAGTACAATAAAATGTGAATTCTTCACTTTTGGATATTATTTGGTTTTGGTGTGTGAATGGAGATGAAGTCCTCAATGTCTGGCAGTGAATGTTGGGTGGATTGCCTACTTCTGTGCTAAAGCTTTCTAGGAACAACAGTTCCTGTCAAATGCAACCTCATTTGTCACTGGGCTATTGCTGGGAGGGAGTGTGCTGGACAAGGAGAGCAGTGACAGCTGCTTTAGTCTGTCATCATCTTACCCAGGGGCAGTGGCCATCTCTCATCTGGAAGCCAGGAAAGGAGGTGGTTGCCAACAGGAATGGGTTTATTTCTTCTAACCTCCAAACAATAGTGAAGGTAAAGCTCCTTTTTAGCTGAAAGCTCTCTTAACTTAAAAAGCCTCAAAGCTATTAAGCTTGGTCTGAGGCTTTAGACCCAAGGGTTGGTGTTATCCTTATGCTCAGATGTTTTTAATACATCCTTGGAAATAAAAGGTAGCCGAGTCCTGTCTTGTATGTGATTAACATGACAAAAATGACTTTTTGCTATTGCTAGTAGCAAAATATGTTAGTTTAAGTTTGGCTGCCTCATGCCCTGGCAGTAAACTGGAGCAAGCATGACCTTAAAAGGTAAGATTCCTAGTGTCTAAAGATTATTTCTCGTTTATCTTGTCCCTTCCCCTTAGCCTTTTCTTCAGACTGAACCAACCTAGTTCTCTCTGTTACCTTATGTGATTAAAGGCTCATCTGCATAAACACAAAGGAGCACAGAGGAACAATGATAGGCAGAGGAACCCCAACAACCTAATCAGAGCAAATGGAGCACCCTGACCTGGCTACTCCCAGGACTGTCACAGAAGAACAGTCAGCATCGGCCCTATTGGCTTGGTGTGACACCCACCAGATGAGTCAACAGGAGAGGCTTTCCCCAGATCACCTTACAGACTGAGGGGGTTTACTGCCTATAGGGGTATGGGATTCATTATGGGATGCAGGGGAAGAGCGCTTTGGGATTGTACAAGACTTACTATGGGATGCTTAAGGAAAGGCCCAAAGGTGGGGAAAGAGGGATCAAGGCAATTTGGGGAGGAACAAGTGTGAAAACAGAGGGAAGAAGGGATAAAAGGGGTGGGTAGTGTGTAAACAGGTTGCTGGTCAGTACACTTGTCTGGCCATGTCCTGCACCTGATCAGCGCAGTCTATCCTGTCATCTGATTAAATTCCATTTCTAACTATTTTCCTGGGTGAGGGAGCTTGCTATTCTGTGTGGATGTGTATATATGGAGGGCTAAGTGACAGCAACTGGAGAAGGGAACATGGGTCATAGGGACCTGTGTGTCTGGGGCACCAGCAACTGGAGAGATCAGAGTGCATGCATATTTGGGGGAGTGGGTATGTCTGTGTGTAATTGCTAGTGAACATCAAGCCACACTAGCCAGCAAGTAGGATAAGCGGTTTGGGAGCCAAGTATTGGAGCAACCATAAGTCTGAGCTGAATACTGGAGAGACCAGAGGGTCTGAGAGTTGGCTACTGGAGGATCCAGGGAGTCCAAGCTGGCTACTGGAGAGACGGTGGGGTCTGGAGGTTGGCTACTGGCAAGGCTATACGTCTGGACCAGCTATCATGTGTTTCTCTGTGCATGAGGCAACTGGGAGACCAGAGGATCCAGGGGCCAGATACCAGATAGACCTGAGTGTCTAAGGCCAGCTACTGGAGGAATCCATATTGTATATATGTATATATTTTCCATTAATGGGCTTTCATCCTGATCAGCCAGCGAGGGGAAACAGATGAGGCTGTTGGTACTGTTACAAGACAACCCTGAGAAGCTCAGAAAGAATGTTTGAAGTAGGTAGATTTGGATAACTTCTATCTTAGATAGAATTTGCTTAGCATGAGTAGCCGCACACTTGCTTAGCATGAGTAGCTAAATTTGCTGAAGCCTTAGGCCGCGCTCCTAGTTCGGTAAGAAAGGGCCTCAGAGCTGGTGCAGGCTGGAAAGATAAGGGAGTTACAAGCAGTCTGCATTCCTGTGCCCCACTCTCCAGAAGGGAGGATGCCAAGGCTGAGAAATAAGGCCTGTTTGGGCGCCAGGACCTTGGGAAGCGAAGCTTCCTCTCACTGTTGACACAGTGCTGATTAAGGGGTCTGGATTATGTCCTCTTCCTCAGGGCCTTGGGAGATAACACCTACTGACCCAGCTGGGGCAGTGTTAATTGACCAGGACCTTGAGGAGCAGGGGTGGGATCCAGGGAATGAAGAAATCACTAACCAATCAGTGTAAAAGGGAAAGTCGTAAATCTGGCAATTTGTGTGTATAAATGCTACTTGAAAAGTTGGGGGGGGTGCTTGATTTGTGGGAAACCACCGAGCACCCAGGCTTGCGCAACTCTGAAATAAATAAATAAATGTCTCTCCTGAGTGTGTAATTATTGGCTTATTGCACACCGGGCAACGAATCCGCTTTTCGGACAACAGTTTTTCTGGCACCCCAGATGGGACTCTCGCTGTAAAGCCTTGCCCGGATCGTCTTGCCAGTTCCGGCGGGGAGACACTGCTCATCGGACTCCAGCGCGCACCGACCGTTTTGTTCGGGGACTCTGTGAGCACCCTCCCTGGTCGGAACAGGTAAGCGACTCAAAGGTGCAACGCAGTAATTATTAAGAGACATTGCATAAAGGGTATGATACAAGGGTAATTGGTTGTGGTAACCAAAGGTAAGCTTTGTACACGTTTGGACAGTGACGACTGGAGTGTACGAAAGCGTAATTGGTAAGAACGTTCTTTTAAGGGTAATAATATGGGAACAGGACAATCTGTGGGGGTATCCTCCTGTTCTCCTTTAGGATGCATCCTGAAACATTGGAGTAAGTTTGGTGGGAATCCTTTAACAAGGAGAAAATTAAAGGAATACTGTACTCAGTGGTGGCCAATGTATAAACTGGAGGATGAGGAAAAATGGCCAGAAATGGGAACGCTAAACTATAATACAATCTTGCAACTTATGTTGTTTTGCAGAAGACAGAACAAATGGGATGAGGTCCCATATGTAGATTTGTTCTTCTCTCTGAGAAATGATCAGGAAACTAGAAAAAAATGTAAGCTATTGATCTCTGACTCAAATGTGTTAATGATGATGGGAGACAAAGAGAAAATGCCTCGGTGTTGCTCTGCTTGTAGCATTGGGAAAAGATGTTTAAAAGTGGGTGATGAGGAAGAGGATGTACAATTATTGGTCTCTCCGGAAAGAGATCAAGATAGTGTCCATAGCAGAAATGAGGGAAGTGAGGCATGTAGCCCAATTGCAGGCAGAACTCGGGCTACTCGGGCTCAACATCCCGCGATTCAGGCCCCGCTGCGTCAAGCAGTCGGACCAGACGGGATGCCTGTGTATGTGAAGGTCCCTTTTTCAACTACAGATTTAATGAATTGGAAGGAGTCTGCCGGGTCGTACCGAGAAAATCCAGAGAAAATGTATCAGTCCTTTAAAATGATAATTGAGAATCATAATCCAGATTGGCAGGATTTACAGGTGCTTTTAAATACTTTGCTTTCACCTGAGGAGAAAAGAATGGTATTAGACAAAGCTCAAGAGGAGAATGAAAGATAAAATGCCAGAGACGGACCAGACCGTTTTATGCCGGCCCGGGAACCGGGTTGGGATCAAAACACAGGGGCAGGCAGGTTAATGACTAAACAGTACCAACAGTTAATATTATATGGGGTAAAGCATGGAGTGCCTAGGCCCAAAAATATTGCGAAACTATATCAAGTCGCACAGGGTAAGAATGAGGATCCCTCTGCATTTTACGAGCGGTTATGTGAAACTGCCCGAAAATGGACAGACTTGGATCCCGAGGACGAAGCAAATAAAATAACTTTTACTACATTATTTGTAGGACAGTCAGCACCAGATATAAGGAGAAAGCTTCAGAAAGTAGATGGTATGTCGGGGATGTCAATATCGCAATTAATAGAAATTGCATATAAGGTGTACAATAACAGGGAAGAAGTAGAGAGAAAGGAAAAACAAAAGGAGAAACTGAAAGATAAGAGGCAAAATGCTGCAATCTTGGCAGCTGCATTTGCCCAGGCACAAACTCCCTCTCAGGGAAGGGGTTTTCCGAAAGGACAAGGACGTGGAAGAGGGTATAGAGTAAGAGGGAATTTGGGAGATAGAATTCCGCTAAGGAGAGATCAGTGTGCAATTTGCAGGGGGAAGGGGCACTGGAAAAATGAGTGCCCGAAGAGACAATCAGATCATTGGAAACCTCAGTCTGCATCTGTTCCAGAGGCAGATTTGCTCATGATTGGGACAGAGGATTCAGACTGATGGGGACCGGGGGTTGAGGAATTGGATTCCCCAGCCGAACCCCTGGTTTCAGTAAAGCTGGGGAACGAAACAGTTAAATTTTTAGTAGACACTGGAGCAGCATATTCAGTACTAAATAGCTGTAAGGGACCAATGGGTAAATTCTCTCTGCCAGTAATTGGGGCCACGGGAAAGCGAGAGGTCAAACCTTTCTTTCAACCAATTAAATGTGAAATAGGAAATAAGGTGTTAACACATGAATTCTTATACATGCCAGAATGCCCATTACCCCTAATGGGGAGGGATTTACTGAATAAACTGGGGGCACAGATAACCTTTGATCAAAACAAAGTTAAGGTGCACATTCCACAAAGTAACGCCTGGAAGGCACAAGCATATATGTTGCAGAAAGCACTGGATTCTGAACAGGTGGAGGATGGACCAAGCGAAATTCCCTCTGAAGTAATGGACGCAGTAGTCCCTTTTGTCTGGGCAACGGAGAAATCTGGAAAAGCCAGATGTGCAGAACTGGTAAAGGTGGAATTAAAACAAGGAGCTAAACCGGTAAGGCGCATCTTTATTACCACTTCATGAAGAGGGGAGGTTGGCTCATGACTGTCTGCAAACTATTGAGCGAGTATATTCCAGCCGTCCAGATTTGAGAGATATTGCAGAATCCAGACTGGGAATTATTTACCGATGGGAGCAGTTTTATAATAAAGGGAGAAAGAAGGGCTGGATACGCTGTTGTCACTTTGGAAGGAGAAATCGAAGCAAGATCGCTACCAGCAAATACATCAGCCCAGAAAGCAGAACTGATTGCTTTAACCCGGGCTCTGGAATTATCAGAGGGAAAACGGACTAATGTGTTTACAGATTCAAAATACGCCTTTGGGGTTATACATGCCCATGGCGCAATTTGGAAAGAAAGAGGATTGCTATCTTCTCAAGGGAATCCTATGAAATACAGTAAGGAGATTATGGAACTACTCAAAGCAGTTAATAAACCCAAAGAAATAGCAGTAATGCATTGCAAAGCGCACCAGTCCGCACAGACTGACATAGTTAAAGGGAACAAAAGGGCCGATGAGGCTGCAAAAAGGGCAGCATTATCCGTGTCGGTGGCAGCCTTAGTTCCAGAAAGAATGTTAAAAATGGAAATTCCAGTATACACTGAAAAAGAAAATAAATTAGCAGAAATACTGAAATGCATAAAAACTCCCGAAGGATGGTGGGTGACATCTACTGGACCATGTGTGGTAACTTTGCCGATAATGAAGAAGCTGATGAAGCAAATACATGACAGCACCCACATGGGAGCCGAGTCACTGGTTGAAACAGTTAAAAGATTTGCTGTGGGAGTCAGTATGCTAATAATTGCAAAGGGTATTACACAAAAATGTGAAATCTGTCTTAGAAATAATCCCAAGATTCAGAAGAAGCCCCCCCCAGGGGAAGTAAAAAGGGGCTTCATGCCTGGGGATTACTGGCAAATTGATTTTTCTGAATTACCAAAATGTAATGGATATAAATATTTGTTGGTAATTGTTGACACCTTTTCAGGATGGCCTGAGGCTTTCCCGTGTCGTACTAATAAAGCCAGGGAAATAGTAAAAATGTTATTAAAAGAAATTATACCAAGATTTGGGGTACCAGAAGGGTTTTCTTCAGATAGGGGACCTCATTTTATAGCAGAAATAGTACAGCAAATCTCAAAAATACTACAAATTAAATGGGACTTACATACCCCCTGGAGGCCACAATCCAGTGGAAAAGTGGAAAGAATGAATCAAACAATTAAGAGACAGGTAGGAAAATTGTGTCAGGAGACTCAGATGAAATGGACTGATGTTTTACCTCTGGCATTATTAAGAATCAGAATAACCCCAAGGGTTAGGGAGAAAGTTAGTCCATTTGAGATTCTGTATGGTAAACCTTACACTGTAAATCTAACTGGAAATGAAATTCAAATGCACGTTAAGGGCGATCAAATTTTAAGTGATTATCTCTTGTCTATGGCAAAGGTTCTTACTTCTCTCCGTAGGTACATCCAGTTAAGATCTCCTGTACTTTTAGATTCACCTGTACATTCATTCCAGCCGGGAGATCAAGTGTATCTTCGGACCTGGAAGGATGAGCCATTGGTAGAAAAGTGGAGGGGACCGTATCTTGTACTGCTAACAACAAATACTGCTGTGAAACTGCAGGGAATTGATTCCTGGATCCACTACACCCGAGTGAAAGCAGTACCTCGAGAGACGTGGAAAGCTGAACAAGTTCAACCTTTAAAGTTAAAAATATATAAAGATATATGAGTTGTATTGGAAGCGAATCGGTTTTAAATTTAGATTGTATTCAGGGAAGAATTGCTTTAATCTGTTTGTTAGGAATAGGGTTAATATTGTTGTTATGGTATCTGTGTAAAAATGATGTTCTCCTTAATAACCAGGGGAGAAATGTGGTGGTTAGCTTTTCTAGGTTGCCTGAGCCAAACAATTAAAGGGAATCAGGAAGGATTTTGGAATCACAATCTCCATTTGGAAGTAATTATGGAGCAGATCGACCTACTAAGTTTCAGTCATTTGTAAGATGACTGTTTCCACAATTGGGAGTGAGTGAACTCGAAAAAGCAATAGTAAATATTTCAGCAGTTATGGAGAAAATAGGGAATAAAACCTCTGATGCCATTGCAGCTTTACAAGAGGAGGTTTCAGAAATTGCTAAAATAAGTACCCAAAACAGGATGGCTCTAGATATATTATTGGCATCTCAGGGAGGAGTATGTACAGTAATAAATACTAGTTGCTGTGTATATGTGGATCAAAGCGGGAGAATTTCTACCGATCTAAATGAAATCTGGAAGCAGACTGAAATCTTACATGGGGTTCAGAAAGATGATACTTCTTTCGGATTTGAAGAAACATGGAAATGGTTGACTTCCTGGTTCCCTGATGTGAGCTCATGGGTTAAAAAATGTTTAACAATTTTGGGAATGGTGCTAGTAGTTTTTGTATGCGTTTATGTAGTGATTCAATGCATTTCTAAGTGTTTTACAAAATTAATATGGGAAAGATTTTAAAAGAGTGAGACTAATATGAAAATAATCATATAAGTCTCAAAGGGGGGAATTGTTACAAGACAACCCTGAGAAGCTCAGAAAGAATGTTTGAAGTAGGTAGATTTGGATAACTTCTATCTTAGGCAGAATTTGCTTAGCATGAGTAGCCGCACACTTGCTTAGCATGAGTAGCTAAATTTGCTGAAGCCTTAGGCCGCGCTCCTAGTTCAGTAAGAAAGGGCCTCAGAGCTGGTGCAGGCTGGAAAGATAAGGGAGTTACAAGCAGTCTGCATTCCTGTGCCCCACTCTCCGAAAGGGAGGATGCCAAGGCTGAGAAATAAGGCCTGTTTGGGCGCCAGGACCTTGGGAAGCGAAGCTTCCTCTCACTGTTGACACAGTGCTGATTAAGGGGTCTGGATTATGTCCTCTTCCTCAGGGCCTTGGAAGATAACACCTACTGACCCAGCTGGGGCAGTGTTAATTGACCAGGACCTTGAGGAGCAGGGGTGGGATCCAGGGAATGAAGAAATCACTAACCAATCAGTGTAAAAGGGAAAGTCGTAAATCTGGCAATTTGTGTGTATAAATGCTACTTGAAAAGTTGGGGGGGGTGCTTGATTTGTGGGAAACCACCGAGCACCCAGGCTTGCGCAACTCTGAAATAAATAAATAAATGTCTCTCCTGAGTGTGTAATTATTGGCTTATTGCACACCGGGCAACGAATCCGCTTTTCGGACAACAGTACTGTTTGTGTAAGTGCTGTTTTCTGTCTGTGTTGCTCTATGCGGCCGGCCATGTATATCTGTAGTGTGTGTGTGTGTGTGTGTGCGCGCGCGCGCCTATCAGGAATATGTGCTCAGCTTTGCTACTGGCTGGACCTGGGAACACAGAACTAAGGCAGCCTTGCCTCTGTTAGGCTACTGGATTCAGCAACCACCCTAATATCTCCTGGATAGTCGCTATTAATTCAGCAATATTTGGCACAGCGGCCGTCAGTGGGCCTGTATTGTTATTTAGTCGCCGATAGTCTACGGTGAGTCTCCACTTACCCTTTGGTTTTTGAACTGGCCATACAGGGGAATTGAAGGGGGACTGTGCCGGGATCACAACTCCCTGTTTTTTCAGGTCCTCCAATACTGGGGCAATACCCTCTCTGGCTCCCAAAGGTAACGGATAGGGTTTTACATTAGTCAGCCGGGAAGTGGGGAGGGGAGGCGCCGCTTGGAGCAAGCGCACTGCCCCGCCAAAATCTCTGGTTAGTCTTCTGACCTGAGGAACACCGAAAGACCAGGAATTTCCCTGGGTGTCCCACCACTGTTTCCCCTTCAGGACGTCTATGCCTAAGAGGTTCATTTGAAAAGACCCCACAGCCGCCATGGTGTCCACAGGACTCTCTTCCCCTGGTAACCACAATGTTACCGGGGTCATGGGCACAGTCTGGGTGTTCCCCAGAGCATTTAAAACTATTAGGTGTTTGGACGGGACCGAGATGCCACACCGTTCCGCCTCACTCCGTGTTAGCGCTGTAATTTGCGCCCCCGTATCAATTAAAAAGGTTACAGGCCTTTTCTTCAGCCCCACTGCTATAGTGATTAACAGATCTCCTTTGTTATTGCAGGTGAGTTGTCTTATAAACATCCACCCTCTGCCTCCCCCCTCACCCTGAGGGGGCCGAGGAGCTAGTTTCCCGCCACCTTTTCGTCCTCCTCAAACTCCTCCCCCACGTTTAACGCCGGCGCGGAAGGTGTGTTCGGTCTGGGCGGGGGTCCCTGTCCGGACCACCGCTGTACCAGGAGCTCTAGTTTTTTGGTCGGGAGCCCATCCATCAAATCTCGGGGCACGCCTTTTTGCAGCCCCAATTGCCATAGTCCCTGCCGGGTCAGGGATCTTTCTCTTCTGGCTAAGTCTGGGCTCCTCCCAGAAAATGCCAGCGGCTTGTTTGCTGGCTCTGCCGCCCACACGGCCCTAGTTTCCACCCTTTGGTAAGTCCGGCCGACTGGCCCGTATTTCCTCCCATAATTGATCAATTCCTGGGCTACCTCCCCCCAGGTCCACACCTTTTTCCCTAGCCGCCCATGCTCGGGGGTTACCATCCCCTCCAGGGCAGCCGCGATTCTCTCCTCGCGGGGCACATTTTGGATTCTCCCCTGCAATTGGATCCCAATAAGTTTCAGGGAATCAGGAAGTCCCCGTATTAGGGGAGTCATTTGCTCGGGATCTACCGGCAATAACATCGGAGAGCTCAGTTTCGGCTTGAGTTCCCAATCGTACATCATTTGCAGACAAGCTGCCTTTTGTACGCTTTCCAGCAATTGATCGATGGAACCTGTTATAGCTAGGGGATCCCCCCTTTCCAAAGGATCCAGCCCCCCCGCCCAATATGCAGCCCTCTGAGTCATGGACCACGGGGCTCAGCGATTGCCCGTCATCAGGAACACGCCTGGGCCCCAATATCCCTCTGCCTCCTTTTCAGATAGCAGGATTCCGTCCCCCCCCGACAGGGATACCCGCCACACGTATTCGGTTTCGGATTCCCTAGCCGTTCTGGCAAAATCTTTTCGCAGCTTGGCCAATTCGGTAGCTGTGAAAGGGATTTCTTTGGTAACAACCTGGGGGCAGTTGTCGCTGTTGTCCTCGTATATATATTCCGTTTTGACTAGTGGGCACATATCGGGAGGGCCGTCTACGGCCTCCTTTAGTCTTTTTAGGTCCCTTTGGGGGTACATTTGGCGTTCCCCTTTTCCCTTGGGCAGCACCTCAGTTTCGGCGAGGGTGTCTGCCTCCCTCAGGAGCTGGTTTCTTAGCTCCTCTTTCAGTATCAGACCTTGGCACTTCTCCTCCTTCAGCGCCCGCTTGATTTCCCGTAATTGTTCTTGCAGGGTTGTTACCGCCGCTTGCAGCGTGGCAGCCACAGCCTCCGCCTGACAAGGTGCCCGCTTCCTGTCCTCCACCGCAGCTGCTAGGCACGCTCCTAGCACAGCACAAACAATAGCTTTCCCTTTTCCTCTCTTAACTTTAGCTTTCTTTTGCAAGACCGCTATCCGGTCCACTACACTTTGCAATTGGAACCAATGGTCCCGTGCCCAGTCTCGTCCCGGGGGTGAGGGACGAGAACGGTGTGCTTCCAAAAGGTCATACAATTTCTCGATTTCCTCACAAAAATCGCCTGCCTTCTGGGCAGCCATATCCTACAAAGGGGATTTCGTCCTGGGAGGGCCAAACCTTAAAGGAGTCCAAGTTTCCCCTATATGCTCCCAGAAGGCCAAACCGTAAGCTACTACAAAATGTCCTACAAAGGGGATGTCGTCCTGAGGGGGTCACACCTTAAAATCCAAGTTTCCCCTATATGCCCTCAGGAAGCCAAACCACAAAGTACTATACTAAAGACCTCAGCATTCACTCCTTCCTTACGCTTCGTTCGTCTCCGGCCGCTTCCCTCGTGGGAGAGCGGAACCACGGATCGGAACTCCGCAGTCCCTTCGTACTTGTCCGTACGTCTCGTTCACACACACAATCGCTCACCACACCATAAGGTTGTACGACACTCTCGTCTCAAGGGATCCTGTCCGTGACGCTAATTAGATGTCCCAATCCAATATCGGGGGGGTTTCATTATGATCCCAAGGACGAGATTAAGACCCTAAAACCAGTCAAATGTCGTACAACCTTTTAACTTTATTTTCCACGAAGTGGGGAGAAAAGGTGGGGAAAGGCGAAGGGGAGAGGAGAACAAGGGTAAGGGGAAAAGATAGAGAAAGTTGGAAAAGGAGAAAAGAAACTAGCTACTGCCACTCCGAGTCCGATGATGTTCCACTGACTCTGTTTGAGATCTTCAGTCCTCGCAAGCAAGCCCCTCCCTATTCACCCCGTCTGCAGTTTTTATAAGTTCTTGCCCCACCTCTGGGAGGTGCTTCCTCACTTCCCATGCAGATTAGCTGTCATGCGCAGTCTGCCCTCTCGGAACCTTCCAGAAACAGGCTAGGGACATCTGGGGGTCTCCTGCTCTTGCGCAGATCGCAAATGTGTATGTGCGGTTTGTGCCAGATGTGCTGTTCCCCTAGAAGCCTTCTTCTGCCCTTTTCGCGCCTTTTTTCCCTGCGCAGGCGCACGAGGCTGTTTACCTCATGGACGGCTCCCGGGGGTGCCTCGGCGGCATTGCCCGGTGCGCCTCGGCGGCGGCGGCTCTGCGGCAGCGATGTCAAGACAAAACCGCATTTAGTACCGGTTCTCTACAGGCACTTGTTGGTGAACCAGATACTAAGCAAGGGAGAGCAGTTTGGAATTCCAAGGTGAGAAGATTGGCAGGGACTACTAAATTGAGTGGAAAGCTAATGAGGTGACAGATGTGGACTGATTTGCTGCAGGCAGGGGTATTACATGATGAGATAAATGGTCTTTCTACTGCTGACTTATTTAAGCAGTGGCAGCAGTTACCTGCTAATCAGCAATATCAGACAGACTACCACCTCACCTGCTCCAGGTATAGCTTGGAAATTGCCAGCCAAAAGACAATGAGGGGGAGGTGGGTCTCCTGCAATACAAGCATCCATTGTGGCTTAGCATCTGGGGGGGGACCGATGCCCTTATGTACCCCTGAGAATTCACTGGTGCTCTGGAGGAGAAATTGCTGTGCTTGCTTTAGTAGATACTGGGGCAGAAGTTACCGTACTACATAGCGCGGTAGCTCTGGGGAAGGCCACTATCTGTATATGTGGGTTGGAAGGATCGGCCACCCCAGCAGTACAGGCTGTAGTTACGTAAACAATTGGCAAAAAAAAACCAACACATTTTCTACCCTGGTTTTATTAGCACCGATTCGTGAGTAACTCTTGGGGATCGATGGGCAGAGATATTCAGGCCCTGCAAGGATTTGTTTTCCTTTGGAAAAAGTCCTGCATTACTGCAGGTGAGATACATTACTTTGATTAGAGGGTATCCAAAATGGGACCCAGTGGGTTTACTGGTTCCCCCAGCTGTGGTGCAAGTGAAGCAATATAGAATTCCTGGTGGGGAAAAGGAGATTCAGGAAACTATAGATGCTTTATTGCATACTCAAATAATACGCCCTGCCCTGTTGGCTTTCAATAGTCTTATTTGGCCTGTTTGGAAGCCTGATGGTTCATGGTGTATGACTGTGGATTATAGGGAGCTAAATAAAATTGCCCCGCCATTAGCGGCCATTAGCGGCCGTAGTACCTGACATGGTAACTCTGCTAGAAGGAGTGGGGAAATGCCTGCAGGAATGGAAAGCTGTCATTGATTTGGCGAATGCGTTCTTCTCCATCGCTATATCCCCGCAATCGCGAGATCAGTTGGTGTTTACATGGGATAATAAGCAATATATGTTTCAAGTCCTTCCTCAGGGCTATAAACATAGCCCCACCATTTGCCACCAGATGACCTCAGGTGATCTCCCTCCCCGCCTTACAGAGTATACCATCCATCATTATATTGATGATATTTTGATAATGGGACCTTCTAAAGAATGAGTGTGAGAACAGCTATCATTGCTAGTACAGCCCCTAGAGGAGCGGGGGTGGGCTGTAGACCCTGAGAAGGTACAGGGGCCGGACATCAGTGTGCAATTCTTAGGGATAGTCTGGAGGTGGCAGACGAAAGCTGTCCCTGAGAATGTGCGCGATACTATTCAACCATACCCTGTTGCCACTGCTGTAAAACAACTGAAAGATTTTGGGGGCCTTTTGGGTTCTGGCGGACCTTTATACCCCACTACACTATACGGCCACTACAGCGTTTGATCAAAACAAGTAGCCAGTGGCAATGGACTAAAGAGCAGCAGCAAGCCTTTGACTTTGAGCAGCAAGGAGGCGGTGGTCCAACATTCCAAGCTATTCACTCCATACGAGGGACAACCTTTTGAGATGGAGGAAACAGTCATGGGGGGTACGATGTCTTGGGGGCTGTGGCAGCAATGTGCCCAGGCAAGGTGGGAACCTATAGGTTTCTGGTCCTGTTCCCTGCAAGGGGCCACAGCAAATTACACACCTCTGGAAAAACAGCTTTTGGCTGTGGTGTGGGCTTTGCAGGATACCGAATGAGTTACAGGACGTGACCCGGTGACTGTACACACCCCCCCTCCCCATTCAGGCATGGGTGATGGATGATACAGTCAGGGCCCATGTCGGGGTGGCCCAAGCTGCAACTCAGTGGAAATGGAAACACTATCTACAAGCCCAGTTTAAGAGGGGAGAAAGAACATGAGCACCCCGCATGCAACCTTGTTGGGGGAAGTACGTTTTGAGCAAATGCCTCTATTGTCTGAGCCAGAGGGGCTGCCCCCCCTGCCTTTGCTCCCCCAATAGAGCCATTGCCTGTCCAAGAGGCCCCTCCTTTTAAGACGTTATCTCCTGAGTGAGTACAAGCCAAACCGACCCGAGCAATCCCTGCTCGGATATCTGTAATGGAAGGGGGGATTGCCCCCTGCATACTCGCCTCTGGGCAGGTAGCATTCTATACATCTGAGCAACTTATGATTGCTGAACCAAGAGTTATAATACATTTAAGACTTGACTGCCCTTCACAGTGTGTATGGCTGTTTACACCTTTGATACCCGTTAAAATAGCCCCACTCTTATTGACTTCTTCTCAAGATTGAACTTTCCAGGTATCCGCATCCACGCCAGTGAATGTCTCACAGGGAGCACCAATACTGCGAGGAATCCTGATCCACAGTGCCGGAGTGCCCCAAGTTCAGCAAACACCCTCAATACACCCTTTAGCCAGTGTGTGGATACTAACTCCTCAAAAGGAAGAATGGCCTGGCACTGTTTTAGCAGTTGGTCCAGGAGCCACTGCTCTAGTCCTTCCTGATGGCGATTCCATGCCTTTCTATCTTCCCATCAACAGGTTATCATGCTGGCATCTGGAAGTTGCTGTTGGAATGTTGCCTCTTGCGACCACGACAGATGCCCTTGATCTACAAGACCATCCAGCTTCCCATGTAAATACATGGATTTGGCTTGCACAAAGATCAGCTAACCTCTCCACTTTCTGTATTGCAGGAGGACGATCAGTGGATGATGTCTTAACTACATGTTACATAGGTGTACCAGTGCCACTCGTGGTATTACAGAGTTATACTTTAAAAAAAAAAAAAAAAAAATAAAGATTGCTGTTACTCCCATGAATTTCTACGATTTGGGTATTGTTTCCCAAAAGCTGACATCTTGGGCTTACTCTTTTCATATAGCTAACATATCTAAAGCAGATACTTGCTTTCGCTTTGTAAATGCTGCCTCTGTTCTGCAGAATGTAACTGATATGCAGTTAATTTGTAATGACACTATGGATATTACCTATGCATCTGCTCACCTTATACTACCATTAGGGTGGTTCCTTCTGTGTGGCACTACAGCATATACATATGTGCCGGCCAATGCCACAGGTGGCCCATGCACTGTAGGTCGTGTTACTTTAAGCATTCCTCCCTTTATGACGAAGCGGCGGAGGACCCTGTAGCATATCCTAAGGTGCCACTTGTAACTGCCATATGAGTTTATTTTCTCATGCAGAAGCCTTAGGCCTCTTGTTGAGCCTAGTTGGGATCCCAGGGTGGTGGCACATAATTGCAAACAGAGCATGTTGCCTGTGCTTTGGCTCAAAGCTTAAATTGGACATCTAGAGCCATTGCCTCTTTAAATAGGGAGTTGGGAGCAGTACAGCAAGGAACACTGCAAAACCATCTAGGGATCAACTATCTCCTACTGTGAGATAACCACAGACACCGTGACTTTGCCGGGATGTGCTGTTTCAACATCACTGATGAACTGGCATCTCTTGAGAATATCAGCCCTCTATAAGACATTATCCAGCATATCCTGCAGAACGACGGAGATGCCTGGCTGGCTAATTGGCTTTGCTCCCTAACGGGATGGCTGGGGTACCCCAGACAAGGAGAACTCTTGTTTATCTTTTGCCTTGTATTATGTTATGTTTTGATTTCATTACTTTGTAAACTCCCTTGCCTTCATACCGCATGCCCTTCTGAAGATTGGGATGGCCTGTAACTAGCTTTCCATCGCGGGGGTGGAGTGTATGGGAAAGTGCGGAAGAATGTCGAGGCGATAGGCGATGGAAGCCAGCCAGACCGTTCCATGGGAAAAGGAGCATCAACAGGGCATATGGACCCATAGTCACGTAGCTGAGCCTGTGCCAGGGTGGTGCTGCACCTGGGCTTTGAATCAGGAATAACAATGAGCTCAACATGCTTACTGCGCATGTTTATGGTACATAAAAACTTCATCTAGTGCCCCCCCCCCATGGTGTTCCTCACCCTGGACCGACGCTCAGCGGTGCCAGGGATCCCCTGCTCCATTATTGCCTGGATTGGGAAAATGCTGGGGAACCCCTGCTCAGACGCAGAGGTAATAAATGCTCCATATCGACCATCGTATGCCTTGTGTTTGTGTATCTGTCCCTGCTGGGAGTCCAGGCGGTGTCCCCGCCTCACCCTTACACCCACCCACCATACACAACGCGCACACACACCACGCGCACACATACAACACAAACCCACCACACACGCACCCCCCAGATATCACAGACAAACTACACAAACACCACAGACACACCCCCCACACATGACACGCACCACAGCCACCACCCTGACCACACACCCACACCACACACACGTCCCACACTAACCCCCCACCAACCCCACAGCCCCCCACACACATATCACACACACGCATCACACCCGCCATGAACACACACCCACACCCCCCCATGACACACACACATCACCCACTCACCACACAGAGGCCACATGCACAGACCACACACACAACACACATCACAGCCACTACCCACCCACGCACACCCTCCCACACCCCACGCCAACACCTACCCACACTAACCACACAAACACCAACCACACCCAAAACACATACACACCATGCACACACCCCCCACCTCCACACACCCTCCACAAATCCCGCAGCAACCCACCACACACACCCCCACATCCCCCCCCACACCTACAACACATCTCACCCACCCACCACCCACCACACACCCACCACACCCCACACTGCACACACGACACGCAGAAACACGCACACACGACACACCACCCCCCCACCACATCCACCCTCCACACACACTCTACAGACCCAACATACCCCACAAACTACCCACACCACGCAGACACCATGCATAGACACCCTCCACACACATCCCCCACACACCAAACACCACCCATCAAACACCACACACCAAACACAGATTCCTCCCCACCAGACACACAGAACCCCCCCGACACCCCCCACACACAAACCAAACACACACACACCACACACAACACACCCACATCACTCACACACACCACCCCCACACACACCTGCCACGCACTGACCACACACCGCACACACACCACAAACACCCGCACACGCAACCCACACACACCCACATCACGCACACATCACACGCACTACAAACACCAAACACACACCACCCCCCCACCCCCATACACTACACACACCACACACACCCACCTGAGCATCAACTCACACACACACACACCTACAACACACCCACCCACAACAAACAGACATCACACACACCCACCACGCACCCACACCCACCACACCCAACAAACCCAGCACACCACACACACACACCACCCACATCACCCACACACCACACGCACATCTCCCCACCACTCACATGTTGGGGACCAAGATTGAGTGATGCTGTGTAGGACAGCAGAGGATCTTTAAGGCAGAAAGTAATGATCTGGTAACTATGATTTGTGGCCAGAATGTGTGCACGTGAGTTGCCAGTGATCATGTGTCTTCCTGCCTGTGTCAGCAGTCACGGTGTGCCTTCCTGCCTACGTGTCAGCAGCTGCGGTGGGCCTGTCCTGCTGGACTGTCCTGCCTGCCTGCTGGGCATCAGAAGACGCCTTCTACCTATCACAGGATGCCACAATGCCAAGGAGATACTTGGAGGAGTGGCTGAGCCTGATGGCTATATAACCAGCCATTGTGTTTTCAATAAAGGCTTTCTTGCACCATTCTTCTTGTGGTCTGTGTCGTCGAATGCCACAAATGGCGCCCGAATCGGGATTTCAAAAACAGAAGAATGAAAAAGAGAGTTAAGAAATTTCAGAGTAGTAGTGAACTTCAGAGTGGAAGTACTGAAGATTGGAGTATGGAAAACAGGACCGATAAATCCGGTGGCATAGCCCAGCTGAATGTCGGGATGGTTCAGGACGGTTCAGGACGGTTGATAATTGCGCGCACCCTTCACCACCACGGAATGGCAGGTGAGCAGCTGGGAACAATGGGGCAATCTTTTACAAGGGATCAGAGAAGTTATATGGAAGCATTACAGAAAGTTTTAAAGACTCATGGGTTTCAGAATGTTGCCCAGCATTCATTAATGACTCTGTTAGTGTGGACTCGGGATAATTGTCCCTGGTTCCCGCAGGAGGGAATGTTAAGCGTTGCGGTGTGGGAACAAGTTGCGGACCAGTTGCGGCGGCAGAGGGATGATAAGGCGAAGAAACTCTTAGTAACTTGGGAACAGGTCTTTTTTGCCCTCCTCCACTTGCAAGCAGTAAATGCGGCTGAACTTTTGCCTTCAGCAACAGCCGGTGAGAGCGCCGTAATGTTCTCGATAATACCCGGACTGGATTCCGAATGTGACGACTCATTTAATCCAGGGTCGAATGATCTGGAACAGGAGGCGGACTTTTATCCACCCCCTAATAGCATTGCTATGTCCAGCCCACGGCCCCTCCGGAACCACCCCCCGCCTGGGACCGCCCTCCCCTCAAGAGGCGGGGCTGCCCACGAATGCGGACTGCCCACAGCCCCCCTCCGCCGTCCCGGCTTCCTGGGGAAGATCTGTTGGCTCGACGCCAGCGCTACCGCAATCCTGTGGTGCGCTAGAGTTTTGCCGCAAGGAGGCGCTGCGAAGAGGAGACTTGGACATTCTCCACGCCTTCCCTGTGCGATATCAGGCAAGGCAACCCACTACATGGGAGCAGCTGCCTTATGAGGCAGTAAAAGAAGTCAGGAACTCAGTTAAGGATTGCAGCCTCCAGTCAGCGTACACCATGAACTTATTTCAAGCTATCGCCGAGGGTTAACCTATGGGGACACTCCAACCTGGGATCCCATCACCAGTAATGTTACCTGAATCATGGCCTCTTGTTGTTATTGATCTTAAGGATTGTTTTTTCACTATATCGTTACATCCAGCAGATGCACCACGATTCGCGTTTACGGTTCCAGCGATCAACAATCAGGAGTCTACACTTCGTTTTCACTGGATGGTATTGTCTCAGGGAAAATGTTTGTGGCTCGAGCTATCCTCCCTATTCGCAGAGCATATCCCAATGCCTTAATTTATCACTACATGGATGATATTTTGATCTCCGCATCCTCGAGGGATGCTGTTCAAACGGTAGTCGAGGAGTGCTAATGGTCTGTGTATAGCCGAGGAAAAGGTCCAAGTGCAAGCACCTTGGAAGTATTTAGGGTGGAGGATTACAGACACTGCTATTTTGCCGCAGCCTTTGCGGTTAGCGTCTGATATTAAAACCCTAAATGACTTGCAGAAACTGCTTGGCACCATTAACTGGGTGCGACCTTATCTTGGCATTACCACACAGGACCTAGCCCCTCTCTTTGCTCTGCTAAAGGGAGAGTCAGACTTAGCATCATCCCGAGCATTAACTCCTGAGGCACTGCACACCCTACAACGGGTGTCTGCAGCTATTCAAAATCGACAGATTCATCGCATCTCTCCAATGTTTCCGGTTTTCCTGATTCTGATTTATAATCTCTTTCAACCCTACGCTCTCTTATGCCAGTGGGTTTCAGGTGACAATGATCCCTTAAGAATTTTGGAGTGGGTGTTTCTAGCACATGCTTTCTCGAAGACCGTGACCACTGGGATAGAGATGATGGTGCTGCTTATTCAGAAAGGGCGCCATCGTTTGCAAAGCCTTTTGGCGCAAGATCTGGCTAGTATCTCTATCCCACTGGCCAAGCAGGACTTCAACTGCATGTCAAGGTTTTACACAGATAGTGCTACCCATTATCCCTCGTTTGGAAGACTGAAATATGTTCACGTCTCCGTAGATACCTTTTCCCATTACGTTGTCGCTACTGCCCATGTTGGGGAGAAGAGCCGTGATGTTTGTCGTCACTGGCTTGCCTGTTTCGCCGTAATGGGGGTTCCTACTCAAATTAAGATTGACAATGGCTCCGCATACACGGCACAACGAACACGGGCATTTCTTCAAACTTGGGGGGGTCACTCATGTGACCGGAATTCCCCATTCCCCAACTGGCCAGGCAATAGTGGAACGTACCCATCGGACCCTGAAAGAAATGCTTGAGAAACAAAAAAGGGGAATAGTCCTGGTACGTCCCCACAAGAGCAACTCTGGAAGGCCTTATATGTTCTTAATTTCTTAAACTGTTATACGGACCAGAGTGCAGTTAATAAGCATTTCTCATGTCCTACAGGGCGAGAATGACCTCGAGTTCGCTACAGGGACCTGGAGACAGGTCAATGGAGTGAACCGGTAGATCTAATAACGTGGGGGAAAGGTTACGTTTGTGTTTCCACAGGTAACGGACCTCGTTGGATACCTGTACACCTGATTCGACTTGTTAATGTATTCCTCGGGATACCAAATGAGGGCTGGGAGTCAGTTGAGATGAACCCATCTTGGGGTATTTTCGGCAGTGTTTGCCTGCCTTGTGCAGGATCACTGTTGATTTGCAGAGGCTTATTGCATTGATAAGATAAGTTACAGATAGAATATAGGCTGATAAGATATAGATAGAATATAGGATAAAATATAGAATATGTTATAGATAGAATATAGGATAGATAGAATATAGGATAAGTTATAGAATATAGACTGATAAGTTATAGATAGAATATAGGATAAGTTATGGATAGAATATAGGATAAGTTATAGATAGAATATAACTACACTGATAAGATATAGATAGAATATAACTGCACTGATAAGTTATGGATAGAATATAAGTGCAGTGATAAATTGTGGATCACCGATAAGTTGTAGATAGAATTAGAGTGGAAGCCTTTTAAGGGATAGGATTGGACGTTAGGCTTAGGGCATAAGTTAAGAAGGCACTGACGTGTGAACTGGCAATCTTGGTAGGATTTCTAACCCTTGTTATCTGTTTCCCCTACCTGACAAGCTTTAAGTTTAATAAATAAAAGGAGGGGATATGTTGGGGACCAAGATTGAGTGATGCTGTGTAGGACAGCAGAGGATCTCTAAGGCAGAAAGTAATGATCTGGTAACTATGATTTGTGGCCAGAATGTGTGCACGTGAGTTGCTAGTGATCATGTGCCTTCCTGCCTACGTGTCAGCAGCTGCGGTGGGCCTGTCCTGCTGGACTGTCCTGCCCGCCTGCTGGGCATCAGAAGACGCCTTCTACCTATCACAGGATGCCACAATGCCAAGGAGATACTTGGAGGAGTGGCTGAGCCTGATGGCTATATAACCAGCCATTGTGTTTTCAATAAAGGCTTTCTTGCACCATTCTTCTTGTGGTCTGTGTTGTCGAATACCACGCCCACATACCCTCCCCACACACACCCACCACCCACACTAAACACACCCACCACACACACACACCCCATACACCACAGACGCACCACACACCACAAGCACACATGATACCCCACCACATGTAAAACACACACAAAAACACAAAAGAAAAAAAACAAAAACACCCAAAACAAAACCACAAAAACAAAAAACCACAAAACCCCACAAAACTTCAAAAAAATCTCCAAAACCCCCAAAGCCCCAAACCCAAACAAACAAAAAGCAATAAACAAAAAAACAAAAAAAACATAAACAACAAAAACAGCAAATAGCAAAAATATATAAAAAGGAAAAAACACAAAACAAAAAGCAAACCAAAAAACAAAAAAGTAATACAAAAAAGCCGCAAAAAGCCCCGCAAAAAGCCAAAAACCCACAACCCCCCCCAAAAACATCAAAAGCACCAAAACACCAAAAACACAAAAACCCACAGAAAATAAAGTCTCCCCAAAAAACACACAAGAAAAAAAGAAAATCGCAAAAAATGCAAAAAGAAACACACAAAAAACAAACCCCCAAAGAAAAACAAAAGCAAAAACCAGAAAAGCAAAAAACCCAGAAAACACCCCAAACAAAAAAGAAACAAAAAAAATCACAAGACCATACACACACACAACACAGAACCCCCACACACAACCCTCCCACAAAAGAACAGACACGCACACACAAAAAAACACCACCCCCCACACAAAAACACAAAAAACACAGTAACACAAAACACACAAAAAACAACCCCCCCAAAACAAAACACACACACAAAACCCCCCAAATAACAAAAAAATAACACAAAAAACACACCCAAAACACTACCCAAAACCCACCCCCCAAAAAAACAAAAAAGAAAACACACGACCACAAGCACACACACACCACACGCCCCCCACACACACGTGCCCCACACCACATATACCAAAAAAGCCCCCGCAAAAAACACAACCCCCCCAAAAGCAAAAAAACCCCAAAACACAATCCCTCAAAACAAGAAAGCAAAAAAATGACCCCCCCAAAACACACACACACAACCCACCACAAACACCACACCCACCCCACCCCACCCACAAAACACACAAAAAGCCACAAAACACAAAAACAAAATCCACAAACGCAAAAAACACAAAAACTTCAACCCCCCCACCCCCGAAACCACAACTCCCCCGAAAAACAAAAAAAAACCCAAACCCCCAAAACTCAAAAAATCAAAAACCAACAAAACACCAAAAAACAAAGAAACAAAAAACAAAAACAAAACACACACACCCCTACACACCACATAATCCCTCTGTCGCCTTCTGATGCGACAATCTCCCGTTCGCCTGAGACGGCACGGAGGCTCCCCCAGCCTCCGGGCCAATGAGCACTGACACCAATATGAGGATGCTGCAAATGGCGTTTATTGTACGCATGTATTTGCTTATATACCTACAAGCATACTGCTATCTCTACGTCATATCCTTCCTCTTCCTTCCTCTTTCCGTGCCATCGCGAGATCTTCCGATCGCCGTTCCCTACATCTCCCCCTCCCCATGCTTTGACTATGCTATTTGCTTTAAATTGCCGTGTCGCGGGTTAAGCGTTCATAGTGTGGGTGTGGGTGGGACCACCCCTTTTCTAGCAGTTGTCTTACCAAGCATCTAAACACTAGTCTACATGCTAATATGCCTAGCACGAGCATCAGCAGCAGGTGCAACTCTTCTATTAGTAATTGCCTGGCCCATGATCCTAGCCCAAGCCAATTACCACTACTGAACCCAGAAGGTCAAGCTCTTGCGGGTCCCAGGGCAATGACGCATTCAGCGTGTCAATGCTCTCTCAGCTTTGGTAGGTCTACGGTCAAATTCAATGGGACCCCTATTAAGCATGTCTTAAAAGGGCTGCCCCGCACCCACCAACGTCAGGCAAAATTGCTTATTTCCTGTCCGGTTTGCCAGGTGAGCCATAGTTTGTTACTACCCCATTTCACTAACATTGGTTCGCCTTTCACCCCTTGGAGTCCCAGTCCCAGCATCGCTACGAGGAGAGCTACTTGGGTTGCTCCCCCTGCCATCTTCTCGGGTTTTCTGGTTACGCGTTCTTCTTGTGGTTTCACGCGCCTTTTCTCATCTGTTCTTCTTCTCCTGTCTGCTGTCTTTGCTGCTAGAAGGGATCATCAGCTTTTCAGGGTGGTCCTCCCCTGCAATAAAACTCAGACATTCATTAATTCACCTGACTCTCTGCTTCCTGTCTTGTCCTTGCCCTGAGGTCTGGGCGCACCCACTTCATAGGGACCCATCTTACCATTTCTCCCTGCCTGACCGCTGCATACCCTCGTCCTTGGGTTACCAGCTGCCACCCCTCTTCCCATTCCCCTTTTTCCGGGATTCGAACCTTTACGTCTGGTCCCTCGTGCATCGCTCGGACCGCCCAATGCTTTTCCGCTGGCGTCTTGTTCTCCTCCCCCCTGATGAACTGATTCAGACCGAATAAGGCGCGCATAATTATTTCTGATTGTTTGTGCGCGGGGATTCTTTGTGTATATCCTTCCCCCTCCCCAAGAATCTCGATCCTTTGCTTTAAAGTGCGGTTTGCTCGCTCGACAATGGCTTGACCTGTGCTATTATAGGCAATACCGTGCACTAGCTTAATTCCCCACCGTATGGCCCATTCTCTCGTGCTTTGCGCTGTGAAACACGTGCCGTTGTCTGTTTTAATAGTTTCTGGGGCACCCAGCCAGGCCATTGCCGTGTGCCAATGCAACTGTGCCGCCCGCGCTGTGACTCGTTTATGTTGGGTCGCAACGATGATACCGCTGTGTGTGTCCACTGTAACAGCCAGCCAGGGCCGTGGTCGAAGTCGCTGGCATATTGTGAAGTCCGTTTGCCATATTTGGTTTCCTTTCAGCCCCCTGGGGTTGATGCCAGCGCCCCACAGGGGTTTTTTTTGGCAATACGGGCAAGCCGCAACCACTTCACGAGCCGTGGTGAGGGGGATGTTGCAGCTTTTTGCCAGTGCTTTTGCACCAACATGGAGAAGGTCGTGCACCTGCCTTGCTTCTGCGACTGTCCACACACCTTTGGCCGCTTGATCGGCTTTATTGTTGCCTTCTTGGTACACTCCTTGGATTGCCTCATGACTCCGAACATGAATAACAGAGGCAGTGGCCCGCCGTTGTTGTAGGGCTTCTTCTAGCATTAGCGCAATGGGCGATCCGGCCCATCCGGGATACGACATGTTGTGTAACAATTTAAAGACGAACATGGAGTCTGTCACTACATTCAAATGCTCTTCTGGCCACATTTGCAATGCCTGCGCCACAGCTCGGGCCTCTAGATGCTGTACGCTACTGTCCGGCTCGCTGATCTTCACTCGGTGCCATTGGGCCTTTTGATCTTGCCACACAACGACCGCTGCCCTGGTCACCGATGACGCGTCGGTGAACACTGTGCGCCCTGGTGCAGGTCGCTGTAGCACTCGGGCTTTCAGATGGGGCCGAAGGACGGTGAGGTGTGTATACATCTCCAGCACAGGCGATAATCTGATTGTTCCTGGGAATCCTTCTAAAGCTATTGCTATACTATCTTGTTTCTGAACCACGCTGTCCCATTGACTCCTTTTTACCGGCAGGTAAATGGACTCAGGCTCCTTCGCGAAGTGCCGAACGGTGGCGGTTCGTCCCTTCTGTATCATCTGTGCCAACGCTGTTACGATTGTGACGTATGCCGTACTTATTTGGTTCGACACTATCCACCATACGACTTCCGGACGCTCCGGCGTCCCTTGTCCTAGAACGCCTATGGCTCCTGTTCTTGTAACTGCCACGTACAGATTGATAGGTCTGGCCGGGTCGTATCTCGTTACTCCGCCCTTTGCCATGAGATCTTCTATTTTTCGGAGGGCTTCTAACGCGTTCGGTGTCATCTGCCTCGGTTCCCATGGTTTGTGGCCCTTGAGCAACTCGAACAGTGGCTCCATCCACTCCTTGGGAATACCTATCAGCCCTCGCAGCCATTGGAGAGCTCCAACCAATTGCTGTACATCATGCAACGTCCGTATCTCTCTATTGAGCTTTATCGGCTGTGGGACCACAGCTCTGGGGAGGATGGTGGTTCCCAGATAGTCGACAGATTCTCCCCTTTGCGTCTTCGCTTTCTGGACGTACAATCCCGCTTCATTTAGGCAGTTAATTACTGCCTGTTCTGCCTGATCGGTTTCTTGCTGGGTCTCTGCAGCTATTAGGAGGTCGTCCATGTAATGGATGATAAGCGCGCGCGGGAACTGCGCTCTTACCGGCTGCAATACCTTAGCTACTGCCGCCTGACAAATCGTAGGTGAATTTTTCATGCCCTGCGGGAGGACAGTCCATTGATATCGCGCTGCTGGCTCCTGCAGATTCTCTGAGGGCAGTGTGAAGGCAAATCGAGCTTTGTCCTGAGGGGCTAATGGTATAGAGAAAAAGCAATCTTGGATATCCATCACCACCACTGGCCAATTCTTTGGTATTGCTGATGGTAGTGGCAACCCTGGCTGGAGGGCAACCATCGCTTCCATCTGCTGATTTACCGCTCGTAGGTCGTGCAGTAATTGAAATTTAGACTTATCCTTTTTGTGTATCACAAATATAGGAGTGTTCCAGGGACTGTGGCTTTCCTCCAGGTGTCCCTGCTCTAATTCTCTACTTACTATTTGTCGGGCAGCCGCCAATTTGTCCCCTGTCAATGGCCACTGCTCTACCCACACAGGCTCATTGGAGCACCATGTCAGCGGGACAGCGAAATGAGCCCCGAGGAGGTAGGCAGTGGCCCTTACCCTAAATTTGTCAGGTGAAAGCCGCTTTGCAATAAGGCATCTCGCCCTAACAATGGTTCCCCTATGGCAGTTATGTACGGCCGCACACGGATGATCTGAGCAGGCCTATCCGGGTCCTCCAATACAATTGTGATATCGGTTTCAGAAATCATAGCCTCCGCCCTGCCTCCCACTCCATCTAACGAGCTTGCCACTTTTGCTGGCCAACTCGATGGCCACAACCACGAGGGCACACATGTAACATCTGCCCCCGTATCTAGCATCATTATTAAGGGGATGCTAGGAGGACCCGCCCCTGGTGGGCCTATCAGATGTGCTTTCACTCGGGGTCTCTTCTCACACCCTAAGACCAGGGCCACGCGGGGTTTCCCTTCGGAGTTTGGTCGCTGGAGCTGTCCATCAGCGGTGTGTTGTTGTTGACGGGGGCTACTTGAGGCCGGCTCACCGGGGAGGGGTGGCCCCCTAGTTGCCCTCCCCGCTTCTCGTTTCCCGACCGCCGACAATCTCGTGCTCTGTGTCCTGGTTTTCCACAGGCCCAGCATGTAAGGCTCCCCATACCCCTTGTTGGGCGCGCGTAACTTCCCTTATTCGTGCACTGTGCTCTCAAATGGCCCATTCGCCCGCAGCCAAAGCATGGGCCTCCCTTTGGACCTCCTCTAGCTCTAACCTCCGGCATTGCCATAACTGCTGCAGCAATCTGTAGGGCTGTGGTCTTGTCCCGGTGTTCTAATACGTACTTGATCGTCTGCCCTAGACTTGCTCCCTTAGGCGCTGTTCTTAGGATTTCTTTTGTCAACTCGTTGCCCTGTTGTTTGATACATTCCAACATCACCGCTCCTTTTGCAGCGTCTGGTAAAGATGCAAGTTCTACTGCTGCCTGTAGCCTGTCACAAAACTTGTCAAACGGCTCTCCCACTCTCTGCTTCACAGTCGTCCATGGGTCTGCCTGCTGCACCAGTGGCCCAATATCATCAAAGGCCTTTCGAGATGCTTCTGTTGCCACCAGTATCTCCCGAGGTCTCAGGCCGGCTGCCTGCTGCTGGGGTGTAGCCATGGCCGCATCATTTCCTCTTAACCGCGGTAGGGTGGATTGGCCCAGTGGGTTCTGCGGGTCTGCCTGTGCGGCCATCAACGCCTGCTGCAAGCGCGAGGTCCACGCTTCTTTCCACATAAGGACCATCGTGGGCGATAAAACCAGTCGCGCGAGGGCGCGACAATCCCACGGTATTAGGCCTCCCGCGTGCGCCGCGTCCAGCAACGTCTGTGTCACCGGGTGTCGCAGGCCCTGTTCTTGCACTGCTTTCAATAGCTGTTGTACCGTCTTTGGGTCGAGGGGCATCCATTCCACTGCCCCCCCCCTCCCCGGGGCAACTCGTACTGGGAAGGCCCCTATTGGCGCATGAAACTTGAGGCCACTCAGGGCACATTCCGTCGCTATCAGTTTCCAGTCTGTTAGGGGAATTTCTTTTCCCCCTCCCGCTTGGGCAGAACCTGCTGTCTCTGATAGCCCTCTTTGTTTAGCTGCTGTCTCTGATAGCCCTCTTTGTTTAGCTGTTGCCTCTAATAGCCCTCTTTGTTTAGCTGTTTCTTCTTCCAGAGCTGTAAGCAGCATAAACATCTGCTCCATATCTCTTGTGACTTTCCTCCCTTTTTTTTTTTTTTTTTTTTTTTTTTTTCTCTCCTTCGCCTCTGACTGCGGCGGGGGAACTCCGCCCTAGTTGCTGCACCTGAGTCTTCAGTCTCCTCCTTCCGCAATGCTGGTCGACGCCCACTCCTCTCTCGGCCAGCGCCATCTTTTCCCGGGTGCGGCACCCTCGGTCTTTCCCCTGCTTCTGGTCTTTCCCCTGCTTCTTCTCTTCTTTCGTCCTCCCACTGCACCCGAATCATGGCCCCCGGTAGCCAGTCTCGGGGATCATCCACTATAATCGGTCTTTCCTTTTCTTCTGCCTCCTCCACTTTCACCTTGCTTTCTTTTCCTCTACCCGCCTCTGGCTTTTTCATATCTCGGTCTCCACAAAGGTCTCCTGGTTCTCCTAGTTCTCCCCCTTCCATCGCCCTCATCTCTTTCTGTTGCCTTCTGATGCGACAATCTCCCGTTCGCCTGAGACGGCACGGAGGCTCCCCCTGCCTCCGGGCCAATGAGCACTGACACCAATATGAGGATGCTGCAAATGGCGTTTATTGTACGCATGTATTTGCTTATATACCTACAAGCATACTGCTATCTCTACGTCATATCCTTCCTCTTCCTTCCTCTTTCCGTGCCATCGCGAGATCTTCCGATCGCCGTTCCCTACATCTCCCCCTCCCCATGCTTTGACTATGCTATTTGCTTTAAATTGCCGTGTCGCGGGTTAAGCGTTCATAGTGTGGGTGTGGGTGGGACCACCCCTTTTCTAGCAGTTGTCTTACCAAGCATCTAAACACTAGTCTACATGCTAATATGCCTAGCACGAGCATCAGCAGCAGGTGCAACTCTTCTATTAGTAATTGCCTGGCCCATGATCCTAGCCCAAGCCAATTACCACTACTGAACCCAGAAGGTCAAGCTCTTGCGGGTCCCAGGGCAATGACGCATTCAGCGTGTCAATGCTCTCTCAGCTTTGGTAGGTCTACGGTCAAATTCAATGGGACCCCTATTAAGCATGTCTTAAAAGGGCTGCCCCGCACCCACCAACGTCAGGCAAAATTGCTTATTTCCTGTCCGGTTTGCCAGGTGAGCCATAGTTTGTTACTACCCCATTTCACTAACATTGGTTCGCCTTTCACCCCTTGGAGTCCCAGTCCCAGCATCGCTACGAGGAGAGCTACTTGGGTTGCTCCCCCTGCCATCTTCTCGGGTTTTCTGGTTACGCGTTCTTCTTGTGGTTTCACGCGCCTTTTCTCATCTGTTCTTCTTCTCCTGTCTGCTGTCTTTGCTGCTAGAAGGGATCATCAGCTTTTCAGGGTGGTCCTCCCCTGCAATAAAACTCAGACATTCATTAATTCACCTGACTCTCTGCTTCCTGTCTTGTCCTTGCCCTGAGGTCTGGGCGCACCCACTTCATAGGGACCCATCTTACCATTTCTCCCTGCCTGACCGCTGCATACCCTCGTCCTTGGGTTACCAGCTGCCACCCCTCTTCCCATTCCCCTTTTTCCGGGATTCGAACCTTTACGTCTGGTCCCTCGTGCATCGCTCGGACCGCCCAATGCTTTTCCGCTGGCGTCTTGTTCTCCTCCCCCCTGATGAACTGATTCAGACCGAATAAGGCGCGCATAATTATTTCTGATTGTTTGTGCGCGGGGATTCTTTGTGTATATCCTTCCCCCTCCCCAAGAATCTCGATCCTTTGCTTTAAAGTGCGGTTTGCTCGCTCGACAATGGCTTGACCTGTGCTATTATAGGCAATACCGTGCACTAGCTTAATTCCCCACCGTATGGCCCATTCTCTCGTGCTTTGCGCTGTGAAACACGTGCCGTTGTCTGTTTTAATAGTTTCTGGGGCACCCAGCCAGGCCATTGCCGTGTGCCAATGCAACTGTGCCGCCCGCGCTGTGACTCGTTTATGTTGGGTCGCAACGATGATACCGCTGTGTGTGTCCACTGTAACAGCCAGCCAGGGCCGTGGTCGAAGTCGCTGGCATATTGTGAAGTCCGTTTGCCATATTTGGTTTCCTTTCAGCCCCCTGGGGTTGATGCCAGCGCCCCACAGGGGGTTTTTTTGGCAATACGGGCAAGCCGCAACCACTTCACGAGCCGTGGTGAGGGGGATGTTGCAGCTTTTTGCCAGTGCTTTTGCACCAACATGGAGAAGGTCGTGCACCTGCCTTGCTTCTGCGACTGTCCACACACCTTTGGCCGCTTGATCGGCTTTATTGTTGCCTTCTTGGTACACTCCTTGGATTGCCTCATGACTCCGAACATGAATAACAGAGGCAGTGGCCCGCCGTTGTTGTAGGGCTTCTTCTAGCATTAGCGCAATGGGCGATCCGGCCCATCCGGGATACGACATGTTGTGTAACAATTTAAAGACGAACATGGAGTCTGTCACTACATTCAAATGCTCTTCTGGCCACATTTGCAATGCCTGCGCCACAGCTCGGGCCTCTAGATGCTGTACGCTACTGTCCGGCTCGCTGATCTTCACTCGGTGCCATTGGGCCTTTTGATCTTGCCACACAACGACCGCTGCCCTGGTCACCGATGACGCGTCGGTGAACACTGTGCGCCCTGGTGCAGGTCGCTGTAGCACTCGGGCTTTCAGATGGGGCCGAAGGACGGTGAGGTGTGTATACATCTCCAGCACAGGCGATAATCTGATTGTTCCTGGGAATCCTTCTAAAGCTATTGCTATACTATCTTGTTTCTGAACCACGCTGTCCCATTGACTCCTTTTTACCGGCAGGTAAATGGACTCAGGCTCCTTCGCGAAGTGCCGAACGGTGGCGGTTCGTCCCTTCTGTATCATCTGTGCCAACGCTGTTACGATTGTGACGTATGCCGTACTTATTTGGTTCGACACTATCCACCATACGACTTCCGGACGCTCCGGCGTCCCTTGTCCTAGAACGCCTATGGCTCCTGTTCTTGTAACTGCCACGTACAGATTGATAGGTCTGGCCGGGTCGTATCTCGTTACTCCGCCCTTTGCCATGAGATCTTCTATTTTTCGGAGGGCTTCTAACGCGTTCGGTGTCATCTGCCTCGGTTCCCATGGTTTGTGGCCCTTGAGCAACTCGAACAGTGGCTCCATCCACTCCTTGGGAATACCTATCAGCCCTCGCAGCCATTGGAGAGCTCCAACCAATTGCTGTACATCATGCAACGTCCGTATCTCTCTATTGAGCTTTATCGGCTGTGGGACCACAGCTCTGGGGAGGATGGTGGTTCCCAGATAGTCGACAGATTCTCCCCTTTGCGTCTTCGCTTTCTGGACGTACAATCCCGCTTCATTTAGGCAGTTAATTACTGCCTGTTCTGCCTGATCGGTTTCTTGCTGGGTCTCTGCAGCTATTAGGAGGTCGTCCATGTAATGGATGATAAGCGCGCGCGGGAACTGCGCTCTTACCGGCTGCAATACCTTAGCTACTGCCGCCTGACAAATCGTAGGTGAATTTTTCATGCCCTGCGGGAGGACAGTCCATTGATATCGCGCTGCTGGCTCCTGCAGATTCTCTGAGGGCAGTGTGAAGGCAAATCGAGCTTTGTCCTGAGGGGCTAATGGTATAGAGAAAAAGCAATCTTGGATATCCATCACCACCACTGGCCAATTCTTTGGTATTGCTGATGGTAGTGGCAACCCTGGCTGGAGGGCACCCATCGCTTCCATCTGCTGATTTACCGCTCGTAGGTCGTGCAGTAATTGAAATTTAGACTTATCCTTTTTGTGTATCACAAATATAGGAGTGTTCCAGGGACTGTGGCTTTCCTCCAGGTGTCCCTGCTCTAATTCTCTACTTACTATTTGTCGGGCAGCCGCCAATTTGTCCCCTGTCAATGGCCACTGCTCTACCCACACAGGCTCATTGGAGCACCATGTCAGCGGGACAGCGAAATGAGCCCCGAGGAGGTAGGCAGTGGCCCTTACCCTAAATTTGTCAGGTGAAAGCCGCTTTGCAATAAGGCATCTCGCCCTAACAATGGTTCCCCTATGGCAGTTATGTACGGCCGCACACGGATGATCTGAGCAGGCCTATCCGGGTCCTCCAATACAATTGTGATATCGGTTTCAGAAATCATAGCCTCCGCCCTGCCTCCCACTCCATCTAACGAGCTTGCCACTTTTGCTGGCCAACTCGATGGCCACAACCACGAGGGCACACATGTAACATCTGCCCCCGTATCTAGCATCATTATTAAGGGGATGCTAGGAGGACCCGCCCCTGGTGGGCCTATCAGATGTGCTTTCACTCGGGGTCTCTTCTCACACCCTAAGACCAGGGCCACGCGGGGTTTCCCTTCGGAGTTTGGTCGCTGGAGCTGTCCATCAGCGGTGTGTTGTTGTTGACGGGGGCTACTTGAGGCCGGCTCACCGGGGAGGGGTGGCCCCCTAGTTGCCCTCCCCGCTTCTCGTTTCCCGACCGCCGACAATCTCGTGCTCTGTGTCCTGGTTTTCCACAGGCCCAGCATGTAAGGCTCCCCATACCCCTTGTTGGGCGCGCGTAACTTCCCTTATTCGTGCACTGTGCTCTCAAATGGCCCATTCGCCCGCAGCCAAAGCATGGGCCTCCCTTTGGACCTCCTCTAGCTCTAACCTCCGGCATTGCCATAACTGCTGCAGCAATCTGTAGGGCTGTGGTCTTGTCCCGGTGTTCTAATACGTACTTGATCGTCTGCCCTAGACTTGCTCCCTTAGGCGCTGTTCTTAGGATTTCTTTTGTCAACTCGTTGCCCTGTTGTTTGATACATTCCAACATCACCGCTCCTTTTGCAGCGTCTGGTAAAGATGCAAGTTCTACTGCTGCCTGTAGCCTGTCACAAAACTTGTCAAACGGCTCTCCCACTCTCTGCTTCACAGTCGTCCATGGGTCTGCCTGCTGCACCAGTGGCCCAATATCATCAAAGGCCTTTCGAGATGCTTCTGTTGCCACCAGTATCTCCCGAGGTCTCAGGCCGGCTGCCTGCTGCTGGGGTGTAGCCATGGCCGCATCATTTCCTCTTAACCGCGGTAGGGTGGATTGGCCCAGTGGGTTCTGCGGGTCTGCCTGTGCGGCCATCAACGCCTGCTGCAAGCGCGAGGTCCACGCTTCTTTCCACATAAGGACCATCGTGGGCGATAAAACCAGTCGCGCGAGGGCGCGACAATCCCACGGTATTAGGCCTCCCGCGTGCGCCGCGTCCAGCAACGTCTGTGTCACCGGGTGTCGCAGGCCCTGTTCTTGCACTGCTTTCAATAGCTGTTGTACCGTCTTTGGGTCGAGGGGCATCCATTCCACTGCCCCCCCCCTCCCCGGGGCAACTCGTACTGGGAAGGCCCCTATTGGCGCATGAAACTTGAGGCCACTCAGGGCACATTCCGTCGCTATCAGTTTCCAGTCTGTTAGGGGAATTTCTTTTCCCCCTCCCGCTTGGGCAGAACCTGCTGTCTCTGATAGCCCTCTTTGTTTAGCTGCTGTCTCTGATAGCCCTCTTTGTTTAGCTGTTGCCTCTAATAGCCCTCTTTGTTTAGCTGTTTCTTCTTCCAGAGCTGTAAGCAGCATAAACATCTGCTCCATATCTCTTGTGACTTTCCTCCCTTTTTTTTTTTTTTTTTTTTTTTTTTTTCTCTCCTTCGCCTCTGACTGCGGCGGGGGAACTCCGCCCTAGTTGCTGCACCTGAGTCTTCAGTCTCCTCCTTCCGCAATGCTGGTCGACGCCCACTCCTCTCTCGGCCAGCGCCATCTTTTCCCGGGTGCGGCACCCTCGGTCTTTCCCCTGCTTCTGGTCTTTCCCCTGCTTCTTCTCTTCTTTCGTCCTCCCACTGCACCCGAATCATGGCCCCCGGTAGCCAGTCTCGGGGATCATCCACTATAATCGGTCTTTCCTTTTCTTCTGCCTCCTCCACTTTCACCTTGCTTTCTTTTCCTCTACCCGCCTCTGGCTTTTTCATATCTCGGTCTCCACAAAGGTCTCCTGGTTCTCCTAGTTCTCCCCCTTCCATCGCCCTCATCTCTTTCTGTTGCCTTCTGATGCGACAATCTCCCGTTCGCCTGAGACGGCACGGAGGCTCCCCCTGCCTCCGGGCCAATGAGCACTGACACCAATATGAGGATGCTGCAAATGGCGTTTATTGTACGCATGTATTTGCTTATATACCTACAAGCATACTGCTATCTCTACGTCATATCCTTCCTCTTCCTTCCTCTTTCCGTGCCATCGCGAGATCTTCCGATCGCCGTTCCCTACATCTCCCCCTCCCCATGCTTTGACTATGCTATTTGCTTTAAATTGCCGTGTCGCGGGTTAAGCGTTCATAGTGTGGGTGTGGGTGGGACCACCCCTTTTCTAGCAGTTGTCTTACCAAGCATCTAAACACTAGTCTACATGCTAATATGCCTAGCACGAGCATCAGCAGCAGGTGCAACTCTTCTATTAGTAATTGCCTGGCCCATGATCCTAGCCCAAGCCAATTACCACTACTGAACCCAGAAGGTCAAGCTCTTGCGGGTCCCAGGGCAATGACGCATTCAGCGTGTCAATGCTCTCTCAGCTTTGGTAGGTCTACGGTCAAATTCAATGGGACCCCTATTAAGCATGTCTTAAAAGGGCTGCCCCGCACCCACCAACGTCAGGCAAAATTGCTTATTTCCTGTCCGGTTTGCCAGGTGAGCCATAGTTTGTTACTACCCCATTTCACTAACATTGGTTCGCCTTTCACCCCTTGGAGTCCCAGTCCCAGCATCGCTACGAGGAGAGCTACTTGGGTTGCTCCCCCTGCCATCTTCTCGGGTTTTCTGGTTACGCGTTCTTCTTGTGGTTTCACGCGCCTTTTCTCATCTGTTCTTCTTCTCCTGTCTGCTGTCTTTGCTGCTAGAAGGGATCATCAGCTTTTCAGGGTGGTCCTCCCCTGCAATAAAACTCAGACATTCATTAATTCACCTGACTCTCTGCTTCCTGTCTTGTCCTTGCCCTGAGGTCTGGGCGCACCCACTTCATAGGGACCCATCTTACCATTTCTCCCTGCCTGACCGCTGCATACCCTCGTCCTTGGGTTACCAGCTGCCACCCCTCTTCCCATTCCCCTTTTTCCGGGATTCGGACCTTTACGTCTGGTCCCTCGTGCATCGCTCGGACCGCCCAATGCTTTTCCGCTGGCGTCTTGTTCTCCTCCCCCCTGATGAACTGATTCAGACCGAATAAGGCGCGCATAATTATTTCTGATTGTTTGTGCGCGGGGATTCTTTGTGTATATCCTTCCCCCTCCCCAAGAATCTCGATCCTTTGCTTTAAAGTGCGGTTTGCTCGCTCGACAATGGCTTGACCTGTGCTATTATAGGCAATACCGTGCACTAGCTTAATTCCCCACCGTATGGCCCATTCTCTCGTGCTTTGCGCTGTGAAACACGTGCCGTTGTCTGTTTTAATAGTTTCTGGGGCACCCAGCCAGGCCATTGCCGTGTGCCAATGCAACTGTGCCGCCCGCGCTGTGACTCGTTTATGTTGGGTCGCAACGATGATACCGCTGTGTGTGTCCACTGTAACAGCCAGCCAGGGCCGTGGTCGAAGTCGCTGGCATATTGTGAAGTCCGTTTGCCATATTTGGTTTCCTTTCAGCCCCCTGGGGTTGATGCCAGCGCCCCACAGGGGGTTTTTTTGGCAATACGGGCAAGCCGCAACCACTTCACGAGCCGTGGTGAGGGGGATGTTGCAGCTTTTTGCCAGTGCTTTTGCACCAACATGGAGAAGGTCGTGCACCTGCCTTGCTTCTGCGACTGTCCACACACCTTTGGCCGCTTGATCGGCTTTATTGTTGCCTTCTTGGTACACTCCTTGGATTGCCTCATGACTCCGAACATGAATAACAGAGGCAGTGGCCCGCCGTTGTTGTAGGGCTTCTTCTAGCATTAGCGCAATGGGCGATCCGGCCCATCCGGGATACGACATGTTGTGTAACAATTTAAAGACGAACATGGAGTCTGTCACTACATTCAAATGCTCTTCTGGCCACATTTGCAATGCCTGCGCCACAGCTCGGGCCTCTAGATGCTGTACGCTACTGTCCGGCTCGCTGATCTTCACTCGGTGCCATTGGGCCTTTTGATCTTGCCACACAACGACCGCTGCCCTGGTCACCGATGACGCGTCGGTGAACACTGTGCGCCCTGGTGCAGGTCGCTGTAGCACTCGGGCTTTCAGATGGGGCCGAAGGACGGTGAGGTGTGTATACATCTCCAGCACAGGCGATAATCTGATTGTTCCTGGGAATCCTTCTAAAGCTATTGCTATACTATCTTGTTTCTGAACCACGCTGTCCCATTGACTCCTTTTTACCGGCAGGTAAATGGACTCAGGCTCCTTCGCGAAGTGCCGAACGGTGGCGGTTCGTCCCTTCTGTATCATCTGTGCCAACGCTGTTACGATTGTGACGTATGCCGTACTTATTTGGTTCGACACTATCCACCATACGACTTCCGGACGCTCCGGCGTCCCTTGTCCTAGAACGCCTATGGCTCCTGTTCTTGTAACTGCCACGTACAGATTGATAGGTCTGGCCGGGTCGTATCTCGTTACTCCGCCCTTTGCCATGAGATCTTCTATTTTTCGGAGGGCTTCTAACGCGTTCGGTGTCATCTGCCTCGGTTCCCATGGTTTGTGGCCCTTGAGCAACTCGAACAGTGGCTCCATCCACTCCTTGGGAATACCTATCAGCCCTCGCAGCCATTGGAGAGCTCCAACCAATTGCTGTACATCATGCAACGTCCGTATCTCTCTATTGAGCTTTATCGGCTGTGGGACCACAGCTCTGGGGAGGATGGTGGTTCCCAGATAGTCGACAGATTCTCCCCTTTGCGTCTTCGCTTTCTGGACGTACAATCCCGCTTCATTTAGGCAGTTAATTACTGCCTGTTCTGCCTGATCGGTTTCTTGCTGGGTCTCTGCAGCTATTAGGAGGTCGTCCATGTAATGGATGATAAGCGCGCGCGGGAACTGCGCTCTTACCGGCTGCAATACCTTAGCTACTGCCGCCTGACAAATCGTAGGTGAATTTTTCATGCCCTGCGGGAGGACAGTCCATTGATATCGCGCTGCTGGCTCCTGCAGATTCTCTGAGGGCAGTGTGAAGGCAAATCGAGCTTTGTCCTGAGGGGCTAATGGTATAGAGAAAAAGCAATCTTGGATATCCATCACCACCACTGGCCAATTCTTTGGTATTGCTGATGGTAGTGGCAACCCTGGCTGGAGGGCAACCATCGCTTCCATCTGCTGATTTACCGCTCGTAGGTCGTGCAGTAATTGAAATTTAGACTTATCCTTTTTGTGTATCACAAATATAGGAGTGTTCCAGGGACTGTGGCTTTCCTCCAGGTGTCCCTGCTCTAATTCTCTACTTACTATTTGTCGGGCAGCCGCCAATTTGTCCCCTGTCAATGGCCACTGCTCTACCCACACAGGCTCATTGGAGCACCATGTCAGCGGGACAGCGAAATGAGCCCCGAGGAGGTAGGCAGTGGCCCTTACCCTAAATTTGTCAGGTGAAAGCCGCTTTGCAATAAGGCATCTCGCCCTAACAATGGTTCCCCTATGGCAGTTACGTACGGCCGCACACGGATGATCTGAGCAGGCCTATCCGGGTCCTCCAATACAATTGTGATATCGGTTTCAGAAATCATAGCCTCCGCCCTGCCTCCCACTCCATCTAACGAGCTTGCCACTTTTGCTGGCCAACTCGATGGCCACAACCACGAGGGCACACATGTAACATCTGCCCCCGTATCTAGCATCATTATTAAGGGGATGCTAGGAGGACCCGCCCTGGTGGGCCTATCAGATGCGCTTTCACTCGGGGTCTCTTCTCACACCCTAAGACCAGGGCCACGCGGGGTTTCCCTTCGGAGTTTGGTCGCTGGAGCTGTCCATCAGCAGTGTGTTGTTGTTGACGGGGGCTACTTGAGGCCGGCTCACCGGGGAGGGGTGGCCCCCTAGTTGCCCTCCCCGCTTCTCGTTTCCCGACCGCCGACAATCTCGTGCTCTGTGTCCTGGTTTTCCACAGGCCCAGCATGTAAGGCTCCCCATACCCCTTGTTGGGCGCGCGTAACTTCCCTTATTCGTGCACTGTGCTCTCAAATGGCCCATTCGCCCGCAGCCAAAGCATGGGCCTCCCTTTGGACCTCCTCTAGCTCTAACCTCCGGCATTGCCATAACTGCTGCAGCAATCTGTAGGGCTGTGGTCTTGTCCCGGTGTTCTAATACGTACTTGATCGTCTGCCCTAGACTTGCTCCCTTAGGCGCTGTTCTTAGGATTTCTTTTGTCAACTCGTTGCCCTGTTGTTTGATACATTCCAACATCACCGCTCCTTTTGCAGCGTCTGGTAAAGATGCAAGTTCTACTGCTGCCTGTAGCCTGTCACAAAACTTGTCAAACGGCTCTCCCACTCTCTGCTTCACAGTCGTCCATGGGTCTGCCTGCTGCACCAGTGGCCCAATATCATCAAAGGCCTTTCGAGATGCTTCTGTTGCCACCAGTATCTCCCGAGGTCTCAGGCCGGCTGCCTGCTGCTGGGGTGTAGCCATGGCCGCATCATTTCCTCTTAACCGCGGTAGGGTGGATTGGCCCAGTGGGTTCTGCGGGTCTGCCTGTGCGGCCATCAACGCCTGCTGCAAGCGCGAGGTCCACGCTTCTTTCCACATAAGGACCATCGTGGGCGATAAAACCAGTCGCGCGAGGGCGCGACAATCCCACGGTATTAGGCCTCCCGCGTGCGCCGCGTCCAGCAACGTCTGTGTCACCGGGTGTCGCAGGCCCTGTTCTTGCACTGCTTTCAATAGCTGTTGTACCGTCTTTGGGTCGAGGGGCATCCATTCCACTGCCCCCCCCCCTCCCCCGGGGCAACTCGTACTGGGAAGGCCCCTATTGGCGCACGAAACTTGAGGCCACTCAGGGCACATTCCGTCGCTATCAGTTTCCAGTCTGTTAGGGGAATTTCTTTTCCCCCTCCCGCTTGGGCAGAACCTGCTGTCTCTGATAGCCCTCTTTGTTTAGCTGCTGTCTCTGATAGCCCTCTTTGTTTAGCTGTTGCCTCTGATAGCCCTCTTTGTTTAGCTGTTTCTTCTTCCAGAGCTGTAAGCAGCATAAACATCTGCTCCATATCTCTTGTGACTTTCCTCCTCCTTTTTTTTTTTTTTTTTTTTTTTTTTTTTTTTTCCTTCGCCTCTGACTGCGGCGGGGGAACTCCGCCCTAGTTGCTGCACCTGAGTCTTCAGTCTCCTCCTTCCGCAATGCTGGTCGACGCCCACTCCTCTCTCGGCCAGCGCCATCTTTTCCCGGGTGCGGGACCCTCAGTTTTTCCCCTGCTTCTGGTCTTTCCCCTGCTTCTTCTCTTCTTTCGTCCTCCCACTGCACCCGAATCATGGTCCCCGGTAGCCAGTCTCGGGGATCATCCACTATAAGCGGTCTTTCCTTTTCTTCTGCCTCCTCCACTTTCACCTTGCTTTCTTTTCCTCTACCCGCCTCTGGCTTTTTCATATCTCGGTCTCCACAAAGGTCTCCTGGTTCTCCTGGTTCTCCCCCTTCCATCGCCCTCATCTCTTTCCACGGATACCGCGGCGGAGGCGGAGAAGAGGGCGTTATTGGGTAAGCCTCTGGAGTTTTTGCCTCCCCCTCTCCCCGCTCTGGTTCTTGATTAACCGCCTCCTCCTTTATGTCTGTTTCCACACTCTCCGTTTTCACTTCATCCCCTACTATCGCCTCTCCCTCTATCGCCTCCGTTCGCTCCTCTGCGTTCGCTGCTGTCTGTGTTGCCATTTCCGCGGACATGTGTAGCGCCGCGCGGGCAGCCTGCCAGGTCTCAAGCTCCTCCCTAGTCCTTTCTAAAATGATCGTTATATCTCCCCACGTCTTAAGCTCTGCGGCCTTCTTAGTGGCCATAGCTCTCTGAGCAAGTGCTCGAGTGCACTTCTCCCAGTTAGAAGGGGAAAAAATGTCCCCTGGTCTAACTATCGCTCCATCTTTCAGGAGCCGCCCGACGCAGTTCGCAACTGCATCCGCTCTCATAGAGAGCCCCCATTCCCGGGCACCCACGCGTACAACCTTAACTACCGCGTCCATGATCCGGATCCTCTCGACCGCCTGCGGTCCGCCGTCTCAGCTATCACGTCGGGGTCACCACTTGTCGCCTTCTGATGCGACAATCTCCCGTTCGCCTGAGACGGCACGGAGGCTCCCCCTGCCTCCGGGCCAATGAGCACTGACACCAATATGAGGATGCTGCAAATGGCGTTTATTGTACGCATGTATTTGCTTATATACCTACAAGCATACTGCTATCTCTACGTCATATCCTTCCTCTTCCTTCCTCTTTCCGTGCCATCGCGAGATCTTCCGATCGCCGTTCCCTACATCCCTCCCCACAGCACACACATGCCACACACGCCACCCACACACCCAGCACACACCCACCCACCACAAACATGCACATCAACCACACACCCCCACAGACCCAACACACACAGAAACCACAGACCCACCACACAGACACCCTGCACCCACCCCCCCCACACCCACCCACCCCAACCATCACCCACCTACAACTCAAACACACAACATCCACCTACATGCCACCCACACACCCACCACATGCACCACATGCACACACACACAACACACACCACATGCGCACACCACATACACGCGCACACCACATGCCCACACGAAAAACACACCCAACCACCTGCTCAGCCACCACCCCCCTACACACCCACCACTCACCCACCACACCCCCACACACACCACCCACACATCACACACCTCACTACCACACCCACCCACCACACACAGCCACCACACCCACCACACACCCCACAACCAGCCCACACAGCACAACCAGCCCACCGCACCCCCGCACCAGCCACCCACACCAGCCACCCACAACACACACACACACACACCCCACATCCAACACCCACACCACACACACAAGGCACCCACCCACCTGCAAACCCACCACACACATACACATCACACAACCCCTCCCCACCCCACCCACATGTACCACCCACACTACCCACACAGCACCCCCCCACACCCAGCACACCCCCCACACCACAGACACACCACACACCACAGACACACCACAGACACCAAACATCCACCCAGCACACCCACCCCACACACCACAAACATACCACACACACCCCCCATGCACACACAACCCACACACACACACAACCCCCCACACACCACCCACCACAACCACCCCCACACTACACCCACCACAACCACCCACCGACCACACACACACCTACCGCACCCAATCACCACACTCAATTAGCACACTCACAACCCACCCACCCACCCCAAACACCACACACACACCACACCCACCACCAATGCACACCCGCCACACACCAATGCGCCACACACCCACCCACCACACCCCTACCATGTACACTACAAACACCACAGCATCACCTCACACATGCACATGCCACACAAACACACACCACACGCACACAGACATCACACCCACCCACTACACACCCAAAACCCACCCCACACACCCCACACACTCCCCGTCTCACACAACATGCACACAGCATGCACGCACACCCACACCATGCACCACACCCACCACGCACTGCACACCCCCCCACCCCCCCACAGCACACACCCCACACACCATACACACCACACACACAAACCACCCACATCACCCACACACGCACACCACGCAGACATCCACCACACACTGACCACATGCCCCACACACACCACATGCACACACACAACCCCACACAACACCCCCCCCACACCCCAGACACACACCACACACACCCAGCCAAACACCACACACACCTGAAACACATCCACACCAAACACACATCCCCCCCACACACCCACCACACACAGCCCCACCCACCATACACAATGCATACACACACCACACACGCACATACAACACAAACCCACCACACACACACACCCCCGCGCACACACCACACAGACATCACAGACATACTACACAGAAACACCCCACCCCCCACACCTACAACACATCACACACCACACATACACACACCACCCACCACACCCCACACTGCACAGGAAAAAAGTTTTTCCTCACATTCAGATGGAATTTCCTGTGTTTCAGTTTGTGCCCGTTGCCTCTCGTCCTGCCATTGGGCACCACTGAAAAGAGCCTGGCCCCCATCCTCTCTACACCCTCCCTTCAGATATTTATACACATTGATAAGATCCCCCCCTCAGCCTTCTCTTCTCCAGGCTGAACAGTCCCAGCTCTCTCAGCCTTTCCTCACAGGAGAGATGCTCCAGGCCCTTAATTATCTTAGTAGCCCTCCGCTGGACTCGCTCATGTCTCTCTGGTATTGGGGAGCCCAGAACTGGACACAGTACTCCAGATGCGGCCTCACCAGGGCTGAGTAGAGGGGGAGGATCACCTCCCTCGACCTGCTGGCAATGCTCTTCCTAATGCAGCCCAGGATACCATTGGCCTTCTTGGCCACAAGGGCACATTGCTGGCTCCTGTTCAGCTTGTTGTCCACCAGGACCCCCAGGTCCTTCTCTGCAGAGCTGCTTTCCAGCAGGTCAGCCCCCAGCCTGTACTGGTGCATGGGGTTATTCCTCCCTAGGTGCAGGGCTTTGCACTTCCCTTTGTTGAACTCCATGAGGTTCCCCTCTGCCCACCTCCAGCCTGTCGAGGTCCCTCTGAATGGCAGCACAGCCCTCTGGTGGATCAGCCACTCCTCCCAGTTTTGTATCAGAGCAAACTTTCTGAGGGTGCACTCCATCCCTTCAGCCAGGTCATTGATGACCAAGTTGAACAATACTGGACCCAGGATTGACCCGGGGGGGGGGAGGGGGAGGGAGGGGAGGGAACGCCACTAGCTACAGGCCTCCAACTAGACTTTGCACCACGGAGCACAGCCCTCTGAGCTCTGCCTTTCAGCCACTTCTCAATCCGCCTCACTGTCTGCTCATCTATCCCGCACTCCCTGAGCTTGCCTATGGGGATGTTATGGGAGACAGTGTCAAAAGCCTTCCTGAAGTCAAGGTAGACAACATCCACTGCTCTCCCTGCCTCATCTACCCAGCTAGTCATCCCATCACAGAAGGCCATCAGGTTCGTTAAGCATGATTTCCCCTTGGTGAATCCACACTGACTACTCCTGATCACCTTCTTGTCCTTCACATGCTTAGAGATGGCATCCAGGATGAGCTGTTCCATCACTCTTCTAGGGATCGAGGTGAGGCTGACTGTGGCCTGTAGTTCCCCAGATCCTCCTCCTTGCCCTTTTGGAAGACCAGAGTGACATTTGCTCTCTGCCAGTCCTCAGGCACCTCTCCTGTTCTCCATGTCCTTTCAAAGATGATTGGGAGTGGCCTAGCAATGACGTCGGCCAGCTCCCTCAGCACTCGTGGGTGCATCCCATCAGGGCCCGTGGACTTGTGGATGTCCAGTTTGCCTAAATGATCTCTAACCCAATTCTCCTCAACCAAGGGGAAGTCTTCCTTTCTCCCAACTTTCTCCATGGTCTCTAGGGTCTGGGATTCCTGAGGGCCAGTCTGAGCAGTAAAGACTGAAGCAAAGGCGGCATTCAGTAACTCTGCCTTCTCTGTATCATTCGTCACCAGGGACCCTGTCCCATTCAGCAGCGGGCCCACATTCTCCCTAGTCTTCCTTTTGTTACTGATGTGTTTATAGAAGCCCTTCTTGCGCTCTTGACATCCCTTGCCAGATTCAACTCCAAATGGGCCTTAGCCTTCCTAGTCACATCCCTGCATACTCGGACCACATTCCTATAATGCTCCCAAGTGGCCTGTCCCTGCTTCCACTTTCTGTACACTTCCTTCTTCTGTTTGAGTGTTGCCAGGAGCTCCTTGTTCATCCATGCAGGTCTCCTGTCCCCTTTGCTCGACTTCCTGCTCCTTGGGATGCACCGATCTTGAGCTTGGAGGAGGTGATCCTTGAACATGAACCAGCTCTCTTGGACCCCTCTTCCTTCTAGGGCCCTATCCCATGGCATTCTTCCAAGCAGGTCCCTGAAGAGGCCAAAGTTTGCTCTCCTCAAGTCCAGGGTTGCGATCCTACTTATTGCCCTGTTCCCTCCTCGCAGGATCCTGAACTCCACCATCTCATGGTCACTGCAGCCAAGGCTGCCCCCAACCTTCACATTTCCAACCAGCCCTTCCTTGTTTGTCAGTACAAGGTCCAGCAGTGCACCTCTCCTCATTAGCCCCTCTATCACCTGTGTCAGGAAGTTATCATCAATGCTCTCCAGAAACCTCCTGGATTGCTTGTGCCTTGCTGTGTTTTTTCCTCCAGCAGATATCAGGGTGGTTCAAGTCCCCCACAAGAACCAGGGCCTGTGATCGTGAGGCTACTTCCAGCTGTCTGTAGAAGGCCTCATCTACTTCCTCTTCCCGATCAGGTGGCCTGTAGCAAACACCTACAACAGTGTCACCCATGTTAGTCTGCCCTTTAATCCTTACCCATAAGCTCTCGACATGCTCATCATCCACCCCTAGGCAGAGGTCCATACATTCCAGTTCCTTTTTCACATAAAGGGCAACTCCCCCACCTCACCTTCCTGGCCTGTCCTTCCTAAAAAAGCCTGTAGCCATCCATGGCAGCATTCTGGTCATGTGAGCTTTGTCTCTGTAATTGCAATGAGATCATATCCATGTGACCGCACATACCACACATCCAGCACACACCGACCACGCACCACAAACGCATCACACACACACAGAACAAACCCCCCTACACCACACATGCACCACCCACACAGCACACATGCACCACAAACCCACACCACACACAAACACCATGCACACACACCACACATGCACCAGATACACCACACACCCAGTCACACACCACACACCCACACACCACACACCTACCACACAGACCCCCACAGACCCCACACACATATACCCCCCACATCACACACACTGCCACCACACATACCCTGACCCACCACACACCAAACACCACATGCTCCCAAACGCCCACCACATACCCTAAGCACACCTACCACACACACCGCAGACACCCCCCACACCCCCCACACACATCAACCACACACACACACCCCGCAAACCCACCACACATCCCCCCCACCCACACCACACAAACATACAACACACACACACACCAAAGACACACCACACACCACAAAAACACTCCCCTCAAAACACACACAAAAAAACAAAAGAAAAAACACCTCAGACAAACAAAAAAACCCCCAAACAAAAATGACAAAACCGCACAAAATCCCCCCAAAACCCCTGTAAGGGTGAGGCGAGGCCACCAATTGGACTCCCAGCAGGGACAGATACACAAGCAGAAGGCATACTATAGTCGATATGGAGCATTTATTACCTCTGCGTCTGAGCGGGGGTTTCCTGATTGAGGCACTAACAGAGCGGGGGATCCCTGGCACCGCTGAGTGTCGGTCCAGGGTGAGGAACACCGGGGGCGGGGGCACTAGATGAAGTTTTTATGTACTATACACATGCGCAGTAAGCATGTTGAGCTCATTGTTATTCTCGATTCAAAGCCCAGGTGCAGCGCCACCCTGGCACAGGCTCAACTACATGACTATGGGTCCACATGCCCTGTTGATGCTCCTTTTCCGATGGAACGGTCTGGCTAGCTTCCATTGCCTATCTCCTCGACATTCTTCCAAACTTTCCCAAACAAGGCCTGACAGCCAAACCAACCCAGACAAGGCCCGACAGCCAAGACAACCCAGACAACCCCCTGACAGCCAAGCCAAAAAGCCCCAACAGCCAAACGAACCCAGAGAAGCCCCTGACAGCCAAGCCAAAAAGCCCTGACAGCCAAGCAAAACAAGACAAGCCCCCAAGAACCAAGACAACTCAGAAAAGGTCCCGACAGCCAAGCCAACCCAGACAAGGCCCCGACAGCCAAACCAACCCAGACAAAGCCCCAACGCTCTACCTAGACAAAGCCCCGACATCCAAACCAACCCAGAAAAGGCCCCAACAGAGAACCCACCCAAGACAGGCCCCGATACCCAAACCAACCCAGACAAGGCCCTGACAGCCAAACCATACCAGACAAGCCCCCGACAGCCAAGTCAACCCCGAAAAACCCAGACAGCCAAGCAAAAATTCCCGAAAGCCAAGCCAACCCAGACGAGGCCCCGACAGCCAAGCCAACCCAGACAGCGCCCCAGCACTCTACCCAGACAAGGCCCCGACAGCCAAAGTAAACCAGACAAGGCCCCGACATCCAAACCAACGCAGAAAAGGCCCCGAAAGGGAACCCACCCCAGACAAGCCCCCGACAGCCAAGCCAACCCAGACGAGGCCCTGACAGGCACACTAACCCAGACGAGTCCCGACAGCCAAGCCAACCGAGAAAAGGATCTGACAGCCAAGCCAACCCAGAAAAGGCCCTGTTGGCCAAAGCAGCTCAAAAAAACCCTGACAGCCAAGCTAACCCAGAAAAGGCCTCGACGACCAAGCCAAGCCAGAGAAGCCCTCGAGATCCAAGCCAATCGAGAAAAGGCCTCGACAGTCAAGTGAACCCAGAAAAGGCCCCGACAGCTAAGCCAACCTGAAAGAGCCCCGACAGCCCAAACAACCCAGACAAGACCTGACAGCCAAAACAACCAAGACAAGGCCCCAACAGCCAGACCACCCCAGACAAGGCCCAGACAGCCAAAACAACCCAGACAGCCGAACGAAGCCAGACAGGGCCCCAACAGCCAAACCTACCCAGACAAGCCCCCAAAAGCCAAACCAGGCCAGAGAAGCCCCTGACAGCCAAAGCAACGAGAACAAGCTCCCAACAGCCAAGCCAAACCAGATGAGGCCCCAACAGCCAAGACAACCCAGAGAAGCCCCAACAGCCAAGCCAACTCACAAGAGGCTCTGATAGCCAAGCCAACCCAGACAAGACCCCGACAGCCAAGCCAACCCAGACGAGGCCCAAACAACCAAGCCAACCCAGAAATGCCCCGAAAGCCAAGACAACCCATATGAGGCCCCAACAGCCAAGACAACCCAGAGAAGCCCCAACAGCCAAGGCAACCCAGAGAAGCCCCTGACAGCCAAGTGAACCCAGACAAGCTGCCGACAGCCAAGCCAACCCAGACGAGGTCCCGACAGCCAAGCCAACTCAGGCAAGGTCCGGACAGCCAGACCAACCCAGAAAAGGGCCCAACAGACAGAACAACCCAGAAAAGCCTCAAGAGCCGAACCAACGAGAACAAGCCCCCGAAACCCACACCAACCCAGATGAGGCCTCAACAGACATGCCAACCCAGAAAAGGCCATGACAGCCAAGCCAACCCAGACAAGGCCCCCAACAGTCAAGCCAATCTGGAAAAGGCTAGGACAACCAAGACAACCCAGAAAAGCCCCGACAGCCAAGCCAACCCAGACAAGGCCCCGACAGATAAACCAAACCAGACGAGGCCCCAACAGTCAAGCCAACCCAGAAAAGGCCCCGACAGCCAAGCTGACCCAGAGAACGCCCCGACAGCCAAGCTGACCCAGACGAAGGCCCCCAACAGTCAAGCCAAGCCACAAAAGGCCCCCGACAGGCAATCCAAGCCAGATGAGGCCCAACGGTCAAGCCAAGGCATACAAGGCCCTACAGGCAAACCAACCCAGACAAGCCCCCGACAGCCAAGCCAATCCAGAAAAGGCTACGACAACCAAGCCAACCCAGAAAAGGCCCCCATTGCCAAAGCAGCTCAAAAAAGGCCCAACAGCCAAGCGAACCCAGACAAGCCGCCGACACCCAAGCCAACCCAGAAAAGGCCCCCATTGCCAAAGCAGCTCAAAAAAGGCCCAACAGCCAAGCGAACCCAGACAAGCCGCCGACACCCAAGCCAACCCAGACGAGGCCCCCACAGCCAAGCCAACTCAGGTGACTTCCCACCAGCCAGACCAACCCAGAAAAGGGCCCAACAGCCAGACCAACCCAGATAAGGCTTGACCGTGAAACCAAGCAAGAAAACGCCCCAGCAGCCAAACCAACTCGGATAAGGCCCTGACAGCCAAAACAACCCAGACAAGGGCCCGACACTATACCCACACAAGGCCCCGAGAGCCAAACCAAAAATCCCCCACAGCAAACCACCCCAGACAAGGCCCCGGCAGCCAGACCATGCCAGACAAGGCCGTACAGGTAAACCAAGCTAGACAAGCCCCAACAGCAAAACCAACCCAGACAAGCCCCAGACAGCCAAACCAAGGAGACAAAGCCTCCGACAGTCAAACCAACACAGACAAGGCCCCGACAGCCAAACGACCCCAGACAAGGCCCCGACAGATAAACCAAAAATCTCCTGACAGCCAAACCAACACAGAAAAGCCCCCGACACCCTACCCAGGAAAGCCCCGACAGCAAAGCCAACCCAGAAAAGGCCCCAACAGCCAAAGCAACCCAGACAAGACCCTGATAGCCAAACCAAACCAGAAAAGCCTCGACAGCCAAAGCGACCCAGACAAGGCCCCCGACAGTCAACGTAACCCACACAAGGCCCCGACAACCAAGCCAACGCAGTCGAGGCCCCGATAGCCAAGCTAATGCATGCAAGGCCCCGACAGGCAAGCCAAGTCAGATGAGGACCTGACAGATAAACCCAAAATCTCCCGAAAGTCAAACCAACCCAGAAAAGCCCTGACAGCAAAGCCAACTCTGATAAGGCCCCGACAGCCAAGCCAACCCAGTCGAGGCCCCGACAACCAGTCCAACCCAGAAAAGGGCCTGACAGCTGGACCAACCCAGAAAAGGGCCGACAGCCAGACCAATCCTGAAAACCCCAAAAGCCAGGCCAAGCCAGAAAAGCACCGACAGCCAAAACAACCCAGACAAGCCCCCGACACCAAGCCAACCCAGACGAGGCCCCTATAGCCCAACAACCTCGGAAAAGGCCCGACAGTCAAACCAGAAAATCCCTGACAGCAAAGCCAATCCAGAAAAGGCTACGACATCCAAAGCAAAAATTCCCGTCAGCCAAGTGAACCCAGACGAGGCCCCGACAGCCAAGCCAACCCACACGAGGCCCCGGCAGGCATGCCAAACCAGACAAGGCCCCGACAGACAAACCAATGAGAACAAGCCCCCAACAGCCAAAACAACGCAGACAAGGCTCCGACAGACAAACCAATGAGAACAAGCCCCCAACAGCCAAAACAACGCAGACAAGGCCCTGACAGCCAAGCCAAAAATTCCTGACAGCCAAACCAACCCAGGCTAGCCCCCGACAGACAAACCAAGCCAGACAAGCTCCCGAAAGCCAAGCCAACCCAGAAAAGGCCCCAACAACCAAGCCAACCCAGAAAAGCCCCAACAGCCAGGCCAACCCAGACGAGGCTCTGACAGACAGGCCAGCCCAAACAAGGCCCTGACAGCCCCGCCAACCGAGAAAAGGCCCTGACAGCCAAGCCAAGCCAGATGAGGCCCTGACAGCCAAGCCAAGCCAGAAAAGGCCCCGATTGCCAAAGCACCTCAAAAAAGCCCCAACAGCCAAGCCAAGCCAGAAAAGGCCCTGAGAGACAAACCAACCCAGAAAAGGCCCCGATTGCCAAAGCACCTCAGAAAAGTCCCCGACAGCCAAGCCAAGCCAGAAAAGGCCCTGAGAGACAAACCAACCCAGAAAAGGCCCCGATTGCCAAAGCACCTCAGAAAAGTCCCCGACAGCCAAGCCAACCCAGACAAGCCGCCAACAGCCAAGCAAACCTAGACGAGGCCCCCACAGCCAAGCCAACTCAGCTGACTTCCTGACAGCCAGACCAACCCAGAAAAGGGCCCAACAGCCGGACAAACCTAGATAAGGCTCGACCGCCAAACCAAGCAAGAAAACACCCCGGCAGCCAAACCAACTCAGATGAGGCCCCGATTGCCAAACCACCCCAGACAAAGCCCCGGCAGCCAAACCAAGCTAGACAAGCCCCGACAGCAAAAGCAACCAAGACAACCCCGGAGGGCCAAACCAAGCCAGGCAAGCCCCCGACAGCCAAACCAACGCAGAGAAGGCCCCGAAAGCCAAACGGCCCCAGACAACGCCCCGACAGCCAAGCCAACCGAGATGATGCCCTGACAGACAAACCAACCCAGAAAAGGCCCCAACAGCCAAGCCAACCCAGACAATGCCCCCGAGAGTCAAGCCAAGCCACCAAAAGCCCCCGACAGGCAATCCAAGCCAGACGAGGCCCGACAGCCAAGCCAAGGCAGACAAGGCCCGACAGCCAAGCCAACTGAGAAAGGCACTGACTGCCAAGCCAACCCAGAAAGGCCCCGACAGTCAAGTGAACCCAGACAATGCCCCAACAGCCAAGCCAACCCAGATGAGGCCCCGACAGCCAAGCCAAAACAGAAAAGCACGGACAGCCAAGCCAACCCAGACAAGTCCCAACAGCCAAGCTAACGCAGACAAGGCCCCGACAGATAAACCCAAAATCTCCCGAAAGTCAAACCAACCGAGAAAAACCCCGACAGCAAAGCCAACTCTGAAAAGGCCCCAACAGCCAAGCCAACCCAGTCGAGGCCCCGACAGCCGCGTTAACCCAGAAAAGGCCCTGACGGCCAAACCAACCCAGGCAAGCCCCCGACGGTCAAGCCAAGCCACAAAAGGCCCCCGACAGGCAATCCAAGCCAGACAAAGCCCAACAGCCAAGCCAAACCAGACAAGGCCCCGACAGCCAAACCTACCCATACAAGCCCCCGAAAGCCAAACCAACGAGAAGAAGCTCCCGACAGCCAAGCCACCCCAGAAAATCCCCAACAGGCAATCCATCCCAGAAAAGGCCCCGACAGCCAAACCAAGGCAGACAACACCCCAACAGCCAAGCCAACCTAGACAAGGCACTGTCAGCCAAGCCAATCCAGACAAGGCCCCTGACAGTCAAGCCAAGCCACAAAAAAACCCAGACAGGAAATCCAAGCCAGACGAGGCCCGACAGCCAAGCCTAGGCAGACAAGGCCCGACAGCCAAGCCCACCCAGAAAAGCACTGACAGGCAAACCACCCCAGACAATGCCCCGACAACCAAACCACCCCAGTCGAGGCCCCGACAGCCAAGCCAACCCAGACAAGGCCCCAACAGTCAAGCCAATCGAGACGAGGCCCTGACAGCCAAACCAACATAGAAAAGGCCCCGACAGCCAAGCTAACCCACACCAGGCCCCAACAGCCAGGCCAACCCAGACAAGGCCCCGACAGATAAACCAAAAATCTGCCGACAGCCAAACCAACCCATAAAAGCCCCCGACACCCTACCCAGGAAAGCCCCAACAACAAAGCCAACCCAGAAAAGGCCCAATAAGCCATGCCGACCCAGACGAGGCCCCGACAGGCAAGGTGACCCACATAAGGCCCCGACAACCAAGCCAACCCACATGAGGCCCCGACAGGCACGCCAACCTAGACGAAGCCCCGACAGCGAAGCCCACCCAGACGAGCCCCCAACACCCATGGCAACCTAGACGAGGCCCCCACAGACAAGTCAACCCAGACGAAGCCCTGACGGCGAAGCCAAGCCAGACGAAGCCCCGACAGCCTAGTCAACCCAGAAAAGCCCAGAAAGACAAAGCAAAATTTCCCATCAGCCGAGTCAACCCAGACGAGGCCCGGACAGACAAACCAACGAGAACAAGCCCCCAACAGCCAAAACAATGCAGACAAGGCCCCGACAGCCAAGCCAACCTAGAGAGGGCCCAGTCGGCCAAGCCAACCCAGACAAGGCCCCGACAGCCAAACCAAAAATTCCCGACAGCCGAAACAACACAGGCAAGCCCCCGACAGATAAACGAAGCCAGACAAGCTCCCGAAAGCCAAGCCAACCCGGAAAAGCCCCGACAGCCAGGCCAACCCAGAAAAGGCCCTGACAGCCACGCCAATTCAAAAAAGGGCCTGAAATCTAACCCAATCCAGACGAGGCCCGACAGCCACGCCAACCGAGAAAAGGCTCTGACAGCCAAGGCAACCCAGAAAAGGGCCCAACAGCCAGACCAACCCAGATAAGGCTCGACCGCCAAACCAAGCAAGAAAACGCCCTGGCAGCCAAACCAACTCACATAAGGCCCTGACAGCCAAACGAAGACAGACAAGGCTCTACAGGCAAACCAAGCTAAACAAGCCCCGACAGCAAAAGCAACTCAGACAAGCCCCCGACAGCCAAAACAAGCCAGGCAAGCCCCCGACAGCCAAACCAAGGAGACAAAGCCTCCGACAGCCAAACCAACGCAGACAAGGCCCTGACAGCCAAATGGCCGCAGACAAGCCCCCGACAGCCAAACCAAGCCAGGCAAGGCCCCGACAGCCAAACGGCCGCAGACAAGGCCCCGACAGCCAAGCCAACCCACACAAGGCCCCAACAGCCAAGGCAACCAAGACGAGGCCCCGACAGCCAAACCAACCCAGACAAGGCCCCGACAGCCAAACCAATCGAGATGAGGCTCTGACAGAGAAGCCAACCCAGACAAGGCCCCCAAAAGTCAAGCCAAGCCACAAAAAGCCCCCGACAGGCAATCCAAGGCAGACGAGGCCCGACAGACAAGCCAAGGCAGACAAGGCCTGATAGCCAAGGCAACCCAGAAAAGCACCGACAGCCAAGCCAAGCCAGACAAGGCCCCGACAGCCAAGCCAACCCAGACAAGGCCCTGACAGTCAAGCCAACCCAGACAAGGCCCCGACAGTCAAGCCAACCAAGACAAGGCCCCAACAGCCAAGCCAACCCAGAAAAGCACCGACAGCCAAGCGAACCCGGACAAGTCCCGACAGCCAAGCCAACCCAGAAAAGCACCGACAGCCAAGCGAACCCAGACAAGTCCCGACAGCCAAGCCAACCCAGATGAGGCCCCAACAGCCAAACTAACCCAGAAAAGCCCCGACGGCAAAGCCAACTCTGAACAGGCCCCAACAGCCAAGCCAACCCAGTCGAGGCCCCGACAGCCAAACCAACCCAGAAAAGGGCCCGACAGCCAGACCAACACAGAAAAGGTCCGACAGCCAGACCAATCCTGAAAACCCCGACCGCCAGACCAATCCAGAAAAAGCCCCGACAGCCAAAACAACCCAGACAAGGCCCCGACAGCCAACACACCCCAGACAACGCCCCAACATCCAAGCCAACCGAAAAGAGGCCCTGACAGCCAAACCAACCCAGAGAAGCCCCCGACACCCTACCCAGGAAAGCCACGACAGCAAAGCCAACCCAGAAAAGGCCCCAACATCCATGTGAACCCAGATGAGGCTCCGATAGCCAAACCAAACCAGAAAAGGCCCCGACAACCAAACCGACCCAGACAAGGCCCCGACAGGCAAGGTAACCCACACAAGGCCCCAACAGCCAAGCTAACTCAGAAAAGGCCCCGACAGACAAGCCAACCCAGTCGACCCCCTGACAGCCAGACCAATCCTGAAATCCCCGACAGCCAGGCCAACACAGAAAAGCCTCGACAGCCAAAACAGGCCAGACAAGGCCCCGACACCAAGCCAACCTAGACGAGGCCCCTACAGCCCAGCGACCTCAGAAAAGGCCCAACAGTCAAACCAGAAAATCCCCGACAGCGAAGCAAAGCCAAACAAGCCCCCGACAGCCAATCCAATCCAGAAAAGGCTATGACAACCAAGCCAACAAAGAAAAGCCCCGACATCCAAAGCAAAAATTCCTGTCAGCCAAGCGAACCCAGACGAGGCCCCGACATCCAAGCCAACCCAGATGAGGCCCTGACAGGCATGCTAACCCGGACGAGGCCCCGACAGCCTAGTCGACCCAGAAAAGCTCAGAAAGCCAAAGCAAAATTTCCCATCAGCCACGCCAACCCAGACAAGTCCCCGACAGCCAAGCCAACCCAGACGAGGCCCCGACAGCCGCGTTAACCCAGAAAAGGCCCTGACGGCCAAACCAACCCAGGCAAGCCCCCGACGGTCAAGCCAAGCCACAAAAGGCCCCCGACAGGCAATCCAAGCCAGACAAAGCCCAACAGCCAAGCCAAACCAGACAAGGCCCCGACAGCCAAACCTACCCATACAAGCCCCCGAAAGCCAAACCAACGAGAAGAAGCTCCCGACAGCCAAGCCACCCCAGAAAATCCCCAACAGGCAATCCATCCCAGAAAAGGCCCCGACAGCCAAACCAAGGCAGACAACACCCCAACAGCCAAGCCAACCTAGACAAGGCACTGTCAGCCAAGCCAATCCAGACAAGGCCCCTGACAGTCAAGCCAAGCCACAAAAAAACCCAGACAGGAAATCCAAGCCAGACGAGGCCCGACAGCCAAGCCTAGGCAGACAAGGCCTGACAGCCAAGCCCACCCAGAAAAGCACTGACAGGCAAACCACCCCAGACAATGCCCCGACAACCAAACCACCCCAGTCGAGGCCCCGACAGCCAAGCCAACCCAGACAAGGCCCCAACAGTCAAGCCAATCGAGACGAGGCCCTGACAGCCAAACCAACATAGAAAAGGCCCCGACAGCCAAGCTAACCCACACAAGGCCCCAACAGCCAGGCCAACCCAAACAAGGCCCTGACAGCCATGCCAATAAGGAAAAGGCCCCACAAGCCAAGCACACCCGGAAAAGCCCTGACACCCAAACCAACCCATAAAAGGCCCCGACAGATAAACCAAAAATCTCCCGACAGACAAAACCAACCCAGAAAAGGCCCCGGCAGCCAAACCAACCCAGGCAAGCCCGCGACAGACACACCAACCCAGACAATCCCCCAACAGCCAAGCCAACCCAGAAAAGCACCGAAGCCAAGCCAACCCAGACAAGGCCCCTGACAGTCAAGCCAAGCCACAAAAGGCCCCCGACAAACAATCCAAGCCAGACGAGGCCCAACAGCCAAGCCAAGGCATACAAGGCCCTACAGGCACACCAACCCAGAGAAGCCGTCGACACCCTACACAGGAAAGCTTCCGACAGCTAAACCAACCTTGACAACGTCCCGACAGCCAAGCCAACCTAGATGGGGCCCCTTCAGCCAAGCCAACCGAGAAAAGGCCCCAATAGCCAAGCCAAGCCAGACAAGGCCCTACAGGCAAAAGAAGCCAGACAAGCCCTGACAGCAAAACCAACCCAGACAAGCCCCCCGTCAGACAAGCCAAGCCAGAAAAGGCCCCGACAGCCAAACCAATCCAGAAAAGCCCCCGACACCCTACCCAGGAAAGCCCCGACAGCCAAAACAACCCACACAAGCCCCCGACACCAAGCCAACCCAGACAAGGCCCCCTACAGCCCAACGACCTCGGAAAAAGCTCGACAGTCAAACTGGAACATCCCCGACAGCGAAGCCAAGCCAGACAAGCCCCCGATAGACAAAACAACCCAGACAAGACCCTGACAGCCAAGCCAAACCAAACAGGGCCCCGACATTCAAGCCAAGCCAGAGAAGGCCCCGACAGCCAAGCCAACGCAGACAAGGCCCCTGAAAGTCAAGTCAAGCCATGTGGGGGGATGCTCCCAGCTTCCCCCCTCATCTGGTGCCAGTTACAAGCAGTTTGCATTCCTGTGCTTCACTCTCTGAAAGGGAGGATGTCAAGGCTTTGAGATAAGGACTGCTTGGGCATCGGGAGGATGTCAAAGCTGTGAAATGAGGCCTGCTTGGGTGCCAGGACCCTGGGAAACAAAGCCTCCTAGTCTGCACTGACAGTAATGTAGGGGTTTGGTGCGGCACCTCTCTCTTTATTGCCAAGCAATTTTTTTTTTTTCTTCAATCTGTATACGGCAGGAAAAAGCCAGTTCTTAGCCTAAAAGCCTCAGGTGTAGAAGCATTTAAATCAACAAACAGGTACCCATATGGTGCCTTTCTAGCATCTTCAAATGCTTCTATAAAGAACTGGGCCTTATCAGGATACATCTGCCTGGCTAGGGATGCAACCTGGAGCTTATCCCAGGGGTTCTTAAATAACAGCATGTATTCTTTGTTGAGGGTGATGGTCCGTCTCTTTTTACCCTGGCAAAATACATTCTGGACAATGTACAGGATGCTAAGATTCCTGTGATGCACAGAATTAGTAAAAGCGGTCTCAATTTGGTCGCTCTCACAAGCAGAGTTCATCAAATCATTGATCACAGCCATATTTATTTTATTAGGAGGAAATAAATGGTTATCACTAAGATTTTCAGGCAAGTCCTCCACAAATTTGATAAAAGGATATTTACAGAGCAGTTACTGATACAACGGTTGCCAACAACTGTAACACCACACAACATTCTCAGGCATAACAGAAAGCAAGTGGTCGGCATTCTCCAAAAGACTTTTTACAAAATAACTTTTCCCAAGGTTGCTAGGCCCTGCCAGAATAGCGGAAAAGTGCTGTTTCCAGTGCATGCCCATGATCAAAAGCCGTAGGGAAGGCTGTTAAAACTTTTAGTCAGTACCCTTTTTTTCATAGACCACCTTCTGCATCTTCCAGAGGGGTCTAGTTTCTATCATCCACTTCTGCTTGTTCCTGACAAAAGAGCACTGCTCTGTCACAGTCTTTTTAGGGACATCACTGTTTGGATTTACACCATAATCCAGCACAAGATCCTTCAGTGCCTCAAAATTGATCTTTTCTCTGCTGCATTTGGAGTGATGCCTTTAACCTTTAAACAACACTTTCCTCCAGACTGCTAGTAGCTGTAGGATTTGGGGCCTGATGACACAAACTCGATAATGTGCTCATCTGGTGGCAACTCGCTCATCACCTTGCCTAAATAGTCACCAGGTGGGGGGTTCTAATCCCCCAGATAACTCACCAATATCAGAGTCTGTGTCATGATAAAGGCAATGGTCTTGCAGGGCATCTAAGAGATCATAAAGCTCTAGATGTGCATATGTGGTGGTGAAGCAAGCCATAAAAAAGCTTGTGTTGCGCTCCAGGGTCACTCGTCCTTTGCCGTGCTTCCACAAGATAGTGGCCGCATCCTCATTGATAAAAATCACAGGAGGACACATCATAAGCCAGAGAAAAGAGTTCACCATACAACTCATCTGGTTCTCTTACAATGGTGGTGTTGGGGAGGTTAGATCTCTGTCCAAATTTTCTCCACAGAGAATTTAAAAACAGTTTGGCAATTTGGTGTTTGGCAGGGTTTTTCTTAATATGTTCAGGCCTGTAATCTTCAACATATTTAGCTTTTTTGTCATCATCTCTGCACCAGGCTGGGTAGTCTGAAGCTTCCTGCTTCTGGAGGATCTGGAGTTTATATAGTCTGAGAAAAGACTCTGATCAAAATGCCAAACCTAATAGATTGCACAGACCCTGTAGCCCTTCTCCAGAGCTATGTTCAGTTCCAGGGGAACATTCATCGCTCTGGGTGCAGAGGGCCTGGTAGTTTTCAGCACAAGTGCCGCACAAGGGAAGCAATAGCTTGCCGTTTACCCTCGTGGGTACGCCTTTACTTTGACCATCCCAAAGTAGGCCGTCGGGGCATCAAAATTCTCAGAAATAACTTTGGGGTGCCCAAGAGTGTATTGTTTTATTTTGATGATGAAGGGATAGAGCCTAGTGAAATCATAGTAACGTATCTTTTCATCAGGGGCTGCTTTGTAATACAGACAAATGGCATTTCTCTTGCCACAGAAAAGCGCATCTCTGGGATTCAGCAGCATGGGCAGTTTGGTCCTGGCTAAGAACTCTGCAAGGTCCCTATCTGATTTTATCCTGGCAACCCACTCATGCTCCCATATCGATCTGATGTTAAAACCCACTCTCTTTAGGTTGTCCATCTTTTGTTGTGTTGTGTAATACAAATATCCAAAGGTGCCCCCCCCACCCCAAGCCAGAGGGTTCCAGGCTTTTTCATGGTAGCATTCGATAAAACCATGGAAGAAGCAGCCCTGTGCTTTGAAAAGAACCCCTTGTGCTTTTGAAAGCTGTCAGCACTCCTGCAGTGAGAACACCTGTGGAAGGCCTGGCTGTAGAGAACTGGTACTAAATGCAGTTTTGTCTCGACATTGCTGCTGCTGCTGCAGAGCCGCCACTGCCAAGGCGTGTCGGGCAATGCCGCGCCGGTGCCCCCGGGAGCTGTCCGCGAGATAAACAACCTCGTGCACTTGCAAGGGGGGAAAAAGGGCGCGAAAAGGGCAGAAGGTCACCTCTAGGGGAACAGCACATCTGGCACGAACCGCACGTACTCATTTGCCATCTGCGCATGAGCAGGAGACCCCCAGATGCCCCCAGCCTGTTTCTGGAAGGTTCCGAGAGGGCAGACTGCGCATGACAGCTAATCTGCATGGGAAGTGAGGAAGCACCTCCCAGAGGCGGGGCAAGAACCTATAAAAACTGCAGACTGGGTGAATGGGGGGTGGCTTGTTTGCGACGACTGAAGAGCTCGGGCGGAGGCAGCGGAACACCATCGGACTCGGAGTGGCGGTAGCTAGTTTCTTTTCTCCTTTTCCAACTTTCTCTATCTTTTCCCCTTACCCTTGTTCTCCTCTCCCCTTCGCCTTTTCTCCACCTTTTCTCCCCACTCCGTTGAAAATAAAGTTAAAAGGTTGTACGACATTTGACCGGTTTTAGGGTCTTAATCTTGTCCTTGGCATCGTAACGAAACCTTCCCGATATTGGATCAGGACATCTAATTGGCGTCACGGACAGGATCCCTTGAGACGAGTGTCGTACAACCTTATGGTGTGCTGAGCGATTAGTGAATGGTGAGATCTTTAGTATAGTAGTTTGTGGTTTGGCCTCCTGAGGATGTATAGGGGAAACTTGGATTTTAAGGTGTGACCCCCTCAGGATGAGATCCCCTTTGTAGGACATTTTTATAGCAGTTTACGGTTTGTCCTCCTGGGAGTGTATAGGGGAAACTTGGACTCCTTTAAGGTTTGGCCCTCCCAGGACGAAATCCCCTTTGTAGGATATGGCCGCCCAGAAGGCAGGCGATTTTTGTGAGGAAATCGAGAAATTGTATGACCTTTTGGAAGCACACCGTTCTTGTCCCTCACCCCCGGGACGAGACTGGGCACGGGACCATTGGTTCCACTTGCAAAGTGTAGTGGACCGAATAGCGGTCTTGCAAAAAGAAGCTAAAGTTAAGAGAGGAAAAGGGAAAGCTATTGTTTGCGCTGTGCTAGGAGCGTGCCTAGCAGCTGCGGTGGAGGACAGGAAGCGGGCACCTTGTCAGGCGGAGGCTGTGGCTGCTGCGCTGCAAGCGGTGCTAACGCCCCTGCAAGAACAATTACGGGAAACCAAGCAGGCGCTGGAGGAGGAGAAGCACCAAAATGTGATACTGAAAGAGGAGCTAAGAAACCAGCTCCTGAGGGAGGCAGACACCCTCGCCGAAACTGAGGTGCTGCTCGAGGGAAAAGGGGTACGCCAAATGTACCCCCAGAGGGACCTAAAAAGACTAAAGGAGGCCATAGACAGCCCTCCCGATATGTGCCCACTAGTCAAAACAGAATATATATACGAGGACGACAGCGACAACCGCCCTCAGGTTGTTACCAAAGAAATCCCTTTCACAGCTACCGAATTGGCCAAGCTGCGAAAAGATTTTGCTAGAACGGCTAGGGAATCCGAAACCAAATACGTGTGGCGGGTATCCCTGTCTGGAGGGGGACGGAATCCTGCTATCTGAAAGGGAGGCAGAGGGATATTGGGGCCCAGGCGTGTTCCTCACAACCGGCAATCGCCGAGCCCCGTGGTCCCTGACTCAGAGGGCTGCATATTTGGTGGGGGGGCTGAACCCTTTGGAAAGGGGGGATCCCCTAGCTATAACAGGTTCCATCGATCAATTGCTGGAAAGCGTACAAAAGGCAGCTTGTCTGCAAATGATGTATGATCGGGAACTCAAGCCGAACCTGAGCTCTCCGATGTTATTGCCAGTATATCCCGAGCGGATGACTCCCCTAATACGGGGACTTCCTGATTCCCTGAAACCTATTGGGATCCAATTGCAGGGGAGAATCCAAAATGTGCCCCACGAGGAGAGAATCGCGGCTGCCCTGGAGGGGATGGTAACCCCCGAGCATCGGTGGCTGGGGAAAAAGGTGTGGACCTGGGGGGAGGTAGCCCAGGAATTGATCAATTATGGGAGGAAATACGGGCCAGTCGGCCGGACTTACCAAAGGGTGGAAACTAGAGCCGTGCGGGCGGCAGAGCCAGCAAACAAGCCGCTGGCATTTTCTGGGAGGAGCCCAGACTTAGCCAGAAGAGAAAGATCCCTGACCCGGCAGGGACTATGGCAATTGGGGCTGCAAAAAGGCGTGCCCCGAGACTTGATGGATGGGCTCCCGACCAAAAAACTAGAGCTCCTGGTACGGAGGTGGTCTGGACAGGGACCCCCGCCCAGACCGAAACCACCCCCCGCGCCGGCGTTAAACGTGGGGAAGGAGTTCGAGGAGGACGAAAGGGTGGTGGGAAAACTAGCTCCTCCGCCCCCTCAGGGTGAGGGGGGAGGCAGAGGGTGGATGTTTGTAGGACAACTCACCTGGCAATAACAAAGGAGACTTGTTAATCACCGTAGTGGTGGGGCCGAAGAGAAGGCCCGTAACCTTTTTAATCGCTATGGGGGCCCAAATTACAGCGCTAACACGGAGTGAGGCGGAACGGTGTGGCATTTCGGTGCCGTCCAAACACCTAATAGTTTTAAATGCCCTGGGGAAGACCCAGACTGTGCCCATGACCCCGGTAACATTGTGGTTACCAGGGGAAGAGAGTCCTGTGGACACCATGGCAGCTGTGGGGCCTTTTCAAATGAACCTCTTAGGCATAGACGTCCTGAAGGGGAAACAGTGGCGGGATACCCAGGGAAATGTGTGGTCCTTCGGTGTTCCTCAGGTCAGAAGACTAACCGGAGATTCCGGTGTGACAGTGCGCTTGCTGCAAGCGGCGCCTCCCCTCCCCACTTCCCGGCTGACTAATGTAAAACCCTATCCATTATCTTTGGGAGCCAGAGAGGGTATTGCCCCAGTATTGGAGGACCTGAAAAAACAGGGAGTTGTGATCCCGGCACAGTCCCCCTTCAATTCCCCTGTATGGCCAGTTCGAAAACCAAAGGGTAAGTGGAGACTCACCATAGGCTATCGGCGATTAAATAACAATACAGGCCCACTGACGGCTGCTGTGCCAAACATTGCTGAATTAATAGCGACTATCCAGGAGCAGTCCCACCCTGTGACGGCACCAATCGATGTCAAAGGCATGTTTTTTTATGGTCCCTTTGCAGCCTGAGGACCAAGAACGTTTTTCCTTCACGTGGGAGGGACAGCAGTACACGTGGGAGGGACAGCAATACACGTTCACTCGACTGCCTCAGGGGTACAAGCATTCCCCTGTGCTAGCCCATCATGCGCTAGCACAAGAGCTCGAAACTGTCCCCATACAGGCGGGAGTCAAAATTTATCAATACATAGATGATGTGCTTGTGGGAGGGAGCCAGGTAGAGGATGTTGAGAAAATGCAGCGTGACATTATTGCTCGCTTAGAGCAGACAGGGCTGACAATTCCACCCGAAAAGATCCAAACTCCCTCCAGCGAAGTAAAATTTCTGGGAATCTGGTGGAGGAGGGGGATGACCTGCATTCCCCCGGATACCCTGTCCTCATTGGACTCAGTTAAAATGCCGGAGTCCAAAAAGGACTTGGAACACGCTCTGGGGTTGCTCGTATTTTGGAGGAGGCACATTCCTGATTTTTCAATTGTTGCCAGGCCATTATACAACTTACTACGGAAAAGGGCTCACTGGGAGTGGACCTCGGTCCACGATGAGGCGTTGCGGCTGCTGGTTTTTGAGGCGAATGCCTACCAAGCTTTGGGGCCAATCCACCCCACCGACCCTATCCAGATTGAATGGGGGTTTGCCCAGACCGGGCTTTCCATCCAACTGTGGGAGAAGGGCCTGTTTGTAGTCAGCCTCGCTCTAAGGGAGGCTGAATGAGCTATTCGAAAGCAACCCATAGTTCTCTGAGGTCCGTTTAAGGTGACCAAAGTGGTCCTGGCAGGGACCCCGCCCCCTGACGGGGTGGCTCAGAGAGCCTCCCTACGAAAATGGTACGCACAAATAGAACATTATTGCGAAATCTTTTCCATAACGGAGGGAGCTGCTAAAGTTTTAAATATACAAGATGAGGCAGACTTGAATAAAGAAACCCCTCGACTTCCCCCTGTACTTCAAGTAGCTCCCCCATTTTCCGATCAGATCCTAAACGCATGGTTCATAGACACTTCCTCAAAGCGGGAAGGGAAAACCTGGAGATACCGGGCTGTGGTGCTCCAAGTGGGGACTAAGGAGCAGATCATTACAGAGGGAGAGGGCAGTGCGCAGGTGGGAGAGCTGGTTGCAGTGTGGAGCGTGTTCCAATGCAAAAGCCAGGCTACTTCCCCTGTACACATCTACACAGAGTCATATATGGTGTTCAAAGGCTGCACGGAATGGCTTTCTTTTTGGGAGCAAAACGGCTGGGAGGTTAATAGAATAATAAATATACTTGGAGAGCAAAAGATGCTAGTGGGAAAACTCGCAAGATTCACACAAAATGGATTATTCCCTCCTCCTGACCCGAGGAGCGAGTTTGTTCTTATTTCTGTTTTCAAGGGCGGCGATCTGACCAAGATGCACCTACTGCTCTGGACCATCCTGATTCAAGGATGCATCCACAAGGGTGACGAACGACCACTCCCTCTACCTTCCCCCAACCCATTTAATCCCTTCGAGAACAACGAGCTCGTGTTGCTGGCGAAAGCAGTAAGCCAAACTGTCAATTTAAGCCACTGCTGGGTTTGCGGAGGACCGCTAGGGTTATCAAGCTGGCCGTGGACGTCCACACCCCTCACCACAGACCAGATCGTAAGCAATTATGGCGAAACCGTGGACGACATGTGGGACGACAGTGGGACCTGGCCAATTCAGTTTCCAGCCATGGGGCAATATTGTTTAAACCGTACCCAGGAGGGAGGGATTGAAGTGGGGGAAAGTAAATGTCGATGGACACTCACTCGTAAGACACTCGATAAAGACAGGAATCTCCACCTATGGATGTGGCTCGATGAAACGGGGTGCAATCGGGGATTTGAGGGATACTGGTCAAACAAAAACGAAACTGTAACTCTCCAATGACCCAATTATCCCCCTTACAAGCAAGCCTGCAAATGGAAAGGCACTTCTGGGGCTTGGTATTGTACCGGCCGAATAGGCGATGGGGCGAGCACATTTTTCAGTCCTCTGGGCGACAGAGACATAACTTACTTTCAATTCCCACCAGGGATAGACGGGCCATTTGCTCAGGGCATTGGAGCTAAGAAGGGGCATTATTGGATCTGCGGACACACAGCATACAAATTTTTCCCCGCAGGGTGATCGGGAATCTGTTATATAGGGATTGTCAGACCTTTGTTTTTCCTTTTACCAGAAACAGGCGGACCTCTGTTAGGCATAAAGGTATATGATAACCTCGGAGACAGAAGTGTTGCCCATAAGACGCAATCCATTAAGGTAGATTTGGGTGGGACGCAAAAATGGGGAAACAATGAGTGGCCTCCTGAACGAATAATTCAACATTACGGGCCTGCAACCTGGAATCCTAATGAGCCAATATCGGGGGCGAGAGAACCAATTTATAACCTAAATCGAATAATCAGACTACAAGCGGCTCTGGAAATTATTACCAACAAAACTGCTGACGCAATAGATCTTTTAACTTGGCAATCCCAACAGATGTGCATGGCAATCCTTCAGCACCGCATGGTTTTAGACTATCTGTTAGCTGAAGAGGGAGGAGTGTGTGGGAAATTGAATATTTCTAACTGTTGTTTGGAAATAGATGATGTAGGCGAAGTAGTTCTCCAGTTAACCAAAGATATCAGAAAAATAGCCCATGTCCCCGTCCAAACCTGGAATGGCTGGAGTGGCGATTTGTGGTCCTGGTTACCGGGGGCACTGTGGGTGAAACAGTTAATATTGTATTTGTTAGGTGCAGTTGCTGCCTTAATGTTCTTATCTTGTATAATTCCTTGCTTTGTTCAATTAATCCGACATGTTGTGTCAAATATGCAATTTGTTCCTACCACCTCACCCGATGGCGTAAAGAAAATCTGTGCCATCCATCGGCCACGGCCAACCAAAGAACCCATCATTTAAACCCATTCCCAGTTTACCCTGAAGGAGGAAATTGCATATTGACATCCACAGCGCATTTGCCAGCTGTTTTATGCCTACTGTAACAATCCTACCTCGTTAACTCAGTTTTGATGTCTGTTCTGTGAAGTTAAATGTTGTTAAAGTTGTTAAAGCATGAGCTTGCATTGAGCAACACCTCTGTTCAATCACTGTTAAGCACTTTATTTTTTACCCAAACCCATATTGTTCCTTTTATCCTTCCCGCGACTTCCCCCCTGCCCCTAATTCTCTCTCCCTCCCTCCCTTCCTTCCTTCCTTCCTTCCTTTCTCTCTCTCTCTCTCTCTCCTCTGCTGCCAAGCTGCAATGTCGAGCCACGGGGTGGTGTAGAGAACTGGTACTAAATGCAGTTTTGTCTCGACATTGCTGCTGCTGCTGCAGAGCCGCCGCCGCCAAGGTGTGTCGGGCAATGCTGCGCCGGCGCCCCCGGGAGCTGTCTGCGAGGTAAACAACCTCATGCACCTGCACGGGGGGAAAAGGGCACGAAAAGGGCAGAAGGTCGCCTCTAGGGGAACAGCATGTCTGGCACGAACCGCACGTACTCATTTGCCATCTGCGCATGAGCAGGAGACCCCCAGATGCCCCCAGCCTGTTTCTGGAAGGTTCCGAGAGGGCGGACTGCGTATGACAGCTAATCTGCATGGGAAGTGAGGAAGCACCTCCCAGAGGCGGGGCAAGAACCTATAAAAACTGCAGACTGTGTGAATAGGGAGGGGCTTGTTTGCGACGACTGAAGAGCTCGGGTGGAGGCAGCGGAACACCATCGGACTCGGAGTGGCGGTAGCTAGTTTCTTCTCTCCTTTTCCAACTTTCTCTATCTTTTCCCCTTACCCTTGCTCCCCTCTCCCCTTCACCTTTCCCCACCTTTTCTCTCCACTCCGTTGAAAATAAAGTTAAAAGGTTGTACGACATTTGACCGGTTTTAGGGTCTTAATCTTGTCCTTGGCATCGTAACGAAACCTTCCCGATATTGGATCGGGACACCGGCGAGGAGTCAGGTGACTGGCAGAATACATGATATCAGCCCCAGAGTGTGCTCTCTATGCACTGACCGAATTCCTGTCAAGGACGGACATACATATTCCATTTTGTGAACAATGTCTAGCTGCTTCCCGGACAGTAGCTACTCAAGGTTAGCTCAGCTGAGATAAGGAAATAGTTCTAGTAGATAAAAGGGGCCCTTGGGATACAACAAGTTGAGTCCTGCCTGGGCATCACACCTGTGCATCCAGCAGCCTCCCATCAGCAACCCCTCCGCGCGGTTCCCAGGGCTCCCTGTGCAGTTTGGAATGTAAGGAAGTCCTTTTTTACATCTATCCTGTTTAACCCCTCGTGAACCTTGAGTGTCTCTCTACGCCAGTATCCGACCCTCCCTTTCCCACCTTGAGGTCATGAGACCATAACTGGCTGCATAGTCATCAAAGAAGTAGGATACTACTTGATGTTCACCACCTTGTAATGCATGACTGATTTCAATATTTCCTTTTTTGGCCATATGCATAAACCATTAAATAGAGTGGGCTGAATATCTCTTTTTCCTCTGATCATAGCCATCCGGAAGGAGGAGTGCTACTGTGTTAGGTTTAAGGAACATAAACCGGTACATGGACATGCAAGTAGAGGCCAGTGCAGTCTTGATTGCATGCTTGGTCTTCTGCCTTTATTTGCAGCATTCCCCTAATGATAAGGCAACACATAGAGCACCAGCCTGAGCTCCATAATGGTCTTACATGTACCTCTAAGATCTCCCACAACTATGGATAAAGGATTTCCCCCATCACTGCCCTCTCTGTGTGACACTTACCTCAAAATATAGTTTCTGATTCATGGGCCATTGGCCGGTTCTTCTGGTTCGCATGTTGTGTTTCAGGAATCCCTTTGGGGTTTTTCTTTATTGTCCCCACGCACATGTTCTTCTGAAGTTGGTGTTTTGGTCTGGTTTTTCCATTTTCACAGACAGTGTTGCCTGTGTCTTGCAGCACTGTGCAAAGCCCAAAGGCTGCCCCAGTAATACTGCATGGTCATCCTGTTGGGCTGGGACCAAATGCAGGGGCCTCTCGGTCCAGCTCACAGGATTGGTATCTTCTTTGCGCGTGACAGGGTTTGTGCAGGAGGCTCCTTGGTGGGCCTCCTTGGAGGGATCTGTAGCTCTTGGGCATGTTCCAATGTCTCTTGAACCCCCCCCCCCCAACCCAGACATGTTAGGGCTTGTTCTGCAGCCTTGTAAAGTGGGGCAGGGGGACAACTTGCCTTTTACTTTTGTTTAATTACTTTCTATTTACATTTAAACTTTAGTTTTCATTCTCATTCCATTAGCTCTTATTAAAGATTTTTTTATCCATTTTATACCTACACTTTTATGGATATATATGTTTAATTTATATATTTTTTAAAATGTATATATATATAAATATATGTGCTATATATACACATATATATAATAGTGTATCTATGTATAAATGAATGAAATATCAATGTATACATATTTGTACACTCCTTTATATATATTTCTATATATGTATATATTGTATATAAATGTATATATTTTGAAATATGAGCACTTCCAGGTCCAGGGGAAACAGGCAGCCAATCAGAGAGGTCTCTGAGACCACATGGATATAATGGTTAAAAAAACAAGGCAATCAGCCAATCACAGAGCACTATGAAAACACGTGGGTAAGATGTTGTCAAAAATTGCAGCCTCTGTGCATGGAGTAGGCAGGGCCCTCCTGTCCCGACATACTTCCAGGTAATTACACTTTACAAGTTGGCAGCACCTGTGTATTTAGTGGGAGAGGACTTCTTGCTCTGACATTCTTCTCGGGTAGACAGGAAGAGGTGGCTGGTCCTGCTAGCCAATCAGGGGCATACCTGAAAGCACAAGGGGTATTATGGTGTCAAGAAACCGCTGTCAGCCAATCACAGAACAGTATGAAAACACATGGGTTATGTTTTACAAAATGGCGGCTCCCTACCATAAAATAGTGCCTGAAAGAAAATGGTGGCCCCTGTGTATGTAGGGGGAAGGGACTTCCTGCTCTGACATACTTCTGGGTAAACTGGAAGGAACAGCTGGTCCTGCCAGCCAATCACAGGGCAGTCTGTGAACACGTGGAGTATGATGTTTTATGAAATGGTGGACCCCCCCCCCCCCCCGGGGCAAAAAGAGGTGGTGTACACTGACCACGTGATGGGAAGTGGGGAGGGACTTCTGGGGCAAGCAGGACATGTGACTGCCAGTGGGGGCAGGACACCTGTCACTTCTTAGCTTGGATAAATGTTGTCCTTATACTACTGATGAAGGAGAGTAGCAGAGTACAGATGCTGCTATTCAGCTGCCAATAAAAAGAAAAAAAAAGCCTACAGCCTTATATCTGTTTTTCAGGTGGAAATGCCCTGGCCCATAGAGCTGTCTCGAAGAATCCAGGCTGTGAGTTCATACTTTTAATTCCTGCAAGTTAGGAATCTTATGTGTTTAAAATAAACAAATCTCCGCCCCTCATTGTATTGGGCATAAACTGCAGGGTTTCGGTAGCAGGGGGCTGCAGGGGTGCCCTGTGTGGGAGGAGGTCATGAACCACCCTGTACCAGTCACAGCCTGTTCCAGCCAGCTCTGAAATGGATTAAAAACAACCAATCGTGCACCAAAACTTCAACCAGAGGAGCACATGTTGCCTCTGCTCAAACATATTTAAGAAAGGGCAGTAGCTGCTAGGGCAGGAGACAGAAAAGGACACCTGTGAGGGCACACAAAAGGAAAGACGTGAGGACACACATGAGGGGACACAAAAAGGAGACAGGTGAGAGGAGACAGAGGAGGACACATAAAAGGGGACACATGAGGAGATAGGTGAAGAGACACGTTTGGAGAAAAGGAAGGATAAATGGGGGAGACGCATGGAAGGGGACATTGTTGGAGACACGGCTGGAGATGTGCTCTTGGAAGGAGGTGCTCCATGCTAGAGGAGGCACACCTCTGAGGGGATGGTGGCCCGTGAGGACCCATGCTAGAGCAGAGGAGCAGTAAGAAGCAAGGAGCATTGGAGGAAAAAGAGTAATAAGCAAGGAGCAGCAGAAAGAAACCACTGCGAACTAACCCCAACCTCCTGCGCTGCCCAGTGTAACACGCAGTGACAAGGGAAGTTGAGCCTAGGAAGCAGGGAGGAGAGGTTTTTGGACAGAAGCTGAGCCTGGGGAAGGGGGAGGAAAGGTGTTTCCCTAAGTGTTTGCTTAATTGTTTGTCGTCTTTGTTTCTCAATATCCGAATCAGTAATTAAGAGTTTATGTCAATTGGTAATAAACTAAATTAAGTGAAATTACCTTAGTTGAGACTATTTTGCCTGTGAAACTTGTGTATTTTGAGTTCAACTCTTCAGCTGCTATAAATGCAGTTACAGAGTTCTGGTGATGCGTACTGACTGAGCTGGGAATCGCCTTTTGTCAGGACAGATAAGCCTGGTACGACTTCCCACGCTGTGTGTTTGACTTAATAAATGCAATGAAAATAATCTGTTCCCAAACTCTGTATTTTCTGACATTTCTCCTTGGTTTAAAAACAGCTATACAGATTATGCATTGGTTTTCTATGGCAAGGAGAGATGCTATTAGTTGTAACAGAAACTAGTAACGCAATCCAAAATGTGAGACTGAACTTCTCAGCTGGAAATAATATGAGGAAGAAGTTGTTCCAAATGTAGAACTGGCCTTTACATAAACGCCTATGAGCTGGCACTCAATGTTTTAACCCTTTGATGATTACAGTCATCTGAGAATCAACCCATGTTTGAACCAACATCAGGGGATAGAAAATGATGTGCAGTAGACAGAAAGTTTATTTTGAATCCCCTAGCTATAACATGGAAGTTACAGCAGCAAGGCAAAATCCTAGCCTACCTTAGCCTACTGTAGGACCACTGAGCAGTGGAGTAGTTGAGGGAGTTCCTCTGTGAATGGAAGGAAAGGTTTAGTAGTGAGAATTTTAAATGGATATGATAAATTAGATGAATTTCTAAAGATATGCCAAAATTTAGCACATTGCCATGTAATGCCATATTCCTAGCACTTCTGTTTGTTGATATTCCGGTCCTTGATTTCCAAAAAATTGTTACTCTTGTTTATTTTGAATGCAATCAAAATATTTATAAAAAAGCAAAAGACTGCAATTCTGGTTAGCACATGGGAATGTTCTTGTCTCAGCTGATTTCATTTGCAGATTACTGGTTCTGGTCTTGATTCATTAAAACAATCTTGATTGAGGAAAACATTTAAAACACATGTTTATCTTTAAGCATGCACCTAAGTCCGTTTAACATAAACACATGCTTAAGCACTTTCCTGAATTGGAGTCAGACACAGCAAACCATTCTGAAGTGTTTCTTGCCCACTGACAGGCAGTGTGCGATGACTCCACACAGTTCAAAATGCCAAAACTCATAGATTTCACAGACCCTGTATCCCTTCTCCAGAGCCTTGTTCAGTTCTGGGGAACAGCAGGTGCTCTTTCTTCATCGCTGTTGGTACAGAGGGCCTGGCAGATTTCAGCACAAGTACTGCACAAGAGAAAGAATAGCTTGCCATTTACCCTCATGGGAAGTACAGGGAAAAAGAGGCCTCTACATGGGTACACTTTTAGTTTGACTAGCCCAAAATAGGCTGTCAGGGTGTTGAAGTTCTGAAAAATAACTTCAGGGTGCCCAATGGAATATTGTTTAGTTTTGTTGATAGAGACAGATAGGATAGAGAGTAGTAAAATCATAGTAAAGTATCTTTCAAATATCAGAGCTCCCCATCTGATTTTGTCATAGCAGTCCATTTGTGTGCCCATATAGCTCAGATATTAATGTCCGCTCGCTTCAGGTGGTCCATCTTTTGCTGTGTCCTGTAATACGTGTACCAGAAGGTGGCTCCTGCCAGAGGGTTCCAGGCTTTTTCTTGGTACCGTTCAACACAGACATGGAAAAAGCAGCTGTCAGTACCTTGTCAATGATTGTGAAGCTGTCCAAGAAGTAGGCCTCCACTTGACGTTCACTGCCTTGTAATGCATGGTGGATTTGAATTTTCCTTTTTGGCCAGATACGTAAGACATTGAATAGAAGGAGTTCAATATCTCTTTTTCCTCTGGTGATAGCCATCTGGGGGGAGGAGTGGTATAGTCTTAGGCTTGAGGAACATAAACCAATTCATGAGCATGCAAACAGAAGCCAGTGTAATATTCTGAAAGGGATTTAAATAGTGCTTTACCTTCACCCTTTCATCGCCCTCTTTCTCATTGAATGTGCAATGGGTCATCACCATAATTTCATTCCTGTATGATCTGTAGGCCTCCCTTAAAATTTTCATATCTCATTGGCAAAAGTAACTCAGTTCTTTTTGCAGATCAAAACTCTTCACCTGATTAGCTGTGTGCCATGCCAAAAATTGCTTTTTCTCCTCAAGCATCATGCTGTCTACCCCATAATATTCTGGTTCTGGAAGAGGGCCTACATAATTTTGATTTTTCAGCAATGTTAAAAATGTGGGGGAAATAACCTTTGCAGCCCTCTATTCCCAATGCTTGGGGAAGGCTGCTTAGTTTCATAGGTAAAAGATTTAAACAGCCTATGAAATGTATACTAAGAGTTTACCACCTTGGGTAATTAATTGCACAGCCATTTTTTCTTTCAAAAGCTGCCTAATTACAAAGTAGCCATCATAGGCTTTTGCATTATGTGCTATGAGGGTGTAGCACTGAAATTCTGTGTCCGTAAACAGCTGAATAAAGTCCACAGGGCATGTGTCCTCTTTAAACTCCCATTCTCCTTCAGTTTTCCTTTCCACCCCTTCTTCTTCATCCCTAAGGGCATCTGGTGCTAACTCCATGGAAAAAAGGAATGTAAGATGTGTCCCAGTTTCCTGCATACATTCCATGTCATAGAAAATATAGCCCTTCCCAATTTCTGGGGTTTTGGTCATGGTCATGAAACACTGATGCTGGTTTTACATTTAAGATCTTTCCATGACAAACTGGGGAAGTACGGACTAGATAAGTAGACACAGGTGGATTGAAAACTGTCTGAACTGCCAGGCTCAGAGGGTTGTGATCAGTGGTAAAAAGTCCAGCTGGATGCCACTCACTAGTGGAGTACCTGAAGGGTCCAATACTGGGGCCAGTACTTTCCTATTCTGATAAATTCAAGTTGGTTATTATTCACTTTTTATTATTCTAGGTGATCACAAATAGTCATCTAAAGAGAAAAGCCTGATTGTTCTCTTTCCCTTCCTCCTCTTTTCCCTGTCCCTCCTTTTAAAGTTAAGCATTACATTTGCCCTTTTATATCATAAGTCCTTTCTGAGTTCTCAAAGAATCAAGGGCTCTGAGACTGCTTTAGCCAGTTCTCCAATTATAGGGTGGATTTCACCATGCTCAGATGATTTGAAAACATTCAACTAAGTACTTTGCAATGTCTTGTTTTCTAATTCTAACTTGCCTATGTAGCTGGTGTTAACTGTATTTGCCATCTGATCACAATGAACCTTTTTTAATGAATACTGAAGCAAAAAAGGCAGTCATCTCAATGCCATCTCAATGTCATTTATCTGTCACTTTTCCTTTCTGTGGAGTAGATCAACATTTTCCTTGGGCTTCTTTGTACCACTAACACAGTTATAGAATGATTTCCTGTTATACTCTGTGTTCCTTGCTAGCTGTCTCGTCTTGTAAGATTATTCTGGCATTTCTTTAAAAAGGTATGTTTTTTTTTATGACTTGCTCTTCCTATTAACTGTTACAGCTACTGGACATGTCAGTTACTGTTACTAGTTAGATGAACTTTAAAATTGTGAGGGGATCCTAGAATCACTTGCAGTATAATAAAGGTATCATCTTGGGATTTTTTTGGTTCAAAGAAAATGATAATACAAAAGCTCTTCTTCCCTCTGTCAAACCAAGGCTTCTTTTTAGATAAACAAATATTGGAACTAAAAGAATACTAATCAATTTGGAATCCAAGGTGTCAGGGCCCTGAGTGCACCAACAGACTCTGCAACCTTTTCCTGCCCCCCTAGGGGTTTGGCTGCCTGTTCTCAAGGCCAGCTCTGGTATGGCACAGCCATGTAACCTGGGATCAGACTGAAATAAAATGCATTAATACTTTAGGCTCCCACTGCATCCCAGAGCATGTGATGGGGAATCACATAGAGCAGCAGTGGTAACAGGAGCATGGGTGCTGACAACAGGGAAGAGGAACTGAAATGGGGGGGGGGGGTATTAGAAGAGTCAACTCTGTGTGGTGAGCACTGAGTTGTGAGTGGGACAAGTGAGGGTTAGAAGAAAAATGGGATTTGCAGAGTGGTTAAGTGGTAGCTGTGATACAGTGGATGAGATGGGGAGTGGGACTAAAAGAGCAATAGGGAACACGGACAGTAGACAGGTGGGAGAAGGGTAATGCAATAGGGTTGGAAAAATGGTGACGTGAGGCTGGCAGTGGATAGAATGAGGGAGGATTAGATCAGTGAATGGGGTGTGGAGAGAGTGGTGAAGGATGGAAAGGCCACGGTGCTTGTGGGGGTTACAGGAGTAGTGAAAGGGGGAAAGCAGTGAGATGCAGAGGGAAAGGAGGGTTTTAGTGGAATTATGCCATGTTTCTATTCAGAGATAGTGACTTGTGAGGTAAAAGAGAAGGCCCAGAACCCAGTCACCTACCTTCAGTGTTGCCTCTAACCCAGTCACCTTGTTGGGATGTAAGAGAAGAGGAATCTAGAAAAAAAGCCCTTTTCCCCAAGCCCTATGAATTACTATTTAAAGTATTAAAAATGAAACAATGCTTAATGGAATAGAACGGTGAAACTAGGAGAGCTTTCTGTGTTGCTGTTTCTGTCTTCTCTCCTGTCTGCGGGAGCTGGTAAAAAAACAAATGGCCCTGAGAGCTGTAAATCCTGATGGCTGCCCTGAGTACTTTATCAACAACAATGCCTTTTCTGTTCCTTCTGCTCAGAAGATTACTGCAAATTTAATTTAATTGAGTATATATAACAGTAAAATTGAACCAAGACTGATATACCGCCTCTAAGAATCTACAACATTTTTGTGCCAATCTGTATTTTTACTTATTTCAAAGCATGCTTAATTGAGGAAGCTCAGATCACCACAGTACATACAGTTCTTTTTATGATTATCCTTTTAAACCAGGTCACCTGTATTTAGAAAAGGATTAAAAAGCCCAACTACAATGCACTTTGAACCTGGTTCATGCATAGTCATTTAGACTATGTAAATGTCAAATAATGACAAGTAGTTCAGCCAGAGATTATGAACTGGTCTACTCTTCCCAAGGCAAGGAAAGTCAGCTGTCATTGTTTCTTTTATTGTGCTGAACTCTTTTCAGTTCAGCAGCATTAAAAGCAAAGACTAATAGAAAGAAATCTTTGAGAAATGCTGTGTCATTGCATTGGATGTCTTCTCCTTTGGGAGATGAGGTAACTCAGCAATGGCTGCTAGGATGATATGATATCAATACATTCCTAATAGCATTACAGTTCAAGATGCTCGTAGGATTTTTAGCAGCCTTTACTGATCCAAGAAATGTAAGATAAGCCACTTAATGAAGTTTTAATGATTAAATGCCACTGCTTTTAGTGAGCCAAGACATTATCAGAATAGGTAATTTTGCAGTCAATCCCTAAAATTACAAGAGATCACAAAATAAGTACCAGAAGTAAGGAAATAATATCATGTGTAATACTTTGCTATTGGGCTTTTTGGTTGTCAGCCTTTTCTCAAGAAGGATATATTGATCTGGTAAACCTCCAGCAAGGGGCAGGAGGGGGGGGAATTCTCACTTGCACCAAGGCAAATATAGGAAAGTTTCACTGAGGTAAGTGAGGAGAGAATTTAATCAAGAGAGCCCAGGGTTTCAGGCCTACACACAATAATCTCCGTGCTCAAAGAAGGCCCTATTGACTTTGCTGGAGCTTGCCCAAGTGCAGGAGTCTGCATTGAGGGATTACATGCAAGACTGATACTTTTTGTTGAATGCGTTCACTTGTACTATATTTAAGCAGGTGATTTACCAGAGAACCACAAGACACCCTTCTGTCATGACTGTTTTTCACTTGAAAATGAGAAAATTTGGATGTTTGTTTCTTTTTTCTTTAAAATGGTCGTGGAATGAAATAAGTGCCTACAAAATATTGTGGAACAGCAACCTCATAACTGGGCTGTAATAACCATCACTGCAGATGAGAAATTGATTTCATCCTGGGATTCCTTGTTGACTCAGGCATCATAAGCAAGGGCACCGGGGGGGGGGGGGGGGTAACCATCATAGGTTGCTCTTTGCAGAGTTCATTGGCAAACCACTTTTGACACATGCTTTATTGTCTCTATTCTGAGAGAAGGAAAAGCTGAGGCATAGAGAATGGGAAGGAAACCTCTCAGTGAGGGTTTAATTCCAGAGTACACTTTCTCTTTTGTATCTGCCAGGACATTGATTTGGTAGCTTTCAGGTGATATTTCAAGCCTGCCTTTTCTCCAGAGGATGTAGAGAACAACTTTGTGATGGGAGAGCAAATCCTGTAGCAAGGGAATATTCAGAAGACTTAAGCATTGGACACTGGTTCAATTTGTAGGGATTTGATATTACTACTCCATTCATGCTACAAATGTGTTCTAAAAAGCATGCACTTAAATCAGTCTAACAGCAATGTCTTTCAGTTATATCTGAGGTTTTGCATTGCCTTAGGTATTATCATTTTAAATACCATGGTTCAGAGGGATAAATAAATCAAATCTCCTAAGTGGAAACCATTTCTTAACAAAAGAAAGAAAGAAATAAGCAGAAGACCACAAATCCCCATATCCTGATGTGAAGGGAACCTTTTAGTACTTGAACTTATTTTAATCTCAGCCTTTTAGAGAATGTATAACATTTTCAAAGGTTGCTGCCCAAATCGGAGACCAAGCTGTGATTTTTTACCTGAAAGTTGATGCTAAACAATTATGAAAGACAGAGTTTTCTTGTCTCTAGGGCAATAGCTCTTAAACTATTTGTCTATAAAATGATACAATGGAGTGTTGGCCACTGCTGCCTGGAAGACTATTTAATGTTATTATAGCCTTAAAACTGGGCTCTCAGTGATCACACACATGGCATAACAAGTTACTATGTGTAAACTGACTTAGTGGATACACATAGTCTGTGGCAAAAACACAATAGAATGTTAGGTTATGCCTCAGTGAAGGTATTTTGAGTTAATGCACATTAATAAAATAGAGCTGAGGATCACAATGCTTTTGGTACAGCAACACTCCATTTTTTTTTCATTCTGGGTTACAGTTGTTTCCCTCCCCCCCAAAAAAAAAATTAGTTCTAATTGGGGTAAGAATTTAGAGTAGTGAGTGCTTTCATTCAATGTTTTGGGGTGGAAGTATGAAATATGGTACATGTACAATGCTTGTGGCAGCCCCAATCCTCACTGGAAATACACATACTGTATTTTTCTCCTGCCATAACCTTTTCCAAAATTGGAAAGCTATTTTACTTGCTTAAGCTGAGGACTTTTTGTCCATAGTTCTAAACTGAAAAACCTATGGCAGCAAAGCTTGAATCTTGGTGTAACAAACTGTCGCCTTCTGATGCGACAATCTCCCGTTCGCCTGAGACGGCACGGAGGCTCCCCCTGCCTCCGGGCCAATGAGCACTGACACCAATATGAGGATGCTACAAATGGCGTTTATTGTACGTATGTATTCGCTTATATACCTACAAGCATACTGCTATCTCTACGTCATATCCTTCCTCTTCCTTCCTCTTTCCGTGCCATCGCGAGATCTTCCGATCGCCGTTCCCTACATCTCCCCCTCCCCATGCTTTGGCTATGCTATTTGCTTTAAATTGCCGTGTCGCGGGTTAAGCGTTCATAGTGTGGGTGTGGGCGGGACCACCCCTTTTTCTAGCAGTTGTCTTACCAAGCATCTAAACACTAGTCTACATGCTAATATGCCTAGCACGAGCATCAGCAGCAGGCGCAACTCTTCTATTAGTAATTGCCTGGCCCATGATCCTAGCCCAAGCCAATTACCACTACCGAACCCAGAAGGTCAAGCTCTTGCGGGTCCCAGGGCAATGATGCATTCAGCGTGTTCAAGCAGTTACTAATATTGCTTGTGTTTGTGCAATGCTCTCTCAGCTTTGGTAGGTCTACGGTCAAATTCAATGGGACCCCTATTAAGCATGTCTTAAAAGCTGCCCCGCACCCGCCAGCGTCAGGCAAAATTGCTTATTTCCTGTCCGGTTTGCCCAGGTGAGCCATAGATTGTTACTACCCCATTTCGCTAACATTGGTTCGCCTTTCACCCCTTGGAGTCCCAGTCCCAGCATCGCTACGAGGAGAGCTACTTGGGTTGCTCCCCCTGCCATCTTCTCGGGTTTTCTGGTTACGCGTTCTTCTTGCGGTTTCACGTGCCTTTTCTCATCTGTTCTTCTTCTCCTGTCTGCTGTCTTTGCTGCTAGAAGGGATCATCGGCCATTCAGGGTGGTCCTCCCCTGCAATAAAAGCTCAGACATTCATTAATTCACCTGACTCTCTGCTTCCTGTCTTGTCCTTGCCCTGAGGTCTGGGCGCACCCACTTTGCAGGGACCCATCTTACCACTTCTCCCTGCCTGACCGCTGCATACCCTCGTCCTTGGGTTACCAGTTGCCACCCCTCTTCCCATTCCCCTTTTTCCGGGATTCGGACCTTTACGTCTGGTCCCTCGTGCATCGCTCGGACCGCCCAATGCTTTTCTGCTGGCGTCTTGTTCTCCTCCCCCCGATGAACTGATTCAGACCGAATAAGGCGCGCATAATTATTTCTGATTGTTTGTGCGCGGGGATTCTTTGTGTATATCCTTCCCCCTCCCCAAGAATCTCGATCCTTTGCTTTAAAGTGCGGTTTGCTCGCTCGACAATGGCCTGACCTGTGCTATTATAGGCAATACCGTGTACTAGCTTAATTCCCCACCGTACGGCCCATTCTCTCGTGCTTTGCGCTGTGAAACACGTGCCGTTGTCTGTTTTAATAGTTTCTGGGGCACCCAGCCAGGCCATTGCCGTGTGCCAATGCAACTGTGCCGCCCGCGCTGTGACTCGTTTATGTTGGGTCGCAACGATGATACCGCTGTGTGTGTCCACTGTGACAGCCAGCCAGGGCCGTGGTCGAAGTCGCTGGCACATTGTGAAGTCCATTTGCCATATTTGGTTTCCTTTCAGCCCCCTGGGGTTGATGCCGGCGCCCCACAGGGGGTTTTTTTGGCAATACGGGCAAGCCGCAACCACTTCACGAGCCGTGGTGAGGGGGATGTTGCAGCTTTTTGCCAGTGCTTTTGCACCAACATGGAGAAGGTCGTGCACCTGCCTTGCTTCTGCGACTGTCCACACACCTTTGGCCGCTTGATCGGCTTTATTGTTGCCTTCTTGGTACACTCCTTGGATTGCCTCATGACTCCGAACATGAATAACGGAGGCAGTGGCCCGCCGCTGTTGTAGGGCTTCTTCTAGCATTAGCGCAATGGGCGATCCGGCCCATCCGGGATATGACATGTTGTGTAACAATTTAAAGACGAACATGGAGTCTGTCACTACATTCAAATGCTCTTCTGGCCACATTTGCAATGCCTGCGCCACAGCTCGGGCCTCTAGATGCTGTACGCTACTGTCCGGCTCGCTGATCTTCACTCGGTGCCATTGGGCCTTTTGATCTTGCCACACAACGACCGCTGCCCTGGTCACCGATGACGCGTCGGTGAACACTGTGCGCCCTGGTGCAGGTCGCTGTAGCACTCGGGCTTTCAGATGGGGCCGAAGGACGGTGAGGTGTGTATACATCTCCAGCACAGGCGATAATCTGATTGTTCCTGGGAATCCTTCTAAAGCTATTGCTATACTATCTTGTTTCTGGACCACGCTGTCCCATTGACTCCTTTTTACCGGCAGGTAAATGGACTCAGGCTCCTTCGCGAAGTGCCGAACGGTGGCGGTTCGTCCCTTCTGTATCATCTGTGCCAACGCTGTTACGATTGTGACGTATGCCGTACTTATTTGGTTCGACACTATCCACCATACGACTTCCGGACGCTCCGGTGTCCCTTGTCCTAGAACGCCTATGGCTCCTGTTCTTGTAACTGCCACGTACAGATTGATAGGTCTGGCCGGGTCGTATCTCGTTACTCCGCCCTTTGCCATGAGATCTTCTATTTTTCGGAGGGCTTCTAACGTGTTCGGTGTCATCTGCCTCGGTTCCCATGGTTTGTGGCCCTTGAGCAACTCGAACAGTGGCTCCATCCACTCCTTGGGAATACCTATCAGCCCTCGCAGCCATTGGAGAGCTCCAACCAATTGCTGTACATCATGCAACGTCCGTATCTCTCTATTGAGCTTTATCGGCTGTGGGACCACAGCTCTGGGGAGGATGGTGGTTCCCAGATAGTCGACAGATTCTCCCCTTTGCGTCTTCGCTTTCTGGACGTACAATCCCGCTTCATTTAGGCAGTTAATTACTGCCTGTTCTGCCTGATCGGTTTCTTGCTGGGTCTCTGCAGCTATTAGGAGGTCGTCCATGTAATGGATGATAAGCGCGCGCGGGAGCTGCGCCCTTACCGGCTGCAATACCTTAGCTACTGCCGCCTGACAAATCGTAGGTGAATTTTTCATGCCCTGCGGGAGGACTGTCCATTGATATCGCGCTGCTGGCTCCTGCAGATTCTCTGAGGGCAGTGTGAAGGCAAATCGAGCTTTGTCCTGAGGGGCTAATGATATAGAGAAAAAGCAATCTTGGATATCCATCACCACCACTGGCCAATTCTTTGGTATTGCTGATGGTAGTGGCAACCCCGGCTGGAGGGCACCCATCGCTTCCATCTGCTGATTTACCGCTCGTAGGTCGTGCAGTAATCGAAATTTAGACTTGTCCTTTTTGTGTATCACAAATATAGGAGTGTTCCAGGGACTGTGGCTTTCCTCCAGGTGTCCCTGCTCTAGTTCTCTACTTACTATTTGTCAGGCAGCCGCCAATTTGTCCCCTGTCAATGGCCACTGCTCTACCCACACAGGCTCATTGGAGCACCATGTCAGCGGGACAGCGAAATGAGCCCCGAGGAGGTAGGCAGTGGCCCTTACCCTAAATTTGTCAGGTGAAAGCCGCTTTGCAATAAGGCATCTCGCCCTAACAATGGTTCCCCTATGGCAGTTATGTACGGCCGCACACGGATGATCTGAGCAGGCCTATCCGGGTCCTCCAATACAATTGTGATATCGGTTTCAGAAATCATAGCCTCCGCCCTGCCTCCCACTCCATCTAACGAGCTTGCCACTTTTGCTGGCCAACTCGATGGCCACAACCACGAGGGCACACATGTAACATCTGCCCCCGTATCTAGCATCATTATTAAGGGGATGCTAGGAGGACCCGCCCCTGGTGGGCCTATCAGATGCGCTTTCACTCGGGGTCTCTTCTCACACCCTAAGACCAGGGCCACGCGGGGTTTCCCTTCGGAGTTTGGTCGCTGGAGCTGTCCATCAGCGGTGTGTTGTTGTTGACGGGGGCTACTTGAGGCCGGCTCACCGGGGAGGGGTGGCCCCCTAGTTGCCCTCCCCGCTTCTCGTTTCCCGACCGCCGACAATCTCGTGCTCTGTGTCCTGGTTTTCCACAGGCCCAGCATGTAAGGCTCCCCATACCCCTTGTTGGGCGCGCGTAACTTCCCTTATTCGTGCACTGTGCTCTCAAATGGCCCATTCGCCCGCAGCCAAAGCATGGGCCTCCTTTTGGACCTCCTCTAGCTCCAACCTCCGGCATTGCCATAACTGCTGCAGCAGTCTGTAGGTCTGTGGTCTTGTCCCGGTGTTCTAATACGTACTTGATCGTCTGCCCTAGACTTGCTCCCTTAGGCGCTGTTCTTAGGATTTCTTTTGTCAACTCGTTGCCCTGTTGTTTGATACATTCCAACATCACCGCTCCTTTTGCAGTGTCTGGTAAAGATGCAAGTTCTACTGCTGCCTGTAGCCTGTCACAAAACTTGTCAAACGGCTCTCCCACTCTCTGCTTCACAGTCGTCCATGGGTCTGCCTGCTGCACCAGTGGCCCAATATCATCAAAGGCCTTTCGAGATGCTTCTGTTGCCACCAGTATCTCCCGAGGTCTCAGGCCGGCTGCCTGCTGCTGGGGTGTAGCCATGGCCGCATCATTTCCTCTTAACCGCGTTAGGGTGGATTGGCCCAGTGGGTTCTGCGGGTCTGCCTGCGCGGCCATCAACGCCTGCTGCAGGCGCGAGGTCCACGCTTCTTTCCACATAAGGACCATCGTGGGTGATAAGACCAGTCGCGCGAGGGCGCGACAATCCCACGGTATTAGGCCTCCCGCGTGCGCCGCGTCCAGCAACGTCTGTGTCACCGGGTGTCGCAGGCCCTGTTCTTGCACTGCTTTCAATAGCTGTTGTACCGTCTTTGGGTCGAGGGGCATCCATTCCACTGCCCCCCCCCCCGGGGCAACTCGTACTGGGAAGGCCCCTATTGGCGCACGAAACTTGAGGCCACTCAGGGCACATTCCGTCGCTATCAGTTTCCAGTCTGTTAGGGGAATTTCTTTTTCCCCTCCCGCTTGGGTGGAACCTGCTGTCTCTGATAGCCCTCTTTGTTTAGCTGTTGCCTCTGATAGCCCTCTTTGTTTAGCTGTTTCTTCTTCCAGAGCTGTAAGCAGCATAAACATCTGCTCCATATCTCTTGTGACTTTCCTCCTTTTTTTTTTTTTTTTTTCTTTTTTTTTTTTTTCTTTGCCTCTGACTGCGGCGGGGGAACTCCGCCCTAGTTACTGCACCTGAGTCTTCAGTCTCCTCCTTCCGCAATGCTGGTCGACGCCCACTCCTCTCTCGGCCAGCGCCATCTTTCCCCGGGTGCGGGACCCTCGGTCTTTCCCCTGCTTCTGGTCTTTCCCCTGCTTCTTCTCTTCTTTTGTCCTCCCACTGCACCCGAATCATGGCCCCCGGTAGCCAGTCTCGGGGATCATCCACTATAATCGGTCTTTCCTTTTCTTCTGCCTCCTCCACTTTCACCTTGCTTTCTTTTCCTCTACCCACCACTGGCTTTTTCATATCTCGGTCTCCACAAAGGTCTCCTGGTTCTCCTGGTTCTCCCCCTTCCATCGCCCTCATCTCTTTCCACGGATACCGCGGCGGTGGCGGAGAAGAGGGCGTTATTGGGTAAGCCTCTGGAGTTTCTGCCTCCCCCTCTCCCCGCTCTGGTTCTTGATAAATCGCCTCCTCCTTTATGTCTGTTTCCACACTCTCCGTTTTCACTTCATCCCCTACTATCGTCTCTCCCTCTATCGCCTCAGTTCGCTCCTCTGCGTTCGCTGCTGTCTGTGTCGCCATTTCCGCGGACATGTGCAGTGCCGCGCGGGCAGCCTGCCAGGTCTCAAGCTCCTCCCTAGTCCTTTCTAAAATGATCGTTATGTCTCCCCACGTCTTAAGCTCTGTGGCCTTCTTAGTGGCCATAGCTCTCTGAGCAAGTGCTCGAGTGCATTTCTCCCAGTTAGAAGGGGAAAAAATGTCCCCTGGTCTAACTATCGCTCCATCTTTCAGGAGCCGCCCGACGCAGTTCGCAACTGCATCCGCTCTCATAGAGAGCACCCATTCCCGGGCACCCACGCGTACAACCTTAAGTACCGCGTCCATGATCCGGATCCTCTCGACCGCCTGCGGTCCGCCGTCTCAGCTATCACGTCGGGGTCACCACTTGTCGCCTTCTGATGCGACAATCTCCCGTTCGCCTGAGACGGCACGGAGGCTCCCCCTGCCTCCGGGCCAATGAGCACTGACACCAATATGAGGATGCTACAAATGGCGTTTATTGTACGCATGTATTCGCTTATATACCTACAAGCATACTGCTATCTCTACGTCATATCCTTCCTCTTCCTTCCTCTTTCCGTGCCATCGCGAGATCTTCCGATCGCCGTTCCCTACACAAACAAATGGCCTGTTATGGAAATTAGGCTCGCCGGCCACCATAACAGGGTCCGATCCTAGGTTCCCGCAGAAAAGTTCAGAGCCAAATCAAAGCAAATTAAATAATTAAATTTTAATGACACGTGTGCAGCAATTACAGCTCGAGCTGGGTGCCTCCGAAGAGGGACCCTGAACAAAGAAATCCCTGGGCAATTATAGCTTTTTCAACTTAAGTTTCCCACTCCTCACACAGTAGTTCAGACCAATAGTAATTTTTAGGTCTGGGGTCTCCTGCTCCTTATTGGGTCTCATCGTTGTTCCTAGGCAGGCTGTTTTTCTCCCTTATCTTTACCATTGCGGTTTCTGCTGATGGTTGTACCTTCGTTTCTTGTTGGGTCTTACTGTTGTCTCTCAAGGTCCTGAGAAGGAGGAGGTGATTCTAAATCATAACAATTAACACTGCCCCAGCAGTGAGAGGAGGCTTTGTCCCTCAAGGTCCTGATGCCTTGCACTGGTCTTATTTCAAAGCCTTGACATCCTCCCTTTCGGAGTGTGAGACGCAGGAATGCAGACTGCTTGTAGCTTCCTTATCTTCCCAGCTGGAACCAGCTCTGAGGCCCTTTTCTTACTGGACTAAGTAAAAGTTCATTATTTTATCTAAGTGCGGCCTAAGGCTTCAGCAAATTTAGCTACTCGTGCTAAGCAAGTTTTATATAAGTTGTGCTAAGCAGCTACCTCTGGACAGTTTCAGTTCATTATTCTTTAACATGGCCCCTAACAGAGTTGGGAATGGTATCAACTTGATACTCTGCTTAAAGTCCTGAACATGTGAACAGGAGTAATTTGTGATTAGGAGATTTGACTGTCCTGATAGCATCAGATCAATGCCTGACCCCATGCAACCTATGTGGAATGGCTTTTAGAAGGGTGATCCAGATTCTCTGGTTTCCTGTCCTGGATGTTGTCAGCTTATAAGCACAGCTCTACTTGTGACATGCTGCTGCTTTTCTGTAGCTGTTGCCTGAAGTGTGTGTTTTGTTTTGTTTTGTTTTTTAAGTTGACTGCCATTCTGTATCCATTCCATTCCAGGTGTGCCAATTCATAAAGCTCAGATCATTAGACAAGCCAGAAAACTAACAGTTCTCTTTCCTTAGGTTTTTCCTTTGACTTACTAATATTTGATATCCCCCCAATCCTTTGGAAACTATTGAGCTTTATCTAAAAGTCTTAAGTAAGCCTATAGGTATGACTGTGTCTTTATCTGAAGCACCTAAAGGAAAACATCTCACTGTATGCCAACCTGCAAGCCTGTTTCTTGACTATGATGCTGGTTCTCTTTGTATCTAAGTGGCAATGTTACAGTCTACATGGGTGGACTACTAGATGGGTGGAAAAACTGGTTAAATTGTTGGGCTCAGAGGGTAATGGTTAATGGGTTGTACCCTACCTGGAGCTCAGTTACAAGCAGAGTTCCTCAGAGTCTATCCTGGGACCTGTCCTGTTTAAGATCTTTATTAATGACCTGGAGGAGGTGATGGAGTGCACCTCATCACCTTTTCAGATGATACTAAACTGGGGAGGCAGTTGAAACACTCAAAGGAAGAGCTGCCATTCAGAGGGATCTAGACAGGCTGGAGTATTGGGCTGACAGGAACCATATGAAATTCAACAAGGACAAATGCCCTGTTCTGCACCTGGGATTGACTAACCCCCTGCAAAGGTACAACTTGGGGACTGAGAAGCTGGGAAGCATCTCTGCTGAAAAGGATCCTGGAGGACAGGAAGCTAAACATGAGTCAGAAGTGTGCCATGGCAATGAAGGTGAAGAGCATACTGGGCTGTAGCAAGAGGAGCACAGCCAGTAGACTGAGGGAAGTGATTATTCCCCTTTACTCAACACTCATTTAAACCATCTAGAATATTGTGTCTAGTTCCACCCCCCCCCCCAAGTACAAGAAGGATGTTGATAAACTGGAGTGAGCCCAGAGGAGGCCCACCAAGATGATCAGGGGACTGAAGCATATCACCTATGAGGAGAGGCTGAGGGAACTGGGCTTCTTCAGCCTGCAGAAGAGGAGGCTTTTGGAGGCGGGGGGGGGGGGGGTTGGGGCTTAATAGCATCTTTCCAATACCTGCAACAAGGTTACCAAGATGGAGTTGGGTTCTTCACAGTGGTGCATGGCAGGAGAATAAAAGACCATGACCATAAAATGAAATGGGAGAGGTTCTGACTGGATACAAGAAAAACATGTGACCACAAGGCAGGCAAGAGAGGGTCAGATACCGCAAAGAGAGAGACACAAAGTTCATGAGGGGTTAAACAGGATAGATTTAATAGAGGACTTTCACTCCAAGCTGCATGGGGAGCCCCGGGAACGGCGCGGAGGGGTCGTTGACAGGAGGCTGCTGGATGCATAAGTTGGACGCACGGGTCGGATGCCCAGGCGGGACTCTCCTTGTTGCATCCTAAGGGCCCCTTAAATCTACTAGAACTATTTCCTTATCACAGCTGTGCTAACCTTGAGTAGCTCCTGTCCAGGAAGCAGCTAGACATTGTTGACAAAATGGAATATGCATGCCTGGCCCTGATGGGCATTTGGTCAGTGTGTAGTTTCACATGCTGGGCCTACTACCACATACTCTGCCAGTCACAGACTCCTCGCCAGATCTTCTGCAGGTGTTCTCGCTACAAATATTATCATTATGAGGATAATTAAGCATTGGGACAGGGCCCAGAGAGGTTGTAGGATCTCCATCCTTGGAGGTTTTGAAGACCCAACTGGACAAAGCCCTGAGCTAACCAGTCTGAATTCTGTGTTGGTCCTGCTTTGAGCAGGAGGTTGGAGTAGAGACCTCCCAAGGTCCCTGAATGGCTCTGATTCTCATGAGGGTTCCTTGTATAAAATTCCCTGTCCTAGTAGATTATTAATAACTTCCTGCAACTTCAAAAGAGGCTAGAAAGAGGTTATAGAGGGACATAAATAAGCATACCTAAGCTCATTGTGAGTGTCCAGTTCACACATGTTTTGGCAGGTGAGACTAGGGAGTCATGTTTACCATATGGATTTCCCACAAAAAAATATCCTTTAAATAACACTACCACTTAGGGCATTTACTCTGAATGGGAATGTATGTGAAAGCACTGAATGAAGCAGAGCAAGGTTTAAAAGAAGGGCCTGTATTGATAACAAAGGACACAGTAACACCGAGGAATGTGATGTTTCCATCAATCCCACGATGTCTGTGCTCTGATAAGACCCCAGCAGAGATAGCTCATCAGCAGAAGACCCTGCAATCTGACAACAGGAGGATGGCAACATGATTACAGCACATCACATATGACATTCCCTCTCCTGTTAGCCCTACAGGAAGATAGACTATAGCTATGAAGAAGTGTATATTCCGAACAAGGAAAAACAAATAATGGACAGCAACCTGCCCTAAGACTTATGGAAGCCGAAGTAAGCAAGACTCTGAGGCAAAGGACCACCCTGTAACAGCTGATGACTCCTAAAGGGTATAAAAGGTGGAATAATCTCTCATCCAAATTTTAAAAAAAACTGTTTTATTATCTTTAAATTCCCATAAAAAGATACTAGGAAGGTCAGGAATGCTTCTTTCTTATGTAGCAAGGCTGTCCAACAGATGTCCATTCAACTCTGCAGCAAGGAACTGACCATTCGACAGATGGTTTTAGGTGGCCATGACAGAAGAGAGCTCCTTTACTTCCAAAGATTTTGTGCTTTAATTTTATGGTTGCATTTCAAAAACAAACAAAAAAACCCCAAACCCAACAGCAACAAAGGTTTTGTACAGACTTTATCCTACAATGCACTGAGTGTTTTGGACTGATTAAGCAAAGCTTATAGGCACAGAGATTTCATTGCCTTCAAAGGGGGTGCTCAGAGACTTAAAATTAAGCACATAGTAAAGCTGGATGGGGACCAGAATGCTCAGAACCTTGCAGGGTTCAACACTAGATGAAATATATATCACATTATATATTTCTGGAGTTGGATCCAATCCATGTATTTGTTCCATCTACTGCCTCAATTTATGGGGTAAAATATCAGAGTGTATGAAAAAAAAAGTATTTTTTCCTGTTAAAATTATCTGTTCTCTTTTGTTTCTTTGCGGGCACCGGTAATGAGCAGCAGGAGTCAGATTTCTAAGCTTTTAAAGTTTTATTGCTAGCAATAAGGTGCCTCTTGGCTGGGAGCACAAGAAGGGACCCCAAGCAGCTTTTAGTTACAACTTTTAAGCGATAGTAAGTTGTTACATATTCAATACTTTAGTTTACATAACCAATCAGATCTATCCACAATTCTTAGTTCTACCAGTCCCCTTGCCGTGTTACAGTATGAGATAGTTCTGTGCCAGCCTTAAATGGTCCATCTTATAATGATTCATTAGCTGATTTTGCACCTCTTCTGGTGTTACCTTTGAACAACTTTTGTACTGCTGGCTAGATTAAACTGGCTTCTTTGCAGTTCTTACACAAGAGGCAAGTTGAACATATTTGACTCATGCACAAGACACAACAGAAAAGCACAGTTCCTACTGTTAGAATTAACATTAAAATTATTAAAACACGCCTGGTCCACACTCCCAGATCTGGTAGCCATGACCACAACCACGACCAATCTGTTGTTAGGCCATTAGACAGAGACTGCTCTTTGGCTATTCGATGGAAGGTACGTACATGTTGTTGAATGACATTTACATCATATTCAATTTGTTTTGATTTGCTTGCATAAAAGCAACAGGTGGTGTTTACCAGCACACACACTCCTCCCTGTACGGCCAATAGGCAATCTAAAGCCCATCGATTTTGGACGGCTAATTGAGAGAGAGAGTTCACTTCTATTTGTAGATTTTTTAAGGCATCTACAGTAGCATTTTGAATGATTTCAAGGGTGGCAGAGATATTGACAATAGCTTTTTCTAACTCGGCCATGCCCAGACTTGGAAACAGTGCACGCACGAATTGATTGAATTTTTTCAGTCTTTTCACTATGGGGTTAGAGGTGTCCCTTTTTCTGTGTATTGGATAGTGATTGTGCAAAAAACGTAGCGTTAATTTCTTTGTTTGATAGGCATAAGGGGCCAGGCGTCCAATGGTACAGGTGCCGGTCCATCGTGGTGGTAAACTTTTATAGGCGTTGGTTCCACATAACCAAAACCACCCAGATTTTAAAATAGTAGGTTTCCCTACTAGGATGGTCTTGTTTCTGTGCCCTGTAGGGCAGGAGGTAAAATCAATCTCAGTGGTATTTTTACATTTTGATAATTCCCATTTGCCTAGATGGATTCTTTGAAAAGGGTTTGCGCCTATACATCAGTTACTATAGATCCAAATGCACATGGTCCAATTGCTATTATCATGACTAAGTCGACCATTACTCCCCAAGATATATATCATTTGAAGAAGAAATATTGTAATATCTTTGACAGTGTGTACCATTTATGTTCCAAGTAAGGTTCCAAGAGGGCAATTTCTCTAGCTCAGCGTTATTTAAAATTACCTAGTTATTCTTACAAGTCCATGCAGTTTTTAAGTCAGAATTATTGCTGGCCCTTGAACAGTCTAATTGAAACTTTGCTTGCATATAATTATACTGTAGTGTGTAGTTACAGTTAGCTGTTTCTCCTACCCAAATCGTAAGGTTTCCCTGAGGCATGTTGACACATCATGGAGCTTTATCATATGAACCTGCTTTAAAGGGTTGTTGCCGAAAATCTGGCACATTAGGGTGTAAATATGTCAAATTCAACTGATACCAGGCTAAACCAGAAACAGCCAACCAAAATCGGTGTCCAGGGATTGAGGGTGGTGTAGGCAGTACCAGCATTCTGACACATTCTCCACTTGTAAGACCCTATTCATAAATTGTACAATGCGATTATTTTCCCAGCCCAGAGTTAAACTTGTAATAGCTATAAAAGACTGAAATGACCCAAAAATCACATTTAAACACATAGCACAAAATAATTACAGAGTGTAAGAAATAAACAGTTTTCCTTGAATAGGATTTTTTGCTGTCGTACAGGTATTGTCTCTTCTTCAATAGATGCTGAAGGAACTGGAGTGTCCTCTGAGGAGGTTACAGTGCTGGGGTCCGCCTTTACTTGGGAGTGATGAATCCAGGGTTTTTTACCTGCAATCTTAAGAGCAGGATAAGGGCATAATAACACTTGTACAGGGCCCTCCTATATTTTGGTTCTAGCAAGTGTTTGGCCTTATGAGTTTTTACCATAACATAATCACCCAGTCGATACAGATGAAGGTAACCTCCTAAAGGCAGAGGTTGGGTAATTACAGCTTCATACCTCTTTTTTTTTAAAACTATTCTGTAGATACATAACATATTGGGTAACAGCTTCATCTCCTGCCAAAAGGCTTGTATGTGCCAGGATAAAAGTCCCTGGGATTCTATCTGGTCTACCAAACAGAATTTCAAAAGGGGTCAACCCATGGCTTGGGCCCGGGCATCGTCTTAATTCCCATAACGCTAATGGCAATGCTTCTGTCCACTTTAATTGAATCTCCCAACAAATTTTAGCTAACTTCATTTTTAGTGTATGCTTCATCCTTTTTACCTGCCCTGAAGATTGAGGATGATAAGGCGTATGTAGTCTTCTTTGAATTCCTAATGTTTCATATATTGCTTTTAGTATTTCAGCAGTAAAATGAGCTCCTTTATCAGAATCTATTTCCTCTGGTACCCCAAAGCGTGGTATGATATCTTTCAATGAGGCTTTTACTACCACTTGGGCTGTAGCCTTCCTGACTGGGAATGCTTCCACCCAATGGGATAATTGGTCAACTATGACTAGCAGCTGTTTCTGCCCTTCTCTCAGGGGCATGTCTGCGAAATCTATTTGTAATTTTAGAAACAGCATCCAAGCCCAAGGGCGTCCTCCTTTTATTTTAGCTTCTATCTTTGATTTAGCGTTGTACTCTGTGCAAGCTAAACACCCTTTCGTTATTTGTAAGATTGTTTGAGTCAAACCTAGTGCTGCCCATGACTGGGAAATTTGGTTCTCTAAATAAGACATTCCCCCGTGTGCCTGTCCATGGAGTTCTCTTACTAGCAATATCAACATGATCTTAGGGAGCAATAGTTTTCCCTGCAAAAAACATATTCCATTATTTTTGTTCCACTCCTAAATGCTTTTATCCTTCTACCTCTTCTTTAGGTGTTTCTTGGTGTTCTTTCTCCAATTCTTCTGTAGTCTCAATCATTACCATTTCTTCTCGCGGCTCCAGTTTGGTGGGCAGTGGTTGTAGGGCAGCCGCTTTCGCTGCAGCATCAGCAAGGTTATTTCCCTTAGTTATATTGAAGTGTCTCGTTGGTGAGCCCTCTGATACAGGATTGCTAACTGCAAAGGTTTTTCCAAAGCCTTTAATAACTCTAAAATCTGATCTTGGTGGCTATTTGATGTCCTGCTGCTGTCAAGAAGCCTCTTTCTTTCCAAGTTATTCCCGTTGCAAATACCACTCCCAATGCATATTTGGAGCCCGTATAGACATTAGCAGTCTTATTCATGGCTATAATGCATGCTCAGGATAAGGCTATTGATTTTTGTTGCCTGAGCCCCAAAATGTCCTGGAAGGGATCCTGCTTCCAGCACTATATATTGCATAGTTACTGCATACACTGCAACCCTTCAACCTTTTCCATAGTATGACGAACCATCACAGAACAATATTAAATCTGGATTTTACAGGGGCTTTTCTTTCACAGTAGGCAGAACAGTCGGCCTCAAATCTATTGTTTCCAAGCAATCATGAAATAATTTTTCTTTAGGTTGCAGTATTTCTGGTAACAGAGTAGCTGGGTTTAGCATATCACACTGTTCTAAAACCACATTTGGTTCAGTGAGCAAAACTAGCTCATACCGATGTAAAACGTTGGTGAGTAAATAGTGAGCAACCCCACTGAGTCAGGACAATTTTCACTGCATGAGGCACCATTACAGTTAAAGGGTGCCCTAAAACAATATTCCTCACCTTCTCAATCATTACAGCCATTGCCACTACAGCCCTAGCACATGCGATCATTCCTTGAATTACCGGATCCAGCTGCACTGAATAATAAGCTATTGCACGCCAGCGCTGGGCAGTCTTCTGAACTAGAACGCTACTTGCAATTTCCTTTTGTTCATGTAAATATAACACAAAGGGTTTTCCATAGTCCGGTAAAGCTAGAGAGGGAGCTTCCATAACTGCCTGCTTTAGCTCTTTAAATGCTTTTTCTGCCTCTGGAGTCCACACCGCTAAATCTGGTTCACTATCTTTAGTTAACTGTGTTAACACCTTTGCTTTTTCACTAAACCCGGGTAGCCAATACCTATTAAATCCTATTGCACCCAAAAAGGCCCTAACCTGCCTTTTCGTCTGAGGGACTGGTATTTCTTGGATTGCTTGTATTCACTCCGATGAGATCAATCTCTCTCCTGACCAAATTATCATTCCCAAATAATTAACTTGTTGCTGGCACAACTGCATTTTGGCAAGAGAGACTTTATGTCCCTTTTCCGCTAGAGCACACAACAGTGTTTTAGTATCTTGCAAACAAACATCACAATCAGTGCTCACAATCAACAAGTCATCTACATGTTGTATCAGTTTAGTGTTTTTGACAGCATAATCATTTGTAAATCTCTTTTCAATATTCTTGATAACAACGTGGGGGAACTCACAAATCCTTGTGGTAGTCTGGTCCATGTATACTGCTGTCCTTTCCAAGTAAAGGCAAAAAGGAACTGTGAGACTTTATGTATTGGTATACTGAAGAAAGCTGCTGTTAGATCCAAAACAGTAAAACAGCTTGCATCTGAGGGAATTTCCGTCAGGACTTGGATCGGATCAGGGACCACAGGGTGTGGTAGATCCACTATTTTATTAATTGCTCGTAAATCTTGTACAAAGCGGTATACCAGTTTCCCATTTGGGTCCAATTTTGGTTTCTTGACAGGCAATACAGGGGTATTACAAGGGGAAATACATTGTACTACAATTCCATTCTTGCATAAAATCAGCAATCACAGGCTCAATTCCCTGTTCGGCCTCCCAGTAAAGGGGTACTGTTTTATACCCATTCCTGCTCCTCTGGTCCCTCTTCCTCTTGGACCTCATCCTCTCACATTTATTCCCCTTCCTTTCATCTTTGGAATTTCTCCCAACACTGCTGCCAACATACTCACTTCCTCACGCTTTTGTCTTTCCTTCTTCTTCCTTTCTTTTTCTGATCTTTCATCATATATGTAAGTTGCTATCAATAGTATCTTCTGTAAATTCTCTCCCTGCCATCCTGAAGCATGTTTTCTGAAATACTCATGGATATCTGGTGCCGCATGCTGGACAAATATGCTTACTGCTAGCCTTTCATTAAAATTTTCTGCAGATATCCCTCAATAGCATAATAGGGTTTGCCGCAAGCGATTCCAAAAATTGCTCGGGTGTTCCTCAGATTTTTGCTAATGATAGTACTTTTTCCGAGTTAACGCCCATTTGCCCTGCAGTTCTTATCGCTAAAACTAGATTTTGGCATGCTGTTTCACATGCTGCCCGATCATTTGTATTCTTATAATCCCAATTCAGATCTACTCGTGGTCAAGGTTGTCAGTTTCCATCTCAGTCTGCCAATTCCTTGTCCTTTTCCAATATCCGTTTTCTATCCCCTGGCTGAAATATCTGTTGCAACAATACTTGAACATCCCCCCAACAAGGGTGATGTCCCTCTACTATTGTAGAAAACGTTCGAGCTGCCTTCCCTGGGTCTTCCCGCACCTGGGGCATTTGCTGTGCCCATTGAATTTGATCTCCCGGAGCCCACGGCCAATAAACATAGGCATGCAAGACCAGTGGCAGGGGCTGCTGGCCCAGTGCCGCTGGTGCCCCTGCAGCCGGGTTAGGCATCACAGCTCCAATCATAGGAGCTTGCAAAGCAACAGATCAGTTTCCCGAGGGAAGCGATGGGTATAGGTTAGAAGTTTGAGCAGAAGCGGATTCAGGTGCTGAAACAGAGTGAGGGGAAGCAGAAGCAAAGCCCTTACTCGAGTCTCCCAGCATTTGTTGCACAAACATACATTTTACCTTACTTGAATCTCCAAATCCCCCTGGATGCTTAAATGCCCAGTTACCCCAAATATACCAGTAGTTCATTTGCTGAGGTTTCTGATCCTCCAAATGAATCATCCTGAGGCCATAGCTCGGAGGGCGTCCCCTTCTCAAGTCTGTAGAGGCCATTCTTCCTGACAGAGGATAATTGCTCTACACTTACTGAGACCTGAGGTACCTTCAATTTTCTTCCAGTTTTCCAGAATTTCCACCAACAGTGAACCCATTTTACCTTTCCTACCAAACCCCCCCATGACTCGTGCTGACCCAGTTTTAGTACCTCCCTGGTGAGTGTCGCCACCGCAACGACTATCAGGTGAACTCACCCTGTGCCGGCTGTGTCGAATGCGGTTCCGGTGCTCACCAGATCGGAAGCCTGCTGTCCCACCTGGGGTGCCAAAACTGTTAAAATTATCTGTTCTCTTTTGTTCGTTCATGGGCACCGGTAATGAGCAGCAGGAGTCAGATTTCTAAGCTTTTAAAGTTTTATTGCTAGCAATAAGGTGCCTCTTGGCTGGGAGCACAAGAAGGGACCCCGAGCAGCTTCTAGTTACAACTTTTAAGCGATAGTAAGTTGTTACATATTCAATACTTTAGTTTACATAACCAACCAGATCTATCCATGATTCTCAGTTCTACCAGTCCCCTTGCCATGTTACAGTACGAGATAGTTCTGTGCCAGCCTTAAATGGTGTATCTTATAATGATTCATTAGCTGATTTTGCACCTCTTCTGGTGTTACCTTTGAATAGCTTTTGTACTGCTGGCTGGATTAAACTGGTTTCTTTGCAGTTCTTCAACTTTGTATGAAAAACAGGGCTAAGGCAAGGTCAGATAAGATGTTCTGCTTGCAGGGTATGCGACCTTGCATGTTTTTTTCTGCAAAACTAGAGTATAGTGGAAATTTCCTTAACATTCCCACTATTTTAACACAAGTTTAGAAAAGCAATAAACATTCTCAGATTATTTTTAATTTATAGGGATAGAGAGACAGAGGCCAGTAGTGTGAGACTATTGTCACATTCATGCATCTATATTATTTCTAGATAGGAGCTGGCTATTGTCTTCCAATGTCAGGGTGCATCTGCCTGTATATATCCATTAAGAAAAATTCTGTGATTTCTTCAGGTTCACACAGGAAATGGCATAAGGCAGAAACAAAACCAAGTTCACCATATCCTAGACTGATGCTTTAACCCTTGAATTATTGGGCCTCTTTGCTTTTTCTTCTCAGCTGGCATTTTCATAAAAGTTGTGGGATCAAATTTGCATCATTACTGCACTGCTGTTATTCTACCAACTTCAAAAACTGAAGATTCACAGTAGTGTAACTTGCAGAAGAACCAGCCCTAGAATTTTTTCTGTGAAGGAAAATGCACTTTCCTTGTGGGCTTTAGAACCCATTATTTGGAGCAAAAGAAAACATAAAGAGAACAAGCATATCAACTTAAAACATAATGGGAAACTGACAAAAGAAAAATTATAAAGACCAAATTCTGCAGCTGAAATCAGCAGATAATTGATCCCTTGAGTGTCATTTGCTGTTCCATTTTGGAAAGTCACTTGCACCAGTAAAAAGCAAGTGAAAAACAGAGTGCCACCACTCTGAACTCCTTTTGTCTATAGGAGACGTAAAGCGATGGAGAACCTTGTCTGAAGAGAATTCAGCCCACTGATGAGAAAGTCCCTCAAAGCCTATAAAGCACAAAGATGCCACTTCTAGCTCAAGAATTCCCTGCAAATCATCAAATCATGGAAAATTAGGAGAAAAATTCTGGGCACATCACTATATGCTTGCCTAGCTCTTTTACCCCTCCCCCCCCCGACAGCTGCTATTAGCCACTACCACAGACAGGGACCTGAGCTATAAAGAGCTTTAGTCTAAATTGGGATGACTATAGTTATGTAAAGCAAAGGGAAATTGTGCCTACCTTTGTATATTTTATTCCAGCTTTTTCACCTTCAGTTCATTCTCTTCTGATTGCCTCCTTCTAGATTCTTTCTCTTCTGTTGAGCCAGCAGGAATTTCCTGTAGCAGCCATTTTTTTCTGAAGTGCTTTAGACTGTAAGGAGGAAAACCAAAACCTTAGGAAGAGAAAGAGGAAACACCTGGCTCCTTAAGCTTGAGGAGAAGCTAAATCTCTTTCTGAATAACTGATTAGCACTTTAAATATTCAATTCTAGCTAATCTACAAGAGGTTTCTCCAAATGTCAGCTCTGCAAGATTTAGGAGTGGTGGTTTTACAGTGGACACTGTATTTACCACTGAGGTCTTAATCTGAAGTTATTTTTAATTCCTAATAAAATAATTGTAAACCACTCAAATTAACCCATCACAGAATAACTGAAATCTTAGAACAGAGTTCAGGATGTCCTGGGAATGATAAGGCATGTACTGGAAGAAATAAACTCATAAATTACTTAAAGCTTCGAAAGCAAAAAGGCAGCATACTCTAAATGTAATGTGTACCATGAAGAATAAAATGATTTTGCTTTTAAAATAGTCAAAGGTGTTCTTTTTGATTTATAAAATGAATATATGTGTATAAACTAAGTATAAAGAAAAACATCCACCACCAAAACCCAGCCTCTAAACCCAACCCAAAATAAGAAGCTTTTTGACGTGAGCTACAAGGCTTGTTAATTTGTGAGTGGACACACACACATATATTCAGTATCTATGCATAAGCTATTCTTAACACCAGATGGTCTATTATATATCAAACAATCAGATTTTAACGAGACAGCAGACACAGCAACAATATAAAATGGAAAAGCAAATTAGACTTTAGAAACAACAACTCCTTTCACTGACTTAACTGTGATGTGTACCAGAGTCCTTTTGAATGGGTTTTTCAATGCTTCCTACATGATTTAGGAATTTAACACCTCATGATATAAAAGGTCTTGTGCTCCTATATCATGTAGGCACTTTTAAACCATCCACCCATTGAAACTAGAGATGTATTGTACTTTATCTGGTTTAGAAGGTCATGATTCAGTTTTGCTTATGGTTAGTGTTCCAAATACAGTTAAGGTTTTGGTCGAGAAAGCATTAAAAATGATTATAGTCAATCACAGTTTTTCACAAGCAGTTATTCCCTTTGCTACTGCTGTTGTTTGCTAATGTGTCTTGGCATATTCTATGGGCTGATCAGTGAGAGTTCTTGGCCAGTTCTTTTTTATTCAACTCAAATGCTGAATATGTGATGATCTCGCTTAGCTTGCTTAGCTCATTTAGACCTAGAGCCCATAGTGTTATTGATGGACATATGAAATGTCCTCTCAGTAGTAAAGTTGGTCTGGACCTTTACAAAGAAACAAAGCAAGAATAGTCAAAATGGAATCCACAGGTCATGGTTTCACATCTTTTAGGTGCTAAGTATTTAACAACCTATGCTTAATTTTGTACATTTGAGAAGTTTCAATAACATAGCTGAACAAGTAACAGATATGTTTTACTGGACCAGAGCCAAAATGCTCAGCACTTTGAAGACTGACTGGATGCCAGAGTCTAGGGGTTATTGGTCGGTCACATTGGAATAAGAAATGTGGCCAGTTTTATGAGAAAGCGTGGTGCTCCATCCAGCATAAACAGACGTGGTCTTAAATCAGAACTATTGACTCTCCAACTCTGTTGGAGAAGTCTGAGTTCCTAAAGTCCAAACTCTAGGGATGAAGGCAAACTTCCCTGTTTTAAGCCTGCCAGATAAGGCTCTGCAACTCCTTATAAAACCCTCAGCCAAGTGCTGATTGGATCATCCCTAAAGGCATTTAGTTAATACTCACTCCTCATTTGCTATAGGAGGATAGATAAAACTTAGGCTTATTTTCCATGAGCATTTAGAATCTCCATGCTGATGCTCAAAGAAGAAAAGGTCAGTCCCTTCAGTACAACATATTTAAACCAAATAAGATATTTTGTACAGTCTTTGTTTTGGTCTTTATTTATGTGAAACATTTAAGCTACAAGACACAGTTTCTTTCTCCCAGAAGACTGCTTTTGGAGACCTATCTCCAGAGTGAATGTGAAATAAGGAAGCATTAATAGGATTTTGCTAAGACATATTTCGGGACATGAATGTCATGATGTATTAGAAATCCTACCTCCTGGGTGAAATGTCTACATATTTTACCTAAAACAAGAGAACTGGTAGCTTTGATTTATTTTGCTGGTTCTCCCTTTCAAGAGGAAAATGGAAGCACTTTCTATAGTCATTAAATACCACACTGAGGATCCAAACTAGAAGGCTCTGAGAAGTGAAGCTATTTATAAAAAAACATTTTTCAAAATCCAAAAAAATTTATTTGACAAGCTGCTGAGGTCACATCTATTTATATACACATTGTATAACAGGCAAACGGACAGACAGACACGTCAGGTGACCACGCACTACAGTCCTCACTGCCTGGGAGACATTTTCTTTCCTGCTACATTTCTTGCATAGTGCCAAGATTGTATATCGATGGAAAAATCTTTTACCTGTTTTGAGCAAGATTTTCCCAAGGTGTGGGGGGATGCTCCCAGCTTCCCCCCCACCCCCCAAAATCTGGTGCCAGTTACAAGCAGTCTGCATTCCTGTGCTTCAGTCTCTGAAAGGGACGATGTCAAGGCTTTGAGATAAGGCCTGCTTGGGCATCCGGAGGATGTCAAAGCTGTGAAATAGGGCCTGCTTGGGCGCCAAGACCCTGGGAAACAAAGCCTCCTCTCACTGCTGGGGCAGTGTTAATTAGGGTGGTCTGGACTATCTCCTCTTCCTCAGGACCTTGGGAGATAACACCTACTTTCACTGCTGGGGCAGTGTTAATCATTGCGGACTGGAATTAACTCCTTCTTACCCGAGCTATGGGATCTCTGCTTGGGACCACCCCTGCAAGAGTAAAGCAGTCATTCGCAGTCACTCAAACTCCTTTCTCCAGTGCTGAAGAGTGCTCAAGGCAGCTAGCCTGCCATTGGGGGGAGGTGTTCGGCCACCTCCCAAGCCCATGACTGTGGGTGCGATCGTCATAACAACGACAGAGGAGAGTTGAACCCTGCAGCAGCCAGGAGCCAGGGACTGCAACTGCGCAAAGAGATCTGCAACTGGCCTTGCGACTCCACCTCCACCTTCCCCTGCAGGGGATAAATAGGTTGGCCCCAGAGGCTGTCTTTGGCTCTTCGTGGGTGACAGCGGGTCTGCCAACTTGCGGATCCCCTCGGGACGGGGATGCCCTCCCGCAGTTACTTCCCTGGGATTGAGTGTACGTTGGCTGCTCAGGCAACGCGTGGGTAAGATTGTACGTTGGTTGCTCAGACAACATGTGGGTAAGATCAATTAGCATTGGAAAATAAGTATTCTAGTTGAACTAAGTTTCTGTGGATAAGAATTGTTGCTTTGTACTGTTGTAACTTGTGTAGTAAATTTAGATCTTGAAAATAAGTTGTGGAGTCACGCAGTAAGTCTCCTTCCTCCCCTCCTCCCCTCCCTCGCGCCACACAAAACCCTCATGGTCTGGGACTGTAAAGATAGTCGGTCGTTCCACGACATTACTGGTACCAGGAGTGAGGTGTGGTTTGATGAGATGGGGACTTTGGAAGGATATTTACAGAGGCATGGCATCCCTAAGAGCCCAAAGTTCGACCAGCAGTGGGTCGAGAGTAATTGGGATCAAGAAGAAGAGATCGTGCATCATTTAGAGGCTGCACGAGGTAAGATGAAAAATGGAAAGGGTAAAGGCATTGTGTGTGAGATGCTTACCTCTTGTTTGCTAGCGGTAGGTGCTGAGAAGAGGTGTTTGTTAAATCAGTTAGATGTGAAAGAAAAGTGCATCAAGGATTTAAAGGCACACCTCACCATTTTGGAGACTCAGTTGCAGTCTCAGAAAAAGACTGCCCAGAATGATGCAGTTCAAATCCAGCAGTTGGAGGCTCAGGTCGAGATTATGTTGACTCGACAGCTAGCGTCTGGGGGAAGAACCCCAGATCCTTTAAAAGTTAGGGCCCTAGTCTGAGCTGGTCCCAGGGATTGGGGCAGAGATATTTGGTTTGACTCTGATCCGTCCGAACCTTCGGACGATGAGAACTCTGTGAGTGAGACCATTCCAGTGAGACCTGTGGTGCAGTGGGAAACCACGGGTGGGCGAGGGGCTCCACCTCGCACAGTCATGAAGACTACTAGCTATGATCTGGAGGCATTGGTTAGGATAGCTGATTGGTATAGCCGTAAGCCTGGGGAAACCCCTCTAGAATACGTGACTCGCGTGTCGGAGGATGGGGGTGATCACATTCTTCTCTTAGGTTCGGAGGCCTCAGGGAACTGGGGGCCAGGGGTGTTTCTGTCTGGTGCCCAGCGGGATCCTGCATCCCTCACCCACCACGTAGCAGTTTGGTGTAGCAGTGTGCCTCATTTAGAGAGAGGAGAGGCAGCCCATCTGCCAGCAGGAACAATAGGGGAATTACCCCGAGGATTTCTAAGAGCTGCTGTGGAGCAGTTGTGTGAGCTTAGAGGATTTGGCTGGGGCCCTTCAGGGAACATTCCCCTGGATTCCCCTATGGAAGCCCATGCCCATCCGGTCCGAATGGGACCCTTAATAAGGGGTGCTACACCCGCTGTAAAGCTTGCACTGATTAGTGTTAAGCATGAGCTTCAGAATGTGCCCTTGACGTGGGGAGAGGTGAGTCATTGGGCGCTGACCTTAGTTCGGGAAATGGGGGCAGAGAGTGAAGCTCCCCGTGGACCAAAGCCAGTCTGGGCAGTGACTGCCCGCACTGTTAAATCAAAAGACAAGAATAGAGAAACGCCTCAGTCCCGGAATGCAGAGGCAGTTAAACACAGGAAGGATTTGTGGAGGCAGGCCCTTAAGGCAGGTATTCCCAGGCTGGTTATACATGGAATGCCTACTCCACAGCTGCAGGCACTGGTGGAGGCCTTTCTGAAGACAGAACTGGGTCGCCCCGACCCAGGCGGGTCCCCGTCTGCTCCCCCAATAGGGGTGGACCAGCAAAAGCTTTTTTCCGGTAGTCCACATAATGAAGTTCGGGAGGAATTGCGTCGGATAACTGGGGTGGATTCAGGAAATTAGGTCTGCCTGAGTCCCCGACAATGGTCCCTGTCCGGAGGCTACAGGCATTTCAGTGGGATAATAAAGGGGGGGCCTCATGTAGTACTGCCCACCGGAGTGATGTGTGCTCCAGTGCGATTTTTAATAGATACAGGGGCTCAAATTTCTTTAATCACAGCTGATGTGTGGCATCAGATTGGAGGACAGAAATTACATAATCAAGCTGTTCGGATTCAGGGTATCAGAGGGAAACCCTGTTGAATTCCATTAGTGCAAATCCATCTCACCCTTCCCGGTGAGAAAAGAGCCAGACAGTATGTTATGGGAGTAGGAGAAGAAAATTTGTTAGGAATAGACATTTGAGTTGGGCACAGATGGGTGACCCCTCAGGGACATGTGTGGGCATTTGGGGACACCAGCATCCCCCAGAATAACACCTCACCTATGGTAAGCAACATTCGGCTCCTGAGGAAGGCACCCCTTCTCCCTCCTAGCAAAGTAGTTATGTAAGGCAATACCCCCTTGCCCCCATACCACGTGTCGCGGGACGACCGACTATCTTTACAGTCCCGGACCGTGAAGGTTTCGTGTGGCATGAGGGAGGGGAGGAGGGGAGGAAGGAGATTTACTGCATGACTCCACAACTTATTTTCAAGATCTAAATTTACTACACAAGTTACAACAGTACAAAGGAACAATTCTTATCCACAGAAACTTAGTTCAACTAGAATACTTTTTTTCCAATGCTAATTGATCTTACCCACGCGTTGCCTGAGCAGCCAACGTACACTCAATCCCAGGGAAGTAACTGCGGGAGGGCGTCCCCGTCCCGAGGGGATCCGCAAGTTGGCAGACCCGCTGTCACCCACAAAGAGCCAAAGACGGCCTCCGGGGCCAAACTATTTATACCCTTCAGGGGAAGGTGGAGGTGGAGTCGCAAGGCCAGCTGCGGGTCTCTTCGCGCAGTTGCAGTCCCTGGCTCCTGGCTGCTGCAGGGTTCAACTCTCCTCTGTCGTTGTTATGACGATCGCACCCACAGTCATGGGCTTGGGAGGTGGCCGAACACCTCCCCCCAATGGCAGGCTAGCTGCCTTGAGCACTCTTCAGCACTGGAGAAAGGAGTTTGAGTGACTGTGAATGACTGCTTTACTCTTGCAGGGGTGGTCCCAAGCAGAGATCCCATAGCTCAGGTAAGAAGTTGTTAATTCCAGTCCACAATGATTAACACTGCCCCAGCAGTGAAAGTAGGTGTTATCTCCCAAGGTCCTGAGGAAGAGGAGATAGTCCAGACCACCCTAATTAACACTGCCCCAGCAGTGAGAGGAGGCTTTGTTTCCCAGGGTCTTGGCGCCCAAGCAGGCCCTATTTCACAGCTTTGACATCCTCCAGATGCCCAAGCAGGCCTTATCTCAAAGCCTTGACATCCTCCCTTTCAGAGACTGAAGCACAGGAATGCAGACTGCTTGTAACTGGCACCAGATTTGGGGGGGGGAGGGGAAGCTGGGAGCATCCCCCCACATTCCCACCCCTCGACTCCAGCCACACCTTCCATACTGTGTAGTGGTGGTGAGAACACCTCTCACTTACACAGGGGTATAGATAGTTGTAACAGTGTCACTTTCTAGGGTTTCAGGTACGTGGCTTGTTGATTTTAGGCGCACATATTTAATTTGTAATACTGAACGTTCAATAATACGACGAATACATCCAAAAGCAATGCAAATTACGATAATAGCAACACAGATAATATAAATTGCAGTAAGCTATTCAACCATCCTTGAAAATTTAGTCCTATCCATTCCATTACGCGTCCAAACCAGGAATCATATAGGCTTCCCCGGGGAACGGGCTGAATCAGTTGCGACCTTACGCGTGATTTTGATTTGGTTAGAAAGTGGTTCAGTTACATTTGGGATATAGATGCAGCATTGTTCTGCTGACATATTTACATACATGCAAACTCCACCATATCGCAATAACATTGAATCTAAGGCTAATCTATTTGCAATAGTCATTTAAGGGTGGCTTGTAGCTGTTCATTGAGGAGCTCATCTGCCTGAGTGGAAGCATTAGGTAATAGCTCGAGTTGGTCTGATAGCTCAGCTATTGATACACAGTTTCTAGTAATACCATAATACCAAGCAAAAAGTCCCTCAAACACCCATGCTATTTTCTTTTTCACTTGTTCTCCCCGAGAGAGGTCGCGCCAAAGAGGGGTAGGTGCCCGTTTGGAATGAACTCCCATGACTAAAGGAGCAGATGGTAGCCCTGGATAGTAGCTTTCAGGACACAAAAGCGGTACTACTAAGGTACACCGGACTCCTCCTAATGAGGCAGGGAGAGTGCTATAAAGATGTTGATTGTTACAAGCCCAGGCCATGCCTTTCGGGGCAGGGACATCAGCAACATTACAATTGGGTATTGGCAGTGGGCCAGAGACCATCTTTTTTACCTAAATCAGGGTAATCACCAATGCGATACAGATGCGGAGTATGTGGCATTGAATAGTTAAAACACAATCGACCTTGGAATACAGCCCGTGCAATTGGAGGATAACGTAGAAGGTAATGGTCTTGGGGTGAAGTGGTGTCAAAATTAAACAGTTCCAGGTACGAGTTTCCTTTGGGAATATCCACGAGGTCAGGGGTTTCCATGGAGATCCTCTGGGATTGTTAGAGACAAATCATGCACAGGAACGAAATGCACATCCAAACCCATTTCCCCAGGTGCAATCGGTACCACAGTTTTTGCTGAAGTTCACTGTTTGAGGGTCTCCAGGGTAGGTATCATTGTTATACTGGTAATGGCATGCACTTTCACAATTTGAGCCGAACTTGGAAGGTCGCTCTATACACCAAGGTATGCTATCTGGCATTGTTGACCACAGGACAGAATGATCCCCTCGGTCCCAGTCACTAGTGTCAGCTGCTAACCCCCAAGGAAGGGAAGAACAAGGTCTAGAAACCTTGCTACTAAGACAAGCATCAGTACAAAGGGCAGTGTCATTCCAGCGGTGTGCAGGCCAGGAATAGTTACTGTTAGCTGTGTAAGTAGTAAAGATAAATGAGCCAGCCTTCTTCCAGAGGCTGAGGAGGTGTTCTCCCCAGTCAGAAGGTGGATATGCATGGATTTTCAGTGCCGCCTCATCCACTGACCCAGGTGTATGCAGGCAGGCTGTTATGGCGGGTTCATTAATTAGCTGGCCAAATTTATGAATTTGTTGTAGGATTAAATTATTTTCAAGATGTTGGGTGGTAGGTTCACTGGCTTGGCTGGTTCTGTTTGACAACACAACCGCCAGACACATCACTGTGTAAATTTTGAGAAGCAATATTCGAGGCCCAGCACACACATTGCTGGAATTACCAGAGCAACCATTCGTACCCATTCCCATCCTGGCATCAGCACTCGGAGTCCTAATCACATTTGTGAAGGGGATGGTGCCAGCGACCTTTCTTCTTGAGCTCGAACATGAGACCTGAAAAACAAAAGAAACTAGGTCTTGGGGAGGCGCACCCAAGCCTGTGGAACATGAATTTCCTTCCCTCCTTTGAGGGCTATTATCCAGCATGGAGGGCCCTTAGGTCTCTTCAAAAATACCTTCAACAGTCCCCACAGTCAGGAGTCGGACTTGTACTTTGGCACTGGGTGCTAAGCAGGTGGCAAGCTCTAACGAGTTTCTTTGGGGAAAGAGCTGTTCTGTCACAGGTGGAAAAGCCCGTGACAAGGGGCTACCAGCAGGCCCAAGTCACTGGTTCAGGATTCTAACAGCTGTCCAGAGCCTATCACCCCATCGGGCATTCTGCAAATGAAGCTGCCGCTTTAGCAATCCGTTTGCTTGCTCTACCATTCCATTGGCCTGAGGGTACCCCGGAGCATGGAAGACCCATTGCACTCTGTTCGTTTTGGCCCATTCTTTGACTAGCTCATTACGGAAGTGAGTGCCATTATCGCTTTGTATGGCCTCTGGTGTAGGCAGACTAGCAAATCATCGGGTTAGGCCTTGACTGGTTTCTCGTCCAGTGGCATGGGAACAAGGATGTACACATATTAGGCCTGAGCAGACTTCCACTCCACTTCTGCAGGGCCCTTCCCCAATCCACTCTGAACTTTAACTCACTATTTACTGCATTAAAAACTTGATTTAAAAAACTGCATTACTTCTTTATGCACAAAAGTTGCACTGCTTTAACAATGTATGATTAGACAGTCAAAATGATATAAGACCCCAAGAGTTGCCAGTTATACTGACTTAAAAATATAAATATTTCTATAGTTTATTCTAATACTAGAAAGAGAATGTGCTCTACTGTTAGAAGGCACCATTTTATTGGTATGGCTGGTTTTGTATAACTGTTCTTTCAGTTACTGCACGAGTAAAACTTCTTCAGGGCTAAATTCTTCAGCAGAAATCAGATCATGTAATTAAAAAGGCTCTGTGACTTAAGTGGGAAGTGCACTGGGCTTGCAGTACTCCAGGTCACCACAGTTCTCCAGTAAGTTGATTTCTCTTTGTACACATGCAAGCTGCACAGACCTCTTCCAGCTCTGTAATTTTGTTCAGGTTTAGGAAAACAGATGTCTTCACAATACAAAGGAAAAGAAACAACTCATCATGTTGTTGGGAGCTGGTTAACGGATGTGGGAGAGGACAGGAATAAGTAATACCAAGTTTCTGAATGCAGTGGATACACTGACTGCCACAAATATAACGCACAACTCTCTCATATTTATTCTAGTGTTAAACTTCAGGACAGTAGAGCCTTAGGGCTTTAAGTTGCTTACATTTTGTGCTCACAAGGTAACAATGCATATCTCCTCAAATGTGCACAGTAGAGTTAAAGCCATCTTGAAAAAATATCTTTACTTTCAATCCTGTGTTTGTGTTTTATGTTGCATCGATTTTTTAAATAATAGAGACAATTTTATTATATTAATAAATTTATTTTAGCACCATTTTCATATCCAATCAAAAGGGACACTAAAAAAATTATCATAGGATTCCATGGTTATGATGTTTGATTAATTCTATCCATCAGTCTTGCTTAGGACCTCCTTCTACAAGCATTATTCATAAAGAATAACACATTTCCAGTCCCAAATGAAGGGAGTGGTTTAACCTGAGGCCCAAATTTTGCCATTTAAATCTTTAAGATAATACAAAAGCCAGTTCTTGTTGTGCTGTTACCTTTTAAGGTAGTTTTTTCAATGTGCTTTGAAGGGTTTTTTTTTTTATTTTTTATTTACAAGCAGTTATAAGAGCAATCAATAGTACCTCTCTTGAGAGCCATGCTTGCTGAAGTTCAGTATTCCTCTAGCTGCTGAGGATATTTTCAAGGAAGTTAATAAGCTTGTGGAGAAACAAAGGTCAAAAGGTGATCAGAGATAGCCTCCTCCAGTAAATTGTTATGTTTTCTCTTAAAAGGCACTACCAAAAGTGGAACTATACAGGCTATTGATGTTTTTACCTGCTGTGAAAAATGGGCCATATTTACCCCGGTAATACTCTATTAAGTCAGTGATGTTACATCAAGGATGATTTTACTTGAACCTTTGCCTGTGATTAATTGTTTTTGAGACACGAATGTCATTGGGTATTAATAATTCTGCATTGGAAGCAAGGTGTTTCTCTTCCTCCATGTATTAAGTATTTCTCCCCAGACAAAATATGGACTCAGGGGGTTGATTCATCATGTATTCCAATATGCGTGTAACCAGCCCATGCCCTATAAAGAAGTGTAATACTACTCTTCCTTCATACAGCACTTTGAGAGTGACCTATTTACCCTGAACACCATCCATTAGGATACCATCACAACTAGGTCCATTCAGATTTGCTCTTTGCATTTCATAAAGTTCCTTCAGTATAAAAAAGCTGAACTTTCCAGAGAGTTATGGAGCTGTTGAGGTAGCACTGAACACAGCTTCGCTGTTAAGCAACTACCTGAACTCTCCAACATGGACAGGGATTGCAATTTTGTCAGCCAGCTAACCAGCTGAAAATAAGCAGCAGATGCTCCTTCGAAGCAGCAGAACTTGTTCTGCCTGGATTGATAAAACTGAGTTGGTAGGGAAAAAAGGGCCAAGAATAACCACAAATAAAACACTTGTGGGATTCCTCTCTCTTTCTTTCCATCCAGGTCCAGTGGCTCCTCTGAATACCATACTTCTTGTATACCATATTTTTACACAACTTCCATTCCTGTCCAAAAGGCCCTAACCCAGGTAAGTGCTGTTTACCCAATAGGTCTTAGACTGAGGTACTAGTGTAAAGACCAGTTATTGGTGTGAGTAGAAAGCTGACTGAGACTGGGACTGAGATTACAGGGAGATTAAATCCTTTACCATCAGTCCCTCCCATGCCTGCCAAAAAGGAGATAATAGATTGCTCGTATGGCTGTAGTACAAACAAGTGCTTTGGGGACAGATGCCCTTAAAAATTCCTGAATAAATCCTTACATGCAGAGGAGGGCTGTACACATGAATTAATGTGGCAGGCAGATCCCTGCCAACTGGATGAGGCTGTATAGGGGGACAGAAAGCCCGCTTCTCAAAGTTTGTCAAGGGGCAGATGTTGACTTGCATAACATGACTGACTGTGGGACAGAACAAGCAGAGATTTCCAGCTTGCTGATGTGATCTGGGACACAACAATTTGTGTCACATCAAAGCTTTCTGTCACCTTTCCAATATAATACACTTGTTTTGGCCTAAAGAACATGATGATACATAGATATAGGACTCAAGTACTGCCCTGTTATGTTGAAAAATCTGTTATCTTGATTGTAATCATGACTTCAATCAAAACGTCATAGCTCACATAGGTACAATTCAAATCTGTAACATTTGTTACATGATAGGGCTTAGCCAACCCCACGCCAACTAATGCATTTACAAAGTGGATTAAATATTTAATTGTAGAATTTAAACATTTTAATGGACAAAAACACCTTATCATATTTTAAAGAAGTGACTTCAAATGAAAAGAAAAGAAGTTGTGCACATTTCTGCCTCCTGGAGCCAGAAGTTTAGATTTGTTTTCATTTTCATTTTTACTTTGAGTACTCATTTCATGTTTACAAAGAGAATGAGGCATGGTTTTGAGAGCAAGACAAAAATGCTAACATTGTTGGAGTCATTAAAAAAAAAACAGACAAATTAATAAGTTATCAACATCGCTGTACTGTCACATTCCCTTTTTACTATCACCTGTAGAAAACAGTCTCTTCTCAACATTCAGGCTTCCATAGACCTCAAGGTATCACCCTTTCCCACAAATACACCTCAGTCAGCTGTGCAAAAATAAAGTGGCAGCTCAGGGGTTAAGTTCTTTTCTTCTCAGCTAAATCTGGTCATGTAAATTCATTCTAGGTTGCACAGCTGTGTTCCCACTTGCTCTCACTTTCTGGCCTAACAAATCTTGAGTTCTTTTCTGAAACATGAAACAGAGTCAATAGAAAGACAGAGTCTCTCTTCCCAACAGATAACCTGGTGGAAAGCATATGCTCCTGGAAAATGAAGATGTCAGCCTGAACACCTTTATGCACAGAAAGGAACTGAACAGACTTCCCCTACTCTCTAGGAATGCTACTGTAGAAACTTGTAGGAAATGGCTTCTGCTGTTCCCCATTTCCCCAGTCAGATTTTAAAGGACTAATCTCTGCTCTGTCTCTGAAACAAAGAAATGAAGCTTGGGTGTGGATCCTGAGAAAAAACAGGCACCCTGCTGAAGTTTTTAGAAGGCACTGATGCTCAGGATTCAAGATACTCCCCCGTTTTCTTTTTTTTCCATCCAGGAAACATTCTAGTGTTTGCTATGCAGTCAATGTAACATGCTACTTCAAATCACACAGCACCAGGTCCATTTGTTTTAACCAGCTATAAAACAAGGGAAAAAAATGAACAAACTGATATTAGAATGAGACATTTTTCCAGGAGACCAATTGACATCAACAACTTGAAAACTGCAGCTAATCCAGTGTAAACATTTGCAGTAAGTTATTTCTATTATGTATTTTTTCTATGTAATTAATTGTCTGACATCATTAACAAAACCCCTGTAGTTTTCAGAACCCTTATTAAGTAACCAAACATACTATTTTGCAGAGTATATTTTTAAAAGAAAATTACTCTAGCATCTCACAAAAATTAACCATACCCATAGAATTCTGGAGTAAATATCTTGGCTGAAGTCAGCTGTTACACTTGCAGGATCAATCCAACTACTGCAGACATAGGATTAACACAGATATTAAAGGTTTCTCCACAGTTAATTTTAATGAACTTTAATATGAAGTTTTCATACTCTACCCTGACATTACTTAAAGTGCTGTGAGAATGTTAAACACGAAAGCTTCCTAAACAATCATTTTTTTTTAAACTGGATTTACATCTTTTATAGAATTGATTGAAATCCATTTAATTCAGGAACTGGACCATGTTCTACCCAGCATTTCTGATTGGGAAGAACTGACATATTTAAGGCTTTGTGTGCCAGATCTGCAGGCCATAGTCTTAGTAGATTTAGATCCACTGGCTTTCACAGAGCCCTAGCAATCTGGGCAAGGTGAAGGAGAGGCCCATGGAAATTGGAGGAGCTTTTGAAAATAACAGAGCAGCTTGACAGACCAGTACCATTTTGGTCAGCATCCCACAATTTCAAATAATGATCACTGAACAAGGACTAAACACAAAATGCAACTCACTTTCATTTGCTTGTGTGGAGATGGGCAGGTTTCTCCTCTTTTTTTTTTTTTTAATCTGAGGAGAAGCCTATTTCAGATAGGCCTATTAGCAATTAGGATGAACTGTGAAATCTCAGATACATAGCTGGTACATCCATCATCCAGGTCTCCCAACAGATGAGGACATGGCTATGCATAATCTATTCTTTGGAGGTACAATGAGGGTCTAACTACAGGCAGCTCCCAGAGAAGCAGTCACCTATATCATGGCTGCAACCATTCCTATATAAGCAATTCTGTTTTCCTCTGGTGCTACTTGACACTCTTGTACAGAAAGGTAGGGGGACTGTTACCATATCTCAATACATTTCCTCACATCCATTATTGCAGATGTGAAGTCTGGCTGTGCTTGTAGCTGAGAAAGCTTCCATTTTAATTTTGAATGCCCTAATTTTCCTTTAACTGTTTATGGTTATTGCTTTTGCTCCAGTCTATGAGCTGAACAATAAAGGGGATAACATCATTTTCATGTCTGTCACTCAAGGAGTTTGTACAGTGGGACAGATCCTTTGCTAGTGACAATCAATGTAACATTGCTAAATTAAATACCAGTTTATACCAGCTGAGTGTCTGACTCAAGAACGCTACCTTTAGGGATTTCACTTTTCCCTGAGGATGATAACAAAAATCAATTTAGCTACATCTACATCAAAAGAAATTGAATGAAATAAAGAAGTCACTAGAATTGGCTTCCCAAAGAGTTCTGCTCAAAGGCTTTCATGAAAAACATAAATCAGTTTGTTTGGAAACAGTTAACAGGACAAAGGAAATACCCAGCTTTGAAACAAAGAAAAAAAAATTATCATGAAGGCACTGGAAAGGCATCTTACTGCCCTGCAGCATCAACTTGTGGTAGCCAGGAGAAACTCTTTCTCACTTGTAGCTTAATGGCAGCCAGAATGAAATGGCAACTCCTATTGCCTCAAAGAAATGCAATCCTATTATTGACTGATGACACAGAAGACAACATGTGATATACATAGATGTGTGGTTACACAGATAGATTATTTGTTTGGGCTGCAATCAATTACTTGGACTTAACTGCATTATGTCTACCAAAAATGGGGTATAGTTTAGAGAACATTATGGCAGAGATTTGGAGAGATAGGAAGAGAATCCTATCTGTAGCACAATTTGAAGCCTGGTCTTTGAGTGTATGCATAGACATAGAAGATATTTTGCACACTGCCTCCTAGCCTCCCAACCCCCATGCAGTATGCAGGTACAGTGTATGTGTTTGTGTACACTATTGCACAAGCACTCTAAGCAATCTAAATATCTTATTTTCAAAAACACATTCCACCTCATTTGCTGCAAAAACAAATCATCTGATCCTGCTCATCTTACTCAGATGTCTAAATCCACTGAATTCCTTAGGATCCTCTATTGAACTGGTTTGATAAGATTTGATTCACAAAGGTGCACTGGATACAAAAAGATAATGTATATGGTTTTGTTCTCCCCTTTCCTACATACAAATATAAAGACAAAGTCCCCTACTGACAACAAAGATGAAATGAAATCTGCAGCTGTCATGGATTCCAATGGAACTAGGGCTGCTCAGCACCATGGTAAAAATCAAGCTATACCTATATATAGACAGACACATGTGGATCAACACCCTCTCTCCATTAGTGTACATGCCTGTTTTATTATGCCATGTATGTCATAACTTCAGCCTACAATTAAAGCTTTGCACATATAAAACCTAATGACAGGCACTAGAAAAATCCAAGGCAATTCTGCAGGCAGAAAGTGCTCACTGAAGCCATGCTGCACACACCCAATCTACAGTGATTGGTGTTTTACAGTCATGTAAAATAATAACAGTGTCTAATAACAGTTCTGCCACAGTGTCTATGTTTACACCCTTCTGGCTCTATAGTACTAAGCCATTTCTACAACATGGTCCTGTGCATGAGAAATACACAGACTGATGAGCAGGCAGGACATGATTATCTGGAAAAGATAGGCTCTGGCAGTGAAATCTGCTTTGTGTTGGAGTAGGCTCTTCCCAGCTTTCAGATGTGTGAACTGCATGTCTAATAATGAATAGATTTAGTCAATCCATTGTTTCTGGCATCAGACCCATACCTTGAAATGCTGCAGCTGAAGTATCTGGTCCTCAAGCTATTGTCTCTTGCCTTCTATTTCTCTCTGCCTTTTCCTTTTCTCCTTGAAAAAAAAATAGAGAGAAAGAGACCTCATCAGAGAAATGGATGCTTTAAAGATTGCAAATTTTTAAGAGAATTTAAGCAAACACATCTGTACAGATATCACCAGTTCCATTTCACCTGATCCTCTGTCTGCTGGTATGCAAACAGCAGTGTCCTTGGAACATGTCAGATAAGCATTAGCTAGTTGTTCAGTGAGCAGGAGAAATTCTCCTCACTCACTCTCAGCAGTAGGAGCAGTTCAAAGGAGAGCAGAGTAATTTCTATACCTGGTGCTTTTCAAAATCATGTTCACTAAGGTACTTGGTCTCCAGACACACAGAGCACTCCACCAGGCAGAAGACTGGCATTTGAAATGAAGGACCATCTTTTTTTCTCCTCCTCAATTGCTTACTATCATGAAGGATCAACTGCTTTCCTTTTGTAAGTCTTCTGTGCTTTTTTGGGTACGGATCATTTCTCCTCACATATCCCCAACCTGGATGAACCCAGGACCTGGCTAGAGTTCCCTCTCCAGAAAGTATTTTCTTTGTTTAGATTTTTCAGCCAAGAGAGAAATACTAAGTAATAAACACAGGAAGACCAATAAGTACACCCAGCCCAATTTTTATTGGAAATACTTTTCTTATTCCCTGTTGTCAGAAGGAGGGAATAATCCACTTTGTGTGAATCTTGTGGGTTTTCCCACTAGCATCTTTTGCTCTCCAAGTATATTTATTTATCGGGGAGTCTAATATGAGTGGTACAGCTCCCACGGTGGGAAGTTCTACCAAAACAGGTTGGCCGGGGGAATGGGATGGGATATCAGGGGGATTGGAGCTCTGGGAGGCGGGTACGATTGTTGGGGCTTGTGGACAAAATGCCGCAATTTTGGGGCATCCATTTGTCCCCCCGCGGCTATTGACGCTGGTCACTGCGTCCCCCACCCGCTCAGCCCATCCTGGTTTGTGCAGTTTTAAAAAGTGCTTAAGCAGCCCATTGGTTCGCTCCACAATCCCGTTCGCTTGCGGGTAGTATGGGGTGTGGAACACCCACGAAATTCCTTCCCAAGCCGGCCACTCCTGGACTATTTTCGCAGTGAAATGTGAGCCATTATCAGACTGAATAGTCTGTGGTTTGGGAAAGGTTCCGAACCATTCCTTGAGGGCCCTCACCGTGTTCTCCCCCGTCGACTTGGTGCAGGCCCGGGCTTGCACAAGTCCAGATACTATTTCGACTCCCACCAGCACATAACATTTATCTGACGATTTTCGGAAAGGCCCAACGTAATCGACCTGCCAGGCCTCCCACAAACCTTTTCCTTCCCTGAATGTGCAGGGGCTCGTTTTCTAGGGGGTGCCTGTCCAAACGGACACGGCATTGCTCGCAAGAAGATATGCAGGTTTTGCACTCCTCTCTAGTGACCGGCCATCCCTGAGCTTGTGCCTCGCGGAAGAGATCGTTAATCCCTGAGTGCCTCCTTTTTACTTACAGCCACTCTAGTAAGTACTCCCAGCTTTCTTGTACCTGGGCACTTTGTAACGGAGCTAACCGAGCTAATTCGTCTACTTCAGCATTCCACCAGCCTGTCGGGGTATTGTCTTGTTGGTGGGAAGCCACCCATCCCACCGCGAACTCCCCCCATCTTGCAATTGCAAGGATATCTTGCCACCTCTCCTTTTGCCAGATTGGTATTCTATTGACCTCCCAGCCATTTTGCTCCCAAAAAGGAAGCCATTCTGTGCAGCCTTTGAACACCGCATATGAGTCCGTGTAGATGTGTACAGGGGAAGTAGCCTGGCTTTTGCATTGGAATACGCTCCACACTGCAACCAGCTCTCCCACCTGCGCACTGCCCTCTCCCTCTGTAATGATCTGCTCCTTAGTCCCCACTTGGAGCGCCACAGCCCGGTATCTCCAGGTTTTCCCTTCCTGCTTTGAGGAAGCGTCTGTGAACCATGCATTTAGAGTCTGATCGGAAAATGGGGGAGCTACTTGAATTACAGGGGGGAGTTGGGGGGGCTTCTTTATTCAAGTCTGCTTCATCTTGTATATTTAATAGTTTGGTGGCTCCTTCCGTTACGGAAAAAATTTCACAATAGTGCTCTATTTGTGCGTACCATTTTCTTAGGGAGGCTCTCTGAGCCACCCCGTCAGGGGGCGGGGTCCCTGCCAGGACCGCTTTGGTCACCTGAAACGGACCTCAGAGAACCTTGGGTTGCTTTCGAATAGTTCGTTCAGCCTCCCTTAGAGCGAGGCTGACTACAAACAGCCCCTTCTCCCACGTGGTGTGCCGCTTTTCAGCGTCTTTGAAGCTGCGTGAATAAAACCCAATGGGCCATGCAGGCCCCTCTGGCCCCTTCTGCCACAGATGGATAGATAGTCCGGTCCGGGCAAACCCCCATTCGATCTGGATAGGGTCAGTGGGGTGGATTGGCCCCAAAGCTTGGTAGGCATTCGCCTCAAAAACCAGCAGCCGCAACGCCTCATCGTGGACCGAGGTCCACTCCCAGTGAGCCCTTTTTTGTAGTAAGTCATATAATGGCCTGGCAATAATTGAAAAATCGGGAATGTGCTTCCTCCAAAATACGAGCAGCCCCAGAGCGTGTTGCAGGTCCTTTTTGGACTCCGGCATTTTAACTGAGTCCAATGAGGACAGGGTATCCGGGGGAATGCAGGTCATCCCCCTCCTCCACCAGATTCCCAGAAATTTTACTTCGCTGGAGGGAGTTTGGATCTTTTCAGGCGGAATTGTCAGCTCTATCTGCTCTAGCTGAGCAATAATGTCACGCTGCATTTTCTCAACATCCTCTACCTGGCTCCCTCCCACAAGCACATCATCTATGTATTGATAAATTTTGACTCCCGCCTGTATGGGGACAGTTTCGAGCTCTTGTGCTAGGGCATGATGGGCTAGCGTAGGGGAATGCTTGTACCCCTGAGGCAGTCGAGTGAACGTGTATTGCTGTCCCTCCCACGTGAAGGAAAAACGCTCTTGGTCCTCAGGCTGCAAAGGGACCATAAAAAACATGTCTCTGACATCGATTGTTGCCATCACAGGGTGGGACTGCTCCTGGATAGTCGTTATTAATTCAGCAATGTTTGGCACAGCTGCCATCAATGGGTCTGTATTGTTATTTAGTCTACGGTTAGTCTCCACTTACCCTTTGGTTTTCGAACTGGCCATACAGGGGAATTGAAGGGGGACTGTGCCGGGATCACAACTCCCTGTTTTTTCAGGTCCTCCAATACTGGGGCAATACCCTCTCTGGCTCCCAAAGGTAACGGATAGGGTTTTACATTAGTCAGCCGGGAAGTGGGGAGGGGAGGCGCCGCTTGCAGCAAGCGCACTGTCACACCAAAATCTCCAGTTAGTCTTCTAACCTGAGGAACACCGAAAGACCAGGAATTTCCCTGGGTGTCCCACCACTGTTTCCCCTTCAGGACATCTATGCCTAAGAGGTTCATTTGAAAAGGCCCCACAGCCGCCATGGTGTCCACAGGACTCTCTTTCCCTGGTAACCACAATGTTACCGGGGTCATGGGCACAGTCTGGGTCTTCCCCAGAGCATTTAAAACTATTAGGACGGGACCCAGATGCCACACCGTTCCGCCTCACTCCGTGTTAGCGCTGTAATTTGGGCCCCCATAGCGATTAAAAAGGTTACAGGCCTTCTCTTCGGCCCCACCACTACAGTAATTAACAAATCTCCTTTGTTATTGCAGGTGAGTTGTCTTATAAACATCCACCCTCCGCCTCCCCCCTCACCCTGAGGGGGCGGAGGAGCTAGTTTTCCCACCACCCTTTCGTCCTCCTCGAACTCCTTCCCCACGTTTAACGCCGGTGCGGGGGGTGGTTTCGGTCTGGGCGGGGGTCCCTGTCCAGACCACCTCCGTACCAAGAGCTCTAGTTTTTTGGTCGGGAGCCCGTCCATCAAGTCTCGGGGCATGCCTTTTTGCAGCCCCAATTGCCATAGTCCCTGCTGGGTCAGGGATCTTTCTCTTCTGGCTAAGTCTGGGCTCCTCCCAGAAAATGCCAGAGACTTGCTTGCTGGCTCTGCCGCCCACACGGCCCTAGTTTCCACCCTTTGGTAAGTCTGGCCGACTGGCCCGTATTTCCTCCCATAATTAATCAATTCCTGGGCTACCTCCCCCCAGGTCCACACCTTTTCCCCCAGCCACCGATGCTCGGGGGTTACCATCCCCTCCAGGGCAGCCGCGATTCTCTCCTCGCGGGGCACATTTTGGATTCTCCCCTGCAATTGGATCCCAATAAGTTTCAGGGAATCAGGAAGTCCCCGTATTAGGGGCGTCATTTGCTCGGGATATACTGGCAATAACATCGGAGAGCTCAGGTTCGGCTTGAGTTCCCGATCATACATCATTTGCAGACAAGCTGCCTTTTGTACGCTTTCCAGCAATTGATCGACGGAACCTGTTATAGCTAGGGGATCCCCCCTTTCCAAAGGATCCAGCCCCCCCGCCCAATATGCGGCCCTCTGAGTCAGGGACCACGGGGCTCAGCGATCGCTGGTCATCAGGAACACGCCTGGGCCCCAATATCCCTCTGCCTCCCTTTCAGATAGCAGGATTCCGTCCCCCTCCAGACAGGGATACCCGCCACACATATTCGGTTTCGGATTCCCTAGCCGTTCTGGCAAAATCTTTTCGCAGCTTGGCCAATTCGGTAGCTGTGAAAGGGATTTCTTTGGTAACAACCTGGGGGCGGTTGTCGCTGTCATCCTCGTATATATATTCCATTTTGACTAGTGGGCACATATCGGGGGGGGGGGGGGTTGTCTACGGCCTCCCTTAGTCTTTTTAGGTCCCTTTGGGGGTAAATTTGGCGTACCCCTTTTCCCTTGGGCAGCACCTCACTTTTGATGAGGGCATCTGCCTCCCTCAGGAGCTGGTTTCTTAGCTCCTCTTTCAGTATCAGACCCTGGTGCTTCTCCTCCTCCAGCGCCCGCTTGGTTTCCCGTAATTGTTCTTGCAGGGGCGTTAGCGCCGCTTGCAGCGCGGCAACCACAGCCTCCGCCTGACAAGGTGCCTGCTTCCTGTCCTCCACCGCAGCTGCTAGGCACGCTCCTAGCACAGCACAAACAATAGCTTTCCCTTTTCCTCTCTTAACTTTAGCTTCTTTTTGCAAGACCGCTATTCAGTACACTACACTTTGCAAGTGGAACCAATGGTCCCGTGCCCAGTCTCGTCCCGGGGGCGAGGGACGAGAACGGTGTATTTCCAAAAGGTCATACAATTTCTCGATTTCCTCACAAAAATCGCCTGCCTTCTGGGCAGCCATATCCTACAAAGGGGATTTCGTCCTGGGAGGGCCAAATCTTAAAGGAGTCCAAGTTTCCCCTATACGCTCCCGGGAGGCCAAACCGTAAGCTACTACAAAAAATGTCCTACAAAGGGGATGTCGTCCTGAGGGGGGTCACACCTTAAAATCCAAGTTTCCCCTATATGCCCTCAGGAAGCCAAACCACAAACCAGTATACTAAAGATCTCAGCATTCGCTCCTTCCTTACGCTTCGTTCGTCTCCGGCCGCTTCCCTCGCGGGAGAGCGGAACCGTGGATCGCAACTCCGCACTCGCTTCGTACTTGTTCGTACATCTCGTTCACACACACAATCGCTCACCACACCATAAGGTTGTACGACACTCTCGTCTCAAGGGATCCTGTCCGTGACGCCAATTAGATGTCCCAATCCAATATCGGGAAGGTTTCGTTACGATCCCAAGGACGAGATTAAGACGCTAAAACCGGTCAAATATCGTACAACCTTTTAACTTTATTTTCCATGGAGTGGGGAGAAAAGGTGGGGCGGGGAGGCGACGGGGAGGCGAAGGGAAGAGGGGAACATAACAAGGGTAAGGGGAAAAGATAGAGAAAGTTGGAAAAGGAGAGAGGAAGCTAGCTACCACCACTCCGAGGCCAATGATGGTCCGCTGACTCCGTTCGAATCACAGCTCAAGCTGGGCGCCTCCGACAAGGGACGAGGGACCCCAAACAAAGAAATCCCTCGGCAAGTATAGCTTTTTCAAATTAAGTTTCCCACCCCTCACGTGGTAGTTCAGACCAATAGTAATATTTGAGTCTGGGGTCTCCTGCTCCTTAGGTAGGCCGTTTACTGTTGCTGTTTCTGCTGACAGGTGTGTCTCCATTCTTGGGTCCAGCCATTATCTCTCAAGGTCCTGACAAAGAGGTGGTAACTCCAGCAATTAGCACTGTTTCAGCAGTGCACAGGAATGCAAATTGCTGGTAACTCCCTTATCATTCCCGCCTGCACCAGCTCTGGGTCCCTTTCTCAGTGAACTAGGGAGTGCGGCCTAAGGCTTCAGCAAATTTAGCTACTCATGCTAAGCAAGTTTTATAGAAGTTGTGCTAAAAACGGCAATAATTTACAGTCCAGGTCCCAAAGTCTCTGCCCGATCGTGCCCTGGTTCGGCGCAGGCTCGGTGTGTCCTGGGTGGTCGCAGGGAGACGATTTCGGGGGTCACAGCAGCTTAGTCCTGTTTCTGCTGGGAACAGATGGCTTGTTCGGGGTTATGGTTTGCTTGCACCTTATGTACCAAGAAATGTTTAAGGCAAAAGTTCACTCATCTGTCCGCCACACCTGTAAAACCATGTGTTTTTGTTATTTAAATATTTCAATATCTGTTGGACTTAAAGACATTTGTGGATTACTTAAATACACAAAATAGTTTCTCCATTCCAATTCTGAGTGTCTCACTGAGGCTCTTGGAATTCTGCTTTTTCCAGGGATTTCAGGCCTCCATGTCTAGTCCTCAAGAGGCATAAGACAGTATGCTGCTTATGCAGAACTGAACTTGGTTTAATTTTGAGTGAAAACTCCATATTTACAAGGAAGATCAGGAAACACTTTTTATGATGGATTCACAGAAAAAAAATAAAAAAAATCAAGTAAGTCTTTGGAGCAGTTTTGGTGAAGGTTGAAAAAAGAATGAGTGATAGGGGAACTGGATCAATGAACACATAAGAGACAAAGGGATCAAATGATGCCGAAAATGCATATGCCAAGCAGTTCTGTAATGTATTACATATTCTTATATTTAGAGTGCGTGTGTTTAGATCTATACACACACATCCCTAAAATATATAAATATATTACAGCTGATCAAAAATGTTCTGCTGAAGTTGTTTTTGAATAGAAAATTGGCTTTTTGGCTAACTAAAATCTGACAAATGGCAGCTGTCTTCTGCTGAAAGCTTGCCATCTCACTACTCTGTACATTTAAAAGACAATTTGCATTTGTGCATAGATAGGAATAGAAAATTTACTCATGCATTTTTTAAAATGGCTTCTTATATAAAACTGATAGTCAGTGGAACATTCCTCCTTCCTTCCCTCCCACCACTCCTCGAAGCCCCTCTCCCCCTCTTGCATTTTGGAATGGAATGTGATATTAGATGGCTTAGGGGTCAGAAAGAGAACATTTTTCAAGGTTGCATCTTGCTTTTTTTTTGACTCTGGGATATTAAAAGTATATCTTTAGTGAGCAAAAAATTTGTTAGACTCTGTTCTATGTTATTTCCTCATGTAGACTGCTAGTCAGTTTTGAACCAGAATAAAGTCATTATAAAAATTGTTCCTAACATTTGCATAATAAGGATAATTTTCTCTTGTTTGTGTTAAGCTGTCCAGATTTGACTAATATAAGCATTATCACACCATTGTCTGAAGTACCACAGGTGAGTATGAGGCACGTACTTCTTGACAATTAACTAAAATATATCTTTTTTACCTCTTATGAAAAAAGCATTTACTAAAACACATGATGGAAATCATGGTATGTTTGATGGTCGGTTGTGTCATGCTTTGTAATGGACTTGACAAGAGAGCCTCATAAAACACAGATGAAAACTTCTTTTCCTTATAAGAAAGGGAAAGCACTTTGAGTATTTTCCCTGTAGGCAACAATACAGCAGGCAGTAAAATACTTGAATTACTTACTAACTAGTAGGCATCTGTGGAAGTAAATCAGAATGTCATTCATGTTTCCATTTCACTGTCTTTCAGTCAGCCTGACTGCACAGCTGTATCATCTCTCATTTTGGACAAAGGCTATGGGTGAGTAAAAATAAAAGGTGGGGAAAGGCAAAGGGGAGGAGAGAGAGAAAGAGAGAGAGAGAGAAAGAGATACCAGCCGTGGATCCAGCGGCGTCCCGTTGGTCCTCTTCACCCTGGGTGTAAATTTTAGCGATGCGCGTGCAGTAATTACAACTCGAGCAGGGTCCGACCCTAGGTTCCCGCTGAAAAGTTTGGAGCCAAATCAAGGCAAATTAAATAAATAAATTGTAATGACACGCGTGCAGTAGTTACAGCTCGAGTTGGGTGCCTCCAAAGAGGGACCCCAAACAAAGAAATCCCTGGGCAATTATAGCTTTTTTCAAATTAAGTTTCCCACCCCTCACGCGGTAGTTCAGACCAATAGTAATTTTTGGGTCTGGGGTCTCCTGCTCCCTATTGGGTCTCATCGTTGTTCCCAGGCAGGCTGCTTTTCTCCCTTATCTTTACTGTTGTGGTTTCTGCTGACAAATGTGTTTTGATTCCTCGGGTTCTGCCCTTCTTTCTCAGGGCCCTGACAAACAGGTGTTGTTCCAGCAATTAGCACTGCCCCAGCAGTGACAGTAGGTGTTATCTTCCAAGGTCCTGACGAAGAGGATATAATCCAGACCCCCCCCTTAATTAACACTGTTTCAGCAGTGAGGGGAGGCTTTGTTTCCCAGGGTCCTGGCGCCCAAGCAGGCCTTATTTCAAAGCCTTGACATCCTCCCTCCCGGAGTGTGACACACAGGAATGCAAACTGCTTGTAACTCCCTTATCTTTCCAGTCTGCACCAGCTCTGGGGCCCTTTCTCACTGAACTAGGGAGTGCGGCCTAAGGCTTCAGCAAATTTAACTACTCATGCTATGCAAGTTTTATAAAAGTTGTGCTAAGCGGCAGTAATTTGCAGTCCAGGTCCCAAAGTCTCTGTCCGATCGTGGTCTGGTTCAGCGCAGGCTCGGTGTGTCCTGGGTGGTTGCAGGGAGACCATTTCAGGGGTCGCAGCAGCTCAGTCCTGTTTCTGCCGGGAACAGATGGCTTGTTCGGGGTTATGGTTTGCTTGCACCTTATGTACCAAGAAATGTTTAAGGCAAAAGTCCTGTCCGCCACAGCCTTGCCAGCCAGGGCCCAGTCCCACAGTGTGTGAGCAAGGCAAGCAGGGTAGATGCAGAGATGGTAGCCAGGTTCAACCAAAAGTCCAGCTCATCAGGAAAGTTCATGGTGATGAGGAAGATTAAAGGTCAAGCCAGCAAGCCAATATGCAAGTCAGGGTCAGGATCACACCATCACACTCCATGTGTTTTCAGGCAGCCCTGTGATTGGCTGGCAGGAGCAGTCGCCCCTTCCTGTCTACCCTGGAAGGATGTCAGCACAGGAAGCCCTTTCCCACTGAATGCACAGGCACCGATATTTTATAAAACGTGATTACCCAGAAGAATGCCAGAACAGGAAGCCCCTGCCTACTACATGCATGGAGCCCGCCATTTTTGACAACGTCTTAACCTCTGTTTTTCATCGTGCTCTGTGATTGGCTGGTTGTCCTTTTTTTGAAAGCATCATACGAATGGGTTTCAGAGCCCCCTCTGATTGGCTGCCCGCTTCCTTTGGATCAGGAAGTGCTCAGATATAAAACTATATACATATATATAAAAATATATACATTTAAATATAATATATATAAAGAAGTATACAAATATGTATACATATATTTTATTTATTTATACATAGATACACTATTATATATATTTCTATATGTGTATATGTAGCATATGCATATATACTTTTATAAAGATATGTAATTTGAATATATGTAGCCATAAAAGCATAGGTATAAAATGGAGAAAGCGTTCTTTAATTGAATGAATAATTAAAGTTTAAATGTGACTAGAAAGTAATTAAACAAAAGTAAAAGGCATGTTCAGGGCCTCCCAGGTTACAAGGCTGTAGAAAAAGCCCTAACATGTCTGAGGTGGGGACGAGGGGAGTTCAAGAGGGTGTGGGGGGGTGCCAAAAGGGTGGGGGGGGCACAAACAAGTTGGAATATGCCCAAGAGCTATGGACCCTTCCTAGGGGGCCACGAAGGGGCCCCTTGCCCAAACCCTGTCACATGCAAAGAAGAGACCAATCCTGCGAGCTGGACCGAGAGGCCCCTGCATCCAGTCCCAGCCCAAGGTGATCATACTGTATTACTGGGGCAGCCTTTGGGCTTTACATAGTGCTGCAAGACACAGGCAACACTGTCTGTGAAAATGGAAAAACAGAACAAAATGCCAACTTCAGAAGAACATGTGCGTGGGGACATTAAGAAAAAGCCCCAAAGGGATTCCTGTGAAAAAACATGTGAACCAGAAGAACCAGCCAATGGGCCCATGAATTGCGAACTATTTTTCGAGTTGTGTCACAGAGAGAGAGAGAGAGAGAGAGGAGGTTGGGGGAGCTCCCTTTGCCCACAGTTGTAGGGGGCAGCTACCTGTAAGACCACTACAGGGTGCAGGCTGGTGCTATATGTCTTTCCTTATCCTTAGGTCGATGCTGCAAATAACAGGCAGAAGCCCGAACATGCAATCAAGGCTGTCCTGTGTTAGACCATAATTACTGCAGAAGCAGCAAGACCCAGGTTTAGAAGGCACCCTGGAGAGCCATGCTCTTAGAGTCCACAGCTACTGCATAAAGAAACAGAAGAAACTGTTACAGTGAAGACTGCTAATTAAGAAAGTGTAAGGGTGAGGCGGGGGCACCACATGGACTCCCAGCAGGGACGGATACACAAACACAAGGCATACGATGGTCGATATGGAGCATTTATTACCTCTGCGTTTGAACGGGGGTTCCCTGGCGTTTTCCCAGTCGAGGCAATAATGGAGCAGGGGATCCCTGGCACCGCTGAGCGTCGGTCCAGGGTGAGGAACACCGGGGGGGGAACTAGATGAAGTTTTTATGTACCATACACATGCTCAGTAAGCATGTTGAGCTCATTGTTATTCCCGATTCAAAGCCCAGGTGCAGCGCCACCCTGGCACAGGCTCAACTAAGTGACTATGGGTCCACATGCCCTGTTGATGCTCCTTTTCCCACGGAACGGTCTGGCTAGCTTCCATCGTCTATCTCCTCGACATTCTTCCGCACTTTCCCATACACTCCACCCCCACGATGGAAAGCTAGTTAGAGGCCGTCCCAATCTTCAGAAGGGCATGGGGTATGAGGGCAAGGGAGTTTACAAAGTAATGAAATCAAAACATAACATAATACAAAGCAAGAGATAAACAAGAGTCCTCCTTGTATGAGGTGGCTGATATTCTCAATAGATGCCGATTCATCAATGATGTTGAAACAGCACATCTCGGCAAAGTCATGATGTCCGTGGTTATCTCACAGTAGGAGGCAGTCGATCCCTAGGTGGTTTTGCAGTGTTCCTTGCTACACTGCTCCCAACTCCCTATTTAAAGAGGCAATAGCTCCAGCTGTCCAATTTAAGCTTTGAGCCAAAGCACAGGTAACATGCCCTAACTGTTTACAATTATGTGCCACCACCCCCGGGATCCCAGCTAGGCTCAACAAGAGGCCTAGAGCTTCTGCATGAGAAAATAAACTTGTATGGCGGTTACAAGCGGCATCTTAGGATATGCTACAGGGTCCTCCGCTGCTCCGTCATAAAGGGAGGAATGCTTAAGGTAGCACAACCTACAGTGCATAGGTCACCTGTGGCATCGGCCAACACATATGTATATGCTGTAGTGCCACACAGAAGGAACCATCCTAATGGTAGTATAAGGTGAGCAGATGCATAGGTAGCATCCATAGTGTCATTACAAATTAACTGCATATCAGTTACATTCTGCAGAACAGAGACAGCATTTACAAAGCGAAAGCAAGTATCTGCTTTAGATATGTTAGCTCTATGAAAAGAGTAAGCCCAAGGTGTCAGCTTTTGGGAAACAATACCCAAATCGTAGAAATTCATGGGAGTAACAGAAATCTCTCTCTTTTTTTTTTAAAGTATAACTCTGTAATACCACGAGTGGAGCTGGTACACCTATGTAACATGTAGTTAAGACATCATCCACTGATTGTCCTCCTGCAATACAGAAAGTAGAGAGGTTAGCTGATCTTTGTGCGAGTCAGATCCATGTATTTACATGGGAAGCTGGATGGTCTTGTAGATCAATAGCACCTGTCATGGTCAGCAAGAGGCACCATTCCAACAGCAGCTTAGAGATGCCGGCGTGATAACCTGTTGATGGGAAGACAGAAAGGCATGGAATCACCATCAGGAAGAACAAGAGCAGTGGCTCCTGGACCATCTGCTAAAACAGTGCCAGGTTGTTTTCCCTTTTGAGGAGTTAGTACCCACACACTGGCTAAACTGTGCACTGAGGGTGTTTGCTGAACTTGAGGCACTCCAGCACTGTGGGTCAGGATTCCTTGCAGTATTGGTGCTCCCTGTGAGACATTCACTGGCGTGGATATGGATACCTGGAAAGATATATCTTGAGAAGAAGTCAATAAGAGTGGGGCTATTTGAACAGGTATCAAAGGTGTAAACAGCCATACACACTGTGAAGGGCAGTCCAGTCTTAAATGTAAGCCTATAACTCTTCGTTCAGTAATCAGAAGTTGCTCAGATGTATAGAATTCTACCTCCCCAGAGGCGAGTATGCAGGGGACAATTCCCCCCTTCCATTACAGATATCCGAGCAGGAATTGCTAGGGTCGGTTTGGCTTGTACTTGCTCAGGAGATAACGTCCCAAAAGGAGGGGGCCTCTTGGACAGGCAATGGCTCTATTGGGGGAGCAAAGGCGGGGGGGGCAGCCCCTCTGGCTCAGACAATAGAGGCATGTGCTCAAAATGTACTTCCCCCAACAAGGTTGCATGCGGGGTACTCATATTCTTTCTCCCCTCCTTAAACTGGGCTTGTAGACAGTGTTTCCATTTCCACTGAGTTGCAGCTTGGGCCACCCCTACATGGGCCCTGACTGTATCATCCGTCACCCATGCCTGAATGGGGAGGGGGGGTGTGTACAGTCACCGAGTCACGTCCTGTAACTCATTCGGTATCCTGCAAAGCCCACACCACAGCCAAAAGCTGTTTCTCCAGAGGTGTGTAATTTGCTGTGGCCCCTTGCAGGGAACGGGACCAGAAACCTATGGGTTCCTGGCTTGCGTGGGCACATTCCTGCCAAAACCCCCAAGACACCGTATCCCCCATAACTGTTACCTCCCTCTCGATGGGTTGTCCCTCGTATGGAGTGAATAGCTTGGAACGTTGGACCACCGCCTCCTTGCACAGGTCAAAGGCTTGCTGCTGCTCTTTAGTCCATTGCCACTGGCTACTTTTTTTTTGGTGAAACGCTGTAGTGGCCACATTAAATCTGCTAAGTGGGGCATAAAGGTCCGCCAGAACTCCAAAAGGCCCCCAAAATCTTGTAGTTGTTTTACAGCAGTGGCAACAGGGTATTGTTGAATAGTATTGCGCACTTTCTCAGGGATAGCTTTTGTCTGCTGCCTCCAGACTATCCCTAAGAATTACACGCTGATGTCCGGCCCCTGTACCTTCTGAGGGTTTACAGCCCACCCCCACTCCTGTAGGGTCTGAATATCTCTCCCCAGTAACACATCGATCCCCAAGAGGTACTCACGAATCGGTGCTAATAAAACCGGGATATAAAATTTTTTTTTCTCCAGTTGTTTACGTAACTACAGCCTGTATCGCTGGGGTGGCCAATCCTTCCAACCCACATATATGGACAGTGGCCTTCCCCAGAGCTACCGCAGTATGTAGTATGGTAACTTCTGCCCCAGTATCTACTAAAGCAAGCACAGCAATTTCTCCTCCAGAGCACCAGCGAATTCTCAGGGATACATAAGGGCGTTGCTCCCCTTGTATTGCAGGGGACCCACCTCCCCCTCATCGACTTTTGGCTGGCTAGAGTGGTAGGCTGTGTCTGATATGGATGACTACCAGGTAACCGCTGCTTAAATAAGTCCGCAGTAGAAAGACCATTTATCTCATCATGTAATACCCCTGCCTGCAGCAAATCAGTCCACATCTGTCACCTCGTTAGCTTTCCACTCAATTTAGTAGTCCCTGCCAATCTTCTCACCTTGGAATTCCGAACTGCTCTCACTGGCTTAGTATCCGGTTCACCAACAAGGGCAAAATTCCTTATATTATTTACCAAAGCCCCCACTGTACCGGCTAACTCACCAGTGGGCGGGTAAGCACCTACCACAGCGGCACACAACCATTGATATAATGTTGGAGCTACAATAGCATTTCCTGCCCCATCCCATGCAGAAGTTAATTGGGGAAGATAGCACTGTATTTGAGCATCAGTCGATAAGGGGCTCATTAAATTCAGCTCCTCTCTTGCAAGAGTAAGCCATCCAGCACCTGCATCCCATGCTCTCACTAACCAGGCTAACAAAGACTCCCTGGGCTGCTGCTGGAAAGTAGTTAAAAACTCATGCAATTCCTTTGGCATATAAATCCTTGACTGCTCTACAGTATCCCTATCTATTTGTCTCTCCCCCTTCAGTTGCACAAGAGGTCAGACCTGGGGAGTAGTCAGTTCTCCTTCCAATGCAAATTCAACCTCCGAGTCAGAGGAAGTACTCCAAATATTGCCATCCCACTCCTCTGGGTCCCAGGAGGGTTGAGTTATAGTCGCCCGCACCTGAGAAACAGTAGTGGGCACCTTCCCATAACGCCCATGCCGCCTATTAGCCATCCGCAAAGCCAATCGCTCTACCCTATGGGTTAATTCCTGACTCTTTTCAGTTTGGGTCATAATCAATTCCTGTGCTACTGCCTTCGCATCATGTAAATCTCCACTCTCCTTCTCCAGATCCTTTACTTGTTGCTGCAAAGACGATACCTTGTTATCTAAGGCTTGAATGCCTGTCAGCAGTGCCCACCCTAATCGTCTGGCCAGCTTCTGAGCTGCTTCCGAAGCAGCACGGAAGGGCATAGCCCGTAAAGCGGATTCAACTGCCTTCGGGGTAACACTTTCCCCCTGTGCCAACTCTGGCCAGTCCTCGGGGACTGCCAGCATGGCAAGCAATGCAGCTGCCGGCCCCCATGGCTCAGTCTGGGGCCATCCTGGCAGCCGCAGGCGAGCAGTCCCTTCTTGACTCTCGCCCTCCCCCTTCGCTCTCCTCGGCCGTGGCATTGTCGTTTGTGTATCCTGCCGACTACGCCAAGTGTAAGGGTGAGGCGGGGGAACGGCCTGGACTCCCAGCAGGGACGGATACACAAACACAAGGCATACGATGGTCGATATGGAGCATTTGTTACCTCTGCGTCTGAACGGGGGTTCCCCGGCGTTTTCCCGATCGAGGCAATAATGGAGCGGGGGATCCCTGGCACTGCTGAGTGTCGGTCCAGGGTGAAGAACACTGTGGGGTGGGGGCACTAGATGAGATTTTTATGTACCATACACATGCGCAGTAAGCATGTTGAGCTCATTGTTATTCTCCATTCAAAGCCCAGGTGCAGCGCCATCCTGGCACAGGCTCAACCACGTGACTATGAGTCCACATGCCCTGTTGATGCTCCTTTTCCTACGGAACGGTCTGGCTAGCTTCCATCGCCTATCTCCTCGACATTCTTTCGCACTTTCCCATACAGATACTTAATATGTTATTGGAAGCAGCAAAGCCACAGATGTGTGGAACAGACTAAAAGTTTGTACAAAATAAAGATTTGTGAGCTAGAGATTAGTTTCCAAATATTATTTTAGTCACAGGATTAAAAACACAGAGTAGGTTGTATAATACAGAACTTTAGTCTTCAGGATGTGATAATGGATAAACACATACTTTTGAATTACTTTAGAAAAGCATGAATAGGTTGTATGGATTCAAAGCTGCCACATAACCTGCCCATTTTTCTGGGGAACAAATGTAAAACCAGAGAGGGAGTTGGTTAATGATTTAGTGCCAATTGTTGTATTGTCAATAGAAGACATCCTGTTTATTTGGAAGGTGTAGATGAGAAAAAATATTCTCTCTCTAAGTTTTAGGAGTGAAGGGTGAAGTGAGAGGTAATTCATTTTATTTCCAGTTTCATTTAGAGGAAGGGGAATTAGATTTTTTTTTTCTCCATTTCCAAACATCTTCCACTCTGTGGAAGAAGGACAGGGCAAAGGAGGATTCCTGCATTTTCAGTAGGTGCAGCTGGCAGTGAAAAGTGACTGTGTGGCAGCTGCATTAGTCTTCCCAGACATGTGTGGCGGACAGATGAGTGAACTTCTGCCTTAAACATTTCTTGGTACATAAGGTGCAAGCAAACCATAACCCCAAACAAGCCACCTGTTCCCAGCGGAAACAAGACTGAGCTGCTGCGACCCCCGAAATGGTCTCCCTGCGACCACCCAGGACACACCAAGCCTGCGCTGAACCAGGGCACGATCGGGCAGAGACTTTGGGACCTGGACTGCAAATTACTGCTGCTTAACACAACTTTTATAAAACTTGCTTAGCCGCACTCCCTAGTTCAGTGAGAAAGGGCCCCAGAGCTGGTGCAGACTGGAAAGATAAGGGAGTTACAAGCAGTTTGCATTCCTATGCTTCACACTCCGGGAGGGAGGAAGTGAAGGCTTTGAAATAAGGCCTGCTTGGGCGCCAGGACCCTGGGAAACAAAGCCTCCCCTCACTGCTGAAACAGTGTTAATTAGGGGGGGGTCTGGATTATATCCTCCTCCTCAGGACCTTGGAAGATAACACCTACTGTCACTGCTGGGGCAGTGCTAATTGCTGGAACAACACCTCTTTGTCAGGGCCCTGAGAAAGAAGGGCAGAACCCGAGGAATCAACACATTTGTCAGCAGAAACCGCAACAGTAAAGATAAGGGAGAAAAGCAGCCTGCCTGGGAACAACGATGAGACCCAATAGGGAGCAGGAGACCCCAGACCCAAAAATTACTATTGGTCTGAACTACCGCGTGAGGGGTGGGAAACTTAAGTTGAAAAAGCTATAATTGCCCAGGGATTTCTTTGTTTGGGGTCCCTCTTTGGAGGCACCCAACTCGAGCTGTAACTACTGCACGCGTGTCATTACAATTTATTTATTTAATTTGCCTTGATTTGGCTCCAAACTTTTCAGCGGGAACCTAGGGTCGGACCCTGCTCGAGTTGTAATTACTGCACGCGCATCGCTAAAATTTACACCCAGGGTGAAGAGGACCAACGGGACGCCGCTGGATCCACGGGTGGTGATATCTCTTTCTCTCCCCCCCTTTTCTCTCTCTCTCTTTCTCTCTCTCTCTCCTCCCCTTTGCCTTTCCCCACCTTTATTCCCCACTCTGTGGAAAATAAAGTTAAAAGGTTGTACGATATGTGACCGGTTTTAGCGTCTTAATCTCGTCCTTGGGATCGTAACGAAACCCTCCCGATATTGGATCGGGACATCTAATTGGCGTCACGGACAGGATCCCCTGAGACGAGAGTGTCGTACAACCTTATGGTGTGGTGAGCGATTGTGTGTGAACGAGACGTACGAACAAGTACGAAGCGAGTGCGGAGTTCCGATCTGCGGTTCCGCTCTCCCGTGAGGGAAGCGGCTGGAGACGAACGAAGCGTAAGGAAGGAGTGAATGTTGAGATCTTTAGTATACTAGTTTACGGTTTGGCCTCCTGAGGGTGGATAGGGGAAACTTGGATTTTAAGGTGTGACCCCCTCAGGATGATATCCCCTTTGTAGGACATTTTTTGTAGTAGCTTACGGTTTGGCCTCCTGGGAGCGTATAGGGGAAACTTGGGACTCCTTTAAGGTTTGGCCCTCCCGGGACGAAATCCCCTTTGTAGGATATGGCTGCCCAGAAGGCAGGCAATTTTTGTGGAGAAATCGAGAAATTGTATGATCTTTTGGAAGTACACTGTTCTCACCCCTCGCCCTCAGGACGAGACTGGGCACGGGACCATTGGTCCCAATTGCAAAATGTAGTAGACCGGATAGCGGTCTTGCAAAAAGAAGCTAAAGTTAAGAAAGGAAAAGGGAAAGCTATTGTTTGTGCCGTGCTAGGAGCGTGCCTAGCAGCTGCGGTGGAGGAGAGAGAGTGGGCACCTTGTCAGGCGGAGGCTGTGGTTGCCGCGCTGCAAGCGGCGGTAACAGCCCTGCAAGAACAATTATGGGAAATGAAGCAGGCGCTGGAGGAGGAGAAGCACTAAGGTCTGATATTGAAAGAGGAGCTAAGAAACCAGCTCCTGAGGGAGGCAGGCACCCTCGCTGAAAGTGAGGTGCTGCCCGAGGAAAAAGGGGTACGCCAAATTTACCCCCAAAGGGACGAAAGGGAGGCAGAAAACTAGATCCTCCGTCCCCTCAGGGGGAGGGGGGAGGCGGAGGGTGGATGTTTCCCGGCACAGTCCCCCTTCAATTCCCCTGTGCGGCATACCCGCCTCCCAGAGCTCCGATACCCCTGATATCCCATCCCATTCCCCCGGCCAACCTGTTTTGGTCGAACTTCCCACCATGGGAACCAAACCGCTCGTATTAGACACCCCGATAAATAAATATACTTGGAGAGCAAAAGATGCTAGTGGGAAAACCCACAAGATTCACACAAAATGGATTGTTTCCTCCTTCTGACCTGAGGAGCGCGTTTGTTCTTATTTCTGTTTTCAAGGGCGGCGGTCTGACCAAGATGCATCTACTGCTCTGGACCATCCTGATTCAAGGAGGCATTCATGAGGGCAACGAACGACCACTCCCTCTACCCTCCCCCAACTCATTTAATCCCTTTGAGAACAACGAGCTCATGTTGCTGGCGAAAGCAGTAAGCCAAACTTTCAATTTAAGCCACTGCTGGGTTTGCAGAGGACCGCTAGGGTTATCAAGCTGGCCGTGCACCCCAGACCAGATAGTAAGCGAAACCGTGGACGACACGTGGGACGACAGTGGGACCTGGCCAATTCAGTTTCCAGCCATGGGGCAATATTGTTTAAACCGTACCCAGGAGGGAGGGATCGAAGTGGGGGAAAGTAAATGTCGATGGACACTCACTCGCAAGCCACTCGATAAAGACGGGAATCTCCACTCATGGACGTGGCTTGATGAAACAGGGCGCAATCGGGGATTTGAGGGATACTGGTCAAACAAAAATGAAACTTTAACTTTACAATGATCCAATTATCCCCCTTACAAGCAAACCTGCAAATGGGAAGGCACTTCTGGGGCTTGGTATTGTACCGGCCAAATAGGTGATGGGACGGTCACATTTGTCAGCCCTCTGGGCAACAGAGACAACTTACTTTCAGTTCCCACCAGGGATAGACAGGCCATTTGCTCAGAGCATCAGAGCTAAGAAGGGGCATTATTGGATCTGTGGACACAGCATATAAATTTTTACCCGCGGGGTGGTCGGGAACTTGTTATATAGGGATTATCAGATCTTTGTTTTTCCTTTTACCAGAAACAGGTGGACCTCAGTTAGGCATAAAGGTATCTGATAACCTCGGAGACAGAAGGGTTGCCTGTAAGACGCAATCCATTAAGGCAGATTTGGGTGGGACGCAAAGATGGGAGAATAACGAGTGGCCTCCTGACATACCCCCTGGAGGCCACAATCCAGTGGAAAAGTTGAAAGAATGAATCAAACAATTAAGAGAGAGGTAGGACAATCAGCACCAGATATAAGGAGAAAGCTTCAGAAAGTAGATGGTATGTCGGGGATGTTAATATAAGGTGTACAATAACAGGGAAGAAGTAGAGGGAAAGGAAAAACAAAAGGAGAAACTGAAAGATAAGGGGCAAAATGCTGCAATGTTGGCAGCTGCATTTGCCCAGGCACAAACTTCCTCTCAGGGAAGGGGTTTTCCAAAAGGACAAGGATGTGGAAGAGGGCATAGAGTAGGAGGGGATTTGGGAAATAGAATTCCACTGAGGAGAAATCAATGTGCAATTTGCAGGGGGAAGGGGCACTGGAAAAATGAGTGCCCAGAGACACAATCAGATCATTGGAAACCTCAGTCTGCATCTGTTCCAGAGGCAGATTTGCTCATGATTGGTACAGAAGATTCAGACTGACAGGGACCGGGGGTTGAGAAATTGGATTCCCCAGCCGAACCCCTGGTTTCAGTAAAGCTGGGGAACGAAATGCAATAGATCTTTTAACTCTGCAGTCCCAACAGATGCGCATGGCAATCCTTCAGCACCGCATGGTTTTAGACTATCTGTTAGCTGAAGAGGGAGGGGTGTGTGGGAAATTGAATATTTCCAACTGTTGTTTAGAGATAGATGATGTAGGCGAAGTAGCTCTCCAGTTAACCAAAGATATCAGAAAAAATAGCCCACGTCCCTGTCCAAGCCTGGAATGGCTGGAGTGGCGATTCGTGGTCCTGGTTACTGGGGGCACTGTGAGTGAAACAGTTAATATTGTATTTGTTATGTGCAGTTGCTGCTTTAATGTTCTTATCTTGTATAATTCCCTGCTTTGTTCAATTAATCCGACATGTTGTCAAATATGCAATTTGTTTAACTGTTGTAACAATCACTTACCTTGTTAACTCAATTTTGATGTTTGTTCTGTGAAGTTATATGTTGTTAAAGTTGTTAAAGAATAAGTTTGCATTGAGCAAGACCTCTGTTTATTGTGCGTGCTTCTACCTTTTCTATATTTCCTTCTGATCTCTGCCTCATATCACCACCATGGACGAAGGCTATGAAGACTTCAGGAAGGAGACGTACCAATCAATGTTTAAGTCACGGGGTGGTGTGGCGGACAGATGAGTGAACTTCTGCCTTAAACCTTTCTTGGTACATAAGGTGCAAGCAAACCATAACCCCAAACAAGCCACCTGTTCCCAGCGGAAACAGGACTGAGCTGCTGCGACCCCCGAAATGGTCTCCCTGCGACCACCCAGGACACACCAAGCCTGCGCTGAACCAGGGCACGATCGGGCAGAGACTTTGGGACCTGGACTGCAAATTACTGCTGCTTAACACAACTTCTATAAAACTTGCTTAGCCTCACTCCCTAGTTCAGTGAGAAAGGGCCCCAGAGCTGGTGCAGACTGGAAAGATAAGGGAGTTACAAGCAGTTTGCATTCCTATGCTTCACACTCCGGGAGGGAGGATGTCAAGGCTTTGAAATAAGGCCTGCTTGGGCGCCAGGACCCTGGGAAACAAAGCCTCCCCTCACTGCTGAAACAGTGTTAATTAGGGGGGGTCTGGATTATATCCTCCTCGTCAGGACCTTGGAAGATAACACCTACTGTCACTGCTGGGGCAGTGCTAATTGCTGGAACAACACCTGTTTGTCAGGGCCCTGAGAAAGAAGGGCAGAACCCGAGGAATCAACACATTTGTCAGCAGAAACCGCAACAGTAAAGATAAGGGAGAAAAGCAGCCTGCCTGGGAACAACGATGAGACCCAATAAGGAGCAGGAGACCCCAGACCCAAAAATTACTATTGGTCTGAACTACCGCGTGAGGGGTGGGAAACTTAATTTGAAAAAGCTATAATTGCCCAGGGATTTCTTTGTTCAGGGTCCCTCTTCGGAGGCACCCAACTCGAGCTGTAACTACTGCACGCGTGTCATTACAATTTATTTATTTAATTTGCCTTGATTTGGCTCCAAACTTTTCAGCGGGAACCTAGGGTCGGACCCTGCTCGAGTTGTAATTACTGCACGCGCATCGCTAAAATTTACACCCAGGGTGAAGAGGACCAACGGGACGCCGCTGGATCCACGGGTGGTGATATCTCTTTCTCTCCCCCCCTTTTCTCTCTCTCTCTTTCTCTCTCTCTCTCCTCCCCTTTGCCTTTCCCCACCTTTATTCCCCACTCTGTGGAAAATAAAGTTAAAAGGTTGTACGATATGTGACCGGTTTTAGCGTCTTAATCTCGTCCTTGGGATCGTAACGAAACCCTCCCGATATTGGATCGGGACAACATGACGTACTATCCTCTGCAAGCTAAACTATTAATCAGAAAAACAAACAAAAAGAAGAGGAAACAATTAGCTTGGAATAAGAGAAACAGTTGTAGAAAGAGAGTAAGAGTAAAGAAAGCAAGGCAAAAATAGGGGAAAATGGAAAGAGCTTCTGAATTCCCAGATGATATTTACAAGCTATTTCAAGAATTAAAGGAGATAAATTGGCTTTGTGACTCTGCCAAGGCAATCAGTAGTGGTCCAAAGTTATGGCTATTTGATGGTCACTAACTGATCTGATGGAAAGGGAGCACTTAGACAGACATTCAGTGGATATAAATCCACTTACCAAAAAAACCCCAAATTATCCAGTTGCCACTAGTTAGCACCTCTATCGTTTCTTGCATTAGATCAGGCCATCCAAGAAAGATCCTTGGTGAATGTGAAGCACAAGGAAGGATGGAAACAAGAATAACCTTTCAGGAAGGAAAATATGGGTCTCCTTTTATGTTGTTCAGTGCCTCTGAACTGAGGGGAACGAGGCCTTGTACCTGTGCCCATTTGCGGAAGGCCTCTTGCACAGCCTTCTTGTTCTCTGATTTGCCCATCCATGCTGCCAGTGCAGAGGCCTGCAAAGCTCTTCCGTATGAAAAGGTCAGTTTCCAAGGTTTGGGCACAGGGCACTGATTTATGGCATTCAGGTTGACAGACGATTCCTCTTCACTTTGACCTCCAGAAAGGAAGCAGATTCCTGTAAGAAGGGAAAAACAAGGCTTAGAAACTGAGTTCAGAAGTAGAGGGAACATGCTTCTTAGGGGAGGGCATGTATGCAGCTTATTCCTGTTCCTTAGAGAGACAATCTATGATTCTACCTTAAAATCTACTGTTAGGGGGTGGCTGAATCCCATGGCCCAATAGAGGTGAGGCTGCCACAGCTCCATATCCTCAGGTCCAAACAGCAGCAATGCTGAGCATGTATTCCCAGTAGGCACACAAACACATGTATACAACAAATATATATACACAGCCAGTCACACAGATCAACACAGACAGACACACACAGTACTCACACAGACACAAACAGCACCACCATCCTCATCCTGTTCCCCTCTCTGGCTGATCAGGATGAAGGTCCGTTAGTGGGGAAATATTTATATATATATATGTACAATGTGGATCCCTCCAGTAGCCAGGCTTAGACACTCAGTCTACCCAGTAGCTGGCCCCTGGACATACGAGCCCCCGAGGCCTCCAGCCCCACTCCAGTTGCTGCTACAGACCCCCTTACACAAACCAACACACACACACACACACAGTGTATCCCTCCAGTAACTGGGCTTAGACACACAGTCCATCCAGTAGCTGGTTCTGGATCCTCACTCTTCCCATATCCCTAGAGATACATAAACATACCTACACACACACAAGTGGGTATCAGTCAACCTCCCAGACCCCACAGTGTCTCCAACAGTTGGCCAGGAACCCCTTGGTCCCTCCAGTAGCCAACTCCTCCTGTGGTCACACTCTTAGAGACTCACTCTGATACCTGGCTCCCAAGCCATTTAACCTACTCACTGGCTAGTCCAGCTTGATATTTGGGAGTGCTCACACACTGACATACTTACCGTCGTTTGCTCCAGTTGCCCCTATGACCCATGGTCCGACTTCAGGTGCTGGAACTTGATTTCACTCACTCCAGTCTCTCCAGTTGCTGGCATCCCAGATACACAGGCCCTATGACCCATGGTCCCACTCCAGTTGCTGGCACTCAGACCCTCACTCACTCCAGTTGCTGGTACCACAGACACAGGGGCCCCTGTGATCTGTGGTCCCACACCAGTTGCCCAAATCATCTGAATAATCCAAGTTATCACTTCCCTGTATGTATAAGTAAGTCTGTGGAACCTGAGACAGAGACATTTTGCAGAGAACCGGTACTAAATGCGGTTCTGTCTTGACATTGCTGCTGCTACTGCAGAGCCGCCACTGCCAAGGTGTGTCGGGCAATGCCGCACCAGCGCCCCCGGGAGCCGTCCGCGAGATAAACAACCTCGTGCACCTGCACGGGGGAAAAAGGGCGCGAAAAGGGCAGAAGGCTGCCTCTAGGGGACCAGCATGTCTGGCACGAACTGCACGTACACATTTGCCATCTGCGCATGAGCAGGAGACCCCCAGATGCCCCCAGCCTGTTTCTGGAAGGTTCCGAGAGGGCGGACTGCGCATGACAGCTAATCTGCCTGGGAAGTGAGGAAGCACCTCCCAGAGGCGGGGCAAGAACCTATAAAAAACTGCAGACTGTGTGACTGGGGGGGCTTGTTTGCGAGGACTGAAGATCTCGAGCAGAGTCAGCGGAACATCATCGGACTCGGAGTGGCGGTAGCTAGTTTCTTTTCTCCTTTTCCAACTTTCTCTATCTTTTCCCCTTACCCTTGTTCTCCTCTGCCCTTCGCCTTTCCCCACCTTTTCTTCCCACTCCGTTGAAAATAAAGTTAAAAGGTTGTACGACATTTGACTGCTTTTAGGGTCTTAATCTCGTCCTTGGCATCGTAACGAAACCTTCCCGATATTGGATCAGGACATCTAATTGGCGTCACGGACAGGATCCCTTGAGATGAGAGTGTCGTACAACCTTATGGTGTGGTGAGCGACTGTGTGTGTGAACGAGACGTACGAACAAGTACGAAGCGAGTGCGGAGTTCCGATCCACGGTTCCGCTCTCCCGCGAGGGAAGCGGCAGGAGACGAAGGAAGCATAAGGAAGGAGTGAATGCTGAGATCTTTAGTATACTAGTTTACGGTTTGGCCTCCTGAGGGCGTATAGGGGAAACTTGGATTTTAAGGTGTGACCCCCCTCAGGACGATATTCCCTTTGTAGGACATTTTTTGTAGTAGCTTACGGCTTGTCCTCCTGGGAGCGTATAGGGGAAACTTGGACTCCTTTTAAGGTTTGGCCCTCCCGGGACAAAATCCCCTTTGTAGGATATGGCTGCTCAGAAGGCAGGCGATTTTTGTGAGGAAATCGAGAAATTGTATGACCTTTTGGAAATACACTGTTCTCGTCCCTCACCCCCGGGACGAGACTGGGCACGGGACCATTGGTTCCACTTGCAAAGTGTAGTGTACTGAATAGCGGTCTTGCAAAAAGAAGCTAAAGTTAAGAAAGGCAAAGGGAAAGCTATTGTTTGCGCTGTGCTAGGAGCGTGCCTAGCAGCTGCAGTGGAGGAGAGGAGGCGGGCATCTTGTCAGGCGGAGGCTGTGGTTGCTGCGCTGCAAGCGGCGCTAACACCCCTGCAAGAACAATTACGAGAAACCAAGCAGGAGCTGCAGGAGGAGAAGCGCCAAAATCTGATACTGAAAGAGGAGCTAAGAAACCAGCTCCTGAGGGAGGCAGACACCCTCGCCGAAACTGAGGTGCTGCTCGAGGGAAAAGGGGTACGCCAAATGTACCCGCAAAGGGACCTAAAAAAATTAAAGGAGGCCGTAGACGGCCCCCCCCATATGTGCCCACTAGTCAAAACGGAATATATATACGAGGACAACAGTGACGACCGCCCCCAGGTTGTTACCAAAGAAATCCCTTTCACAGCTACCGAATTGGCCAAGCTGCGAAAAGATTTTGCCAGAACGGCTAGGGAATCCGAAACCGAATATGTGTGGCGGGTATCCCTGTCTGGAGGGGGACGGAATCCTGCTATCTGAAAGGGAGGCAGAGGGATATTGGGGCCCAGGCGTGTTCCTGATGACCGGCGATCGCTGAGCCCCGTGGTCCCTGACTCAGAGGGCTGCATATTGGGTGGGGGGGTTGAACCCTTTGGAAAGGGGGGATCCCCTAGCTATAACAGGTTCCATCGATCAATTGCTGGAAAGCGTACAAAAGGCAGCTTGTCTGCAAATGATGTACGATCGGGAACTCAAGCCGAGCCTGAGCTCTCCGATGTTATTGCCAGTATATCCCGAGCGGATGACGCCCCTAATACGGGGACTTCCTGACTCTCTGAAACCTATTGGGATCTAATTGCAGGGGAGAATCCAAAATGTGCCCCGCGAGGAGAGAATCGCGGCTGCCCTGGAGGGGATGGTAACCCCCGAGCATCGGTGGCTGGGGAAAAAGGTGTGGACCTGGGGGGAGGTAGCCCAGGAATTGATTAATTATGGGAGGAAATACGGGCCAGTCGGCCGGACTTACCAAAGGGTGGAAACTAGGGCCATGCGGGCGGCAGAGCCAGCAAACAAGCTGCTGGCATTTTCTGGGAGGAGCCCAGACTTAGCCAGAAGAGAAAGATCCCTGACCCGGCAGGGACTATGGCAATTGGGGCTGCAAAAAGGTGTGCCCCGAGACTTGATGGACGGGCTCCCGACCAAAAAACTAGAGCTCCTGGTACGGAGGTGGTCTGGACAGGGACCCCCGCCCAGACCGAAACCACCCCCCGCGCCGGCGTTAAACGTGGGGAAGGAGTTGGAGGGAGGACGAAAGGGTGGTGGGAAAACTAGCTCCTCGGCCCCCTCAGGGTGAGGGGGGAGGCAGAGGGTGGATGTTTATAAGACAACTCACCTGCAATAACAAAGGAGACTTCTTAATCACCGTAGTGGTGGGGCCGAAGAGAAGGCCCGTAACCTTTTTAATCGCTATGGGGGCCCAAATTACAGCGCTAACACGGAGTGAGGCGGAACGGTGTGGCATTTCGGTCCCGTCCAAACACCTAATAGTTTTAAATGCCCTGGGGAAGACCCAGACTGTGCCCATGACCCCGGTAACATTGTGGTTACCAGGGGAAGAGAGTCCTGTGGACACCATGGCGGCTGTGGGGCCTTTTCAAATGAACCTCTTAGGCATAGACGTCCTGAAGGGGAAACAGTGGCGGGATACCCAGGGAAATGTGTGGTCTTTCGGTGTTCCTCAGGTCAGAAGACTAATCGGAGATTTCGGTGTGGCAGTGCGCTTGCTGCAAGCGGCGCCTCCTCTCCCCACTTCCCGGCTGACTAATGTAAAACCCTATCCGTTACCTTTGGGAGCCAGAGAGGGTATTGCCCCAGTATTGGAGGACCTGAAAAAACAGGGAGTTGTGATCCTGGCACAGTCCCCCTTCAATTCCCCTGTATGGCCAGTTCGAAAACCAAAGGGTAAGTGGAGACTCACCGTAGACTATCGGCGACTAAATAACAATACAGGCCCACTGACGGCCGCTGTGCCAAACATTGCTGAATTAATAGCGACTATCCAGGAGCAGTCCCACCCTGTGACGGCACCAATCGATGTCAAAGGCATGTTTTTTATGGTCCCTTTGCAGCCTGAGGACCAAGAACGTTTTTCCTTCACGTGGGAGGGACAGCAATACACGTTCACTCGACTGCCTCAGGGGTACAAGCATTCCCCTACGCTAGCCCATCATGCCCTAGCACAAGAGCTCGAAACTGTCCCCATACAGGCGGGAGTCAAAATTTATCAATACATAGACGATGTGCTTGTGGGAGGGAGCCAGGTAGAGGATGTTGAGAAAATGCAGCGTGACATTATTGCTCAGCTAGAGCAGATAGGGCTGACGATTCTGCCCGAAAAGATCCAAACTCCCTCCAGTGAAGTAAAATTTCTGGGAATCTGGTGGAGGAGGGGGATGACCTGCATTCCCCCGGATACCCTGTCCTCGTTGGACTCAGTTAAAATGCCGGAGTCCAAAAAGGACTTGCAACATGCTCTAGGGCTGCTCGTATCCTGGAGGAAGCACATTCCTGACTTTTCAATTGTTGCCAGGCCATTATACAACTTACTACGGAAAAGGGCTCACTGGGAGTGGACCTCGGTCCACGATGAGGCGTTGCGGCTGCTGGTTTTTGAGGCGAACGCCTACCAAGCTTTGGGACCAATCCACCCCACCAATCCTATCCAGATTGAATGGGGGTTTGCCCGGACCGCCTCTTTATCCACCTGTGGGAGAAGGGCCTGTTTGTAGTCAGCCTTGCTCTAAGGGAGGCTGAACGAACTATTCGAAAGCAAACCATAGTTCTCCGAGGTCCATTTAAGGTGACCAAAGCGGTCCTGGCAGGGACCCCGCCCCCTGACGGGGTGGCTCAGAGAGCCTCCGTACGAAAATGGTACGCACAAATAGAGCACTATTGTGAAATTTTTTCCGTAACGGAAGGAGCCACCAAACTATTAAATATACAAGATGAAGCAGACTTGAATAAAGAAACCCCCCAACTCTCCCCTGTAATTCAAGTAGCTCCCCCATTTTCCGATCAGACCCTAAATGCATGGTTCACAGACGCTTCCTCAAAGCGGGAAGGGAAAACCTGGAGATATTGGGCTGTGGCGCTCCAAGTGGGGACTAAGGAGCAGATCATTACAGAGGGAGAGGGCAGTGCGCAGGTGGGAGAGCTGGCTGCAGTATGGAGCGTATTCCAACATGAAAGCCAGGCTACTTCCCCTGTACACATCTACACGGACTCATATGCGGTGTTCAAAGGCTGCCTGGAATGGCTTCCTTTTTGGGAGCAAAACGGCTGGGAGGTTAATAGAATAATAAATACACTTGGAGAGCAAAAGATGCTAGTGGGAAAACTCGCAAGATTCACACAAAATGGATTATTCCCTCCTCCTGACCCGAGGAGCGAGTTTGTTCTTATTTCTGTTTTCAAGGGTGGCGGTCTGACCAAGATGCATCTACTGCTCTGGACCATCCTGATTCAAGGATGCATCCACGAGGGCGACGAACGACCACTCCCTCTACCTTCCCCCAACCCATTTAATCCCTTCGAGAACAACGAGTTCATGTTGCTGGCGAAAGCAGTAAGCCAAACTGTCAATTTAAGCCACTGCTGGGTTTGCGGAGGACCGCTAGGGTTATCAAGCTGGCCGTGCACCCCAGACCAGATCGTAAGCAATTATAGCGAAACCGCGGACGACACGTGGGACGACAGTGGGCCCTGGCCAATTCAGTTTCCAGCCATGGGGCAATATTGTTTAAACCGTACCCAGGAGGGAGGGATCGAAGTGGGGGAAAGTAAATGTCGATGGACACTCACTCGTAAGCCACTCGATAAAGACAGGAATCTCCACCTATAGATGTGGCTCGATGAAACGGGGTGCAATCGGGGATTTGAGGGATACTGGTCAAACAAAAACGAAACTGTAACTCTCCAACGACCCAATTATCCCCCTTACAAGCGAACCTGCAAATGGAAAGGTACTTCTGGGGCTTGGTATTGTACCGGCCGAATAGGTGATGGGGCAACCACATTTTTCAGTCCTCTGGGCGACAGAGACACAACTTACTTTCAATTCCCACCAGGGATAGACGGGCCATTTGCTCAGGGCATCGGAGCTAAGAAGGGGCATTATTGGATCTGCGGACACACAGCATATAAATTTTTCCCCGCGGGGTGGTTGGGAATCTGTTATATAGGGATTATCAGACCTTTGTTTTTCCTTTTACCAGAAACAGGCAGACCTCGGTTAGGCATAAAGGTATATGATAACCTCGGAGACAGAAGGGTTGCCCGTAAGACGCAATCTATTAAGGTAGATTTGGGTGGGACACAAAAATGGGGGAATAATGAGTGGCCTCCTGAACGAATAATTCAACATTACAGGCCTGCAACCTGGAATCCTAATGAGCCAATATTGGGGGCGAGAGAACCAATTTATAACCTAAATCGAATAATCAGACTACAAGCGGCTCTGGAAATTATTACCAACAAAACCGCTGACGCAACAGATCTTTTAACTCAGCAATCCCAACAGATGCGCACGGCAATCCTTCAGCACCGCATGGTTTTAGACTATCTGTTAGCTGAAGAGGGAGGGGTGTGTGGGAAATTAAATATTTCCAACTGTTGTTTGGAAATAGATGATGTAGGCGAAGTAGTCCTCCAGTTAACCAACGATATCAGAAAAATAGCCCATGTCCCCGTCCAAACCTGGAACGGCTGGAGTGGCGATTTGTGGTCCTGGTTACCGAGGGCACCGTGGGTGAAACAGTTAATATTGTATTTCTTAGGTGCAGTTGCTGCCTTAATGTTCTTATCTTGTATAATTCCTTGCTTTGTTCAATTAATCCGACATGTTGTGTCAAATATGCAATTTGTTCCTACCACCTCACCCGATGGCGTAAAGAAAATCCGTGCCATCCATCGGCCACGGCCAACCACAGTACCCATCATTTAAACCCATTCCCAGTTTACCCTGAAGGAGGAAATTGCATATTGACATCCACAGCGCATTTGCCAGCTGTTTTATGCCTACTGTAACAATCCTACCTCGTTAACTCAGTTTTGATGTGCGTTCTGTGAAGTTCAATGTTGTTAAAGTTGTTAAAGCATGAGCTTGCATTGAGCAACACCTCTGTTCAATCACTGTTAAGCACTTTATTTTTTACCCAAACCCATGTTGTTCCTTTTATTCTTCTCGCGACTTCCCCCTGCCCCTAATTCTCTCTCCCTTCCTTCCTGGCTTGCTTGCTTTCTTTCTCTCTCTCCTCTGCTGCCAAGCTGCAATGTTGAGCCACGGGGTGGTGTAGAGAACCAGTACTAAATGTGGTTCTGTCTCGACATTGCTGCTGCTACTGCAGAGCAGCCACTGCCAAGGTGTGTCGGGCAATGCCGCGCCGGCATCCCCGGGAGCCGTCCGTGAGCTAAACAACCTTGTGCACCTGCATGGGGGAAAAAGGGCATGAAAAGGGCAGAAGGCCGCCTCTAGGGGAACAGCATGTCTGGCACGAACCGCACGTACACATTTACCATCTGCGCATGAGCAGGAGACCCCCAGATGCCCCCAGCCTGTTTCTGGAAGGTTCCGAGAGGGCGGACTGTGCATGACAGCTAATCTGCCTGGGAAGTGAGGAAGCACCTCCCAGAGGCGGGGCAAGAACCTATAAAAACTGCAGACTGTGTGAATAGGGAGGGGCTTGTTTGCGACGACTGAAGAGCTCGGGCGGAGGCAGCGGAACATCATCGGACTCGGAGTGGCGGTAGCTAGTTTCTTTTCTCCTTTTCCAACTTTCTCTATCTTTTCCCCTTACCCTTGTTCCTCTCTCCCCTTTGCCTTTCCCCACCTTTTCTCCCCACTCCGTTGAAAATAAAGTTAAAAGGTTGTACGACATTTGACTGGTTTTAGGGTCTTAATCTCGTCCTTGGGATCGTAACGAAACCTTCCTGATATTGGATCGGGACACATGTTTAGCAGCGAGCAGTGCATCCATTAGATGAATCCTTAAACACAAGATGAAATATCTCCAATTGCAAGTTTTTCCTTCCACTACTCTCAATGGGGGCAGGCCCTGGGCAGCACCTTTTGTCTCCTGTCTCCTAAGCTCAACCTTAGAGGGGAGTGAGAACATCATCTCCCTACAGTTTCCATTGCCAATGTCCGCCTGTACCAGACCTGGCTAGCAAATATACCTCCATACACAAGCATGTACACAGCCAATGCCATACTCCTTCTCTGCCCACAGACACTGTGCTACCAGGGGATCCCTGCCCTCCCCTCCTCACTGAAGGACACAATGAGGACAAAGGATCAGGAGGGCAGGATGCTGCTCATGGTGGGGCAGATACCAACAACAATAGAGTTTTGTGATTCTTAATATGTGCCATACCGAATGATGCCAAAGTTAGCTGGCAACAGCACTCATCCAGTGCTCTTCTGTGTGCAGTCTGCTACCACCTTGCATCTCTGGTTGATAGTTGGAGACACTTTGATACTGGTAATGATATTGTGTCAAATGAGGGACAGTTCTGTCCTGTCCTGAGTCCTGAAATGCCTTGCTGTGGTCTTGCAAAAGCAATGTTTGCTGAATTCCTTTCTCTATATCCCAGATCGGACCAGGGCTCTGAAATCATCATCCTCTTACTTTGGCCACCGCTAACCCACCATTCCCAACTCCTAACTTTTATCCTGTTTGGTCCACTTGAAAGAACTTGAAGAGACATGGCTTATATTGCATACCTAAATAAGCACATCTAGAGCTCTCCTTTTACCTCAAATACTTTCTGTGTCTAACCCATCTGTATGGGAAACTGCTGAAGAATGTCGAGGAGATATACGATGGAAGCTAGCCAGACCGTTCTGTGGGAAAAGGAGCATCAACAGGGCATGTTGACCCATAGTCACGTGGTTGAGCCTGTGCCAGGGTGGCGCTGCACCTGGGCTTTGAATCGAGAATAACAATGAGCTCAACATGCTTACTGAACATGTGTATGGTACATAAAAACTTCATCTAGTGTCCCCCCCATAGTGTTCCTCACCCTGGACTGACGCTCAGCGGTGCTAGGGATCCCCCGCTCCATTATTGCCTCGACCGGGAAAATGTCGGGGAACCCCCGTTCAAACGCAGAGGTAATAAATGCTCCATATCGACCATCGCATGCCTTGTGTTTGTGTATCCGTCCCTGCTGGGAGTCCAGGCCGTGCCCCCGCCTCACCCTTACACTTGGCGTAGTCGGCAGGATACACAAACGACAATGCTGTGGCCGAGGAGAGTGAAGGGGGAGGGCGAGAGTCAAGAAGGGACTGCTCGCCTGCGGCTGCCAGGATGGCCCCAGACTGAGCCATGGGGGCCGGCGGCTGCATTGCTTGCCACGCTGGCAGTCCCCGAGGACTGGCCAGAGTTGGCACAGGGGGAAAGTGTTACCCCAAAAGCGATTGAATCCGCTTTATGGGCTATGCCATTCCGTGCCGCTTCGGAAGCAGCTCGGAAGCTGGCCGGACGATTAGGGTGGGCACTGCTGACAGGCATTCGAGCCTTAGATAACGAGGTATCGTCTTTGCAGCAACAAGTAAAGGATCTGGAGAAGGAAAGTGGAGATTTGTGTGATGCGAGGGCGGTAGCACAGGAGTTGATTATGACCCAAACTGAAAAGAGTCAGGAATTAACCCAGAGGGTAGAGCGATTGGCTTTGTGGATGGCTAATAGGCGCTGCGGGCGTCATGGGAGTGTGCCCACTACTGTTCTCAGGTGCGGGCGATTATAACTCGACCCTCCTGGGACCCAGAGGAATGGGATGGCAATATTTGGAGTACTTCCTCTGACTCGGAGGTTGAATTTGCCTTAGAAGGAGAACTGACTACTCCCCAGGTCTGACCTCTTGTGCAATTGAAGGGGGAGAGACAAACAGATCGGGATACTGTAGAGCAGTCAAGGACTTATACGCCAAAGGAATTGCGTGAGTTTTTAACTACTTTCCAGCAGCAGCCCAGGGAGTCTTTGTTAGCCCATTTAACTTCTGCACGGGATGGGGCAAGAAATGTTATTGTAGCTCCAACATTATATCAATGGTTGTGCGCTGCTGTGGTACGTGCTTCCCTGTCCACCAGTGAGTTAGCCGCTGCAGTGGGGGCTTTGGTAAACAATATAAGGGATTTGGCACTCGTTGGTGAACCAGATACTAAGCAAGGGAGAGCAGTTTGTAATTCCAAGGCGAGAAGATTGGCAGGGACTACTAAATTGAGTGGAAAGCTAACGAGGTGACAGATGTGGACTGATTTGCTGCAGGCAGGGGTATTACATGATGAGATAAATGGTCTTTCTACTGCGGACTTATTTAAGCAGCGGTTACCTGGTAGTCATCCATATCAGACACAGCCTACCACTCTAGCCAGCCAAAAGTCGATGAGGGGGAGGTGGGTCCCCTGCAATACAAGGGGAGCAACGCCCTTATGTATCCCTGAGAATTCGCTGGTGCTCTGGAGGAGAAATTGCTGTGCTTGCTTTAGTAGATACTGGGGCAGAAGTTACCATACTACATACTGCGGTAGCTCTGGGGAAGGCCACTATCCATATATGTGGGTTGGAAGGATTGGCCACCCCAGCGATACAGGCTGTAGTTACGTAAACAATTGGAAAAAAAAATTTCTATCCCGGTTTTATTAGCACCGATTCGTGAGTACCTCTTGGGGATCGATGTGTTACTGGGGAGAGATATTCAGACCCTACAGGAGCAGGGGTGGGCTGTAAACCGTAAGAAAGTACAGGGGCTGGACATCAGTTTGCAATTCTTAGGGATAATCTGGAGGTGGCAGACGAAAGCTATCCCTGAGAAAGTGCGCAATACTATTCACCAGTACCCTGTTGCCACTGCTGTAAAACAACTACAAGCTTTTTGGGGCCTTTTGGAGTTCTGGCAGACCTTTATGCCCCACTTAGCAGATTTAATACAACCACTACAGTGTTTGACCAAAAAAAGGGGTAGCCAGTGGCTTTTTCCAACTGTTGTTTAGCGATAGATGATGTAGGCGAAGTAGTTCTCCAGTTAACCAAAGATATCAGAAAAATAGCCCACGTCCCCGTCCAAACCTGGAACAGCTGGAGTGGTGATTTGTGGTCCTGGTTACCGGGGGCACTGTGGGTGAAACAGTTAATATTCTATTTGTTATGTGTGGTTGCCGCTTTAATGTTCTTACCTTGTATAATTCCTTGCTTTGTTCAATTAATCCGACACTTTGTGTCAAATATGCAATTTGTTCCTACCACCTCACCCGATGGCATAAAGAAAATCCGTGCCATCCATCAGCCACAGCCAAACACAGTACCCATCATCTAAACCCATTCCCAGTTTACCCTGAAGGAGGAAATTGCATGTTAACATCCACAACGCGTTTGCCAGCTGTTTTATACCTGTTGTAACAATCACTTACCTTGTTAACTCAGTTTTGATGTTTGTTCTGTGAAGTTAAATGTTGTTAAAGTTGTTAAAGAATGAGCTTGCATTGAGCAAGACCTCTGTTTAATCATTGTTAAGCACCTCCTTTTCTTTTTTCCCCCCTTTTATTCTTCCCGCGACTTGTTAAAAAATTGTTCATAACTACCGTGAGCGCTTCTACCTTTTCTATACTTCCTTCTGATCTCTCTCTCTCTCTCTCCTATCACCACTGTGGACGAAGGCTATGAAGACTTCAGGAAGGAGACGTACCAATCAATGTTTAAGTCACGGGGTGGTGTGGCGGACAGATGAGTGAACTTTTGCCTTAAATATTTCTTGGTACATAAGGTGCAAGCAGACCATAACCCCAAACAAGCCATCTGTTCCCGGCGGGAACAGGACTGAGCTGCTGCGACCCCCGAAATGGTCTCCCTGCAACCATTCAGGACACACCGAGCCTGCGCTGAACCAGACCACGATCGGGCAGAGACTTTGGGACCTGGACTATAAGTTACTGCTGCTTAGCACAACTTTTATAAAACTTGCTTAGCATGAGTAGCTAAATTTGCTGAAGCCTTAGGCCGCACTCCCTAGTTCAGTGAGAAAGGGCCCCAGAGCTGGTGCAGGCAGGAAAGACAAGGGGGTTACCAGCAGTTTGCATTTCCATGCTTCACGCTCCGGGAGGAAGGATGTCAAGGCATTGAAGTGAGGCCTGCTTGGGCACCGGGACCCTGGGGAGCAGGGCCTCCTCTTGCTGCGGAAACAATGCTGACTGGGGGGTCTGGGCTATCTCAGGGTCCAGATCATATTCCCTTTGTCTGGACCTTGGGAAATAACACCTACCATCACTGCTGGGGAAGTAATAAATTGTCAGGGCTTTGAGAGATAAGGGCAAGACCCGAAGAATGAAAACGCATCTGTCAGCAGAAACCACAACGGTAAACAACCTACCTAGGGACCCAATAAGGAGCAGGAGACCCCAGACCTAAATATTACTATTCATCCAAACTACTGCGTGAAGGGCGGAGAGCTTAGATTGGAAAGTATAATTGCCCAGGGATTTCTTTGTTCAGGGTCCCTCTTCGGAGGCACCCAACTCGAGCTGTAACTACTGCACGCGTGTCATTACAATTTATTTATTTAATTTGCCTTGATTTGGCTCCGAACTTTTCAGCAGGAACCTAGGGTCGGACCCTGCTCGAGTTGTAATTACTGCACGCGCTTCACCAAAATTTACACCCACGGTGAAGAGGACCAACAGGATGCCGCTGGATCCATGGGTGGTGATATCCCTTTCTCTCTCTCTTTCTCTCTCTCTCCCTCTCTCTTTTTCTCTCTCTCCTCCCCTTTGCCTTTCCCCACCTTTTCTCCCCACTCCGTGGAAAATAAAGTTAAAAGGTTGTACGATATGTGACTGGTTTTAGCGTCTTAATCTTGTCCTTGGGATCGTAACGAAACCCCCCCGATATTGGATCGGGACATGGGGGTGGCCCAAGCTGCAACTCAGTGGAAATGGAAACACTGTCTACAAGCCCGGTTTAAGGAGGGGAGAAAGGACATGAGTACCCCGCATGCAACCTTGTTGGGGGAAGTACATTTTGAGCACAAGCCTCTATTGTCTGAGCCAGAGGGGCTGCCCCACCTTGCTCCCCCAACAGAGCCATTACCTGTCCAAGAGGCCCCTCCTTTTGGGACGTTATCTCCTGAGCGAGTACAAGCTAAACTGACCCTAGCAATCTCTGCTTGGATATCAGTTATGGAAGGAGGGGTTGCCCCCTGTGTGCTTGCCTCAGGAGAGGTAGAATTCTACGCACCCGAACCATTGCTAAGTGCCAAGCAGAAAAATGTAAACCTACACTTGCAGCTCGATTGTCCATCGCAGCATGTATGGCTGTTTACACCTTTGATATCCATTCAAATAACCCCACTTCTATTAACTTCTTCTCAAGATTTGTCATTCCAGGTATCTGCATCTGTGTCAGTAAATATTCCACAGGGAGCACCAATACTGCGAGGAATCCTGATCCACACTGCCGGAGTGCCTCAAGTTCAGCAAACACCCTCAGTGCACCCTTTAGCCAGTGTGTGGGTACTAACACCTCAAAAGGAAAAACAGCCTGGCACTGTTCTAGCAGATGGTCCAGGAGCCACTGCTCTTGTTCTTCCTGATGGTGATTCCATGCCTTTCTGTCTTCCCATCAACAGGTTATCACGCCGGCATCCGTAAGCTGCTGTTGGAATGTTGCCTCTTGCGACCACGACAGATGCCCTTGATCTACAAGACCATCCAGCTTCCCATGTAAATACATGGATCTGACTCGCACAAAGATCAGCTAACCTCTCTGCTTTCTGTATTGCAGGGGGACGATCAGTGGATGATGTCTTAACTACATGTTACATAGGTGTACCAGCTCCACTCGTGGTATTACAGAGTTATACTTTAAAAAAAAAAAACTTGACATTTCTGTTACTCCCATGAATTTCTACAATTTGGGTATTGTTTCCCAAAAGCTGACACCTTGGGCTTACTCTTTTCATAGAGCTAACATATCTAAAGCAGATACTTCCTTTCGCTTTGTAAATGCTGCCTCTGTTCTGCAGAATGTAACTGATATGCAGTTAATTTGTAATGACACTATGGATATTACCTATGCGTCTGCTCACCTCATACTACCATTAGGATGGTTCCTTCTGTGTGGCACTACAGCATATACATATGTGCCGGCCGACGCCACAGGTGGCCTATGCACTGTAGGTTGTGCTACTTTAAGCATTGCTCCCTTTATGACGGAGCAGCGGAGGACCCTGTAGCATATCCTAAGATGCCGCTTGTAACCGCCATATAAGTTTATTTTCTCATGCAGAAGCTCTAGGCCTCTTGTTGAGCCTAGCTGGGATCCCGGGGGTGGTGGCACATAATTGTAAACAGTTAGAGCATGTTACCTGTGCTTTGGCTCAAAGCTTAAATTGGACAGCTGGAGCTATTGCCTCTTTAAATAGGGAGTTGGGAGCAGTGTAGCAAGGAACACTGCAAAACCACCTAGGGATCGACTGCCTCCTACTGCGAGATAACCACGGACATCATGACTTTGCCGAGTTGTGCTGTTTCAACATCACCGATGAATCGGCATCTCTTGAGAATATCAGCCACCTCATACAAGGAGGACTCTTGTCTGTCTCTTGCTTTGTATTATGTTATGTTTTGATTTCATTACTTTGTAAACTCCCTTGCCATCATACCCCATGCCCTTCTGAAGATTGAGATGGCCTGTAACTAGCTTTCCATCGCGGGGGTGGAGTGTATGGGAAAGTGCGGAAGAATGTCGAGGAGATAGAGGATGGAAGCTAGCCAGACCATTCTGTGGGAAAAGGAGCATCAACAGGGCATGTGGACCCATAGTCACGTAGTTGAGCCTGTGCCAGGGTGGTGCTGCACCTGGACTTTGAATGGAGAATAACAATGAGCTCAACATGCTTCCTGCGCATGTGTATGGTACATAAAAACTTCATCTAGTGCCCCCCCCCCGGGGTTCCTCACCCTGGACCGACGCTCAGCGGTGCCAGGGATCCCCTGCTCCATTATTGCCTCGATCGGGAAAACGCCGGGGAACCCCTGTTCAGACGCAGAGGTAATAAATGCTCCATATTGACCATCGTATGCCTTGTGTTTGTGTATCCGTCCCTGTCGGGAGTCCATGTGGTGCCCCCGCCTCACCCTTACACCATCTTTTAGAGAGCAGGGAACTAGCTTGTTATTATGATACCATTAGTTTGTATTATAGGCACTTCAGCCAAAACCATAGCACCGTAACACTAATTGCTACGCAAAACATACAGTGAGAGATCATTCTAGTCCCACAGTAGTTCACAATCTAAATAAAGACTGGCAACTTGTGGGAGAATATGACCTTGCTTAAGGTCAAAGCAAATGGATTGCTAGATCAGTAATGGGTTTTCAGGGTATGTCTACTTGTAGTTTGGAGTAATGCTACAGCATGAATAAGCATATCCAATCTTTAACATACCTAGCACAGTTGACAGAAGCAGGGAACTGATCAGTGCTGGCTATACAAGTTCACTAGCCCATGTAGGTACATTATTATAGTATTTAAGTGCTCTCCAGTAGTGCATTAAGAGATGTTAGTCACATCAGTTATATGTCGCTTGTTTCCTGTGCTTGCACAAAAATAACAGAGGCCCAACAGGCAGTCATCACCCAAAACTAACTTGCACAGCAAATGCCAGAAATATAGAAATATCAGGTTCCTGATTCGAGGTTCTCTAGTTGTGTAAATAGCTCAAGAGATTGAAACAATACAGCTTATTTCCATAAGGCAAGGACTAGCTGGAGGAAAAAAGATGAGCTCCTTATTTCATACAGGTATTCCTACAAATATCCCATAGAGCATGAAGGAATAGATGGACACTTGCCAAAATCAAATGACCATTTCTATGCCCTGTGACTTGTTTTAGCCAATAGTCTTAATTACCTAGGCTTCCAAACTGATCTGTGAGGCTATGGTGAGTGTCTCATATGCTCTGCAGAACTACATGGAACAGTAAAATGCACATTTTTTTTTTTAACTGAAATGGTGATATGAGTGCACAAGGGCAACTTTGACATTAACAATAGTTCCATGGTCTTAAATGCTTGGGGACCCTTGATCTAGGATTTGTTTCTGTGATTCTTTCATGAGAAACATGATCTTTAATAGTCATCCCCATTGGTTCCAGAAGGGATGCTCTGCTGTAGAGCACTGCTCTGGGTGTGTAAAAGGGATGGCAGACAGCTTATAATTCAGTAACACTCAAATATGGCTGCCTCATGGAGAATAGGCGCCCAGCACATCAACAACATCATTAAAGTCCTTTTAAGAAGCCAGCACAGTCTAATTAGATACATCACTGAACACATGGAAAACATGGGTCTATCCCTGTCACGGCTACTAGCATGGGCAGCTCATTTTTCTTCTGTCCTTCGTCTCTTTGTCTTATTAGTCTGCTTTATCAGTTTTCAGTTCTTCCAGATAGGGAAAGGACCAAAGGCGTTTTGGTCTCAGTAGCAGTACCTAGGAGTTGTCCCACTAGTAAACTTTGCAAGAAGTTCTAGTTTAATTTATCCATTTCAAGCTGTGGGCCAGTGTAAGTGTCATAACTCAAGTGACTTCACATTGATTTGTATAAGGCGAAAAGCTGGACATGATGTATATTCTCTTTGTGGTAACTGTTCACAAAATAATTAAAAAGTTGGAAGAATGAACAAGAGAAGAAAATTATACAGAGTGCATAAACTCAGAAGCAGTGTTATGGCTAACTAAAGTGTTTGGCTTCAGCAGCTCTTTAAAGAAAAATGGTTCTTTGTTCAACCCAATCTGTGACCAACAGGCAATGTGCTTGGGGGGTGAGGGCACAGATAGAAAAAGTAAATATTGCACTGCTGAAGTTTAAATTTTTTCTCAGCTACCATAATGAAGTGCAGCAGAGAAAAATATCTTTTGGTTATCAGCACAAACATTTCATCCTGTTAGTATTCAAACAATTTGTGTCTGCAGAGGGAAGGAGAACAGCAGAAGGAACAAACTGTTACGTTCCACTTCAGGTCACCTTAGAAACATCGATATTTTGTTTGCTTCTTTCCAACTACCTGACGTGATTGGCATCTTCTAATTCTACAGAAAAATCACCTGAGTCCTGGTCAACAGAAGGGAAACAATCAGTTTAGAATGATATATTTTTATATCTTCACTAGCTTCTTTTACATTGCTGCAATTGAAGGTACAAGGCCAAATGCTCAAAATAAATATAGTCTGTATCCAAGTGCATGTACCTTTGACTGTTCAGTTACTAGTGAGAGTTGTCAACACCATCTTTGTCAGCAACTGATAAATTTTGTACAAGCCACATTTGAATGCCCACATTTCACATCTGTGGGTTTATGCATGCAAATTCTACCACTCTGTACACTGCAGATTCTGCTTTAAAAAGTGCATGCCAGAGCTTTGAAAGAGCAAAAGCTGCATACATAGTGATAGGTACGAAGGATGAAGTTGCTTTAAAAATCTAGCCCACCACGTACAGGCCAAGAGCACAGGAGCTTATTCTAATTGTTGTACAGCTACAGATGTGTAATTATTAACTTGACTGGGCTTATTCTTCATTTATACTTGTATGAGTAGCAGATTCAAACCCATAATACTTCATGTACCTTATATACTCATTACAGAAGACAGCTTTATATATTGGCTTTACTTCACCACGAAGTGCTATTAAAAAGCTACTTCTGACTAGGTTTGGTTATTAGAACACTGGGCAAAATGATTGGCATAAATGGCAGTGGAAAAGCCTGCCTGCATTGGTGGACACACAGTGCCTGTGTAACACTTTCTTTGCTGGGAACAATATTAATTAGTATAGAGCTTAAATACAGTGCGGGTGTACTATCTGCCATCTAGAGCTAAAAGAATGACTTTTTACAGACTAAGCAATCAAAACTGTCTCTGTAAAATCTGTAACAGACATGAATATTCAGAGTAACATGGAATATATTACACTTGGAAGATAAAAACTCCTTTAAACCAAACTTATTTTTATATTCCCCTGACCAGAGGGAAAAATATTTATTTCAAACAAAAATGGGGAAATCCTCCTCTTGAAGGGAAATGAAAAAAGATCTTTCCTGAAAAGGTGGTGAAAAAAAATAAAGCTTCACAGAATATGATCTCCTTAAAGTGTAGTTTGGAGGATATGAAGAAAAAAAATGAGATGGAGAGTAGGAGACATGCAGGCAGTGATGAGGAACAGAGCAACAGCTGTTAGGGGAAAAAGAACATACTCTATGTCTGAGTAGAAAGGTGTTCAGAATTCACAGCCATAGGAAATAAGGGGCTTCCTTTCCCAATTCTGTCGTAGTCATGTGTTCTCTCTGATGCTCGCAGGAGCATTAACTAACATCGCCCATACGGACACCTTACACAGAAGAAATTTAAGAACTGAAATACATGTGTACACATGCTTACATGAGAGAATGAGAGAGAGTGAGAGCGAGAAAGTGAGAGAGAGAGAAAGAGTTTGAGAGAGAGAGAGGGGAAGTGAGAGGGAGAGGGTAAGAGAGTGAGAGAAAAAGAAAGAAAGGCCGGGCATAAGGAAAGAAACAATGGCATGCTGGCTGGCCAGAAAAAAAGAAATGTTGCCCGGCCAGCCAAAAGGAAAGAAATAAATGCAGGATGGCCAGCCAGAAAGTAAGAAAGAATGAAATAAATGCTTGGCCGGAAGGGAAGAAAGAAAAGCCAGCTGGCTGGCAGACAAGAAAGAAGGAAAGAAAGAAAGGCTGTCCGGCCAAGAAGAAAGAAAGACAGACATGTCAGCCAGAAAGAAAGAAAGGCCAGCCAGCCGGCCAGAAAGAAAAGTAGGTAGACCAGTCGGCCAGAAAGAAAAAAAAAAGGCAGGCCAGCCTGGCGAAAATAAATAAAGTAAGAAAAGCCGGCAGAAGGAAAGAAAGAATGGCCAGAAACAAAGCAAGTCCGGACAGGCAGAAGGAAAGAAAGAAAGGCCAGCTGGCTGGCCGGCCAGAAAGAAAGAAATAAAGGATGGCTGGCCAGAAAGAAAGCATGAAAGCAAGGCCAGTTGGCCAGCTGGAGGGAGGGAAGGAAGGAAGGAAGGAAAGGCTAGTTGGTCAGAAAGGAAGAAAGGAAGCAAGGCTGGCCGTCCAGAAGGAAAGAATGCAAGGCCAGCCAGACAGAAGGAAAAGGAAAAGCAGCCAGGAAGAACGGCAGGCAAGCAGGCACAAAGGCACAAAGGCAGGAAGATAGGAAGGAAGGGAGGCAGAAAAAAAGGCAGGCATGCAGCAAGGCAGGAAAAAAGGCAGGCAGGAAAGAATGAAGGCAGGAGAGCATGAAGGAAGGGAGAAGGGAAGGAAGGGAGAGAAGTACACAGGATGGCAGCCAGGAAGCAAATCAGGCAAAGGCAGGCAGGCACAGGCAGGAAGGCAGGCAGGAGGAAAGACAGGAAAGGCAGCCAGGAAGAAAGGCAGGCAAGCAGGCATGCAGAAAGGAAAGCAGCTAGGAAAGAAAGCAAGAAAGCAGGCAGGAAAAAAAATGTGGGTAGGCAGGGAAGCAGACAGGAAGGAAGGCAGTAAAGGAAAAAGGTGGGCAGGAATTCAGGCAGGAAGACAGGCAGTAAGGAGGGAAGGCAAGAAGGCAGGCAGGATGGAAGGAAGGCAAGAAGGCAGGCAGGTAGGGTGAAAGGCAGACAGGAATGAAAGCAAGGAGGCAGACAGGAATGAAAGCAAGGAAGCGGGCAGGAAAAAAAAGCAGGAAGGCAGGAAAGAAGCAAGTCAGGCAGGAATGAAGGCAGGCATCTTGGAAGGCAGCAAGGCAGATAGGAAAACAAGCATGCAGGAAGGTAGGAGGACAAGCAGGAAGACATGAAGGAAGGCAGACAGGAAGGTAGGCAGAGAGCCATGCAGGAAGGGAGGAAAGAAGGCAGGAAGGAAGGTGGGCTGCAGGGGTGACTGGTGTGGGAGGAGGCCATGAAGTGCCCTGTGCCAGTCACAGCCAGTTCCAGATGGCTCTGAAATGGATGAAAGCAACCCAATATGTGCCAAAACTTCAACCAGTCAGAGGAGCACATGGCGCCTCTGATCACACATATTAAAGAAAAGGTGGTAGCTACTAGGGGGCAGGAGACACAGGAGGAGACACTAAAGGGGACATGCAAAGATATATGTTTGGGCAGAAAAGTAGGAAGGCAAGAAGAAAAAGGCAGAATGACAAGCAGACAAGAAAGCAGGAAGGCAGGCAGGAAGGAGAGAAGGCAGAAAAAAAGCAGGCAGGCAGGAAGTAGGAAGGAGGGCAGGAAAGAAGGCAAGAAAGAAGGCAAGAAGGCCAGAATGAAGGCAGGCAGATGGACAGATGGACAGGGAGGTGATAAGGAAGGAAGGAAGGGAGGCAGGCAGGCACACAGGAAGGAAGAGAGGCATGCATGAAAGAAGGAAAGTGGGCAGGAAGACAAGTAGGCAAGAGAGAAGGCAGACAATAAGCAGGAAGGCAGGAAAGAAGGAGTGAAGGCCAAATGGAAAGCAAGCAGGAATGCAGGCAGGCAGTAAAGAAGGAGAGAAGGCAGAATGGAAGGCAGGGAGGAAGGAAAGAAAGCAGGAAGAGAAGTGGGGGGAAAAAGGCAGGCAAGAAAATGCAGGAAGGAAAACAGGCAGTCAGGAATGAAAGCAAGAAGGCAGGAAATAAACAAGGAGGGGAGGCAGAAATGAAGGCAGGAAGGAAAACAGGCATGTAGCAAGGAAGGTAAGTATACAGGCAGAATGGAAGGAATGCAGAAAGGAAATAAAGCAAGAAGGAAACAAAGCAGACAGAAAGGCAGGCATGAACACAGTCATGTATGAAGGTAGAAAGGAAGGCAGGCATAAAAACAGGAAAAGAAGGGCAGGCATGAAGGGAGGAAAGCAAGAAGTCAGAGAGGAAGGCATGAAGGGAGGAGGGAAGAAAGGAAGGAAAGCAGGTCTGCAGGAAGGCAGGAAGGAAGGCAGGCAAGAAAGAAGGAAGACAGGAAGGAATGCAGGCAGGGAGGTGGGCAATAATGAAAGGAGGAAGGCATGCAGGAAAGAAGGAAGGTGAGAAGGCAGGATGGAAGCAAGGCAGGCAAGCAGGCAGGAAAGAAGGAAGGCAGGCAGGAAGCAAATCAGAAAGAAAGATGGGCAAGAAGGAAGGAAAGTGGGCAAGAAGACTGGAAGGAATTCAGAAAGGAAGGCACGTGGGAAGGCAGGAAGGCAGGCACATAGGCAAGCAGTCGGGAAAGAAGGAAGGTAGACAGGAAGGCTGGAAGGCAGGCAGGCAGGCAGAGAGGCATGCAGGAATGCAAGAAGAGAGAGAAGGCAAGAAAGGAGGAAGGCAGGCAACCAGGCAGGAAAGAAGGAAGGTGGACAGGAAGGAAGGCTGGAAGAAAGGAAGGAAGTCAGAAAGGAAGAAAGGCAGGTGGGCAAGAAGGCAGTCAGAAAGGGAAACAGTAAAAAGGGAGGGAAGGCAGGCAGGCAGGCAGGCCTAAAAGCAGAAAGGCAGGAAGTCAAAAAGGAAGGGAGGTGGGTAGGAAGAGAAGAAGGAAGACGGGCAGGCAAATAGTCAAGCAGGCAGGCAGGCATGTAGGAAGGCAGGAGGGTATTAGAAAACAGTCAGGGAGGAAGAAAGGCAGGGAGGTGGGGAGGAAGGCAGGAGAGGAGGCATGAAGGCAGGCAGGGAGGCAGAAAGGAAGAAAGGAAGGTGTGCAGAAAGCCTTGCAGGTGGAAAGGAAAGAAGGCAGGCAAGAAGGTCAGAAGGAAAGAAGTCAGAAAGGCAGGAAGGTGGGCAGGCAGGAAGGCAGGCAGGCAGGAAGGCAGAGTCTGTGCTTATCAGGTTGGGAAATAAAGATTCCCATAATGACAAAGGCTGGAAGCGTGTGACTTCTGGCACCAGGAGAAAGGCTCCTGCTCCACTTGGTGCCCTCATAGTAGATGAGGGCCTGGGAGCTCTATCAAATGAAGCATCCATGACGGCTGATCCTGAGTTGCTCAGGAGCACCAGCAGGAAGTGGTGACTGTAAGCAGTGGGAGACTCCCTGCTGTGGGGGGATGGAGGCCCCCATCTGCTGACCTGACCTGTTGTCTATGGAGGTTTGCTGCTTACCAGGGACTTGGATTTGGGATGTTGTTGAAAGACTGCTTGTCTGACCCCTCAGATAAGGAAATTACTTTCCATCTGCCAGTCAGGGTGGAGACCAGAGCTAGAGGAACTGTGGGCCTTCAGTGACCTCTATAGCTTTCAGAAATGGGAAACTTTGTTAATATGTAGAATACAGTTGTCAGAAACACTCCTTACTTCCTCATCTAGGAAGTTTCCAGAAGGCTGCTAGTATTTTTATGCCAGGACAGGATCTATAAACTAATGTAATATCCTTTTCATGTTTCTGTGCCATGAATGCTTATTCCTTTTCCTTTTCATTTGATTTCCTTAATTTAATCCTCAAAATGCAAATGCTTAACATCAAAGGATGTGCAACTTTGTGAATGGCCTATCAACCAACTTAGATCCTAGTTTAGCAAGGTACTTGCAATTCCTGTCTATAAAGATAGCTAGGCTGAAAAAACTATTAGATTTCAAATTGCAGCACAGCAGAGATCTACTTTCTGATGGGATTTGTGGGAATTGGGACATGCAGACTTGCATTTTTCTTCTCCCATTTGCAAGCACAGTCTCATTGCTCGGAACTGCTTTGTGCAAAAAGAAAATACTCTATCCAGCCCTTCATAACTAATAGCAAAATCTGACCAGTTTAAAAAAAAAGCGATTTGCCATTGTAAGAATGACACTTACGGCCCTGTATCTGTGTGTATTGGTGATCTCTTAAACTTTCAAAAATATTTTTAAGTAAAATTTATTTATTATTAATTTATTTTTAAAAATAAACTATTATGAAAACTGAATAATCTGTCCAAGCAGCTCTTTCAACTCCAAAGTCGAGAAGCGTTTTAAGACTGTAAAGACCGGAATCTCTGGTGGATGTAGCTTTTCTAAGTAGATTGTACAAAAGATACTGAGATGATCAGCAGCAGTATTAAAAATAAAATCAAAACAAAGCAAAAAAAACCCCAGCCTTGTAATCAAGTGGCTTAACAATCCTGTAGTTGTTTCTGTGTCAGCCATGGTGATGGCCTATATGTTTATTTTTTCCTGCATAAGCTGACTCTAAGTGCATTGCACTTGGTGTGAGCTAAGTATAGGCATGCAAACTGTTAACATAGTCCAGGTGAAGCACTGGAAGATGTTAAGCCATGAAAACTTGATTGCTCATCTAAGTCCTACAATAGATGAGGAGAGCCTCCTTGTAATGTTGCTCTCCTAACAGATGAAGACACTTTCCTGTTTCTTTTGCCACACTTTTAGCATCACAATCACTATAGTTTTAAAGTGCACTGGAGGTGAATCCCAGGAGAGGATGCTCATCAGTTTTTCCAAAGCGCTCCTTTCTCTTATGAGCTCTCTTTTAACTGGGTCATCTCATCTGCCAGTCATTAGCGCCTAAGGAAAAGCAAAAATTTAAGCCACTGGTCATGCACATCAGAAAAAAAAACCAAAAAAAAACCCCAAAACCAACATCCTTGCCTTGATAAAAATAGCTTTCTTGATAATGCTCTAATATCCCTAATCTTGAGTGGAGAACACAAATCATCCATGACACAATATGCTAAGACTCTTTCTGGACCTGGGTGAGCCCCCCTGAGCCCCAGTTTAGGCCTTCATCTTACTGTCTGCCACCTTGTTAATTTGTAAATATGGGATGGTTCTCCATGGAAGGGAAATCAAGATTAATAATGAAACATGCAATACAGTTAGAGGCACTGTATTTCTGTCAGTCATATTCTTCTGCCATTTATTTGGCAAGAGCGGTAGGAACCTGACTTGACAGAACTACAACTCCATTTTCCCATTAAAAATAGAAACAAAGACAGGACCTATACACATTTTCCATTTAGTTTTTCTACAGTCTCTGGGGAATGGCTCTCCATTTCCAAGAGGAAATTCCTCTAGCAGCAAAACATTTAGACTCTCCATTTTCATCTTGCATGGTTTTCAAAAGAAATAAAAGAAATTAACACTTTTTATGGTGATCTGCTATTATACAATCAAATCTTTTGGAGACTTCTAATAAATTACAGTCTTGGACAAGTAATACTATTATACTGGGCTTGCAGTTCCTCTGCTTTGCTTTCAGTAGCAGAGCAGTGGGTTTCTTCCATTAGTTTCTAGATATTTAAATGAATGGATATAACAAGGGATTTACAGCAATTGCAATTAAAAATATCAGAACTGTTTAAAGGTACTAGCAGGACTTCTACAGGCCCTTCAGCATTTACTTAACTCTGCTGTGATACAAATTACTGAGTGCTAATTACTTTCTTGAATTAGCATCTAAGAAATGGCAAGCCTGCATTTCAAGTGTATTTTTGCAGTGAAAATGCGTGTCAGAATTTTGTCCTGAACTGGGAATACTGTATGGGAAAGTGCGGAAGAATGTCGAGGAGATAGACGATGGAAGCTAGCCAGACCGTTCCGTGGGAAAAGGAGCATCAACAGGGCATGTGGACCCATAGTCACGTGGTTGAGCCTGTGCCAGGGTGGCGCTGCACCTGGGCTTTGAATCGAGAATAACAATGAGCTCAACATGCTTACTGCGCATGTGTATGGTACATAAAAACTTCATCTAGTGCCCCCCCCATAGTGTTCCTCACCCTGGACTGACGCTCAGCGGTGCCAGGGATCCCCCACTCCATTATTGCCTCGATCGGGAAAACGCAGGGGAACCCCCGTTCAGACGCAGAGGTAATAAATGCTCCATATCAACCATCGTATGCCTTGTGTTTGTGTATCCGTCCCTGCCGGGAGTCCAGGCGGTGCCCCCGCCTCACCCTTACACTTGGCGTAGTCGGCAGGATACACGAACGACAATGCCACGGCCAAGGAGAGCGAAGGGGAAGGGCGAGAGTCAAGAAGGGACTGCTCGCCTGCGGCTGCCAGGATGGCCCCAGACTGAGCCATGGGGGCTGGTAGCTGCATTGCTTGCCACGCTGGCAGTCCCCGAGGACTGGCCAGAGTTGGCACAGGGGGGAAATGTTACCCCAAAGGCAGTTGAATCCGCTTTACAGGTCATGCGCTTCCACGGCGCATCGGAAGCAGCTCAGAAGCTGGCCAGACGATTAGGGTGGGCACTGCTGACAGGCATTCGAGCCTTAGATAACAAGGTATTGTCTTTGCAGCAACGAGTAAAGGATCTGGAGAAGGAGAGTGGAGATGTGTGTGATGCGAAGGCACAGGAGTTGATTATGACCCAAACTGAAAAGAGTCAGGAATTAACCCATAGGGTAGAGCGATTGGCTTTGCAGATGGCTAATAAGCGCTGCGGGCATTATGGGAAGGTGCCCGCTACTGTTTCTCAGGTGTGGGCGATTATCACTCGACCCTCCTGGGACCCAGAGGAGTGGGATGGCAATATTTGGAGTACCTCATCTGACTCAGAAATTGAGTTTGATATCGAGCAAGAACCGCTAATGCTCAGGTGCGGCCGCTTGTTCAGATGCGGGGGGAGCGACAGAGAGATAGGGATACTGTAGAGCAGACAAGGACTTATACACCAAAGGAGTTACGTGAATTTTTGACCACATTCCAGCAGCAACCGGGGGAGTTATTACTAGCATGGATGGTGAGAGCCTGGGATAATGGGGCTGGATCATTAACGTTGTTAAGAGAGGAGCTGAATTTAATGAGCCTGTTGTCCACAGACACTCAAGTGCAGTAGTCTCTCTCCCAGCTTATGTCTGCACAAGATAGCTCCGGTAACCCTGTAGTTGCTCCTTCGCTGTATCAATGGTTGTGCACTGCTATGGTGGGTGCGTACCCATCCACTGGTGAGTTAGCCGCTACAGCGGGGCTTTGGTAAACAATATAAGGAATTTTGCACTTGTTGGTCAACCAGATACTAGGCAAGTGAGAGCAGTTCGGAATCCCAAGGTGAGAAGATTGGCAGGGACTACTAAATTGAGTGGAAAGCTAACGAGGTGACAGATGTGGACTGATTTGCTGCAGGCAGGGGTATTACATGATGAGATAAATGGTCTTTCTACTGCTGACTTATTTAAGCAAGGGTTACCTGCTAATCAGCAATATCAGACACAGCCTACAGCCCCACCTGCACCCAGTGCTCCCTGGAAGCTGCCTGCTAAGAAACAACGAAGGGGAGGTGGGTCCCCCAAAATCCAAGCGTCGGTTGCAGCGTATCATCCGGGGGACTGACACCCATATGTACCCCTGCGAATTAGGTGGTGCTCAGGAGGGGAAGTAGCTGTGCTTGCTTTAGTAGATACAGGAGCAAAGGTTACAGAGTTGCATAGCGCTGTAAACCCTGAGAAGGTACAGGGGCCGGACATCAGTGTGCAATTCTTAGGGATAGTCTGGAGGCGGCAGATGAAAGCTATCCCTGAGAAAGTGCACAGTACTCTTCAGCAAAACCCTGCTGCCACTGCTGTAAAACAACTACAAGCTTTTTGGGGCCTTTTGGGGTTCTGGCAGACCTTTATACCCCACTTAGCATATTTAATGCAGCCACTACAGCATTTGACCAAAAAAAAGGTACCCAGTGGCAATGGACTAAAGAACAGCAGCAAGCCTTTGAGCTGTGCAAGGAGACGGTGGTCCAGCGTTCCAAGCTATACACCCTATAAAGGTCAACCCTTCGAATTAGAAGTTACAGTTGTGGGGGATACAGTGTCTTGGGGGCTGTGGCAGCAATGTGCCCATGCAAGGTGGGACCCTATAGGTTTCTGGTCCCGTTCCCTGCAAGGGGCCACAGCAAATTACACACCTCTGGAGAAACAGCTTTTGGCTGTGGTGTGGGCTTTGCAGGATACCGAATGAGTTACAGGACGTGACTCGGTGACTGTACACACCCCCCTCCCCATTCAGGCATGGGTGACGGATGATACAGTCAGGGCCCATGTCGGGGTGGCCCAAGCTGCAACTCAGTGGAAATGGAAACACTGTCTACAAGCCCAGTTTAAGGAGGGGAGAAAGAATATGAGTACCCCACATGTAACCTTTTTAGGGGAAGTACATTTTGAGTGCATGCCTCTATTGTCTGAGCCAGAGGGGCTGCCCCCGCTTCCTCCCCCAATAGACCCATTACCTGTCCAAGAGGCCCCTCCTTTTGGGACGTTATCTCCTGAGCAAGTACAAGCCAAACCGACCCTAGCAATCCCTGCTCGGATATATGTAATGGAGGTGGGGGGGGATTGCCCCCCACGTACTCGCCTCTGGGGAGGTAGAATTCTATACATCTGAGCAACTTATGTTTGCTGAACAAAGAGTTATAAGCTTACATTTAAGACTTGACTACCCTTCACAGTGTGTATGGCTGATTACACCTTTGATACCTGTTCAAATAGCCCCACTCTTATTGACCTCTTCTCAAGATTTGTCATTCCAGGTATCCATATCCCTGCCAGTAAATATTCCACAGGGAGCACCAATACTGCGAGGAATCCTGATCCACACTGCCGGAGTGCCTCAAGTTCAGCAAACACCCTCAGTGCACCCTTTAGCCAGTGTGTGGGTACTAACTCCTCAAAAGGAAAAACAACCTGGCACTGTTTTAGCAGGTGGTCCAGGAGCCACTGCTCTAGTCCTTCCTGATGGCGATACCATGCCTTTCTATCTTCCCATCAACAGGTTATCACGCTGGCATCTGGAAGTTGGTGTTGGAATGTTGCCTCTTGCTGACCATGACAGGTGCTATTGATCTACAAGACCATCCAGCTTCCCATGTAAATACATGGATTTGGCTGGCACAAAGATCAGCTAACCTCTCTGCTTTCTGTATTGCAGGAGGACGATCAGTGGATGATGTCTTAACTACATATTACATAGGTGTACCAGCTCCACTCGTGGTATTACAGAGTTATACTTTAAAAAAAAAAATGATATTTCTGTTGCTCCCATGAATTTATATGATTTGGGTATTTTTTCCCAAAAGCTGACACCTTGGGCTTACTCTTTTCATAGAGCTAGCATATCTAAAGCAGATACTTGCTTTTGCTTTGTAAATGCTGCCTCTGTTCTGCAGAATGTAACTGATATGCAGTTAATTTGTAATGACACTATGGATATTACCTATGCGTCTGCTCACCTCATACTACCATTAGGATGGTTCCTTCTGTGTGGCACTACAGCATATACATGTGCCGGCCGATGCCACAGGTGGCCTATGCACTGTAGGTTGTGCTACCTTAAGCATTCCTCCCTTTATGACGGAGTGGCGGAGTACCCCGTAGCATATCCTAAGATGCCACTTGTAACTGCCATATAAGTTTATTTTCTCATGCAGAAGCTCTAGGCCTCTTGTTGAGCCTAGCTGGGATCCCGGGGGTGGTGGCACATGATTGCAGACAGTTAGAGCATGTTACCTGTGCTTTGGCTCAAAGCTTAAATTGGACATCTAGAGCCATTGCCTCTTTAAATAGGGAGTTGGGAGCAGTGTAGGAAGGAACACTGCAAAACCACCTAGGGATCGACTGCCTCCTACTGCGAGATAACCACAGACATCATGACTTCGCCGAGATGTGCTGTTTCAACATCACCGATGAATCGGCATCTATTGAGAATATCAGCCACCTCATACAAGGAGGACTCTTGTTTATCTCTTGCTTTGTATTATGTTATGTTTTGATTTCATTACTTTGTAAACTCCCTTGCCATCATACCCCATGCCCTCCTGAGGATCGGGACGGCTTATAGCTAGCTTTCCATCGCGGGGGTGGAGTGTATGGGAAAGTGCGGAAGAATGTCGAGGAGATAGGCGATGGAAGCTAGCCAGACCGTTCCGTGGGAAAAGGAGCATCAACAGGGCATGTGGACCCATAGTCACGTAGTTGAGCCTGTGCCAGGGTGGCGCTGCACCTGGGCTTTGAATGGAGAATAACAATGAGCTCAACATGCTTCCTGCGCATGTGTATAGTACATAAAAACTTCATCTAGTGCCCCCCTCGGTGTTCCTCACCCTGGACTGACGCTCAACGGTGCCAGGGATCCCCCACTCCATTATTGCCTCAACCGGGAAAATGCCGGGGAACCCCCGTTCAGACGCAGAGGTAATAAATGCTCCATATCGACCATCGTATGCCTTGTGTTTGTGTATCCGTCCCTGCTGGGAGTCCAGGCGGTGCCCCCGCCTCACCCTTACAAATACTTTCCTGAATCAATCCAATTTAATCTCTGCAAATAAGGGTCACTTAATTCTGTCGTGTAGTGCACAACATGGCTGCTATAATGCAAGCTAAAAAACTGATATGTTACAAATGTAAGTCAACAGCAGTGATTGCAAAGCTAGGATAATAGGATCACAGAATATTTGAGATTGGAAAGGATGCCTGGAGAGCATGTAGTCAAAGCCCCCTGCTCAAAGCAGGGTCACGGAGAGCACGTTGCCCAGGATCCTGTCCATTCAGGTTATGAATATCTCCAAGGAAGGAGACTCCACAACCTCTCTGGGCAACCTGTTCCAGTGCTCAGTCACCCTCACAGTAAAAAAAAGTTTATGTTTAAATGGAATTCCTTGCCTCTCATCCTGTCACTGGGCACCACTGAAAGAGTCTGGCCCCATCCTCTTGACATCCTCACTTCAGATATTTAAACACATTGATAAGATCCCCCCGAGCCTTCTCTTCTTCAGGCTGAACAGTCCCAGCTCTCTCAGCCTTTCCTCATAGGAGAGATGTTCCAGGCCCTTAATCGTCTTAGTGGCCCTCAGCTGGACTTGCTCCAGTAGCTCCTTATCGCTCTTGTACTGGGGAGCCCAGAACTGGACACAGGACTCCAGATGAGGTCTCACCAGGGCTGAGTAGAGGGGGAGGATCACCTCCCTCGACCTGCTGGCAATGCTCTTCCTAATGCAGCCCAGGATACCATTGGCCTTCTTGGCCACAAGGGCACATTGCTGGCTCATGGTCAACTTGTTGTCCACCAGGACCCCCAGGTCCTTCTCTGCAGAACTGCTTTCCAGCAGATCAGCCCCCAGCCTGTACTGGTGCATGGGATTATTCCTCTCTAGGTGCAGGACTTTGCACTTGCCTTTGTGGCACTTCATGAGGTTCCTGTCTGCCTATTTCTCCAGCCTGTTGAGGTCCCTCTGATTGGTGGCACAGCCCTCTGGTGGATCAGCCACTCCTCCCAGTTTTGTATCACCAGCAAACTTGCTGAGGCTGCACTCTATCCCTTCATCCAGGTCTTTGATGAATAAGTTGAACAGTATTGGCCCCAGTATTGACCCCTGGGGGACACCACTAGTGACTGGCCTCCAACTAGACTTCGTGCCACTGATCACAACCCTAACCCTGGACATGGCTGCTGCTGTTCCTGTTTGCAGGTCTGGCCAATAGCGAGACTGAACATGTATTCCAGAGAGGCAGATACAAACACATGCACACACTCACAGACACACACACCACTAACACAGCTGGTCACACAGACTACCACAGACAGAGCAGTGCCTTTACCAGTCCCCACATCAACACCAACACTCACGTAAACATGATTACAGATAGCCAAGTCCTGTTCCTCCTCTCTGGCTGATCAGGATTGAAGTTCACTAGTGAAAACACACACATCCTCACTCTCTTGATTCACAAGCACCTCCACAATCACAGATCCCTCAGATATTAGCATGGGCTCTAAGTCAATCTAATATCCATGCGCAGACCTTGGGCCCCTTACCCAGTCACCAATTCAGACCTTGAGTCTTTCCAGCTGTGGGTCCCCTCCTCCCTGCTGGCTAGTCCAGCTTGAAATTTGCTAGCGAGTCACACAGACACACACACAGAATTGAAATTCACTAGGGAAACATACACACACTCTGGCCTTTGTAGTTGCTGGCACTCAGGCCTATGGGCCCCTATGACCAGCAGTCCCTTCTCCAGTGGCTGGCACAACACGCAACCAGCCCCTTTTGTCCCTCCTTCTCTCCATTTACCATGCTTGTACTTCCCCACCATCCACCTTGATCCCTCCCTTTCTCCACCCTTTTCTCCTCCCAAATAAGCAACCAACCCTTTGTTACTTTTTCCCTATTGGTCCCAATATTGCTACATCCATAACCGAATTTGGTATTTCTGATACTGTTACCTAGGTCATCTCGGCCTTGCATGGTATTACTGATAAGGTTAACTGGGCACTGTTGACCTCACAAGATTCCACTCCCCAAAAGGTCCTCAATACTCCTCTCCAATTATCTGTGAAGCTCATCCATCTCTCACATAACTCCCTGTTAACCACCTGTGAAATCCAGCTATTCCTTGCAGTGGTATCTGTACTTTTGTCAGCTTCTCGTTGTTATTTGTTATGTTCAGCATTTTCTCATATCATGTCCAGTAATTTCTCATGGTTTGTTCAGTTAGCTAAACCTCAGGCCAGGTCCTAGTCATCTGCCTGCATACCTTAACAGCTGTATTTGTTCAAACTGAACCTCAAAACAGAAGGAAAGGGAATAAGTAATGGAAGGGCATGAATGATGGACTGTACCTATGTGAGTAGGTGTGTGGTTGAATTTTGCATGTCTATGCTATTAATAGTACAGTGGGTTGCATCTGCCATCATTACGGCAATATTTAACAATTTATCTAAATAACTATGTGAAGTTGATAAGTCAAAATACTTATCTTTGTTGTTACTGATAGGTGAAAGAATATGAACCTTGTAATGATGTTAGAACACAGAAAAGCATAGAAATATGTATCCAGGACCTCTGGATGACTATCAGGTGAAACAGACTTCCTATTTGCTCCCTTCTTCCCCTCTACTCCCTTCTTCCGTCAGTACCATAAAAGTCAGTGGCTGCATGTAAAGTTTAAGAAATAGGTTTCAGTACTTGTGGGATATTTTTTGTTCTCCCAGGACAAATCCTAAATCTCAAAATTGCCGAGAATCCATACTGAGGATAATTCCCATATATTTTACTTCTACCACCATATCAGTGAAGTCTTCTGTTACCTTTATTGCAAATGACTTGTGTCATAAGAAGGGTCAACATTCTACCATGCTCTTTGTGTCAATAATAAATCTGAAAGCTGATTGAATGCATTTTATTGGACTTGACTATCTAAATGGCCTCATTTTAAGAAGTCAATCTTTCTGCATATTTATTACAAAGATTCAGCAATATATATCCACTTCCCCATCCTTGCTCACATACATGCGTCTGCATTCCTCTGGGATTTAGAAGTCAAGTGATTAATATGGCTGTGCAGATTTTATCAGGCAAACACAGAATTTTTCCTTTTAGCTGAGATCAATAACCTGGAATAGCTTTTGGTAAATTCATGTATAAGTGCTTTTAGCCAAAGTGGAGTCCCATGACACCTATAAATTCTAAGTTCACTGATCAGATATAATCAATATTAGCTTGCCTTGAACCCAAACATAAGCATACTAAAATAGTGTGACCAGCAACAGTATATAAGTATTTTGTAACACTGTGATAGCATAGCCAGACACAATGTATAAACATTTTACATAAGTATGTGAGCAATGTGACCACCAAAGGGGCAAAGAAAGACTTGTGTAGATGTAGGGAGGAAGCATCCAAGTAACAAAAAGTGGCAAGACAAAGGACAAGATAAGCATATGCACTGCAAATAGGGAGGGCATCTTCATGAATACACAAGAAGGATGACTGGCAAGTCACACTACCTTATTATGCCATGCTCTGAGGAGGGTTTTTCAAATATTCAGCTAAACATTTTTTATTATACTATTTTAAAACAGGAGATAATTAGAAAAGTTGCAATTGACCTAGTCATTTGTCAGATCTCATGGAATGTTGTTTTTTAAAAACATAGCTGAATTTTCACACTCAGTACCTACCATGATGGTGTCATTGGTGTACCACCATAAGATAGATTGTTTCAAAAATAAGCCTTCCCCTTCTGCTCTTCAGGGGGAATAATGGTTCCTGGTTGGTGAATTAAGATAATCACTATGCAGCACTTTGACAAATCTTAGTATCATTATTGGATAGCAAGTAACTTTTTTCAATGGATTTAGTCATTGAATGCAACAATTTTTGCTAGTTTTTTACTGTTCATGACATATCTACAAAAAGATCATCATTTTCTGATACACCTTCAATATATTTGCAAATTGCTTCAGCTTGCAGGCTAACTGAAGGGTACATTTTGATGCCCTTTACTTTTTTGAATGACAATCTCTCCCTCAGGATGTCAATTTCACTTATTATATGCACACACAAATTCCTCCCTCCCCTTCCCGAGACATTCTGTAATAACTCATCCTTGAAAAACTTGCCTATATTGATAAATATGGCTAAGGGCAAAGCCCATACAGAGAAGACAAACATGTGATATGTATCCATATGCAGATAGAGAGTATATCTATTTATTTATGTTAGAGCTTTTCAAATCCAGTGCGTTTTGGGACCCAGAGGACTCAAGGTTCAAGGAGGAGAGGAACTACCAGCAGTAGATGAGGATCGAGTCAGGGATTCCTTGAGAGAACTTGACCCATACAAGTCCATGGGACCAGATGGGCTGAATCTGAGGGTGTTGAGGGAGCTGGCTGATGTTTTTGCAAGGCTACTCTCTATCATCTCTGAAAGGTCATGGAGACTGGGGGAGATCCCTGATGACTGGAGGAAAGCAAATATTGCATCTTTAAAAAAGGCCAGAGTGTTAACCCAGGGAACTACAGGCTGGTCAGTCTCATTGCAGTCCCTGTGAATCTTATCTTTAAGATAAAATTAAGGATTTAGGGAAAATCATGGAGAGAGAGTCCTCTTGGAACACATTTTCAGGCACATGAAGGAGAAGAAGGTGATGGGGAACAGTCAGCGTGGATTTACCAGGGGTAAAGCATGCCTGACCAACCTGATTGCCTTCTATGATAAAATGGCTAGATTTGGGGATGAGAGGAGAACAGTGGATGTCATTTACCTAAACTTTAGCAAAGCTTTTGACACTCTCTCCCACAATATTCTTGTATACAAGTTAGGACATTACAGTCTGGATGGGTAGACAACTAGATGGGTAAAAATTTGGTTGGATGGTCAGAATCAGAGGGTAGTGGTTAATGGGTCATTATCTGGATGCCCATAGCAAGTGGATTACCACAGGGGTCTATCCTGGGACCTGTCCTGTTTAACATCTTTATCAATGACCTGGAGGAGACGATGGCGTGTACGCTCATCAAGTTTGCAGATGTCACCAAATTGGGGGGGAATAAGTTGATACACTCAAGGGCAGGGCTGCCATTCAGAGGGACCTTGGCCAGCTGGAGGAATGGGCCAACAGGAACCTTATGAAATTCAATAAGGACCAATGCCAAGTCCTGCACCTAGAAAAGAATAACCCTTTGCAGTGATACAGGCTGAGGACTGACTGGCTGGGGAGCAGCTCTGCTGAAAAGGCCCTGGGAGTCTTGGTAGACAGCAAGCTGAACATGAGCCAGCAATTGTTTTGCACCAGGAGGTGCTGGTTCTTTTGGATCCCACAAGAAAGGCACAAAATCTCTCTCTCAAGAAAGATACTATTTTATTAACATCCCAGAAAAGGTGATAGCAAATTTTAAAATCTTATGTTCATTCTGATGCTGGGAACCCCGAGTTGATGCAGCATTGGACAGACCTCCAGTCAGTCCATGGCACGCTGCACAGATCCTGTCCATGGTGAGGTTCACCAGTATTGTGGTTTTTAGAGTTTTTAATAGGATTTTCTTGGAAGTACTGTGGCATAGAAGGAAAACATTTTGCTTCACTTCTAGATTAAGACAAGGGCATGCCAGTGGCATCATCACTGATGCCAAGGGGGTGCCATCTCCAGGCTCTTCCATTACAATTTGTTGGCCAAGTTTATCCTACATCAAGGAATATGTGCAGCACAGTACAGTCCTGAAGGTAAAGTGATATGTGCAGTACAGTACGGCACAGTACATGTCTACGCCTACTCAGGTCAACTTGTTATGTGGCTCACTAACTACTCAATGTACAATAGTTTTCTGGTTAGGGCAACTACAGCAGTGTGTCCTGGCAGCAAAGAAGGCCAACAGTATCCTGAGCTGTATAAAAAGGAGCATAGCCAGTAGATCCAGGGAAGTGATTATCCCCCTCAGCACTCCTTAGACTGCATCTACAATACTACATCCAGTGTTGGGCACCCAGTACAGGAAAGACATTGATAAACTGGAGTAAGTTCAGTGGAGGGCTACTGAGATGGTCGGGGGCTGGAGCATATGCCCTATGAGGAGAGGCTGAGGGAACTAGGCTTGTTCAGCCTGGAGAAGAGAAGGCTTCAGGGGGACCTAATAGAAGCTTTCCAATACCTACAAGGCGGTCATCAAGAAGAACCAACATCTTCACAGTGTGGCATGGTGGGAGGATGTAAGACAATGGGCAAGTGGAAAGTTGAGAAAAGAGATGTTCAGACTTCATATAAAGAGAAACTTTTTAACCATGAGTACAAGTCAAGGAGTTTAACAGGTGTCCCAGGGAGCTTATGCAGGCTCCTTTTTTTGGAGGTTTTCAAGACCAAAACTGATAAAGCCCTGAGTAACCCAGTCTGACCTCATAGCTGACCCAGCTTTGAGCAGGAGGTTGGAGTAGATGACCTACTGAGGTCTCTTCCAACCTGAATTTTCCTATCACCCTATGACAAAAGGGTACTGACTAAAAATGGTAACAGCCTCCCCTACAGCTTTTGATCATGGGTATGCGCTGGAAGCACCCCTTTTCCGCTATTCTGGCAGGGCCTAGCAACTGTGGGAAAAGTTATTTTGTAAAAAGTCTTTTGGAGAATGCCGACCACTTGCTTTCTGTTATGCCTGAGAATGTTGTGTGGTGTTACAGTTGTTGCCAACTGCTGTATCAGGAACTGCTCTGTAAATATCCTTTTATCAAATTTGTGGAGGACTTGCCTGAAAGTCTTAGTGATAACTGTTTATTTCCCCCTAATAAAGTAAATATGGCTGTGATCAATGATTTGATGAACTCTGCTTGTGAGAGCGACCAAATTGAGAACACTTTTACTAATTCTGTGCATCACAGGAATCTTAGCATCCTGTACATTGTCCAGAATGTATTTTGCCAGGGTAAAAAGAGCCACACTATCACATCAACACAAAATACATGCTGTTATTTAAGAATCCCTGAGATGAGCTCCAGGTTGCATCCCTAGAAAGACAAATGTATCCTGACAAGGCCCGGTTCTTTGTGGGAGCCTTTGAAGATGCTACCAAATCACCATGTGGGTGCCTGGTTAAATGCTTCTACACCTGAGGCTTTTAGGCTAAGAATGGGACATTTCCTGCCAGAGCAGCCAGTCATTTACATATGTAAGAAAAAAAAAGTTCACAAATTCATTAAAAGCTTGGTTAATGTAAGGGAAAGTGCGGAAGAATGTCGAGGAGATAGGCGATGGAAGCCGATCCGTTTCCATGGGAAAAGGAGCATCAACAGGGCATGTTGACCCATAGTCACGTGGTTGAGCCTGTGCCAGGGTGGCGCTGCACCTGGGCTTTGAATCGAGAATAACAATGAACTCAACATGCTTACTGCGCATGTGTATGGTACATAAAAATCTCATCTAGTGCCCCCCCCCATAGTGTTCCTCACCCTGGACTGACGCTCAGCGGTGCCAGGGATCCCCTCACTCCATTATTGCCTCGACCGGGAAAACGCCGGGGAACCCCCGTTCAGACGCAGAGGTAATAAATGCTCCATATCGACCATCGTATACCTTGTGTTTGGGTATCCGTCCCTGCCGGGAGTCCAGGCGGTGCCCCCGCCTCACCCTTACACTTGGCGTAGTCGGCAGGATACACAAACGACAATGCCACGGCCGAGGAGAGCGAAGGGGAAGGGCGAGAGTCAAGAAGGGACTGCTCGCCTGCGGCTGCCAGGATGGCCCCAGACTGAGCCATGGGGGCCAGCAGCTGCATTGCTTGCCATGCTGGCAGTCCCCGAGGACTGGCCAGAGTTGGCACAGGGGGGAAATGTTACCCCAAAGGCGGTTGAATCAGCTTTACAGGTTATGCCCTTCCATGCAGCTTCGGAAGCAGCTCGAAAGCTGGCCGGACGATTAGGGTGGGCACTGCTGATAGGCATTCCAGCCTTAGATAACAAGGTATCATCTTTGCAGCAGCGAGTGAAAGATTTGGAAAAGGAGGTGGGGGATTTGCGAGATGCAAAGGCGATAGCCCAAGAAGTGATTACAGCACAAGCTGAGAAAGCCCAAGATTTAGCCCACAAGATGGAGCGGCTAGCTTTACAGATGGCTAATAGGTGGCCTGGGCGTTATGGGAAGGTGCCCGCTACTGTTTCTCAGGTGCGGGCGATTTTAGCCCGACCCTCCTGGGATCCAGAGGAGTGGGATGGTAATATTTGGAGTATGTCATCTGACTCAGAAATTGAGTTTGATATTGAGCAAGAACCCGCTAACGCTCAGGTGCAGCCGCTTCTTCAGATGTGGGGGGAGCGACAGATAGATAGGGATACTGTAGAGCAGAGAAGGACTTATACGCCAAAGGAGTTACGTGAGTTTTTCACCACATTCCAGCAGCAACCGGGGGAGTTATTACTAGCGTGGATGGTGAGAGCCTGGGATAATGGGGCTGGATCATTAACGTTGTTAAGAGAGGAGCTGAATTTAATGAGCCCGTTGTCCACAGACGCTCAAGTGCAGTAGTCTCTCTCCCAGCTTACGTCTGCGCAAGATAGCTCTGGTAACCCTGTAGTTGCTCCTTCGCTGTATCAGTGGTTATGTGCCGCAGTGGTAGGGGCTTACACATCTACGGGCGAGCTGGCCGCCACGGTGGGGGCATGGCGTACCATGGAAGAGGCCATAAACATGCTGCGACAGCTGGGGGTAGCCATCAGATTAGCAGATGGTAACGGTCCAGATGGTGTAGAGATAACTCGGCAAAGGAAAACGCAGTTATTGAAAGGGGCCCCAAGTGCCTTGAAACCGCTCCTGTTAGGGACGGTGATGCCCGCTACTGGTACAGTGGGGGCGCTGGTGAATAATTTGCGAGCCCTAGCTCTGGTGGGTGGACCAGATTCTAAACAGGTACGGTGGACCAGATTCTAAACAGGTACGGGTGGCTCAGAAAGTTAGAGCAAAGAGACAGGGAGGGGTGACTAAAGTGAGTGGAAAAGTCACACGAAAGCAGATGTGGGCTGACTTGCGGCAGGCGGGGGTATCGTGGGATGAGATCGATGGCTCGTCCACTGCTGATTTATTCAAGCGCTGGCAGCGTTTGCCTGCCAATCAACAGAACTGAGTTAAACCCACTGCTCCACCTGCACCCAGTGCTCCCTGGAAGCTGCCTGCTAAGAAACAATGAAGGGGAGGCGGGTCCCCCGAAATCCGAGCGTCCGTTGCAGCGTATCATCCGGGGGACTGACGCCCATACGTCCCCCTGCGAATTAGGTGGCGCTCGGGAGGGGAAGTAGCTGTGCTTGCTTTAGTAGATACAGGAGCAGAGGTTACAGTGTTGCATAGTGCTGTAAACCCTGAGAAGGCAACCACACACATCTGCGGTTTGGGCGGCTCTGCCACCCCTGCCATACAGGCGATAGTTACTTTAGCGATTGGGGAAAACCCTCCCTTCTCCACTCCAGTTTTTTTGGCGCCCATTCATGAATATATTTTAGGAATTGATGTGTTACTAGGTTGAGATATACATACAATGCAAGGATTATTCTCTTTTGGGAGGAGTCCGTCGCTGCCACAAGCGCGAGTAATCGCTCTAATCAGAGGGTACCCAAAATGGGACCCCGTAGATTTGCCTGTACCACCTACCGTTGTGCAAATCAAACAGTACAGAATACCGGGAGGAGAAACAGAAATTCAAGAAACAGTAGATGCTCTGCTACATGCACAGATAATACACCCTGCCCTGTTGGCCTTTAATAGCCCGATATGGCCTGTGAAGAAGCCGGATGGCTCATGGCGTATGACTGTGGATTACAGGGAGCTAAATAAAATTGCCCCACCATTAGCAGCTGTAGTACCGGACATCGTAACTCTGTTAGAAGGTGCAAGGGTGAGGCGGGGGCACCACATGGACTCCCGGCAGGGACGGATACACAAACACAAGGCATACGATGGTCGATATGGAGCATTTATTACCTCTGCGTCTGAGCGGGGAGTCCCCGGCATTTTCCCGGTCGAGGCAATAATGGAGCAGGGGATCCCTGGCACCGCTGAGCATCGGTCCAGGGTGAGGAACACCGAGGGGGGGCACTAGATGAAGTTTTTATGTACCATACACATGCGCAGTAAGCATGTTGAGCTCATTGTTATTCTCCATTCAAAGTCCAGGTGCAGCGCCACCCTGGCACAGGCTCAACCACGTGACTATGGGTCCACATGCCCTGTTGATGCTCCTTTTCCCACGGAACGGTCTGGCTAGCTTCCATCGTCTATCTCCTCGACATTCTTCCGCACTTTCCCATACAGAAGGAGTGGGCAAAAATTTGCAAGAATGGAAGGCTGTGGTGGATCTGGCAAACGCCTTTTTCTCTATTGCTGTATCCCCAGCCTCACAGGACCAATTTGCCTTCACTTGGAAGGGGAAGCAGTATACATTCCAGGTCCTTCCTCAGGGATATAGGCATAGTCCCACTATATGTCATCAAATGGTCACTGCCGACCTCCCAACACCTCTCCCAGAATGCACTATTCATCATTATAGCGATGATGTTTTGATAATGGGACCGTCTGAAGAGCAGGTGAAAGAGCAGCTAATGGCACTGACGCATGCTCTCCAGCATAGGGGATGGGCTGTGAACCCCAAAAAGGTACAAGGACCAGATATTAGTGTCCAATTTCTGGGAGTAGTGTGGAGAGGACAGACAAAAGCCATTCCTGAAAAAGCGTGTAATACTATCCAGCAATACCCTGTCCCTACGACTGCAAAACAGCTGCAAGCTTTCCTAGGTCTCCTAGGATTTTGGTGAACTTTTATACCTCATTTAGCATACTTGATGCGGCCCTTGCAGCATTTAACAAAGAAAAGCAGTCAGTGGCGGTGGACCAAAGAGCACCAGCAGGCTTTCGATTTGTGCAAGGAAGCAGTGGTCCAACACTCTGAACTGTTTACACCCTATAAAGGTCAACCCTTCAAATTAGACATTACAGTTGTGGGGGATACAGTGTCTTGGGGGTTGTGGCAGCGATGTGCCCACGCAAGCCAGGAACCTATAGGTTTCTGGTCCCGTTCCCTGCAAGGGGCCACAGCAAACTACACACCTCTGGAGAAACAGCTTTTGGCTGTAGTGTGGGCTCTGCAGGATACCGAATGAGTTACAGGACGTGACTCGGTGACTGTACACACCCCCATCCCCATTCAGGCATGGGTGACAGATGATACAGTCAGGGCCCATGTTGGGGTGGCCCAAGCTGCAATGCAGTGGAAATGGAAACACTGTCTACAAGCCCGGTTTAAGGAGGGGAGAAAGAACATGAGTACCCCACATGCAACCTTGTTAGGGGAAGTACAGTTTGAGCACATGCTGTTATTATCTGAACCGGAGGGTCTACCTCCTCCTGCCCCTCCGGCAGAAGTGTCACCGGTACAGGAAGCTCCTCCCTTTGAGATGTTATCTCCCGAACAGCGGGAGTGGGCTTGGTTCTCCAATGGTAGTGCAGTCTACTCCTGGGCAGGAGAACGTGTATGGCATTCTGTAGCATACAATCCTGCCACAGACACTATCTGTTTTGCCTCCGGCACAGGATACTCCAGTCAATGGGCTGAGCTACAAGCCACAGCTATAGCTTTAGATGAAGGAGATGCACGCTATCTCTACACAGATAGTTGGGCGGTGTACAAAGGCTTGCAGGCTTGGCTGCCAACATGGGCTGCTGCACAATGGAAAATACATGATAGGGAACTTTGGGGAAGCTCCCTGTGGGAGAAAATTTGGAGTACTGTGCAGACAAAAGTCATTTCAGTATGACACGTTGATGCCCATCAAAAGCAAGAGACTCTCGAGACACAGTATAATTCAGCAGCTGACCAGATGGCAACCCCCTCGGAATTAACACAAGCCCGACAAGCGCACGAATGGTCAGGGCATCGGGGCCCTGTCACTGCTCAAGCTTGGGACTTGTTGCGAGGCCACCCCATGCTAGCGCTACACTGGTATAAGACTGCACGTGCTAATTGTTCCACCTGTATGAAGGTAGCCAGAATACCTCTAGCTAGTACATATGGCCGTATTAAATGAGGTGAACAGCCATTTACTACCTGGCAAATAGATTATATAGGCCCATTGCCCCCTTCACAGGGACGAAAGTATATTCTAACTGCTGTAGACACCTACGCGAGTCTTATGTATACATATCCTGCCTCTCATGCGAATCAATCCACCACTGTACGAGGTTTGGAACAGCTGATGTATACCTATGGCATACCTAGAGAAATACAGAGGGATCAAGGAACCCACTCTGTGGGACATGTAGTGCAGGAATGGGCAAAAGATTTGGGGATTACCTGGATTTTACACATCCCGCACCATCCCCAAGCTAGTGGACTAATAGAAAGAATGAATGGTCTGTTGAAAGAGCAAATTAGAAAGCTCACCCCAACGCAGACATTAGAGGGATGGGCAAGTGCATTGCCCCAGGCGCTGTTCATGCTTAACAACAGGCGTGTGGGGGTGCTCACTCCCGATGAACGAGTGCAAATCAAACCCGCGTTGACACCCCCTGCCTGAATATCAGTTATGGAAGGAGGGGTTGCCCCCTGTGTGCTTGCCTCAGGAGAGGTAGAATTCTACGCACCCGAACCATTGCCAAGTGCCAAGCAGAAAAATGTAAACCTACACCTGCAGCTCGATTGTCCATCGCAGCATGTATGGCTGTTTACACCTTTGGCATCCATTCAAATAACCCCACTTCTATTAACTTCTCAAGATTTGTCGTTCCAGGTATCTGCATCTGTGCCAGTAAATATTCCACAGGGAGCACCAATACTGCGAGGAATCCTGAGCCACACTGCCGGAGTGCCCCAAGTTCAGCAAACACCCTCAGTGCACAGTTTAGCCAGTGTGTGGGTACTAACTCCTCAAAAGAAAAAACAACCTGGCACTATTTTAGCAGATGGTCCAGGAGCCACTGCTCTTGTTCTTCCTGATGGCGATACCATGCCTTTCTGTCTTCCCATCAACAGGTTATCACGCCAGCATCTGTAAGTTGCCGTTGGAATGTTGCCTCTTGCTGACCACGACAGATGCCCTTGATCTACAAGACCATCCAGCTTCCCATGTAAATACATGGATTTGGCTGGCACAAAGATCAGCTAACCTGTCTGCTTTCTGTATTGCAGGAGGACGATCAGTGGATGATGTCTTAACTACCTGTTACATAGGTGTAGCAGCTCCACTCGTGGTATTACAGAGTTATACTCTAAAAAAAAAAAATTGATATTTCTGTTACTCCCATGAATTTCTACGATTTGGGTATTGTTTCCCAAAAGCTGACACCTTAGGCTTACTCTTTTCATATGGCTAACATATCTAAAGCAGATACTTGCTTTCGCTTTGTAAATGCTGCCTCTGTTCTGCAGAGTGTAACTGATATGCAGTTAATTTGTAATGGCACTATGGATATTACCTATGCGTCTGCTCACCTCATACTACCATTAGGATGGTTCCTTCTGTGTGGCACTACAGCATATACATATGTGCCGGCCGACGCCACAGGTGGCCTATACACTGTGGGTCGTGTTACTTTAAGCATCCCTCCCTTTATGATGGAGTGGCGGAGGACCCTGTAGCATATCCTAAGATACCGCTTGTAACCCCCATATAAATTTATTTTCTCATGCAGAAGCTCTAGGCCTATTGTTGAGCCTAGCTGGGATCCCGGGGGTGGTGGCACATAATTGTAAACAGTTAGGGCATGTTACCTGTGCTTTGGCTCAAAGCTTAAATTGGACATCTAGAGCCATTGCCTCCTTAAATAGGGAGTTGGGAGCAGTGTAGCAAGGAACACTGCAAAACCACCTAGGGATCGACTGCCTCCTACTGCGAGATAACCACAGACACCATGACTTTGCCGAGTTGTGCTGTTTCAACATCACCGATGAATCGGCATCTATTGAGAATATCAGCCACCTCATACAAGGAGGACTCTTGTCTGTCTCTTGCTTTGTATTATATTATGTTTTGATTTCATTACCTTGTAAACTCCCTTGCCATCATACCCCATGCCCTTCTGAGGATTGGGATGGCCTGTAGCTAGCTTTCCATCGTGGGGGTGGAGTGTATGGGAAAGTGCGGAAGAATGTCGAGGAGATAGACGATGGAAGCTAGCCAGACCGTTCTGTGGGAAAAGGAGCATCAACAGGGCATGTGGACCCATAGTCACGTAGTTGAGCCTGTGCCAGGGTGGCGCTGCACCTGGGCTTTGAATGGAGAATAACAATGAGCTCAACATGCTTCCTGCGCATGTGTATGGTACATAAAAACTTCATCTAGTGCCCCCCCTCGGTGTTCCTCACCCTGGACCAACACTCAGCGGTGCCAGGGATCCCCTGCTCCATTATTGCCTCGACTGGGAAAACACCGGGGAACCCCCGCTCAGACGCAGAGGTAATAAATGCTCCATATCGACCATTGTATGCCTTGTGTTTGTGTATCCGTCCCTGCTGGGAGTCCATGTGGTGCCCCCGCCTCACCCTTACAGTTAATAAGAGCGTGAATCAAGCCAGTGGGATTATTAGGCCTCCTCTATGTTTTGTTCCTCCTCTCATCGCAGGGACTTTTGGCTAAGCAGTGATGGAATATGTGGAAAAAAATGTATCTGGTGTCTGCAAGACACCTGGAGCAGCTAAAGGGTACCGCCACTACCTGGGAAAGAGATTAGGGCTGACGTGGCACACTCTTTGGTGCTGAAAGGAGGGTCATTCTCCAAAAACCAGGCTTGACGGCATACAAAAAAAATAAGGTGTATACCACTGCTCTTCAAAAGTACTTGGCACACGTGAAGCAGAGTGATCCGGAAAGGGGGGAATTAATTCTTGCTCTTTGGCAACAAAAGGAGACAGAAGTGGTAAAGCCCCTCAGGACTCCTGAGGACCCCAACTCTGTTGCTCAGAAAGTGTTGGATGTGCATCCCCAGTATAGGAAGAATGTACAAGTACTCCTAAGTAAATTGGGGCAACGCAAACATAGCTTGTTAACTTGGAATGTCTTCATTGGAGGAATCAAGTACAGTATCTAGCGTTTTCTTGATTTGTTTCCTTTTTGAGTTATGCATGGATCCTTTTTGAGTTATGCATGGATGATAGGACAGATATGGGTGAAAACGCAAGCATGAATGCATGGTTACTTTGTGACGCAATGGCGGGGGGGAGAGAGAGAGAGAGAGAGACTATACTGGTAGGAGAGACTTGATATAAGAGAGATTTCTGTGAAAAAAACAGGAGAATTGAGTAATCTAACCTCACTAAAAAGGAATATAAACTAGAGAGAATTTTGCAGAAATTTGGAATTATTTATAGTCTATTAGGAATTTTATAGGTAGGGTTGCTCCTTGTTGAAACTGGCAGGTTTAACCACCAGCTTTCATTCGTGATTGCTGTAAGAGAGGGTTAAGCACATATTTCACTCAAAACTAAAGCTGCTCAGGAATTTGAATGCTCTGAGCAGAGGTTGTTTTTTTGAAAAGGGTACACACATGTCTGGGTATGAGCAGATGGGAGACTGATACACAGAAACACACCAAAACCGATATAAACTGAACAAGCGAGGTCAACCAAGGGTGAGGAAAATCATAGAGAGGACACCTCTGAGTTGCTGTCAGTAGAGTGAGAACAGAAGAGAGCTGTGAGAACAGAAGGCCTCTCAGACTGACAGATTCTCCCTGTGCTCAAGTAAACAGGACTTTACGTAGTCTTGTAAACTGAGTTGTACTGAGGATACTTGAATCCATCACCAGTCTCTCTTTCAGATTGAAATGACTTACAAGAGCCCAAATATTGGCTAGCCCTCAAGTTTGGGCAGGGGTGGGGTGGGGTGGTGTAACATATACATATAAGAAAGCAACAAAAGTTTGTTAAACTTCTAGAGAGTGGCTTGAAATTCTTCCCCTGAAATAAGCCCAGATGTTGAGAGATAGTGATGTGAATTGTTCACACACTATCCAGATGTGTCTAGCCATGCAGTCTGAAGATATGTAGTTAAATTTAGAAGTCTAATATACTCAGGACAATACCTGAAAAGATCCTTTATCCACCAGATCTGTGTTGTACCTAGGAGAAATGGTCATATGAGAGACTATATAATATGTTGATAGCTGATCCTGATAAAATCTGTTAGTGAAACTGGCTCAGAGACATGGCTGACAAAAGGCTCTGCCCTAAAGAGCTGAGAGAAATCCTCCACTTTTCCAGAAAGCTTGCGTGCCCTGGAATCTGCTGAGTGAATACCAAAAGGCAGGTGTACCCCCAAAGCAGGAACAGAAAAGCTTCAAACAGTCAGTTTCTGGTGCTGTCAGGGGCAGATGGACAAGGGGATTGAAATTTGTATTACATTTTTTTTAAAACTGAGATTGGTTAATTAGTACTCATCTGAATTCATCACAGTAACATACTGCTTTAGCACTAAAAAATGCTTAGTACACAGGCCAGGGAGGGGGGATGCGAGTTATGTTCTATAGTTGGGCCTGGGAAGGAAAAATTACATTGTCAGCTGACTGGAATTAATTTGGATAGAAACATAAAAGCAGCTTCTTGTATTCAACACAGAAATTCTTACTTTTTTGTCTTGCAGACATTACTTTCCTAATTGTCCTCTTGCCGTAAAGAAGCACTTGCTACTATAAGCCAAATGGAGAATACAAGTGTGAATGGAGGAGCTGATTAGGTTGCTACATTTTCTGAACTAACAAGTTCTATGAAACATGCCATTTCCACTTCTCCTTCCTGTCTATTAATCCAGAAAGATGGCTCACACTGGTTTTCCCAAAATGAGCTTCACACACATCCTGTTCTTGCTGTACAGTTACAGGAGCAGCTTTTGCAAGGCTCAGTGAGTCATAAACAGGACCTTCCACAACAACCCAAAGGCTGTCTACCCACGTTACTCACACTGAGAATTTATGGATAACCAAACAGGCTCATAGCTACAAAGCAATAGGTGCAGGAAGAGGCTCTATTAAAAGTCAAGACCACACAGAAGAGAAGTGCTCTCTTTCTCTCTCAGAACACACAAAACATCCATATCTTCCTGGCAGGCCATCTAAAGAAAGAAGTAATAAAAGACTCCAGTCAGTGGGTAGCCCAGACTGAGTAGATCCCACGGGGATTATTAGCTCTGATCATACTGTCTTACTGCTCAATTCTAATAATGATCATGTGAGATAAAAGGCCCAGAAAAAATGAACCAGAGGTTTGAGTGTTTTCTTTCTTTTTTTGTATGCTGGGCAGGATACCTCCTTGCTCTATTGGTCTGTGCATGGAGGGATCCTGTGTGCATGTTTCTGGAAACAGTGCTATAAGTAGTTCCCCCAAAGTAAGCTTGTAAGTCCACTATCTGTACTAATAAATGTGCTAAAAGTTACATTTTAAAAAGAGCTGTTTTTCAGAAATTGCTTTACTTCTTGGCAATCTCTATACTGTTATGAGATCAGGGGAAGGGAAGGAAGAGATCTCAGAAAATATTCATTACTTATCTATTGTGCATCTAGGCCTTGCCTAGGTTCTTGCTCTTCTGCTGCCCTTGTTATGCAAGGGACAGGCTAAATTGTACAATGGAAGCATGGTTTCCAGATCCCTGTGTGTGGACTCTGAATCTGCTGCCTATGAGTCCATTCTCTACCTGCTGTGTCTGCTTGGAAAGTCATATTCACAGTGGTCCTGATGCATTTGGCTTGGGCTCATTATTAACAAAACTCAGGATCCAATAAGTCCTGTTCTTATTGTGCTACTCAGAACAGCTCAAAGCAAAGCAACAATCAATCAAATTGATGGTTTTGCCCTCCACCCACAAGTTTCACGTCTGGCCAGGCTGTAAGCAGTCACATTGCTTGCCATGTCCTTTATCAGTGTCCATGCAGAGAAAAAGGGCTGTTTTCTCAAGGTGACTTTAAGCTCAGCATTCATTGGATAAGCAGAATAGCCACAGGGGCTAACAGCAGTCAGAAGCAAATTAGAGCCGGCTCAATACTCTAATTTATGCTAAGAACAAGCCCCAGGCTCTAGATAAGAAGTGAAGTGGAGACAATGGTCTCCTCCCAACTCTTTGGCCACAGTACTAGGAACTTGAGCATTCTAGATCTAGACCAAACTTTCTTTTCAGAGATGATGTCTGATACCAAATGCAGGTGTTAACTTGAATACAGAGTTTCTAGTCAGGCTGCCTTCCAATCATTAGGATGCTTCTTGTTTTTTTCAGAAGTTATCAGTACTGCCACTGGTTGGGTTTTTTTTCTTTTTCTTTCTTTTTTGCAGGTTCTGTTTGTTCCCCTTAAATACTGAAGTGACGTTCGTGGGTGAAAAGTGAATTTTGAGAAAAAAAAGTATCAAATATGGATTTTATAATGTTTAAAAACATTGCATGAATCATGATTAGTAACTACTTTGCAATCAGAGGTCACTTTTATATATGTTCCAGGTTGAACTCTGAGGGCAATTTCTCATACATATTTGAAAGCTATAGTTATATAAAGTTATATATTCAGCTTGTTTCCTTATTTAGACCCTCAGTCACATGATTTGGAATCCTTCCAGAAATACTGGGTTTGCATTCAAATCAAATCTACATCCCAATCTTCATTAGCTTCCTAACTACTTGTCTGATTTGTACCATTTCTGAAACAGTGACCTCTGTATATACTGCAGGAGGGAAGAAAAAAATTAACTTTTTCTTTGGGATGCAGGAAACACTCTCTTGTGCTAGTGCTTTAGAGGACAAATCTGACTGTCTACTCCAAACCTCTCTCCACAGAGCTTTTCCTGGGGGAAGTTGTTTCTGGAACAAAGCCTCCTATATATTTCAGAACTGTGAAATTCTAAGAAGCTCTTGGACAGCCAGTACAAGAGAGGGCCTCTCCCTCTTTCACTGCCTGGTGTTGTGCACTGGGTAGGTGCCAGTTCTTTCTGGATCTGGGTAAGAAGAATGCCCACTTGAATCTTTAAGTATAATGCAATGTTTAATCAGAAAATTGAAAGATAGGAGCAGAAAAGAAGATTACCAATAAAATCTTACATCCCTTCTGATGCTGGGAACCCTGAGATGATACAGCATCGAATGGCCCTCTCAGTCAGGGCACAGCATGCTGCGCAGATCCCACCCATGGTGAGGTTCACCAGCATTTTAGTCTTTAGAGCTCTTAGGATTTTCCTAGAAGAAAACTAGTCTATTCATCATTCCTACTGTCAAGCAAAAGGATGTTCACATGAGAACACGCTGCTTCACTTTTAGATAAAGAAAAGGACATGCAGGTGATATAATCGCTGGTGCCAAGTGGGAGCTGCCTACAGGCTCCTCCATTACAATTAGCTGGCTAAGTTTATCCTGTGGCCAAGGGATATGTGCAGCACAGCACAGGCCTGCACCTACTCAGGTCAACTGTTATGTGGATCGCTAACTTGTCGATATACAATACTCTTCTGGTTAGGATCACTACATTATCAGCAGTGTAATTTACAGAGGAAGTGATAAGCTGTAGAGAAATCACTCACATCTTTATACGAGCCAGTGCAGCACTAGTTATTGTAGCAAGTGGCTCTTTATGACCAGATGAGTGATTTATGTCCTTCAAGTGAGGCAAGTACCCCTAATTGGGCTCCCAGAACTTGTCTCTACTGGAATATTCAAAAAAATCAATCTGAATTAATTAAAAATATGAATTGAAAGTGAACTATTTAGTTAGTGTTACATGCCCTAGAGATAGTGTCATTTAGCATGAAAAAAGCTTCAATTTGGTTTTACTTCTTTCACTTCCAAAGAGTATTTAACTGAGCTAAAGCCACTTTAGTTACGAATAATGCTGTCTACCAGAGATTTGAAACATAATTTGACTTCAGTTTCCTAATTATCTTCATGTAGTTAAACCCTTGTATCTGTGATACTCAAGCTTCCCAGAAAGACAGGCTATTTATATCATTCCAGTAGCAGACCTTTAGTTCCAGCAGCCCCAAACCTCAAAATCTTCACTGAAAGAGAGCAAGAGAAATGAAGAGCATTAATAATGCCTTGTGCTCCTCTCACAAGCACAAAGCACAGAATTTGTTAGTGAAATGTGACCAGCAACCATACAAAGTAAATCTTACTTCATCCTATAAAGGAAAACTAAAAGCTCTCTTGTCTGATCTTCAAGTTGGCAATTTGGTGTTGTACCTCTTTACATACTCTCTTTAAAAACATCTCTAAAAAGTACACAGGATTATTCTCCCATCTTGTAACGCAGAACAAGCAACTCTGAGAGTAAATGTATTTTACCTGCTATATTTGAGAGATACTTGACTCTACCACTAATTTAAATACATTTTCCTGCACATTAGAACATTCACTCTGTAGATTGCAAGAGTCAGAATGATGGAGCAAGACATCTGGGAAGTCAGTAAGCGAGCGATACATTAATTTCTCTGAGTGCCACCATGCAGGCCTTCTGACATCCTGTCTTCATTAAACACATTGTTTTGTTAGCTCATGTTGCTGTGTTTTGTTTTTTTTTTTTTCTCTGAGCAGCTTTACCTAAGGATTCAGTCAGAGGAGCAAAGGCAACATATGTGTGTGTGTGAGATATGCGATGATCTCTAAAATGGACTGTACAATTATCAATAATTCTTTAACATTTTCCAGTGTCTACAGATAAGGTGGAAAAGCTTAAAAGAACAGTATGTTATAGTGCCATCTAAAAGATGAATTCATTTTCTGAGTGAGTTTGAAAGGTCTGAAGCACATCTGTACATAGAAGGCTGCATAGAGGGAAAGGGCTGGGAAGTATGTGAAAAGTGTTTAGTCCTAAGTGGATAAGCCAGTGTACAGACCAGAATGAACAGGAGAATTCAGCCCTTTAGAAAGTGCTAGCATACCCTTGACTGCTATGCAAGAGTGAGTTCACCCCTTTTGGAGTTCACTGATGTTTCATCTCACCAATGTTGTCTAGAGTCAAACAGAATAACCCTGACATATGAGCTCACTGTACCCCTAGTAAACAAGAAAGGACTGTGAACACCTTTTTGACTCCAATGATCATATTTAGCCTAACAGAAAAAAAGAGAAAGCCACTGTATGTAATCTGGCTTTCATTGATATTACCTTTCCTATTCAAAATAGCATCAAGGAATGGCTGCTGATTCTTAAAAACAGAATGCAAATGGGACATATTATTTATTGGTTTACTGTGTTGATTTTCTTCTATAGATGAGTAGCAAGAGAAGAAAATATTAAAATAGTTAACTCTTGGAGAGAGCAGTGGATACCTTCAGGGAGGAGATACCAATTGTGCAGCTGAAGGTACAGGAATAACCAGATAAATATTATTATCTGCTAGCTGAAGGTAAAGAAATAATATAGGCATTGTACTGCAGAGCTCCCCAAGGACACAAGGCTTACAAGATCACGTTGTCTGTGTTTTCACTGCTTCCTCTCACTCCTTAATAAATTTTTAAACTATTTGTCAAATTTTATTGCAATTGGCTGAGGGGATAGAAGTCTCAAAGTTAAGTATGTTGCATGCATTTCATGAAAAGGCTGTGTAGAGGACAGAGACCCATAGCTGCACCCTAGTGAGGGAAAGGGAGGGAGGCATGTGTTCAAAAGGTATTTGTGTGTTTGGGCTGTCAGCTGGCTAATCAACATGTGCATCTCAAGACCAACTATGCTATATACCTCTTCTTGCCCTCTGATAAAAACAGGTGAAGGAGCTGAGGATATTATAGGGGACAAAAGGTAAGGAATGCAGTAGTGGGCGGGGGCAGTCACAAAGAATTTGGGATGGGAGCTAAAGATATTTTGACAGGGTGCATAGGGGACATAGGACACAAATCCATAAGAAAGCAGCCTTCTTAGTTTGGCTACTCATAAGACAATGCATTTCTGCTCTGCTGCCTTCCAGGAATGCAGAACACAGTATGTGAGTATCTAAACAGCACCTTGCTAACTCCCTCCTGCTCTTAACAGGCATTTTTTGTAGAAGGGAAGGGCTGTACCTGGTCTCAGGCAAACCAGAAGGAAGTGTTAGATCCGTTCCCTTGCATGAATGTTCCATGCTGTGAGAGCTATAAGAGTGAATTTTCACCCCAGTTGATTGCTGTTTTTCTGCTGATTATAACTTTAAAGTGTGGCGGTCTGATTCACGGACTCCGATGTGCTGGATCAGAATCAACTTTATTCAAGCAAGCAAGCCCTATATATAAGCTCTAGCCCGGATCGGTACTTTCCCGAAGGTCAAGTTCCCATCATCACTCCTTCTCATCCCGTGCAGCTACTACCTTATCTACATACTGCTATTTATTCCTCCCAAGGCTTTCGGCTCCTTAACTCTATCTTGTCCAATCCCTCGCTGTCTGCCCCTCCATCTCCCCCTTTTTTATTTTCTAAACTAAATATTGCCAGTGCAGTGTGTATTTGTACAGCAAGTACTTGATGCAAAGCCCTTTGAGTCATTCTCTGCATAAGGCTTATTAAGCAGGGGAGATAGATAGCAAGGGCTAGAAATCTTAGCAAGATTACCAATCCACACGCCAGTACCTTCTTAACCCACGACCCCAAACCTAACATCCAGTCCTATCCCTCAAAAGGGTTCCACTCTGATTCTATCTACAACTTATCAGTAAGGTCGCGTAGTTGCAGTAAGCTTTTATGAGTCAATATTGACCCTGCACGAGGCAGGCAGATATTGCCAGAAAATGTCCCGACATGGGCTCATCTTATCGGGCTCTCAGTCCTCGTTTGGTGTTTCGAGGGATGCGTCAACAGGTCGAATCAGCCGTGCAGGCATCCAACGAAGCCCGTTACCTGTGGAGACACAAGCATAACCTTTCCCCCACGTTATTAAGTCTACTGGTTCACTCCATTGACCCGTTTCCAGGTTCTTGTAGTGAACCCGAGGCTGTTCTCGCCACGTAGGGCATGAGAAATGCTCATTAACTGCACTTTGGTCCGTATAATGGTCTAAGAGGTTGAGAACATATAAGGCTTTCCACAGCTGCTCTTGTGGGGAGGCACCGGGGCTATTCCCCCTTTTTTGTTTTTCAAGCATGTCTTTTAGAGTACGATGGGTACATTCCGCTATTGCCTGGCCAGTTGGGGAATAGGGAATTCCGGTCACATGAGTGACCCCCCAGGTTTGAAGAAATGCCCGCGTTCGTTGTGCAGTGTATGCAGGACCATTGTCAGTTTTAATTTGAGTGGGAACCCCCATTGTGGCAAAACAGGCAAGCCAGTGACGACATACATCACGGCTCTTCTCCCCAACATGGGCAGTAGTGACAATGTAATGGGAAAAGGTATCTACAGAGACATGGACATATTTCAGTCTTCCGAATGAGGGATAACAGGAGACGTCTGTCTGCCAGACATTGCAAGGCTGCAGGCCTCGAGGGTTGGTCCCTAAGTAGGGTGGTAACGGGGATGCATTTTGGCAATCAGGGCAACTTCAAATAATGTTTTGGGCCTGGTCTCTTGTGATATGATAAGTTTTTTGTAGCGCTTTTGCATTTTAGTGAAAGAAAAAAAGAAATCATGGGACAATTTAGCCTGCTGATCAAAAGTCCCTTGCTGGGTTCCGCTGGGTTTTCCTCCTTTGTCAGGAATGGGCAATCCTCCTGACATAGTTGGACCAACTTTTTTTTTTTTAATTTAAATCACACACTCTCTTTCTCTCACTCTCTGGGAACCGCACTCACACCACCCGAGTCTTTGACAGCTAGGACTGCTGTCCCTTTGCAGCGGGCGGCTTCATCAGCCGACGGGCGCCCCGGTCGGTTCCCAGGCTATACACACTCACACACACAGTACTGTTCACACACACCAGTCACAGTGACTCTAGACTTCTGTCTTACAGTCTTGCAGTGCGCCTTATGCTGATCAGGCTGTGCACTCCCCTTTCCGGCCGGACCGAGCTGGGACTTAAAGCCCACTCAAACCCTGGGGATGGGACTCGCACCCATCCCCTGGTATGCCTTACGGTGGCCAGCCCGCGTACCCCTTACAGTGCACTGTTACCAGACCAGAGTTTAGAATTTAGGCGGGAGTTTAAGACTCACCTTTTCGGTGCCGCTCGTTGCCAAAAATCCCAGGTGAACTCACCCGATGGCGCCAGATGATCATTTGGAGACGAGAGGCCCCGACAGTGGTCGCCTAGGGTCCCACCTGGGTTGCCAAACTGTTATGGAAATTAGGCTTGTCGGCCACCGTAACAGGGCCTGACCCTAGGTTCCCGCAGAAAAGTTCAGAGCCAAATCAAAGCAAATTAAATAATTAAATTTTAATGACACGCGTGCAGTAATTACAGCTCGAGCTGGGTGCCTCCGAAGAGGGACTTATTGATTTAGACATTACAGAAGAATCTGTCTTTGTTGCAGTTGTGGATACAATTTCATTTCTATGTCATGAGGTGTATCATTTTCCATTGGTAGCTCAAACACACACCTAAGTTTCGAATGCATGAGTTCTTCTGGTTTTGCCTCTTTCCATACTGCTTCCATATCTGAAGCATCAGCTGGAGCAAGCATAGACTGTTTCTTTTTTTTTTTTCTTTTTTCTTTTTTGTTTTTTTTTCTTTTTTTTTTTTTAACCATAAACTTGTGTTTACTTTTCTCATTAGGATCATAGTCAAAAGACTGTAGCATCACAGAAACATTAATTGATGTTCCTGCATCGATAGTTGCACTGTTAGGTCTTACACAGTATCTACGTGGTGCTGTGGTCTTAACTTTGAAGCACACACTTCTGTCTGTAGGATTGCCGAGCTTCAGGTTTGTGGTGACAACATCTGTGAAAAGCTCTTTGAATTTGAGCTCGTGCTGCGGTTCGAGGCTGAGGCCTGCTCCGCTTTCGCCATGTTCCTCCTCCTGCTGCTCGGTGGCGGTGGCAGCACCAGGCAGAGGCGGCACCAGGCGGAGGCGGCACCAGGCAGAGAGAGGAAGGGCTGGGCGGGAGGGGAAGGAAGGCAGGAAAGAAAGGAGGGAGGGAAGGAAGGCAGGCGGGGGGCGTGCCCAGCCAGTGTAGTCACGCCCCGCCGGGCGGCCCTGGGGCGATGGATCCTTCCCAGAAGGCGGGGTCAATGTGGGGGGTTGTGGGCAGTCTGCACTCGCGGGCGGCCCCGTCTCTTGAGGGGGCAGTGGTTCCAAAGGGGCCATAAGATGGACACAGCAAGGCACATTAAGAGGTGGATAGAGGTCCGGCTCCTGTTCCAGATCGATCGGCCCTGGGTCAAATGGATTTTCTGGGCCGTTTCCTGGGGAGTCCCGTCCACCCACTGCCCCCACCACCGTGTCGCTTGACGGAGGTGCTGTGGGGGCTGCGGGTGCCTTCGGTCCCTGTGTTTTCTTCTTGCTATGCTCTTTCAGGGTCTCAAGCATGGTACGCCATGGGGCTAAAAGTCCTGCCGCCATCTTATCGTTTCTTGTTGCCGTGTCCCAGAGCTTAACTCCGATTGAGTCCCACATACCGAGGCTATAAATCATACTGGAATTCACCTCTGGACAGTTCGAGCGTACCCACATCAATAACATTTTGAGATCTGGGGGGGGGGGGGGGGGGGGGTATATCTCTACCGTGCTGTTTCAAAGTCTTTTGCATTATGTTTAGCACGGACCTATCTTGCGGGGAGATTCCGTTTCCCATGACTCCCACGCGTTCCCAGCTGCTTACCTCCGTCCAGCGGGAGGTAACCTGTTGCGCGCAATGCCGCTTCCTTTCAGCGGCTCCCCTTCTGCTTCCTTTCAGCAGCTTCTTTGTTCAGCCGGGCTCCGCCACCGGTTCAGCTAACCGCTGCCTCTACAGCCCTGGACGAAGTCAGTCTTCGGTCCCTGTTCGGGCGCCATTTGTGGTGGTCTGATTCACGGACTCCGATGAGCTGGATCAGAATCAACTTTATTCAAGCAAGCAAGTCCTTTATATAAGCTCTAGCCTGGATCGGTACTTTCCCGAAGGTCAAGTTCCCATCATCACTCCTTCTCATCCCGTGCAGCTACTACCTTATCTATATACTGCTATTTATTCCTCCCAAGGCTTTCAGCTCCTTAACTCTATCTTCTCCAATCCCTCGCTGTCTGCCCCTACATCAAAGTTTTGTCCTATTACTGTTACAGGTTAGATAATTTCAGAAGTAACCATTTCTTCTGAGCATCTCAGGTTGCAGTTAAGTAATGCAACTTGAGCAGTTTCTGTCCCCACATTCCTGCTCTCCAAACCCCTCCCTGCTGTACTGGCATAATTTAGTGGGGTGAAATGGATTGTGGAAGTGATCCAGGTAAGAACTAACTCAGCAGAAAAAAAGGTTTAATTTTTGGCCAGATCAGTTTCCCTTATGTTAGCACACAGCAGGGAACAACACAGCAGTAAGAATGAATAATCAGGGATGGTAGGACTGTTTAAACTCTACCACTGTCCAAAAATCATTTGATGACTTTTCAAATTCAGCTTCTTGGAGTCTAACAGGAGATGTTTTAAAAGGGTGAGTGCTCAGTGTTCCCTTCAAAGCAGGCAGTTAAGAGGTGTAGCAGTAAAGGGAAATGATAAATGGGGGTTCCTCACAAAATTATGAGACTCTCACATCTAAACATTTGCCCTGAGGGAAAGGCCTTGTGGCCTATTTCTGGTTTATTTCTTATTGCCAAATTGTTCTGCTGGCTGAAACCCCATCCAAAATGTAATACTGGGTGAAATGCAACATGTGATTCTGGTGATGTCACTGACAGCTCTCCCATACACATACTGTCACAGAAGGGGGAAAAAGTTATCATTTTTTTCTTTTTTCTCACAACTGCTGTACCTCTGGTCCTAAGAAGAACATACTGATGGAACTCCCAGGAATGTACAGCTCTGCTTCCCATCTCCACCACTCTCATTTAGTCTTTCTCCTCTGTTCTGTTCTATCCCAGGATCTATATTGTTTCCAGTACTATAGTATTTGGGGTCCTGAGGGCATCCGAGTAGGATGTCAAATATGGATTGAGATTACTAAAAATGGGCAGAGAAAAAAAAATACATGCAATAATAATATACATATAATAATATATATCTAGACACATCTATAAATTTTTCCAGGGAGCTTCACCTTTTCCTGGGGGAGTAAGTCATTTCAGGAACCAAAATATTGTAATTTTTAATCTTCATTGCTATTCCTTTGTGGCTGTTCCACCTTCATCAGCAACAAGAAGCCCGGGCTGAGGGATAGGTTTTGGGTATCATAATAAGTGAGGATCACAGACATGCATAATTGAATTCCCTTGTCCATAATGCTCACTGAAGTGAACAATATAAATGGAGTTGTTAAAAATAAAAAAATATGCGTCATGCTAGAACTTTCTGATCACAGGATTGGGCTGTAGCAAAATTCTAGCTGTGTTAAATAGTACATAACACTTTAGTGAAATGACCAGTATAAGAGCTTTTTCTTCTGTTTTATTGTTGTTATATTTCAGATTTCGACTTCAGCGTTACCTTAGGAAAGAAAAAAAACAAGGGGAGAGAGAGAGAGAGAAAAGGAAAAGGAAAAACTCTCCCCAGTGGCCAGCCTGGAAGAGAAGCAACAAGGGGGTGTCCCCAGATGAGCATCCTCTCCTGGGATTCACCTCCAGTGCACTTTAAAACTATAGTGATTGTGATGCTAAAAGTGTGGCAAAAGAAACAGGAAAGTGTCTTCATCTGTTAGGAGAGCAACATTACAAGGAGGCTCTCCTCATCTATTGTAGGACTTAGATGAGCAATCAAGTTTTCATGGCTTAACATCTTCCAGTGCTTCACCTGGACTATGTTAACAGTTTGCATGCCTATACTTAGCTCACACCAAGTGCAATGCACTTAGAGTCAGCTTATGCAGGAAAAAATAAACATATAGGCCATCACCATGGCTGACACAGAAACAACTACAGGATTGTTAAGCCACTTGATTACAAGGCTGGGGTTTTTTTTGCTTTGTTTTGATTTTATTTTTAATACTGCTGCTGATCATCTCAGTATCTTTTGTACAATCTACTTAGAAAAGCTACATCCACCAGAGATTCCGGTCTTTACAGTCTTAAAACGCTTCTCGACTTTGGAGTTGAAAGAGCTGCTTGGACAGATTATTCAGTTTTCATAATAGTTTATTTTTAAAAATAAATTAATAATAAATAAATTTTACTTAAAAATATTTTTGAAAGTTTAAGAGATCACCAATACACACAGATACAGGGCCGTAAGTGTCATTCTTACAATGGCAAATCGCTTTTTTTTTAAACTGGTCAGATTTTGCTATTAGTTATGAAGGGCTGGATAGAGTATTTTCTTTTTGCACAAAGCAGTTCCGAGCAATGAGACTGTGCTTGCAAATGGGAGAAGAAAAATGCAAGTCTGCATGTCCCAATTCCCACAAATCCCATCAGAAAGTAGATCTCTGCTGTGCTGCAATTTGAAATCTAATAGTTTTTTCAGCCTAGCTATCTTTATAGACAGGAATTGCAAGTACCTTGCTAAACTAGGATCTAAGTTGGTTGATAGGCCATTCACAAAGTTGCACATCCTTTGATGTTAAGCATTTGCATTTTGAGGATTAAATTAAGGAAATCAAATGAAAAGGAAAAGGAATAAGCATTCATGGCACAGAAACATGAAAAGGATATTACATTAGTTTATAGATCCTGTCCTGGCATAAAAATACTAGCAGCCTTCTGGAAACTTCCTAGATGAGGAAGTAAGGAGTGTTTCTGACAACTGTATTCTACATATTAACAAAGTTTCCCATTTCTGAAAGCTATAGAGGTCACTGAAGGCCCACAGTTCCTCTAGCTCTGGTCTCCACCCTGACTGGCAGATGGAAAGTAATTTCCTTATCTGAGGGGTCAGACAAGCAGTCTTTCAACAACATCCCAAATCCAAGTCCCTGGTAAGCAGCAAACCTCCATAGACAACAGGTCAGGTCAGCAGATGGGGGCCTCCATCCCCCCACAGCAGGGAGTCTCCCACTGCTTACAGTCACCACTTCCTGCTGGTGCTCCTGAGCAACTCAGGATCAGCCGTCATGGATGCTTCATTTGATAGAGCTCCCAGGCCCTCATCTACTATGAGGGCACCAAGTGGAGCAGGAGCCTTTCTCCTGGTGCCAGAAGTCACACGCTTCCAGCCTTTGTCATTATGGGAATCTTTATTTCCCAACCTGATAAGCACAGACTCTGCCTTCCTGCCTGCCTGCCTTCCTGCCTGCCCACCTTCCTGCCTTTCTGACTTCTTTCCTTCTGACCTTCTTGCCTGCCTTCTTTCCTTTCCACCTGCAAGGCTTTCTGCACACCTTCCTTTCTTCCTTTCTGCCTCCCTGCCTGCCTTCATGCCTCCTCTCCTGCCTTCCTCCCCACCTCCCTGCCTTTCTTCCTCCCTGACTGTTTTCTAATACCCTCCTGCCTTCCTACATGCCTGCCTGCCTGCTTGACTATTTGCCTGCCCGTCTTCCTTCTTCTCTTCCTACCCACCTCCCTTCCTTTTTGACTTCCTGCCTTTCTGCTTTTAGGCCTGCCTGCCTGCCTGCCTTCCCTCCCTTTTTACTGTTTCCCTTTCTGACTGCCTTCTTGCCCACCTGCCTTTCTTCCTTTCTGACTTCCTTCCTTTCTTCCAGCCTTCCTTCCTGTCCACCTTCCTTCTTTCCTGCCTGGTTGCCTGCCTTCCTCCTTTCTTGCCTTCTCTCTCTTCTTGCATTCCTGCATGCCTCTCTGCCTGCCTGCCTGCCTTCCAGCCTTCCTGTCTACCTTCCTTCTTTCCCGACTGCTTGCCTATGTGCCTGCCTTCCTGCCTTCCCACGTGCCTTCCTTTCTGAATTCCTTCCAGTCTTCTTGCCCACTTTCCTTCCTTCTTGCCCATCTTTCTTTCTGATTTGCTTCCTGCCTGCCTTCCTTCTTTCCTGCCTGCTTGCCTGCCTTGCTTCCATCCTGCCTTCTCACCTTCCTTCTTTCCTGCATGCCTTCCTCCTTTCATTATTGCCCACCTCCCTGCCTGCATTCCTTCCTGTCTTCCTTCTTTCTTGCCTGCCTTCCTTCCTGCCTTCCTGCAGACCTGCTTTCCTTCCTTTCTTCCCTCCTCCCTTCATGCCTTCCTCTCTGACTTCTTGCTTTCCTCCCTTCATGCCTGCCCTTCTTTTCCTGTTTTTATGCCTGCCTTCCTTTCTACCTTCATACATGACTGTGTTCATGCCTGCCTTTCTGTCTGCTTTGTTTCCTTCTTGCTTTATTTCCTTTCTGCATTCCTTCCATTCTGCCTGTATACTTACCTTCCTTGCTACATGCCTGTTTTCCTTCCTGCCTTCATTTCTGCCTCCCCTCCTTGTTTATTTCCTGCCTTCTTGCTTTCATTCCTGACTGCCTGTTTTCCTTCCTGCATTTTCTTGCCTGCCTTTTTCCCCCCACTTCTCTTCCTGCTTTCTTTCCTTCCTCCCTGCCTTCCATTCTGCCTTCTCTCCTTCTTTACTGCCTGCCTGCATTCCTGCTTGCTTTCCATTTGGCCTTCACTCCTTCTTTCCTGCCTTCCTGCTTATTGTCTGCCTTCTCTCTTGCCTACTTGTCTTCCTGCCCACTTTCCTTCTTTCATGCATGCCTCTCTTCCTTCCTGTGTGCCTGCCTGCCTCCCTTCCTTCCTTCCTTATCACCTCCCTGTCCATCTGTCCATCTGCCTGCCTTCATTCTGGCCTTCTTGCCTTCTTTCTTGCCTTCTTTCCTGCCCTCCTTCCTACTTCCTGCCTGCCTGCTTTTTTTCTGCCTTCTCTCCTTCCTGCCTGCCTTCCTGCTTTCTTGTCTGCTTGTCATTCTGCCTTTTTCTTCTTGCCTTCCTACTTTTCTGCCCAAACATATATCTTTGCATGTCCCCTTTAGTGTCTCCTCCTGTGTCTCCTGCCCCCTAGTAGCTACCACCTTTTCTTTAATATGTGTGATCAGAGGCGCCATGTGCTCCTCTGACTGGTTGAAGTTTTGGCACATATTGGGTTGCTTTCATCCATTTCAGAGCCATCTGGAACTGGCTGTGACTGGCACAGGGCACTTCATGGCCTCCTCCCACACCGGTCACCCCTGCAGCCCCCTGCTACTGAAACCCTCTTGTTTATGCTCGATACATTTGTATGAGTTTTTATGAAAATAAGAAAAAAGGTCTAAAACCAGTTAGACTGCAAGACCAACTTCTGCACTGCTTCTTGAGTGATTTAGTAGTGAATAATTGTAGCAGACAGTAGATACATATTAATTTTCCAACACAGTTTTAATTTTTTTTTTAGATGAGAATTCCATCAAGTGGATCTGAATTCTAGAAGAAAGACTGGAAAAAGCTATTAAAAGTATTCATATACAAACTTTATATATGCATCTGTAGTGAGAACACCTGCAAAAGATCTGGCAAGGAGTCAGTGACTGGCAAAGTACGTGGTAGCAGCCCCAGAGTGTGAAACTACACACTGACTGACTTCCCATATGGGCCAGGCATGCGTATTCCGTTTTGTCAACAATGTCTAGCTGCTTCCTGGACAGTAGTTTCTCAAGGTCAGCACAGCTAAGATAAGGAAATAAATCTAGTAGCTAAATAAATTATGCCATGTGGTGATACCATATGCAGAACCTATTTCAGGAAACAGAAAACACATCTGAGTTTTCCACTGGGGGACAGAGAAAGGAATTGGTAGCTAAATTGGAAAGGAATTGGTAGCTATTCTAGTAGCTAAATTCTAGTAGCGATATGCAGGGGGAGTCCCACCTGGGCATCCGACCCATGCGTTCGACTCGGGCGTCCAGCAGCCTCCTGTTGGCAACTCGTCCTCGCAGCTCCCAGTGCTCCCTGTGCAGCTTGGAGTGTAAGTCCTTTATTAAATCTACCCTATTTAACCCCTCACGAACTCTGAGTGTCCATCTTCGCCGGTATGGGACCCTCTCTTGCCTGCCTTGCGGTCACAAAATCCTTAAGCGGAAAGCATATTTCCAGCCATGAAAGGTCTATAATGTGTGACAGCTTGAAGCCATGCCAAAATTGCATTCTGCAAATGGATTTGAAGTTAGATCTATTCCCAAACAGTGCTAACAATTAAGTTGCATAGCAGACTTGGCTATCCAGTATCCACTCAGTGGTCCAGAGCTATAGGACATTCCTCTCCCACAGAGCCAAAAAAATGTTAACCGAATCTTCCTCAACTGTGCAGTGGAAAGTTTGGAAGCTTCAAGCTCAAGTTGCCCCTCTCCAGGCTTTAAGGCTATTTTAGCTCAGGTATGTCATAACAGAGTAGCACACTACCTGTGTTAGATAGCCCCACTGAGAAACCTTCATCCACTCTGTGAAGATGCATTTATGCTGCCTCTTCTAGATCTCTGCATAGCACTGCACTGCACAATGAGGACATATTACTGGTATCTTGGTTCTACCAGTGTCCCGATCCAATATCGGGAGGGTTTCGTTACGATCCCAAGGACGAGATTAAGATGCTAAAACCGGTCACATATCGTACAACCTTTTAACTTTATTTTCCACAGAGTGGGGAATAAAGGTGGGGAAGGGCAAAGGGGAGGAGAGAGAGAAAGAGAGAGAGAGAAAAGGGGGAGAGAGAAAGAGATATCACCACCCATGGATCCAGCGGCGTCCCGTTGGTCCGCTTCACCCTGGGTGTAAATTTTAGCGATGCGCGTGCAGTAATTACAACTCGAGCAGGGTCCGACCCTAGGTTCCCGCTGAAAAGTTTGGAGCCAAATCAAGGCAAATTAAATAAATAAATTGTAATGACACGCGTGCAGTAGTTACAGCTCGAGTTGGGTGCCTCCAAAGAGGGACCCCAAACAAAGAAATCCCTGGGCAATTATAGCTTTTTTCAAATTAAGTTTCCCACCCCTCACGCGGTAGTTCAGACCAATAGTAATTTTGGGGTCTGGGGTCTCCTGCTCCCTATTGGGTCTCATCGTTGTTCCCAGGCAGGCTGCTTTTCTCCCTTATCTTTACTGTTGCGGTTTCTGCTGACAAATGTGTTGATTCCTCGGGTTCTGCCCTTCTTTCTCAGGGCCCTGACAAACAGGTGTTGTTCCAGCAATTAGCACTGCCCCAGCAGTGACAGTAGGTGTTATCTTTCAAGGTCCTGAGGAGGAGGATATAATCCAGACCCCCCCCTAATTAACACTGTTTCAGCAGTGAGGGGAGGCTTTGTTTCCCAGGGTCCTGGCGCCCAAGCAGGCCTTATTTCAAAGCCTTGACATCCTCCCTCCCGGAGTGTGAAGCATAGGAATGCAAACTGCTTGTAACTCCCTTATCTTTCCAGTCTGCACCAGCTCTGGGGCCCTTTCTCACTGAACTAGGGAGTGCGGCTAAGCAAGTTTTATAAAAGTTGTGTTAAGCAGCAGTAATTTGCAGTCCAGGTCCCAAAGTCTCTGTCCGATCGTGGTCCGGTTCAGCGCAGGCTCGGTGTGTCCCGCATGGTCGCAGGGAGACCATTTCAGGGGTCGCAGCAGCTCAGTCCTGTTTCCGCTGGGAACAGATGGCTTGTTTGGGGTTATGGTTTGCTTGCACCTTATGTACCAAGAAATGTTTAAGGCAGAAGTTCACTCATCTGTCCGCCACAACCAGTCTACAGGGTTTGGGTTTTGGGGGAGTGAAAAGGGAGGAAGAGGACAAGATGTAGTCTCTCTCTTTACCAAAATTATGGCAATTTCTCCAGTTCCTTGATGAGTTGGAAAAAAACTTTCCCCAGTGAAAGCTGTACTTGACCTCACCAGGTCCCACAAAAAGCTTGGCTTACAAAGAATCAGTCATTTTAGGATTTGAAAAAGTAATAACATTTCAGTACAAGTGCCTAAACAGCAATAGAGATGACTGAAGCTTCACTTTCCTTCCCGAGTCCTAAGGGCTACCAATTCCTTTCTCTGTCTCCCAGTGGAAAACTCAGATGTGGTTTTTTTCCTGAAATAGGTTCTGCATATGGTATCATCACATAGCATTTTGTGAGACTTGTGAAGGAGTTAGACTTTAGCTAGTATATATTTTGAGGCGCTGTAATTAGAGACAACATTAAAATCACCAGAGACCAACATAAAACTTTAGAGTTCACTGATCCTAGTGCATACTAAATTTATATTTATGTTTGTGGCTACAGACTCATGATAGAAAAAGTGCACTGATTAGTTTATTATATAACAGATTTTAATTCTGCATTATTGAAACCTAAAAAAGTTGCTTTGGATATTGTCATATTGATTTTTAAATGTTTCTTGATATTTAGTTGGAACAGATCAAGTCAGCTTTAATAGGTTTCTATAGCTGTTGTAGTTTTTTAAAGACCAAATTTGGAGTTCAGTGTTTTATATGCTATGATAAAATGAATTAGTGCATTTTGCTTTAAAAACCTAGTAGAGAAGATTTATACAGTGTCAAAAAGACACTTTAAATACTAGGTTTTATTACAAAAGTCCCTGTGTCACTTAGCAACAATTTTTTTTCACACACCACTCCAAGGAATATTTATTACGATTTCCTCAAGGTCTGAGTCTTTACCATAGAACATATGTTTTATAAGGCATTCAGAAACCTACTTCAGAGCCTTTTAACTTTATTAATTATCACCAGCTAGACTACATAAATCTTTAACACCTTGACAAATATACAGAGAGAGTTTTTTTTTTTTAGATCTCTCTGTGGAGATGCCCAATCACGCCTGAAATGGCTGTACCTATAATGTTAAAAATGTTTTTAAAAAAACACATCTGCCATAGAGACATATTAGACTACTGAAAGCAAGTATCTTGTAGTGAGTTGATAATATAGAGATGGCAACAATTAACTAACTGAAAATACAGAGGAAAGACTGTAATTTTGCATGTAGATACCTCTAGTAGGGTTTTGCTTTGTTTTGTTTTTGCTATTTACTTTGCAGTATCTTAATAGGATAGTTTTTGAGTATTTGAACACAGAACAAAACAGTCTGCATGCTGAATGCAAATGATCAAATACAAAAGGAATCGAACTGTAAGGGATCAGCAGGAGCAGGCTGCTCTGTAAGGAAAGGGGAGCCAGGAGCCAAGAGTCACAGCAAGGCAGGCAGGGCAGTGACCTCACTGACAAGGGATGCAGTCCACAGTTCCCAAGAAAGGTGATCAAAGCAGGTCCAGTGGCAGTAACAAGGTTCAGCCAAGAGACATTGGGACAAAAAGTGACTGTTTATGTGCCACATGCTGTTGCAGCAGTTTTAGAACAAAAAGGGCATCACTGGTTATCCCCGAGTAGGATGGTGCAGTACCAGGCAGTGATACTTGAGCAAGAAGATGTAACCATGAAGGTGTCTAATACCCTTAATCCGGCATCTTTATTACCACTTCATGAAGAGGGGAGGTTGGCTCATGACTGTCTGCAAACTATTGAGCGAGTATATTCCAGCCGTCCAGATTTGAGAGATGTTCCATTGCAGAATCCAGACTGGGAATTATTTACCGATGGGAGCAGTTTTATAATAAAGGGAGAAAGAAGGGCTGGATACGCTGTTGTCACTTTGGAAGGAGAAATCGAAGCAAGATCGCTACCAGCAAATACATCCACCCAGAAAGCAGAACTGATTGCTTTAACCTGGGCTCTGGAATTATCAGAGGGAAAACGGACTAATGTGTTTACAGATTCAAAATACGCCTTTGGGGTCATACATGTCCATGGCGCAATTTGGAAAGAAAGAGGATTGCTATCTTCTCAAGGGAATCCTATAAAATACAGTAAGGAGATTATGGGACTACTCAAAGCAGTTAATAAACCCAAAGAAATAGCAGTAATGCATTGCAAAGCGCACCAGTCCGCACAGACTGACATAGTTAAAGGGAACAAAAGGGCCGATGAGGCTGCAAAAAGGGCAGCATTATCCGTGTCGGTGGCAGCCTTGGTTCCAGAAAGAATGTTAAAAATGGAAATTCCAGTATACACTGAAAAAGAAAATAAATTAGCAGAAATATTGAAATGCATAAAAACTCCCGAAGGATAGTGGGTGACATCTACTGGACAATGTGTGGTAACTTTGCCGATAATGAAGAAGCTGATGAAGCAAATACATGATAACACCCACATGGGAGCCGAGTCACTGGTTGAAACAGTTAAAAGATTTGCTGTGGGAGTCAGTATGCTAATAATTACAAAGGGTATTACACAAAAATGTGAAATCTGTCTTAGAAATAATCCCAAGATTCAGAAGAAGCCCCCCCCAGGGGAAGTAAAAAGGGGCTTCATGCCCGGGGATTACTGGCAAATTGATTTTTCTGAATTACCAAAATGTAATGGATATAGATATTTGTTGGTGATTGTTGACACCTTTTCAGGATGGCCTGAAGCTTTCCTGTGTCGTACCAATAAAGCCAGGGAGGTAGTAAAAATGTTATTAAAAGAAATTATACCAAGATTTGGGGTACCAGAAGGGTTTTCTTCAGATAGGGGACCTCATTTTATAGCAGAAATAGTACAGCAAATCTCAAAAATACTACAAAATTAAATGGGACTTACATACCCCCTGGAGGCCACAATCCAGTGGAAAAGTGGAAAGAATAAATCAAACAATTAAGAGACAGGTAGGAAAATTGTGTCAGGAGACTCAGATGAAATGGACTGATGTTTTACCTCTGGCATTATTAAGAATCAGAATAACCCCAAGGGTTAGGGAGAAAGTTAGTCCATTTGAGATTCTGTATGGTAAACCTTACACTGTAAATCTAACTGGAAATGAAATTCAAATGCACGTTAAGGGCGATCAAATTTTAAGTGATTATCTCTTGTCTATGGCAAAGGTTCTTACTTCTCTCCGTAGGTACATCCAGTTAAGATCTCCTGTACTTTTAGATTCACCTGTACATTCATTCCAGCCGGGAGATCAAGTGTATCTTCGGACCTGGAAGGACGAGCCATTGGTAGAAAAGTGGAGGGGACCGTATCTTGTACTGCTAACAACAAATACTGCTGTGAAACTGCAGGGAATTGATTCCTGGATCCACTACACCCGAGTGAAAGCAGTACCTCGAGAGACGTGGAAAGCTGAACAAGTTCAACCTCTAAAGTTGAAAATATATAAAGATATATGAGTGGTATTGGAAGCGAATCGGTTTTAAATTTAGATTGTACGCAGGGAAGAATTGCTTTAATCTGTTTGTTAGGAATAGGGTTAATATTGTTGTTATGGTATCTGTGTAAAAATGATGTTCTCCTTAATAACCAGGGGAGAAATGTGGTGGTTAGCTTTTCTAGGTTGCCTGAGCCAAACAATTAAAGGGAATCAGGAAGGATTTTGGAGTCACAATCTCCATTTGGAAGTAATTACGAAATCTATGAAGATAGTTAACCAGAGGGATTGCTGGGTGTGTACCCACTTCCCTGAACATTCCAACAAGGGCTTCCCCCTAATTGGAGTGCCTCTTAATTTTTCCTTTATGGAATTTATGAAACAGATAAGAAATGATAGTGATCAAACGAAATATAATGAAACAACCGAACAGGAATGGGAAGTCCAGAGTGTGACAGGAGATTATTATCAATGTATCTGAAGATGTAATAATAGTAATAGATAGTGGGAGAAAACTGTACCCTATGGAAAGCAGCTGATCAACTGTACTGGAGCCATTAAGGTGGGAGGTTATAAAAATTGCTCTCATATACCTGAAATAGGTTATAAGTGGCTAAGTAAGGAACTAAATGGGTGGCGTGTTCCGAAAGGTAGTGGATGGTACTGGTTGTGTGGGAACAAGGCACGAAAAGTGCTACCTCCTAATTGGTCAGGGACGTGTACTTTAGGGGCAATAATCCCTAATGTTACTATAAGAAAAGAATTGAGTAATAAATATCAAAAATCCTGGCTAAGAACATTCATGAAAAAACAAAAAAGGGTCAATAATCCTTTAATAGATCGACCTACTGGGTTTCAGTCATTCGCAAGGTGGCTGTTTCCACAATTGGGAGTGAGTGAACTTGAAAAAGCAATAGTAAATATTTCAGCAGTTATTGAAAAAAATAGGGAATAAAACCTCTGATGCCATTGCAGCTTTACAAGAGGAGGTTTCAGAAATTGCTAAAATAAGTACCCAAAACAGGATGGCTCTAGATATGTTATTGGCATCTCAGGGAGGAGTATGTACAGTAATAAATACTAGTTGCTGTGTATATGTGGATCAAAGCGGGAGAATTTCTACCGATCTAAATGAAATCTGGAAGCAGACTGAAATCTTACATGGGGTTCAGAAAGATGATACTTCTTTCGGATTTGAAGAAACATGGAAATGGTTGACTTCCTGGTTCCCTGATGTGAGCTCATGAGTTAAAAAATGTTTAACAATTTTGGGAATAGTGCTAGTAGTCTTTGTATGCGTTTATGTAGTGATTCAATGCATTTCTATGTGTTTTACAAAATTAATATAGGAAAGATTTTAAAAAGAGTGAGACTAATATGAAAATGATCATATAAGTCTCAAAGGGGGGAATTGTTACAAGACAACCCTGAGAAGCTCAGAAAGAATGTTTGAAGTAGGTAGATTTGGATAACTTCTATCTTAGATAGAATTTGCTTAGCATGACTAGCCACACACTTGCTTAGCATAAGTAGCTAAATTTGCTGAAGCCTTAAGCTGCGCTCCTAGTTCGGTAAGAAAGGGCCTCAGAGCTGGTGCAGGCTGGAAAGATAAGGGAGTTACAAGCAGTCTGCAAGTCTGCATTCCTGTGCCCCACTCTCCGAAAGGGAGGACGTCAAGGCTGAGAAATAAGGCCTGTTTGGGCGCCAGGACCTTGGGAAGCAAAGCTTCCTCTCACTGTTGAAACAGTGCTGATTAAGGGGTCTGGATTATGTCTTCTTCCTCAGGACCTTGGGAGATAACACCTACTGACCTAGCTGGGGCAGTGTTAATTGATCAGGACCTTGAGAAGCAGGGGTGGGACCCAGCGAATGTGAAGAAATCACTAACCAATCAGTGTAAAAGGGGAAGTCGCAAATCTGGCAATTTGTTTGTATAAATGCTACTTGAAAAGCTGGGGGGTGTGCTTGATTTGTGGGAAACCACCGAGCACCCAGGCTTGCGCAACTCTGAAATAAATAAACAAATGTCTCTCCTGAGTGTGTAATTATTGGCTTATTGCACACCGGGCAACGAATCCGCTTTTCGGACAACACTAGGTTCCCGCTGAAAAGTTCGGAGCCAAAATCAAGGCAAATTAAATAAATAAATTGTAATGACACGCGTGCAGTAGTTACAGCTCGAGTTGGGTGCCTCCAAAGAGGGACCCCGAACAAAGAAATCCCTGGGCAATTATAGCTTTTTTCAAATTAAGTTTCCCACCCCTCACACGGTAGTTCAGACCAATAGTAATTTTTAGGTCTGGGGTTGTTGTCCGAAAAGCGGATTCGTTGCCCGGTATGCAATGAGCCAATAATTACACACTCAGGAGAGACATTTGCTTATTTATTTCAGAGTTGCGCAAGCCTGGGTGCTCGGTGGTCTTCCACAAATCAAGCACACCCCCCCAACTTTTCAAGTAGCATTTATACAATCAAATTTGCCATATTTGTGACTTCCTTCCTCTTATTTGCCATATTTGTGACTTCCTTCCTCTTTTACACTGATTGGTTAATGATTTCTTCACATTTCCCTGGCTCCCACCCCTGCTTCTCAAGGTCCTGATCAATTAATTAACACTGCCCCAGCTGGGTCAGTAGGTGTTATCTTCCAAGGCCCTGAGGAAGAAGACATAATCCAGACCCCTTAATCATCACTGTTTTAACAGTGAGAGGAAGCTTTTTGCTTCCCAAGGTCTTGGCGCCCAAACAGGCCTTATTTCTCAGCCTTGGCATCCTCCCTTTCGGAGAGTGGGGCACAGGAATGCAGACTGCTTGTAACTCCCTTATCTTTCCAGCCTGCACCAGCTCTGAGGCCTTTTCTTAACGAACTGGGAGTGTGGCCTAAGGCTTCAGCAAATTCAGCTACTTATGCTAAGCAAGTGTGTGGCTACTCATGCTAAATAAATTCTATCTAAGATAGAAGTTATCCAAATCTACCTACTTCAAACATTCTTTCTGAGCTTCTCAGGGTTGTCTTGTAACAATTCCCCCCTTTGAGACTTATAGTGTTGTCCGAAAAGCGGATTCGTTGCCCGGTGTGCAATGAGCCAATAATTACACACTCAGGAGAGACATTTATTTATTTATTTATTTCAGAGTTGCGCAAGCCTGGGTGCTCGGTGGTCTCCCACAAATCGAGCACACCCCCACAACTTTTCAGGTAGCATTTATACAATCAAATTTGCCATATTTGTGACTTCCTTCCTCTTATTGCCATATTTGTGACTTCCTTCCTCTTTCACACTGATTGGTTAATGATTTCTTCACATTTCCCTGGGTCCCACCCCTACTTCTCAAGGTCCTGATCAATTAATTAACACTGCCCCAGCTGGGTCAGTAGGTGTTATCTTCCAAGGCCCTGAGGAAGAAGACATAATCCAGACCCCTTAATCATCACTGTTTTAACAGTGAGAGGAAGCTTTTTACTTCCCAAGGTCTTGGCGCCCAAACAGGCCTTATTTCTCAGCCTTGGCATCCTCCCTTCTGGAGAGTGGGGCACAGGAATGCAGACTGCTTGTAACTCCCTTATCTTTCCAGCCTGCACCAGCTCTGAGGCCTTTTCTTAACAAACTAGGAGCACGGCCTAAGGCTTCAGCAAATTTAGCTACTTATGCTAAACAAGTGTGCGGCTACTCATGCTAAATAAATTCTATCTAAGATAGAAGTTATCCAAATCTACCTACTTCAAACATTCTTTCTGAGCTTCTCAGGGTTGTCTTGTAACAATTCCCCCCTTTGAGACTTATATGATCATTTTCATATTAGTCTCACTCTTTTAAAATCTTTCCCATATTAGTTTCATATAACACTTAGAAATACATTGAATCACTACATAAACGCATATAAAAACTACTAACACCAATCCTAAAATTGTTAAACATTTTTTAACCCATGAGCTCACATCAGGGAACCAGGAAGTCAACCATTTCCATATTTCTTCAAATCCGAAAGAAGTATCTTCTTTCTGAACCTCATGTAAGATTTCAGTCTGCTTCCAGATTTCATTTAGATCGGTAGAAATTCTCCCGCTTTGATCCACATATACACAGCAACTAGTATTTATTACTGTACATACTCCTCCCTGAGATGCCAATAACATATCTAGAGCCATCCTGTTTTGGGTACTTATTTTAGCAATTTCTGAAACCTCCTCTTGTAAAGCTGCAATGGCATCAGAGGTTTTATTCCCTATTTTTTTCAATAACTGCTGAAATATTTACTATTGCTTTTTCAAGTTCACTCACTCCCAATTGTGGAAACAGCCACCTTGCGAATGACTGAAACCTAGTAGGTCGATCTATTAAAGGATTATTGACCCTCTTTTGTCTCCTCATGAATGTTCTTAGCCAGGATTTTTGATATTTATTACTCAGTTCTTTTCTTATAGTAACATTAGGGATTATTGCCCCTAAAGTACATGCCCCTGACCAATTAGGAGGTAGCACTTTTCGTGCCTTGTTCCCACACAACCAATACCATCCACTACCTTTCGGAACATGCCACCCATTTAGTTCCTTACTTGGCCACTTATAACCTATTTCAGGTATATGAGAGCAATTTTTATAACCTCCCACCTTAATGGCTCCAGTACAGTTGATCGGTTGCTTTCCATAGGGTACAGTTTTTTTTTTCCCACCATCTATTACTATTATTACATCTTCGGATACATTGGTAATAATCTCCTGTCACACTCTGGACTTCCCATTCCTGTTCGGTTGTTTCATTATATTTCGTTTGATCACTATCATTTCTTATCTGCCTCATAAATTCCATAAAGGAAAAATTAAGAGGCACTCCAATTAGGGGGAAGCCCTTATTGGAATGTTCAGGGAAGTGGGTACACACCCAGCAATCCTTCTGGTTAATTATCTTCATAGATTTCGTAATTACTTCCAAATGGAGATTATGGCTCCAAAATCCTTCCTGATTCCCTTTAATTGTTTGGCTCAGGTAACTTAGAAAAACTAACCACCACATTTCTCCCCTGGTTATTTGGGAGAACATCATTTTTACACAGATACCATAGATACCGTAACAACAATATTAACCCTATTCCTAACAAACAGATTAAAGCAATTCTTTCCTGAATACAATCTAAATTTAAAACCGATTCGCTTCCAATACAACTCATATATCTTTATGTATTTTTAACTTTAGAGGTTGAACTTGTTCAGCTTTCCACGTCTCTCGAGGTACTGCTTTCACTCGGGTGTAGTGGATCCAGGAATCAATTCCCTGCAGTTTCACAGCAGTATTTGTTGTTAGCAGTACAAGATACGGTCCCCTCCACTTTTCTACCAATGGCTCGTCCTTCCAGGTCCGAAGATACACTTGATCTCCTGGCTGGAATGAATGTACAGGTGAATCTAAAAGTACAGGAGATCTTAACTGGATGTACCTACGGAGAGAAGTAAGAACCTTTGCCATAGACAAGAGATAATCACTTAAAATTTCATCACCCTTAACGTGCATTTGAATTTCATTTCCAGTTAAATTTACAGTGTAAGGTTTACCATACAGAATCTCAAATGGACTAACTTTCTCCCTAACCCTTGGGGTTATTCTGATTCTTAATAATGCCAGAGGTAAAACATCAGTCCATTTCATCTGAGTCTCCTGACACAATTTTCCTACCTGTCTCTTAATTGTTTGATTCATTCTTTCCACTTTTCCACTGGATCGTGGCCTCCAGGGGGTATGTAAGTCCCATTTAATTTGTAGTATTTTTGAGATTTGCTGTACTATTTCTGCTATAAAATGAGGTCCTCTATCTGAAGAAAACCCTTCTGGTACCCCAAATCTTGGTATAATTTCTTTTAATAACATTTTTACTACCTCCCTGGCCTTATTGGTACGGCACGGGAAAGCTTCAGGCCATCCTGAAAAGGTGTCAACAATTACCAACAAATATTTATATCCATTACAATTTGGTAATTCAGAAAAATCAATTTGCCAGTAATCCCCAGGCATGAAGCCCCTTTTTAATTCCCCTGGGGGGGGCTTCTTCTGAAACACATTAGTCCATTTTCCCTCTGATAATTCCAGAGCCCGGGCTAAAGCAATCAGTTCTGCTTTCTGGGCTGATGTATTTGCTGGTAGTGATCTTGCTTCGATTTCTCCTTCCAAAGTGACGACAGTGTATCCAGCCCTTCTTTCTCCCTTTATTATAAATCTGCTCCCATTGGTAAATAATTCGCAGTCTGGATTCTGCAATGGAACATCTCTCAAATCTGGACGGCTGGAATATACTCGCTCAATAGTTTGCAGACAGTCATGAGCCAACCTCCCCCTTCATGAAATGGTAATAAAGATGCCAGATTAAGGGTATTATACACCTTCATGGTTACATCTTCTTGCTCAAGTATCACTGCCTGGTACTGCACCATCCTACTCGGGGATAACCAGTGATGCCCTTTTTGTTCTAAAACTGCTGCAACAGCATGTGGCACATAAACAGTCACTTTTTGTCCCAATGTCAATTTTCGTGCCTCTTGTATTAACAGCACAGCAGCTGCAACTGCTCTGAGGCATCCTGGCCACCCTGCACTCACTTTATCCAGCTGTCTTGAAAAATAAGCCACAGGTATTTTCCAATTTCCTAAAGTCTGTACAAGCACTCCCAAAGCCTGGTGCCCTCTCTCATGTACATAAAGGTTTTTTTTTTGTTTTTTTTTGTTTTTGTTTTTTTTTACAGGCAGGATTGGAGTATTGTACTCGGATTGACATTCTCGCAACAGTCCATACTTTAAGAAATTATTAATCATAGGCTCCAGTCCAACACGGGCCTCTAACTTCATGGGATACTGTTTTCGCCTTACCGGTTTAGCTCCTTGTTTTAATTCCACCTTTACCGGTTCTGCACATCTGGCTCTTCCGGGTTTCTCCATTGCCCACACAAAAGGGATTACTGCGTCCATTACTTCAGAGGGAATTTCGCTTGGTCCATCCTCCACCTGTTCGGAATCCAGTGCTTTCTGCAACATATATGCTTGTGCCTTCCAGGCGTTACTTTGTGGAATGTGCACCTTAACTTTGTTTTGATCAAAGGTTATCTGTGCCCCCAGTTTATTCAGTAAATCCCTCCCCATTAGGGGTAATGGGCATTCTGGCATGTATAAGAATTCATGTGTTAACACTTTATTTCCTATTTCACATTTAATTGGTTGACAAAAAGGTTTGACCTCTCGCTTTCCCGTGGCCCCAATTACTGGCATAGAGAATTTACTCATTGGTCCCTTACAGCTATTTAGTACTGAGTATGCTGCTCCAGTGTCTACTAAAAATTTAACTGTTTCGTTCCCCAGCTTTACTGAAACCAGGGGTTCGGTTGGGGAATCCAATTCCTCAACCCCCGGTCCCCGTCAGTCTGAATCCTCTGTACCAATCATGAGCAAATCTGCCTCTGGAACAGATGCAGACTCAGGTTTCCAATGATCTGTTTGTCTCTTCGGGCACTCATTTTTCCAGTGCCCCTTCCCCCTGCAAATTGCACACTGATCTCTCCTTAGCGGAATTCCATCTCCCAAATTCCCTCTTACTCTATACCCTCTTCTACGTCCTTGTCCTTTCGGAAAACTCCTTCCCTGAGAGGGAGTTTGTGCTTGGGCAAATGCAGCTGCCAAGATTGCAGCATTTTGCCTCTTATCTTTCAGTTTCTCCTTTTGTTTTTCCTTTCTCTCCACTTCTTCCCTATTATTGTACACCTTATATGCAATTTCTATTAATTGCGATATCGACATCCCCGACATACCATCTACTTTCTGAAGCTTTCTCCTTATATCTGGTGCTGATTGTCCTACAAATAATGTAGTAAAAGTTATTTTATTTGCTTCGTCCTCGGGATCCAAGTCTGTCCATTTTCGGGCAGTTTCACATAACTGCTCGTAAAATGCAGAGGGATCCTCAGTCTTACCCTGTGCGACTTGATATAGTTTTGCAATATTTTTGGGCCTAGGCACTCCATGCTTTACCCCATATAGTATTAACTGTTGGTACTGTTTAGTCATTAACCTGCCTGCCCCTGTGTTTTGATCCCAACCCGGTTCCCGGGTCGGCATAAAACGGTCTGGTCCGTCTCTGGCATTTTGCCTTTCATTTTCCTCTTGAGCTTTATCTAATACCATTCTTTTCTCCTCAGGTGAAAGCAAAGTATTTAAAAGCACCTGTAAATCCTGCCAATCTGGATTATGATTTTCAATTATCATTTTAAAGGATTGATACATTTTTTCTGGATTTTCTCAGTACGACCCGGCAGACTCCTTCCAATTCATTAAATCTGTAGTTGAAAAAGGGACCTTCACATACACAGGCATCCCGTCTGGTCCGACTGCTTGACGCAGCGGGGCCTGAATCACGGGATTTTGTTGAGCCCGAGTGGCCCGAGTTCTGCCTGCAATCGGGCTACATGCCTCACTTCCCTTATTTCTGCTATTAACACTATCTTGATCTCTTTCCGGAGAGACCAATAATTGTACATCCTTTTCCTCATCACCCGCTTTTAAACATCTTTTCCCAATGCTACAAGCAGAGCAACACCGAGACATTTTCTCTTTGTTTCCCATCATCATTAACACATTTGAATCAGAGATCAACAGCTTACATTTTTTTTTCTAGTTTCATGATCATTTCTCAGAGAGAAGAACAAATCTACATATGGGACCTCATCCCATTTGTTCTGTCTTCTGCAAAACAACATAAGTTGCAAGATTGTATTATAGTTTAGCGTTCCCATTTCTGGCCATTTTTCCTCATCCTCCAGTTTATACATTGGCCACCACTGAGTACAGTATTCCTTTAATTTTCTCCTTGTTAAAGGATTCCCACCAAACTTACTCCAATGTTTCAGGATGCATCCTAAAGGAGAACAGGAGGATACCCCCACAGATTGTCCTGTTCCCATATTACCACCCTTAAAAGAACGTTCTTACCAATTACGCTTTCGTACACTCCAGTCGTCACTGTCCAAACGTGTACAAAGCTTACCTTTGGTTACCACAACCAATTACCCTTGTATCATACCCTTTATGCAATGTCTCTTAATAATTACTGCGTTGCACCTTTGAGTCGCTTACCTGTTCCGACCAGGGAGGGTGCTCACGGAGTCCCCGAACAAAACGGTCGGTGCGCGCTGGAGTCCGATGAGCAGTGTCTCCCCGCCGGAACTGGCAAGACGATCCGGGCAAGGCTTTACAGCGAGGTCCCATCTGGGGTGCCAGAAAACTGTTGTCCGAAAAGCGGATTCGTTGCCCGGTGTGCAATGAGCCAATAATTACACACTCAGGAGAGACATTTATTTATTTATTTATTTATTTATTTATTTATTTATTTATTTATTTATTTATTTCAGAGTTGCGCAAGCCTGGGTGCTCGGTGGTCTCCCACAAATCAAGCACACCCCCACAACTTTTCAGGTAGCATTTATACAATCAAATTTGCCATATTTGTGACTTCCTTCCTCTTATTGCCATATTTGTGACTTCCTTCCTCTTTCACACTGATTGGTTAATGATTTCTTCACATTTCCCTGGGTCCCACCCCTACTTCTCAAGGTCCTGATCAATTAATTAACACTGCCCCAGCTGGGTCAGTAGGTGTTATCTTCCAAGGCCCTGAGGAAGAAGACATAATCCAGACCCCTTAATCATCACTGTTTTAACAGTGAGAGGAAGCTTTTTACTTCCCAAGGTCTTGGCGCCCAAACAGGCCTTATTTCTCAGCCTTGGCATCCTCCCTTCTGGAGAGTGGGGCACAGGAATGCAGACTGCTTGTAACTCCCTTATCTTTCCAGCCTGCACCAGCTCTGAGGCCTTTTCTTAACAAACTAGGAGCACGGCCTAAGGCTTCAGCAAATTTAGCTACTTATGCTAAACAAGTGTGCGGCTACTCATGCTAAATAAATTCTATCTAAGATAGAAGTTATCCAAATCTACCTACTTCAAACATTCTTTCTGAGCTTCTCAGGGTTGTCTTGTAACAATTTGATCATTTTCATATTAGTCTCACTCTCTTAAAATTTTTCCCATATTAGTTTCATATAACACTTAGAAATACATTGAACCACTACATAAACGCATACAAAAACTAACACCAATCCTAAAATTGTTAAACATTTTTTAACCCATGAGCTCACATCAGGGAACCAGGAAGTCAACCATTTCCATATTTCTTCAAATCCGAAAGAAGTATCTTCTTTCTGAACCTCATGTAAGATTTCAGTCTGCTTCCAGATTTCATTTAGATCGGTAGAAATTCTCCCGCTTTGATCCACATATACACAGCAACTAGTGTTTATTACTGTACATACTCCTCCCTGAGATGCCAATAACATATCTAGAGCCATCCTGTTTTGGGTATTTATTTTAGCAATTTCTGAAACCTCCTCTTGTAAAGCTGCAATGGCATCAGAGGTTTTATTCCCTATTTTTTTCAATAACTGCTGAAATATTTACTATTGCTTTTTCAAGTTCACTCACTCCCAATTGTGGAAACAGCCACCTTACGAATGACTGAAACCTAGTAGGTCGATCTATTAAAGGATTATTGACCCTCTTTTGTCTCCTCATGAATGTTCTTAGCCAGGATTTTTGATATTTATTACTCAATTCTTTTCTTATAGTAACATTAGGGATTATTGCCCCTAAAGTACACGTCCCTGACCAATTAGGAGGTAGCACTTTTCGTGCCTTGGTCCCACACAACCAGTACCATCCACTACCTTTCGGAACATGCCACCCATTTAGTTCCTTACTTGGCCACTTATAACCTATTTCAGGTATATGAGAGCAATTTTTATAACCTCCCACCTTAATGGCTCCAGTACAGTTGATCGGTTGCTTTCCATAGGGTACAGTTTTTTCCTACCATCTATTACTATTATTACATCTTCGGATGCATTGATAATAATCTCCTGTCACACTCTGGACTTCCCATTCCTGTTCAGTTGTTTCATTATATTTCGTTTGATCACTATCATTTCTTATCTGTTTCATAAATTCCATAAAGGAAAAATTAAGAGGCACTCCAATTAGGGGGAAGCCCTTGTTGGAATGTTCAGGGAAGTGGGCACACACCCAGCAATCCCTCTGGTTAACTATCTTCATAGATTTCGTAATTACTTCCAAATGGAGATTGTGACCCCAAAATCCTTCCTGATTCCCTTTAATTGTTTGGCTCAGGTAACTTAGAAAAACTAACCACCACATTTCTCCCCTGGTTATTTGGGAGAACATCATTTTTACACAGATACCATAGATACCATAACAACAATATTAACCCTATTCCTAACAAACAGATTAAAGCAATTCTTTCCTGAATACAATCTAAATTTAAAACCGATTCGCTTCCAATACAACTCATATATCTTTATATATTTTCAACTTTAGAGGTTGAACTTGTTCAGCTTTCCATGTCTCTCGAGGTACTGCTTTCACTCGGGTGTAGTGGATCCAGGAATCAATTCCCTGCAGTTTCACAGCAGTATTTGTTGTTAGCAGTACAAGATACGGTCCCCTCCACTTTTCTACCAATGGCTCGTCCTTCCAGGTCCGAAGATACACTTGATCTCCCGGCTGGAATGAATGTACAGGTGAATCTAAAAGTACAGGAGATCTTAACTGGATGTACCTACGGAGAGAAGTAAGAACCTTTGCCATAGACAAGAGATAATCACTTAAAATTTGATCGCCCTTAACGTGCATTTGAATTTCATTTCCAGTTAGATTTACAGTGTAAGGTTTACCATACAGAATCTCAAATGGACTAACTTTCTCCCTAACCCTTGGGGTTATTCTGATTCTTAATAATGCCAGAGGTAAAACATCAGTCCATTTCATCTGAGTCTCCTGACACAATTTTCCTACCTGTCTCTTAATTGTTTGATTTATTCTTTCCACTTTTCCACTGGATTGTGGCCTCCAGGGGGTATGTAAGTCCCATTTAATTTTGTAGTATTTTTGAGATTTGCTGTACTATTTCTGCTATAAAATGAGGTCCCCTATCTGAAGAAAACCCTTCTGGTACCCCAAATCTTGGTATAATTTCTTTTAATAACATTTTTACTACCTCCCTGGCTTTATTGGTACGACACAGGAAAGCTTCAGGCCATCCTGAAAAGGTGTCAACAATCACCAACAAATATCTATATCCATTACATTTTGGTAATTCAGAAAAATCAATTTGCCAGTAATCCCCGGGCATGAAGCCCCTTTTTACTTCCCCTGGGGGGGGCTTCTTCTGAAACACATTAGTCCATTTTCCCTCTGATAATTCCAGAGCCCGGGCTAAAGCAATCAGTTCTGCTTTCTGGGCTGATGTATTTGCTGGTAGTGATCTTGCTTCGATTTCTCCTTCCAAAGTGACAACAGCGTATCCAGCCCTTCTTTCTCCCTTTATTATAAAACTGCTTCCATTGGTATATAATTCGCAGTCTGGATTCTGCAACGGAATATCTCTCAAATCTGGACGGCTGGAATATACTCGCTCAATAGTTTGCAGACAGTCATGAGCCAACCTCCCCCTTCATGAAATGGTAATAAAGATGCCGGATTAAGGGTATTAGACACCTTCATGGTTACATCTTCTTGCTCAAGTATCACTGCCTGGTACTGCACCATCCTACTCGGGGATAACCAGTGATGCCCTTTTTGTTCTAAAACTGCTGCAACAGCATGTGGCACATAAACAGTCACCTTTTGTCCCAACGTCAATTTTCGTGCCTCTTGTATTAACAGCACAGCAGCTGCAACTGCTCTGAGGCATCCTGGCCACCCTGCACTCACTTTATCCAGCTGTCTTGAAAAATAAGCCACAGGTCTTTTCCAATTTCCTAAAGTCTGTACAAGCATTCCCAAAGCCTGGTGCCCTCTCTCATGTACATAAAGGTTTTTTTTTGTTTTTTTTTGTTTTTGTTTTTTTTTACAGGCAGGATTGGAGTATTGTACTCGGATTGACATTCTCGCAACAGTCCATACTTTAAGAAATTATTAATCATAGGCTCCAGTCCAACACGGGCCTCTAACTTCATGGGATACTGTTTTCGCCTTACCGGTTTAGCTCCTTGTTTTAATTCCACCTTTACCGGTTCTGCACATCTGGCTCTTCCGGGTTTCTCCATTGCCCACACAAAAGGGATTACTGCGTCCATTACTTCAGAGGGAATTTCGCTTGGTCCATCCTCCACCTGTTCGGAATCCAGTGCTTTCTGCAACATATATGCTTGTGCCTTTCAGGCGTTACTTTGTGGAATGTGCACCTTAACTTTGTTTTGATCAAAGGTTATCTGTGCCCCCAGTTTATTCAGTAAATCCCTCCCCATTAGGGGTAATGGGCATTCTGGCATATATAAGAATTCATGTGTTAACACCTTATTTCCTATTTCACATTTAATTGGTTGAAAGAAAGGTTTGACCTCTCGCTTTCCCGTGGCCCCAATTACTGGCATAGAGAATTTACTCATTGGTCCCTTACAGCTATTTAGTACTGAGTATGCTGCTCCAGTGTCTACTAAAAATTTAACTGTTTCGTTCCCCAGCTTTACTGAAACCAGGGGTTCGGCTGGGGAATCCAATTCCTCAACCCCCGGTCCCCATCAGTCTGAATCCTCTGTACCAATCATGAGCAAATCTGCCTCTGGAACAGATGCAGACTGAGGTTCCCAATGATCTGATTGTCTCTTCGGGCACTCATTTTTCCAGTGCCCCTTCCCCCTGCAAATTGCACACTGATCTCTCCTTAGCGGAATTCTATCTCCCAAATTCCCTCCTACTCTATACCCTCTTCCACGTCCTTGTCCTTTCGGAAAACTCCTTCCCTGAGAGGGAGTTTGTGCTTGCGCAAATGCAGCTGCCAAGATTGCAGCATTTTGCCTCTTATCTTTCAGTTTCTCCTTTTGTTTTTCCTTTCTCTCTACTTCTTCCCTGTTATTGTACACCTTATATGCAATTTCTATTAATTGCGATATCGACATCCCTGACATACCATCTACTTTCTGAAGCTTTCTCCTTATATCTGGTGCTGATTGTCCTACAAATAATGTAGTAAAAGTTATTTTATTTGCTTCGTCCTCAGGATCCAAGTCTGTCCATTTTCGGGCAGTTTCACATAACCGCTCGTAAAATGCAGAGGGATCCTCATTCTTACCCTGTGCGACTTGATATAGTTTTGCAATATTTTTGGGCCTAGGTACTCCATGCTTTGATTTCTTCACATTTCCCTGGCTCCCACCCCTGCTTCTCAAGGTCCTGATCAATTAATTAACACTGCCCCAGCTGGGTCAGTAGGTGTTATCTTCCAAGGCCCTGAGGAAGAAGACATAATCCAGACCCCTTAATCATCACTGTTTTAACAGTGAGAGGAAGCTTTTTACTTCCCAAGGTCTTGGTGCCCAAACAGGCCTTATTTCTCAGCCTTGGCATCCTCCCTTTCGGAGAGTGGGGCACAGGAATGTAGACTGCTTGTAACTCCCTTATCTTTCCAGCCTGCACCAGCTCTGAGGCCTTTTCTTAACGAACTGGGAGTGTGGCCTAAGGCTTCAGCAAATTTAGCTACTTATGCTAAGCAAGTGTGCGGCTACTCATGCTAAGCAAATTCTATCTAAGATAGAAGTTATCCAAATCTACCTACTTCAAACATTCTTTCTGAGCTTCTCAGGGTTGTCTTGTAACAGGGTCTCCTGCTCCTTATTGGGTCTCATCGTTGTTCCTAGGCAGGCTGTTTTTTTTCTCCCTTATCTTTACTGTTGCGGTTTCTGCCGACAGGTGTGTCTTCATTCCTCGGGTCCCCGCCATCGTCTGTCAAGGTCCTGACAAAGAGGTGGTAATTCCAGCAATTAGCACTGTTTCAGCAGTGCACAGGAATGCAAAACTGCTGGTAACTCCCTTATCATTCCAGTCTGCACCAGCTCTGGGGCCCTTTCTCACTGAACTAGGGAGTGCGGCCTAAGGCTTCAGCAAATTTAGCTACTCATGCTATGCAAGTTTTATAGAAGTTGTGCTAAGCGGCAATAATTTACAGTCCAGGTCCCACAGTCTCTGCCCGATCGTGGTCTGGTTCAGTGCAGGCTCGGTGTGTCCTGGGTGGTCGCAGGGAGACCATTTCGGGGGTCGCAGCAGCTCAGTCCTGTTTCCGCCAGGGACAGATGGCTTGTTCGGGGTTATGGTTTGCTTGCACCTTATGTACCAAGAAATGTTTAAGGCAAAAGTTCACTCATCTGTCCGCCACACCACCCCGTGACTTTAACATTGATTGGCATGTCTCCTTCCTGAAGTCTTCATAGCCTTTGTCCACAGTGGTGATATGAGATAGAGAGAGATCAGAAGGAAATATAGAAAAGGTAGAAGTGTGCACGGTAGTTATGAACAATTGTTAATACCTACTTTTAACAATAATATGTCTAAAACTAACCAATTTTGCAAACAATAACTTCTAATAACATATCTAAAGAACAATATCTTAACATATCTAAAGCTAACAATAACATATCTAAAACTAACTGAACCAAAATGTGTCCCAGGACAAGTTTGAGGATTTGCCTACGGCTCTGGGGAATCGGTGGAGGAAGGTGATCGTCTACAATGACAATTGTGAGGCAAACAAAGGGATATTAAAAGAACAGTTACAGCAATAGCCAAAAGAACAAGTACTGCAACATGAACTAACATAGCTGTGTATAACATCTTGTTTTCCATTCTTCTGGTATAATCCACCGATGTATCTGTCGTCCAAGTTGTGATGGGGGAGTACCTTTTTTCTGTTATCCTCAGGGCTCCAGCGACGCAAGGATGGTCGTGGATTGTTGATTGCAGCCCTTGTGGTCGATGCCGAGGCTGATGGGCATTGTGGCCCATGTGTGGTTTGAGCCTGGGTACTCTAGTCACCTGACGGGTTTTATTGTTTTCTACCCAAAGCTCCGGTGGGTCACTAGGACCAGTTTTACACAATAAACATATCATTATAGCAAATCACAGAGTACCTCCTATGGTTTCTTTACAAAAAATATCTGGATTATAGTTGTCCTAATCTCTGTTGCCTATCTCCTCGCCATTCTTCCATGTGTAACCATGCACTCCACCCCGTGAGTTAAAAAAAAGGTTCCTCAGCCTGGTCTTAAATTGCTATTTCAGCCTTAGGGACATCGATTAGGTCCTCCTCGTCCTCCTCCTTTGGTAGGGGAGCATTATTAGTCAGTTGGACCATTCATATGTTAACAGTTTTTATTATAGTTGATTTTACACAGGATATTGCTATGCTTACGATAATCATAACCGCAATAAACATTATCACATATTGTATCAAACTTTGAATCCAACCAGTGACACTGAGTCCAAACCAACTAAATATTTTTGAAAGCCAATTAGAATTCATTGATTCTTGGAGCTCACGGGTGTCTTTCGCCACTTGTCGTATCCTTTCTAGTTGGTCATTGAGGTCCAGTGTAACATTAGGGATATGGATACAGCAATCAGTACTGGAGAGGTTTAAGTAACCACAAAGCCCATTTTGATGTATCATCAAGTCTAGTGCCATGCGGTTTTGAAGAGCCATTTTTGATGTGGCTTGCAATTGCTGATTAAGCAACTGTATACTAGTTTCAGTAGCATTAGCTAGTTTTCCTACTTGATAAGCTAACTTACGTAACCATATTCGCGTTCGCGTGGTAGCAGACCCAAATCCACAGAATCCTTCCATTCCCCAGGCTATGCGGGTGGCTACCCCTGGGTCTTGCCACCCCTCTACATCTCCGTCCAGTGTTATCTTCGCCCGTTTCATGCGAGATATCCAGTGGGGTCGGATAGGAGTCCGTTTCCACATGAGACATAACGTTGGGAGTCCCAAGGTACATTGGAGGTCAGGTAGCCCAGCCCATAAAGTATACATATTGCCATCACTGCAGGCCCAGATCAAACCAGCCGGAGCGTCACCAGAGGCAACATGACAGTCGTTAGGAGGTGCAAAATTTTCACTTACTGATTTGTATGCTATGCTGTGATTTTGGCACAAACAGCCCATTTTTAAGGTGATATAAACTGGCCAATAGTATTCAACCCAATCATATTGTTTCCAGTTAGAGCAATTAATTACATTTTGGCAAGACCACAACGCTGACTTGTTTGATACTGGGGCAAAAGAGAATCCTGGTTCGAATGGCGTGAAACCCCAATAGTCTAACCCAAACCAGGCACAATTACTCCTGGGCTTCTCCCTCTTGGGACAATCTTGCCCTCTGTTCCATTGAATGCACCAGGTTGTATTTATGGGTTGATTATACTGTAGGACATTAGTTGCTCGCCCCCAGGGTTGTAAATCTGTAGTTCCCCACGGGATCATATTGCAGGTGAAAGTTACGTTTAAACCTCTTTTGTAATACGTACAGTTTGTGCGATTGATGGTGGAAAAATTGAATGGTTGATCAAATTTCACGGGAACTCGCCTTCTATTTGGGGAATAAGGATTCACTATTTCAAGGATACCCCGGATATTCCACAGTCGCAGCAGGCTTCCTGCTATGTCTGTGGGAAGAATACCCATGGGAAGGGGGTCTTCTACAGATTTAGGCATAGGCAAGCAGACAGTAATACTAGATTCATTTAGGGAAGTTGCAAACTCCTTTATCAAGGCTAGGATTAAGTTATCCTCCAAACCATGGGTGGCTTGGATTGATACTACTCCGGCAGTAAAGTGGCTACTGTTATCTGATTGGATAACTCTGGGTTTAGGAAAACAACTAAACCATGATTTTAGACTGTTCACTGTATATTCCCCTGTTGCTCACGGGACAGCTTCAGCTTGGGTTAATCCTGAAATTACCTCGACTCCTACCAATACATGCCTCTTCCCTTCTGAGAGGCGAAAAAGGCCAATGTAGTCTACTTGCCAAGTGTCCCACAGCCCCTTATTGTCTCTTAAGTGTAGGGGTTGGTCCTTGAGAGGGTTATGTTCCCCTAACCGTGTACGGCATAGGCTGCATGCTGAGATAACGGTGTTACATAGCTCCCTGGTCACAGACCATCCCCTGCTGACTGCCTCTTTATAAAAGTCTTTACTTCCAGAATGGCCTCGTTTAACATGCAACCATTCTAACAGATGTTCCCATTTTTCCCCCTCTGCTTCTGCCGCTAATGTAGCTAGACGGGTTAGCGAATCTACTTGGTTGTTCAAAAGGTGAGCGGGGTGGTTTCCTGTTTGGTGTGCAGCTACCCATCCTACTAGGAAAGATTTCTGTTTGGCAATGTTGAGGATTTCTTCCCATTTCTCTCGTTGCCACACTGGTATTCGATTGACTTCCCACTGGTTTTGTTCCCAGAATGGGAGCCATTCAGTACATCCCTTGAACACAGCATATGAATCAGTGTAAATGAACACTGGTTCTGTGTTTTCTGCTTCTCGCTTTATCACACTCCAAACTGCTGTCAACTCTCCTACCTGAGCACTCCCCTCCCCTTCCGTTACTATCCGGTCTCCTGAATCAACATGCAGTGCTACTGCTCGGTATTTCCAGACCTTACCTTCTCTTTTAGAGGAGGCGTCAGTAAACCATACATTTTTTAGTTGGGATTCAAAAGGAGGAGCAGGTTTTATAACAGAAGGAGGAGGTTCCTGATCTGGGTGATCAGGGGGTGCATCCTATATTTGAAGCATCTTAGGTGTATCTTCCTCTATCTTGTGTGTATGGCAGTAGTGATCTAACTGTGCATACCACTTCCTTACTGTTTCTCGTTGTGCAACCCCCACAGGAGGTGGAGTTCCAGCTAATATTGGCTTCAAGACCTTAAAGGGTCCTCTTAAAATAATCGATTGCTGTCGTATGACTTTTTCAGCTTCTTGCAAAGCCAGGCTAACTACAAAGAGGCCCTTCTCCCAGGTAGAGTATCGCTTCTCTGCATCTTTGAAACTGCGTGAGTAAAAACCTACGGGGCGAGTCGGACCTTCAGGCCCACGTTGCCACATATGTATAGATAATCCATGAATTGCAAAACCCCACTCAATATGGAGTGGATCTGTTGGGTGTATTGGCCCTAAGGCTTGATATACCCCAGCCTCAAAAATTAACAATTCTAAAGCTTCCTCATGAATTGGGGTCCAATTCCAGATGGCTTTTTTGCATGTCAAATCATATAAAGGACGTGCTATGATGGAAAAATCTGGAATGTGTTTTCTCCAAAATACCAGCAGGCCTGGGGCATGTTGTAACTCCTTCTTATTTCCAGGCATCTTTGCTTGTTCAAGGGAAGTTAAAGTCTCAGGGGGAATACATACTGTTCCGCCCCTCCACCAAATGCCTAGGAATTTCACCTCGGAGGAGGGAGGCTGTATCTTTTCTGTCGGAATTTGGAGTCCTAAACTTTCCAAATGGTTAATTATTTCAGATTGTTTTTTTCCTACCGCAGTGGCATCGGAGCCGCCAACCAATATTGTAAGGGTGAGGCGGGGGCACCGCCTGGACTCCCAGCAGGGATGGATACACAAACACAAGGCATACGATGGTCGATATGGAGCATTTATTACCTCTGCGTCTGAACAGAGGTTCCCCAGCGTTTTCCCGATCGAGGCAATAATGGAACGGGGGATCCCTGGCACCGCTGAGCATCGGTCCAGGGTGAGGAACACCGAGGGGGGCACTAGATGAAGTTTTTATGTACCATACACATGCGCGGTAAGCATGTTGAGCTCATTGTTATTCCCGATTCAAAGCCCAGGTGCAGCACCACCCTGGCACAGGCTCAACTACGTGACTATGGGTCCACATGCCCTGTTGATGCTCCTTTTCCCACGGAACGGTCTGGCTAGCTTCCATCGTCTATCTCCTCGACATTCTTCCGCACTTTCCCATACAAATATATCATCGATATATTGGTATACTTTGACCCCTTTTTCGGGCGTGATTCGGGCAAGCTCTTGTGCCAGTGCGTGGTGGGCAATGGTTGATGAGTGGCGGTATCCCTGGGGGAGACGTGTAAAAGTGAATTGCATGCCCTCCCATGTAAAAGCAAAGCGATCTTTATCTGTTTCCTGCAAGGGAACCATAAAAAACATGTCTTTAACATCGATGGTTGTTAAAATTTGATGGGCTTGCTCCCGTATAGTTGCAATCAGTTCAGCTATATTAGGCACAGCAGCTGTTAAAGGACCTGTATTGGCATTCAGATGCTGATAATCAATTGTCAATCTCCACTTTCCGTTTGGTTTACGGACTGGCCACACAGGGGAGTTATAGGGTGAGTGAGTGGGAATAATTATCCCCTGTTCTCGCAATTCAGTTATTACGGGGGCAATTCCCTCCCTTGTTCCTAATGGCAGAACATAGGGTTTCACATTGACTCTTTTTGAAGGAGGAAGTGCGGGTGCTGACTGAAGCAGCCTCATCGAGGCTACAGGGAGTCCAAACTTCCACTCTTTTCCTCCCGAGTCTACCCAGACATGGCCTTTTAGTAGGTCAAGTCCCATAATATTTGTTGGCAAATCTCCTAGTATCATTGTGGTTTCAACTGGAGATTCATCACCTGGCAGCCAGCATTTAATTCGGGCTGTCGGTTGTGGTTTAGAGTTACCAAAAACATCAGTGACCCAGACTGGTTTCTTATCGGCCACTATTCCATTGTTATCAGCAATATCCTTCCGAAGACCTGATATCTGGGCCCCAGTGTCTACTAAGAAAGTAGCTGGAGTTTTAAAGGGCCCTAGTGGGAAAGTTATCAGCAAGTCTCCTCTGCTGTTTTCTGTGAGCCTCCTTAAGTGGACCCACTGGCCGTCCCCCGGCTCACTTAAAAGGGATGGCTTGGGGGGTTTTCCCAACTCCAGGGTTTTAAAATCAATCAGATCAATTTCCCGGGGTGCAGATGGGGTTACTATTCCAGGTTCTTGGGATAAGGGAGGAGGATCTTTGGGGTTTGAGGAAGATGGGGTTCCCCTTATCCTGTCCCAACTTCTTACCAAACCTTCCAGGTTGGGAGTTGGTAACCTATCCATGACTTCTCTGGGAATCCCCTTTGAAATGCCTTCTGCCCACAATAATTGTCTCCTGCTACCCGACACCCATACCAGTTTCCCAGGATGTGGGGGTCGCGGTGATTTATGCTGCCTCCCACTTTCCTCGACTCTTCTTATTTCTGCTTTATGCTTTGTTTCCCCCCGGCCACCTTATGTACCAAGAAATGTTTAAGGCAAAAGTTCACTCATCTGTCCACCACACTGGGGTAATATCCTGTCCTTAGGAAGGACAGGCCAGGAAGGCGAGGTGGGGGAGTTGCCCTTTATGTGAGAGAGCAGCTGGAATGTATGGAGCTCTGTGGATGATGACCGGGTCGAGAGCTTATGGGTAAGGATTAAAGGGCAGACTCACATGGGTGACACTGTTGTGGGTGTTTGCTACAGGCCACCTGATCAGGATGAGGAAGTAGATGAGGCCTTCTACAGACAGCTGGAAGTAGCCTCACGATCACAGGCCCTGGTTCTTGTGGGGGACTTGAACCACCCTGATATCTGCTGGAGGAAAAAACACAGCAAGGCACAAGCAATCCAGGAGGTTTCTGGAGAGCATTGATGATAACTTCCTGACAGGTGATAGAGGGGCTAACGAGGAGAGGTGCACTGCTGGACCTTGTACTGACAAACAAGGAAGGGCTGGTTGGAAATGTGAAGGTTGGGGGCAGCCTTGGCTGCGGTGACCATGAAATGGTGGAGTTCAGGATCCTGCGAGGAGGGAACAGGGCAATAAGTAGGATCGCAACCCTGGACTTGAGGAGAGCAAACTTTGGCCTCTTCAGGGACCTGCTTGGAAGAATCCCATGGGATAGGGCCCTAGAAGGAAGAGGGGTCCAAGAGAGCTGGTTCATATTCAAGGATAGCTTCCTCCAAGCTCGAGAGCGGTGCATCCCAAGGAGCAGGAAGTCGAGCAAAGGGGACAGGAGACCTGCATGGATGAACAAGGAGCTCCTGGCAACACTCAAACAGAAGAAGGAAATGTACAGAAGGTGGAAGCAGGGACAGGCCACTTGGGAGCATTATAGGAATGTGGTCCGAGTATGCAGGGATGTGACTAGGAAGGCTAAGGCCCATTTGGAGTTGAATCTGGCAAGGGATGTCAAGAGCGCAAGAAGGGCTTCTTTAAATACATCTGTAACAAAAGGAAGACTAGGGGAAATGTGGGCCCACTACTGAATGGGGCAGGGGCCCTGGTGACGAATGATACAGAGAAGGCAGAGTTACTGAATGCCGCCTTTGCTTCAGTCTTTACTGCTGAGACCAGCCCTCAGGAATCCCAGACCCTAGAGACCACGGAGAAAGTCTGGAGAAAGGGAGACTTCCCTTGGTTGAGGAGAATCAGGTTAGAGATCATTTAGGCAAACTGGACATCCACAAGTCCATGGGCCCTGATGGGATGCACCCACGAGTGCTGAGGGAGCTGGCCGACGTCATTGCTAGGCCACTCCCAATCATCTTTGAAAGGACATGGAGAACAGGAGAGGTGCCTGAGGACTGGAAGAAGGCTAATGTCACTCCAGTCTTCAAGAAGGGCAGGAAGGAGGACCCAGGGAACTACAGGCCACAGTCAGCCTCACCTCGATCCCTAGAAGAGTGATGGAACAGCTCATCCTGGATGCCATCTCTAAGCATGTGAAGGACAAGAAGGCGATCAGGAGTAGTCAGTGTGGATTCACAAAAGGGAAATCATGCTTAACCAATCTGACAGCCTTCTACGATGGGATGACTAGCTGTGTAGATGAGGGGAGAGCAGTGGATGTTGTCTACCTTGACTTCAGGAAGGCTTTTGACACTGTCTCCCATAACATCCTCATAGGCAAGCTCAGGGAGTGCGGGATAGATGAGCAGACAGTGAGGCAGATTGAGAAGTAGCTGAAAGGCAGAGCTCAGAGGGCTGTGCTCCGTGGTGCAAAGTCTAGTTGGAGGCCTGTAGCTACTGGCGTCCCCCCAGGGTCAATACTGGGTCCAGTATTGTTCAGCTTATACATCAGTGACCTGGCTGAAGGGATGGAGTGCACCCTCAGAAAGTTTGCTGGTGATACAAAACTGGGAGGAGTGGCTGATCCACCAGAGGGCTGTGCTGCCATTCAGAGGGACCTCGACGGGCTGGAGGTGGGCAGAAGGGAACCTCGTGGAGTTCAACAAAGGGAAATGCAAAGCCCTGCACCTAGGGAGGAATAACCCCATGCACCAGTACAGGCTGGGGGCTGACCTGCTGGAAAGCAGCTCTGCAGAGAAGGACCTGGGGGTCCTGGTGGACAACAAGCTGAACAGGAGCCAGCAATGTGCCCTTGTGGCCAAGAAGGCCAATGGTATCCTGGGCTGCATTAGGAAGAGCATTGCCAGCAGGTCGAGGGAGGTGAGCCTTCCCCTCTACTCAGCCCTGGTGAGGCCACATCTGGAGTATTGTGTCCAGTTCTGGGCTCCCCAATACCAGAGAGACATGGAGCTACTGGAGCAAGTCCAGCGGAGGGCTACTAAGATGATTAAGGGACTGGAGCATCTCTCCTGTGAGGAGAGGCTGAGAGAGCTGGGACTGTTCAGCCTGGAGAAGAGAAGGCTGAGGGGGGATCTTATCAGTGTGTATAAGTATCTGAAGGGAGGGTGTAGAGAGGATGGGGCCAGACTTTTTTCAGTGGTGCCCAGCGATAGGATGAGAGGCAATGGGCACAAACTGAAACACAGGAAGTTCCATCTGAGCATGAAGAAAATCTTTACTGTGAGGGTGACTGAGCACTGGAACAAGTTGCCCAGAGAGGTTGTGGAGTCTCCTTCCTTGGAGATATTCAAAAGCTTTCTGGACCGGATCCTGGGCAACATGCTCTCCGTGACCCTGCTTGAGCAGGGGGGTTGATCACAACCCCTGATCCACAGAAAAGGGTTTTTTTTGCGTGTGCGCGTGTGTGTGTTTTACACATATTAGAGTGTTATAGCTGGAGTTTACAAATTTTATTTTTCCCTTTTATCATTGAATGCAATCACATGATACCGAAGACTTCCTTCCCCTGTTTTATTTGGCAAAAAAATTAATTTGACCAAAGCAAATCTTTCTTTGCTGCAGTTTCACATACTCAAGCAGTGGTTAAAAAGCTTGTGGAATACAACCAGACCTTTGGGAGGGAAAAAAGATGATTACGAGGAGTCAGAAAAGTCACTTTTGCTTCCATAAAACTACACAGTATGAAAATTCTGTACCTTGAAAACATGCTGTTCATTTTTAAACTGATATGAAACACACTGCATTCTATTCCAGTTATATTTTGGAACCCAAATTTCCATTGAAAATTTCTGTATAAAGTCAACATTTAGAAGAATTATGGGAACCTCCTACAGTTATTCCCAGAAAAGGTTCCTGGGGCTAAAAGTTATAGCACCCAGAAGTTTTACAGAGCTAAATCTAGAGTAGCCTTCCTTCAAGATAATTAATGTCAAAAATCATTGATAATCTCTCATTAGTTGAATGCATACCCCAGAGTACTTCACTTTGCCAATATTCACATTTCCTTTGACTTAATCTTTTCAGCAGCTGTATTCAGCAAATTATGAATATTTGATATGCTCTGTTTCAACTTTTAGCAAGTGTCTATAGGTGCTTGATTGAACTTACCCAAAACTTCCAACATATAATTATGATAATTTTGATGGAATAAGTTGAAAGAGTCAACAATAAAAACAACAATAAAAAAAGAGTTAATGCTTTGGGATGAGACCATGTGGTTTGGTTTCTATGGCAAACACAGGACAAATTTTCCAAATTCTCTAGATTATGATATATGATACCAGAGGAATGAGAAGACATTATTTTGAAATGCACTTAGGGTGGTTATACACAAGGGTATTGTCAACATTTAAGAATGTCAGGGAGTGGCAAGGGCAGGCTGCTCCAAAAGGGAAGGGGACTTGGGAGCAGAGCATGCTGACAAGGCAGGCAGAGGCAGTGGCCTCACCATCAAGGGCCCAGTCCCATGGTACAGAGTGAGGCAAGTAGAGCAGGTCCAGCAACAGTAGCCAGGTTCAGCCAAGAGTCTAGCGATTGCCAGACAAGTCCATAGTGACGAGGCAGTTCGAGGTCAAGCCAGGAAATCAACTCTGCAGGTCAAGGTCCAGATCAACAGGGTACATGGCCAGGCACAAGAATGGCTGCAACACAGCTGCAATGTAGCTCAGGCTGGGATCAAAGGCAAGAGCCTCTGCTTAAAAGCTACTCCTGAGCAAAAAGGAGGGGAGCCCTCACTGAGATGTCTTAGCAGAGCTGTTCAGAGGGAGCCTCTGCTGAGGCTTCTTAACAGAGCATGATGAACAATAATCAGTTTTCCTGCCTTTAGCAGATTAAACAGATAAAAGGAGGCAAGAAGAGAAGTCACAGGAAAGTAGAATTTGGAAGAAGATGTGGGTTTCCTCAGGATCCAAGATAGCTACTCCCAGTGACTGCCCTGGACTGGCATTTAGACTTGAAAGTTATTGCTTTAGCACTCTGGTTCACTTTCCCAATTTGGGAGAACTGATCAGGTCCTTGGCTTTTACTTTAATTTTTTCAGGCTGAGCAGACCTGATTGGCTATCTCTTCTCATCATGTGATATCATGCCCTAGAATAGGGGTTTCAAAAATAGTGAAAAGCCAAGAGACAGATGACAGGAGATAACAGTTGTGTAGAAATAAATGGAAGATGGGACAAGACTGCATGTCACATGGCAAGGGCTCTGCCTATAGAAGTATCCAAAACAATATGCTGATGTCATGGCATTACAGGCTTCAAGGATCACCACACAGTTACAAATGAAGAATAAAAACATGCCAGCCTTTCCTCATTCTTCAGGAGACCCTCATCACTTCATTCCCCCACAAAGTTTCTTTAAGGACCTCAAAGATGTAATGGGTGGAAGATACTTTTCATTTTGTTTAGTCAGCCTAATGCCAACATATCAGTTTTGGTCCATTGATTTCCATCACACAGTCAGTTCTGTAGATCCATCAAGCCCTAACTCTTTCAATGGGCTTAGATATAGTATTTACTATAAAATAATATAGGAAAAAGTTTAGGATAAGCATTAGAGATAAAATAAATTGAGAATACGAAGAATAATTTAATATGAATTAGTTTATAATTTACATTGTTATATGAATCATATTAGTATATGAGTGTTACAAGCAGTTTATGGCAGTTCAGTGTTAGGCTAAGCAGAGGTTAGATGGTCACAAAATGTTGGAGGTGTGACAAAGGGATGAGTGGGATATTTTCTGTGGGCAAAAGTTACAAAGGAAAAGCTGGATTGCCAAGGGGCCTATAAACATACATTTTACCTTATTTAGAATAATAATATTATAGCTGATTACCTTGCATAGGTTAAGATAGCTTACAGTATTAATAAAAAGGGGTCTCACAAAAAGTTTGCGTTCCTCTGATTCTGAATCTGTGTTCATGCAGAAGTTTCCATCTGCATATGCCCAAAATTCTTTTCATCTGTTATCCTGAATACTATCGTCTATTGAGCCTCTTTAGGGGCAAGTTCCTTAAACTCATGAATTCACAGGTATCTGGGGGTCAACTCTTCTTTTTCACCATGCATGAGACCGTCAGTTTAGTTTCTATATTTGAAACTGTTCTTCTCCCTCTTATATCACCATGTCATGGTTCAGATGGTTCCTCTCTGCAAACTGTTCCTTACAAGATAATGCTAGTTTACACATGCTAACGCAGCACTGACAACATGAGTCCCCCTCACCAGTCCTAACAGTTTGAATGCCTTCAGCTTCTGGATTCCTTAGACATTGTGGAATGCAAGGGAATGCATGCATAGAGCACTTTAATTTGTACTTGTTCCTTCCAAGCAAATAGGATATGCCAAGTTTGTCTCCTTTGCCTGGACAGTATTAATATCTTCTAGCAATCCATGAAGTCAATGTCTTAGAATAGAAACGATATTACAGACTGAAATGCAGGACACAGATCTAGCTTGTTCTGTTCTAACTTGCATTGGCATCTTTCACTTAGAATTCTTAAGATGCATCTCAGCTATAAGAGCTGTGGAACAACCCAGGCTGCAGCGTCGTATCTCATGAATACTATCCTGAGTTGAACATATATCTCTTATTCCCCTTCACAACCTCTATTTTTCATTGAAAAATAAATATTCAAAGCCTAGCTAGTTTTGGAAAGACACTAGAAAAATTTGCAATAGAGTTCGGGTTGCTATCCCTGAAAAAGAAAAAATTAGAAAATGTTCAACATAAGTAATGCATGCAGTTTTGTACTCTACCTGTCTTCAATTTTGTTTTTTTTTAATCACATCTGGAGAGGAGAGGTTCAGTCTTTCCTTGACAGGATTTTTAATCGTATAGAACTGTGTTTGGAAATGTAAGACCTGACCTATTATTTTTGCCTGTCTTTGCAGTAGATGCAAAAGCAAGAAATGCCAGAGAGCTCTATAGAAAGGGAACATATTCCTGCAATATTTCTAGGCTTAAGAGAGCAAGTTGATTTAAGGTTGAATATGTCCCAAAGTGTTCTAGTAGATATACTTAAGATCTGATTCTGCCCTCATTTGCTCTGGTGAAAGACTTTCTGGAAGAGCAGAGCCTTGGACTGAAAAGCTTATCATATACAAATGAGCATAGCTTTTTTCCTTCCCTTATTAGGAAAAAAAAAACAAAAAACATGAATTAAATCATCTAGGTCCATAGCAATAAAATATACTATTAATAAACCAGGTTCACAGTGCATTGTATAAAATCCATGTGACTTCTTCTGTCATACTTATGTCAAAGTCACTGACTATGTTTATTTTTAAAAGGTTACGGAATGCTTCCAACTTGTTTTTGATTTGAATCAAAATGAATCCTTTCAGGATTAATTTGGCTTTGCATGTGTTTAGCTTTTTTCCAATGAAAAACCTCACTGGAACAACTCAGTAATTAGTGAAGCATTTCCACATGTGCTTCTAGGATTGGAATCATATATGTGAATTAAAAAAAAAAAACTTTCAGTCCATCAGTTAGATCATGTCTAAAGAAAAGTTTTCTGAGGTCATCAGGACTTGCACTTTAAGTTAATTGAGGATTTTCTGGCTTACAAACTTGAAACTTCTCTTAAATTAAAATATAGAATTACTGGGGAAAAATCCACTTCTGCTTATGTAGAGAGCTTATTTTTTGTCTGATAAGTCTTTGTGGTTTTAGGCAGATGCATTTTATATTTAATGACTTTTTAAAGGCATTTTGACTTAGGCTTTAGACTCCATTCACTGGAAAATTCTGACTCAGATTTTTGTGTTGCTTGAATTTTTATTGCAAATTTTGTGTTGGTTGAAAAGAAAATGGTAAAGTTAAAAAAAAAATAAAAAGGTTGACAAATTTATATCAAGTTGAAACTGAGCTCAGACTGAGAGTCAATACATTCCCCCCTGCCCCCCCCCCCAACATTATTCTTATCAATTGGCGACCCGGCAAATGGTTCCTTCCTTGAAATTGGATATGACCTCACCACACTAGAGAAGATTTTACCCTGCCACAATTAAGTTTCACCATTCTTTTTTTTTTTTTTTTTGTGCAACATCCCATTTTCTTTTTGGTATGTTCCCTTCTTTAGTGAGCTATGTAGAGCCTTAGCATATATTTCTAATGACATGTTAAGGTATGTATTTAGGATTTTTAAGCAAAATATACTTTGCTCTTCTTCAAGGAGCTTCCTAACCTAGCTACATTGTAATCCCTGCAGCCTTCCAGCTCTCTAAAATCTTTGTTTTCATACTTATAGCAGAACACAAACAGCTCTAATAAACTAATTGTCCAAAACATCATTTTCCTTCCCCAAAATCACAACTTGCTGGGTAGCTTTCACTCAGATCACAAACACACAGATTGTTTTGAAGCAGTCAATTAAATACCATGGTAACCTGCTGCATTTAATCATCCCTCTCCATGCCATAACAGTTGTGAAACATAGCAATAAGACAAATGTTATTTAAATACTGTGATGTGCTCCAGATGTGGCAGTACTTTGTCAGGTGTTTTTTTTTTTAATATATAACTTGACATTCTATCTCTTAACTTACCTTTTGCTCTAGAAAAATCCACTCAAAAACATGGCTTCCCTTCAACAAATGCTTTAATACATGATTATGCCAATGTTTTTTTTTCATTTTCATGCTATATATACAGCAAAGGCTTTTCTATTTTCCCTCCAGGGCCAAAATAATAATTGTGGACATTACTGCTACTACTTTGAACCAAGTCCACAGATAACCTGATCCAAAAAACAAGTGAAGTGCAGGGGAGATTTTTATGTTGTTGTTGTTGTTATCTGCAGGTTGCAGATTTGGCCTTCGGAAGTCAGCTGCACATTACATTATACCAATGTGGTATGCTCATACCAGATGCAAACAAAGCTGTGCTTTGTCTTTTTTTTTTTTTTTTAAACTTCCACGGTCAGGGCCTGGTCTCCTTTGCTGATTACCTGATATACTATATATGCCATGCTGGCCACTGAAATTTTTTTTTTTTAATTGAGAATTCAAGAACTTGTATAACACAATGCAAAGGAGTTGCCAGGTTTGCTGTTATATAATGTACATTCTTATGTCTGAGCTTGGAACTCCTACTGACTGCATGCAACATCTGGTGATCCAGTATAAAAACCAGCTGTCTTAAAATCTTCCATAAAGAGTGGCTTAGATCTCAGAACTATAAGGAATAAGGGACAGTTACTCTGTTGCATTTTGTTGATATTTTTCTTCCTTACCTGCAAGAATAGGCTTTTCATGATGCTGGGGCAACATGGCCTTCTCATGAACACATGATTAAAATGGGAAGCTTGATCATTCATAGTAATTATCAATAGAGCTGAGCAGGCTGTGATAAGATGACCAGCAAGCTTTGTTCTAGTATGGCTAAAAGAGTTGTTATTGCAGCACGTGCAACTGAAAAAAAAGTGGTGGCTGCCTTCCCCTCCACTATGTTTTTAAGGGCAAAGCAGTTCCTTTGCCCTGCTGCCATTTTGTGTGTCTTCCAAGAAAATGAAATACTGAACTTATTGTCCTTCTGAACACCAAAAAGCTGCCCTAGCCATTCATGATAAGTACGGAAAGAACAAAATAGCACTTAGGGAGACTGTAGCAATGTTCTCTAAGAAGCAGGATGGATCTGAATCACTTCTTAAAAGGTAGTCCTTGTAAAGCCAACCTATTGCCTAAATGAATGACACTCCACTTCCCAGCACAGGTGACTCAGGCCCAGACCTCATTATTCCAATCAGAGTGAGAATGAAGCACTAAATCCCTTTATGGAGCTGAGCTTGAGGTGATCTTTTTCTTCCTCTCATTGCTTTTGCTCTTCCAGAAGGAAAGCCTAGGAGTTTGAACACCTTTTGTGCCTGGAAAACAGAACTGTTGGGACTTCAGTTTGCCAAGTTTTTGTTTCATGACTCATCACCGGAACACTGCACACACAACACTGAGAAATGAGCAGATTTGGCTCTGTAATGTAGCTGAAAGAATGACTCAGAAGAGCCTGTGCTCACAGCTGTCCCTAGATACCAAATGGCAGGAAGAGTTTTGCAGAGATTGAAATAAGACAAGTTCCAAGATAAGCAAGTTCCATATATTGCCTAAGAGCCACAAGGCCTTATACTTCCTTACATTCTACTCAAAGGATAATTTCCAGAACTGCAAAGCAGCTCTATTTTGATTCTTCCCCCATTCTTCCATGGTGTAAATAACCACCCTGGATTTTGGGAATGGAAAACAAGCATCAAAGTTGTTGGAGTTCTCAGCTTGGGGAAAAAGTTGATTGGAGGTAAGGCATTTTCCAAAAAATAGGCCATAATTCTGAACATGTCTTTGATGTGAAAGCCATTCACATTGGCCAGTACACCTATTTGCACTTGTATGGGAAAGTGCGGAAGAACGTCGAGGAGATAGGCGATGGAAGCTAGCCAGACCGTTCCGTGGGAAAAGGAGCATCAACAGGGCATGTGGACCCATAGTCACGTGGCTGAGCCTGTGCCAGGGTGGCGCTGCACCTGGGCTTTGAATCGAGAATAACAATGAGCTCAACATGCCTACTGCGCATGTGTATAGTACATTAAAAACTTCATCTAGTGCCCCCGCCCCCGGGGTTCCTCACCCTGGACAGATGCTCAGTGGTGCCAGGGATCCTCCGCTCCATTATTGCCTCAACCGGGAAAATACCGGGGAACCCCTGTTCAGATGAAGAGGTAATAAATGCTCCATATCGACCATCGTGTGCCTTGTGTTTGTGTATCCGTCCCTGCTGGGAGTCCAGGCGATGCCCCCGCCTCACCCTTGCACTTGGCGTAGTCGGCAGGATACACAAACGACAATGCCATGGCTGAGGAGAGTGAAGGGGGAAGGCGAGAGCCAAGAAGGGACTGCTCGCCTGCGGCTGCCAGGATGGCCCCAGATTGAGCCATGGGGGCTGGCGGCTGCATTGCTTGCCACGCTGGCAGTCCCCGAGGACTGGCCAGAGTTGGCACAGGGGGGAAATATTCCCCCAAAGGCAGTTTAATCCGCTTTACAGGTCATGCCCTTCCGTGCCGCTTTGGAAGCTATTGGGGACCAAAACAGGATGGCACTGTGTAAGACAGCAGAGAATCTCTAAGGCAGAAAGTGATGATGTGGTAACTATGATCTGTGGCCAGAATGTGTGCACGTGAGCTGCCAGTGATCATGATGTGCCTTCCTCCCTATGTACCAGCAGCCATGATGTGTCTTCTTCCCTGCGTACCAGCAGTCACGGTGTGCCTTCCTGCCTACGTGTCAGCAGCTATGGTGGGCCTGTCCTGCTGGCCTGCCTGCCTGCCTGCCAGGGATCAGGAGATGTCTTCCTACCTATCACAAGATGCCACAATGCCTAGGAGATACTTGGAGGAGTGGCTGGGCTTGGTTGCTATATAACCAGCCATTGTGTTTTTCAATAAAGGATCTTTGCACTACCCTACCTCAGGTCCATGTCGTCATATGCCACAGGAAGCAGCTCGGAAGCTGGCCGGACGATTCGGGTGGGCACTGTTGGCAGGCATTCGAGCCTTAGATAACAAGGTATCGTCTTTGCAGCAACAAGTAAAGGATCTGGAGAAGGAGAGTGGAGATTTACATGATGCGAGGGCGGTAGCACAGGAGTTGATTATGACCCAAACTGAAAAGAGTCAGGAATTAACCCATAGGGTAGAGCGATCAGCTTTGCGGATGGCTAATAGGCGGCATGGGCGTTATGGGAAGGTGCCTGCTACTGTTTCTCAGGTGTGGGCGACTATAACTCGACCCTCCTGGGACCCAGAGGAGTGGGATGGCAATATTTGGAGTACTTCCTCTGAGTCGGAGGTGGAATTTGCATTAAAAGGGGACACTGTAGAGCAGTCAAGGATTTATACGCCAAAAGAATTATGTGAGTTTTTAACTACTTTCCAGCAGCAGCCCAGGGAGTCTTTGTTAGCCTGGTTAGTGAGAGCATGGGATGCAGGTGCCGGATCGCTTACTCTCTTAAGAGAGGAATTGAATTTAATGAGCCCCTTATCGACTGATGCCCAACTACAGTATTATCTTACCCAATTAACTTCTGCACAGGAAGCCTCACCCTTACAGCGATCGTCATAACAGCGACAGAGGAGAGTTGAACCCTGCAGCAGCCAAGAGCTAGGGACTGCGACTGCGCGAAGAGAACTGCAACTGAGCTAGTGACTCCACCTCCACCTTCCCCTGAATGCTATAAATAGGTTGGCCCCAGAGGCTGTCTTTGGCTCTTTGCGGGTGACAGCGAGTCTGCCAACTTGCGGATCCCCTTAGGACGGGGACGCCCTCCCGCAGTTACTTCCCTGGGATTGAGTGTACGTTGGCTGCTCAGGCAACGCGTGGGTAAGATCAGTTAGAATTGGACAATAAGTATTCTAGTTGAACTAAGTTTCTCTTAATGAGAATTGTTGCTTTGTACTGTTGTAACTTGTGTAGTAAACTTAGATCTTGAAAATAAGTTGTGGAGTCACACAGTAAATATCCTCCTCCCCTCCCTCGTGCCACACGAAACCCTCACCGTTCGGGACTGTAAAGATAGTCGGTCATCCCGCGACATTACTGGTACTGGGAGTGGGGTGTGATTTGACGAGATGAGGACTTTGGAAGCATATTTATGGAGGCATGGCATCCCTAAGAACCCAGAGTTCGACCAGCAGTCGGTCGAGAGTAATTGGGATCAAGAAGAAGAGATCGTGCATCATTCAGAGGCCGCACGAGGTAAGATGGAAAGGGTAAAGGCATTGTGTGTAAGATGCTTACCTCTTGTTTGCTAGTGGGAGGTGCTGAGAAGAGGTGTTTGTTAAATCCTTGATGCACTTTTCTTTCTCATCTAACTGATTTAAAGGCACACCTCATCATTTTGGAGACTCAGTTACAGTCTCAGAAAAAGACTGCGCAGAATGATGCAGTTCGAATACAGCAGTTGGAGGCTCGGGTCGAGAGTATGTTAACTCGACAGCTAGTATCTGGGGGAAGAACCCCAGATCCTTTGAAGGTTAGGGCTCTAGTCTGAGCTGGTCCCAGGGATTGGGGCAGAGATATTTGGTTTGACTCTGATCCGTCCGAACCCTCGGACGATTAGAACTCTGTGAGTGAGACCATTCCAGTGAGACCTGTGGTGAAGTGGGAAACCACGGGTGGGCGAGGGGCTCCACCTCGCACAGTCATGAAGACTACTAGCTATGATCTGGAGGCTTTGGTTACGATAGCTGATCGGTATAGCCGTAAGCCTGGGGAAACCCCTCTAGAGTATGCGACTCGCGTGTCGGAGGATGGGGGTGACCGCATTCTTCTCTTAGGTTCAGAAGCCTCAGGGAACTGGAGGCCAGGGGTGTTTCTGTCTGGCACCCAGCGGGATCCTGCATCCCTCACCCACCACGTAGCAGTTTGGTGTAGCAGTGTGCCTCATTTAGAGAGAGGAGAGGCAGCCCGTCTGCCAGCAGGAACAATAGGGGAATTACCCCGAGGATTTCTAAGAGCTGCTGTGGAGCAGTTGTGTGAGCTTAGAGGATTTGGCTGGGGCCCTTCAGGGAACATTCCCCTGGATTCCCCTATGGAAGCCCATGCCGATCCGGTCCGAATGGGACCCTTAATAAGGGGTGCTACACCCGCTGTAAAGCTTGCACTGATTAGTGTTAAGCATGAGCTTCAGAATGTGCCCTTGAGGTGGGGAGAGGTAGGTGAGTCATTGGGCTCTGACCTTAGTTTGGGAAATGGGGGCAGAGAGTGAAGCTCCCCGTGGACCAAAGCCAGTCCGAGCAGTGACTGCCCACACTGTTAAATCAAAAGAAAAGAATAGAGAAATGCCTCAGTCCTGGAATGCAGAGGCAGTTAAACACAGGAATGATCTGTGGAGGCAGGCCCTTAAGGCAGGTATTCCCAGGCTGGTTATACATGGCATGCCTACTCCGCAGCTGCAGGCACTGGTGGAGGCCTTTCTGAAGACAGAACTGGGTCGCCCCGACCCAGGCGGGTCCCCGTCTGCTCCCCCAATAGGGGTGGACCAGCAAAAGCTTTTTTCCGGTAGTCCGCATAATGAAGTTCGGGAGGAATTGCGTTGGATAACTGGGGTGGATTCAGGAAATTAGGTCTGCCTGAGTCTCGGACAACGGTCCCCGTCCGGAGGCTACAGGCATTTCAGTGGGATAATAAAGGGGGGCCTCATGTAGTACTGCCCACCAGAGTGATGTGTGCTCCAGTGTGATTTTTAATAGATACAGGGGCTCAAATTTCTTTAATCACAGCTGATGTGTGGCATCAGATTGGAGGATGGAAATTACATAATCAAGCTGTTTGGATTCAGGGTATCAAACCCTGTTGAATTCCATTAGTGCAAATCCATCTCACCCTTCCCGGTGAGAAAAGAGCCAGACAGTATGTTATAGGAGTAGGAGAAGAAAATTTGTTAGGAATAGACATTTGAGTTGGGCACAGATGGGTGACCCCTCAGGGACATGTGTGGGCATTTGGGGACACCAGCAGCCCCCAGAATAACGCCTCACCTATGGTAAGCAACATTCGGCTCCTGAGGAAGGCACCCCTTCTCCCTCCTAGCAAAGTAGTTAATGTGAGGCAATACCCCATCGCCCCCATAGCACGAGCAGCCATAACCGAAGCAATAAAAGATTTAGAGCAGAGGGGTATTATAGTCCAAACTCATTCACCATATAATTCACCAGTTTGGCCTGTCAGGAAACCTGATGGTCAGTGGAGAGTCACCGTAGATTATCATAAGTTAAATGCTTCCACGGCCCCTCAGACTGCTGCAGTGCCTGATCCCTCCTTTATTGTTCAATATTTGCATTCACGTCCTTCCACCTGGATGGCAGTTTTAGATGTTAAAGAGATGTTCTTTAGGGTACCCCTACAACCAGAAGATCAACCCCATTTTGCTTTTACGTGGAATGGGCAACAGTATACCTTTACCAGATTGCCCCAAGGATTCAAGCATTCGCCTACCATTGCCCATGCAGCATGAGCTGCCCTGCTGAAAGAAAGCCCCATTCCTCCATCAGTTACATTATTCCAGTATATCGATGATGTTTTAATAGCTGGAGATGACCCTGATGAGGTTCGTCAGGCCGCCCATGATATCTGGGATGCTCTTGCTCAGGAGGATATAGAAGTTCCATCAAAAAAAAGGTGTCAGGATCCAGCCCATGAAGTTACCTTTCTAGGCATTCGATGGGCATCAGGACGGAAAGTTATTCTGTCAGGGTCTTGGGAACGTACCGTTCCTGAGTCCGTAAAAGAGTTAAGTCAATAGCTAGGAAGTGTGGGATTCTGGAGACATCACATTCCTGGGTTTACTTCCATTGCTCGACCCTTATATAATTTGCTGAAGAAAGGTCATAAGTGGGAGTGGGGATTAGCTGAAGAAGCAGCATATCGAACTCTGCTAGAGGAACTAGGAACAGATCAAGCTTTGGGACCAGTGCATCCCTCTGACCCCTTTGTGTTATACTGGGGATTCAGCAATTCAGGTACCCATTTTGGGTTACATCAGAAGGGACCTTTGGGACCGGACAGACCTATCACCTTTGGAGCATCTGGCTTCAATGGTTCAGAGTCCCGCTACTCAGTCTGGGAAAAAGCTTGCCTTTCGGTGTACCAAGCCCTAAAACATACCCACGCGCTAACTGAAGATCGCCCTATCAACATCCGGGGACCTTTTCCTTTCCTGAAGCCTCTCTTAGAAGGTAAACCGGTCCCCTGAGGTGTGGCACAGAGAGCCACAGTGCAGAAGTGGGCCATGTATATTCATTTCCGTGGAGAATCAGGTAACCTGAAAGAAGGATCAATAAAAGTAACACCACTTCAAACCCCTATCCCAGTAGATCTTCCCAGCCCCCTTTCTCACATTCAGCCATCCCCCATCACAGATGCCCCTGATTTCCAAGAAGGGCGACCCAATTGCTGGTTCACGGATGGGTCTGCTAAACGTAAAGGGACAGATTGGCATTTTAGAGCTGCCGCTGTCCGGACTAGCGATGGCAAAGAGGCAACGGAAGAAGGGGCAGGAAGTGCCCAAGCTGCCGAGCTCCGTGACGTCCTCTTAGCTGCAAAGGAAGGGGCTGACATCATCTATACCGACTCCTTCTCTGTGTGGGCAGGAGCCACCCAATGGCTAGGGCAATGGGAACATCAGAATTGGATAATTGGGGGACGAGAAGTGTGGAGAAAATCAGGCGGGGAGGAATTACTTAAAACTGCACATCAGAGGCCCCTTCAGATAGGTCACCTTCCAGCACATCAGTCAGGTGAGACTCCCACTATTAGATGGAATGCCAAAGCTGATTGTTTAGCTCGAATCTAATATACATACAGATACATATGATACAGAATTCTGGAGACTCGGCGAGTGGCTCCATAATAAGAGGGGACACTCTGGGGCAGAAGACCTCTGGCGAGCAGCAACTGCTCGAGGATGGCCTTTAAGTAAGTTGGCAGAATGGGTTATTGTAGCCAGGTGCCTAGAATGCGAAGTTAGAACTCAAGATCATATTAACTTGCTTACTCAGCCACTAAAGCTTAAGGACGGAAAAGGATTATGGTCTACCTGGCAGGTAGATTACATCGGACCTCTCCCTCGGACAGTCCAGGGGTGGAAATATATCTTGGTAGGAGTGGTAGTCTGCTCAGGCCTATTATGTGTACATCCCTGTTCCCATGCCACTGGACGAGAAACCAGTCAAGGCCTAACCCGTTGGTTTGCCAGTCTGCCTACACCAGAGGCCATACAAAGCGATAAAGGCACTCACTTCCGTAATGAGCTAGCGTATGGGAAAGTGCAGAAGAATGTCGAGGAGATAGACGATGGAAGCTAGCCAGACCGTTCCGTGGGAAAAGGAGCATCAACAGGGCATGTGGACCCATAGTCACGTGGTTGAGCCTGTGCCAGGGTGGCGCTGCACCTGGGCTTTGAATCGAGAATAACAATGAGCTCAACATGCTTACTGTGCATGTGTATGGTACATAAAAACTTCATCTAGTGCCCCCACCCCCGGTGTTCCTCACCCTGGACCGACGCTCAGCGGTGCCAGGGCTCCCTCGCTCCATTATTGCCTCGATCGGGAAAACGCCGGGGAACCCCCGTTCAGACGCAGAGGTAATAAATGCTCCATATCGACCATTGTATGCCTTGTGTTTGTGTATCCGTCCCTGCTGGGAGTCTAGGCAGTGTCCCCGCCTCACCCTTACAGCTAGTCAAAGAATGGGCCAAAATAAACGGAGTGCAATGGGTCTTCCATGCTCCGGGGTACCCTCAGGCCAACGGAATGGTAGAGCAAGCAAATGGATTGCTAAAGCGGCAGCTTCATTTGCAGAATGCCCGATGGGGTGATAGGCTCTGGACAGCTGTTAGAATCCCGAACCAGCGACTTGGACCTGCTGGTAGCCCCTTGTCACGGGCTTTTCCACCTGTGACAGAACAGCTCTTTCCCCAAAGAAACTCGTTAGAACTTGCCACCTGCTTAGCACCCAGTGCCAAAGTACAAGTCCGACTCCCGACTATGGGGACCGTTGAAGGTATTTTTGAAGAGACCTAAGGGTCCTCGGTCCTGGATGATAGCCCTTGAAGGAGGGAAGGAAATTCATGTTCCACAGGCTTGGGTGCCCCAAGGCCTAGTTTCTTTTGTTTTCCAGGTCTCATGTTAGAGCTGAAGAAGAAAGGTCGCTGGCACCATCCCCTTCACAAATGTGATTAGGACTCCGAATGCTGATGCCAGGATGGGAATGGGTACGAATGGTTGCTCTGGTAATTCTAGCAGTGTGTGTGCTGGACCTCGAATATTGCTTCTCAAAATGAACGCAGCAATGTGTCTGGCGGTTGTGTTGTCAAACAGAACCAGCCAAGCCAGTGAACCTACCACCCAACATCTTGAAAATAATTTAATCCTACAACAAATTCATAAATTTGGCCAGCTAATTAATGAACCCGCCATAACAGCCTGCCTGCATACACCTGGGTCAGTGGATGAGGCGGCACTGAAAATCCATGCATATCCACCTTCTGACTGGGGAGAACACCTCCTCAGCCTCTGGAAGAAGGCTCACTCATTTATCTTTACTACTTACACAGCTAACAGTAACTATTCCTGGCCTGCACACCGCTGGTATAACACTGCCCTTTGTACTGATGCTTGTCTTAGTAGCAAGGTTCCTAGACCTTGTTCTTCCCTTCCTTGGGGGTTAGCAGCTGACACTAGTGACTGGGACCGAGGGGATCATTCTGTCCTGTGGTCAACAATGCCAGATAGCATACCTTGGTGTATAGAGCGACCTTCCAAGTTCGGCTCAAATTGTGAAAGTGCATGCCATTACCAGTATAACAATGATACCTACCCTGGAGACCCTCAAACAGTGAACTTCAACAAAAACTGTGGTACCGATTGCACCTGGGGAAATGGGTTTGGATGTGCATTTCGTTCCTGTGCATGGATGTTCTCTAACACTCCCAGAGGATCTCCGTGGAAACCCCTGACCTCGTGGATATTCCCAAAGGAAACTCATACTTGGGACTGTTTGTTTAAATTTTGACACCACTTCACCCCAAGACCATTACCTTCTACATTATCCTCCAATTGCACGGGCTGTATTCCAAGGTCGATTGTGTTTTAACTATTCAATGCCACATACTCCACATCTGTATCGCATTGGTGATTACTCTGATTTAGGTAAAAAGATGGTCTCTGGCCCACTACCAATACCCAATTGTAATGTTGCTGATGTCCCTGCCCCGAAAGGCATGGCCTGGGCTTGTAACAATCAACATCTTTATAGCACTCTCCCTGCCTCATTAGGAGGAGTCCAGTGTACCCTAGTAGTACTGCTTTTGTGTCCTGAAAGCTACTATCCAGGGCTACCATCTGCTCCTTTAGTCATGGGAGTTCATTCCAAACGGGCACCTACCCCTCTTTGGCGTGACCTCTCTCAGGGAGAACAAGTGAAAAAGAAAATAGCATGGGTGTTTGAGGGACTTTTTTGCTTGGTATTATGGTATTACTAGAAACCGTGTATCAATAGCGGAGCTGTCAGACCAACTCGAGCTCTTAGCTAATGCTTCCACTCAGGCAGATGAGCGACATGGTGGAGTATGTATGTAAATATGTCAGCAGAACAATGCTGCATCTATATCCCAAATGTATCTGAACCACTTTCTAACCAAATCAAAATCATGCATAAGGTCGCAACTGATTCAGCCCGTACCCGGGGAAGCCTATATGATTCCTGGTTTGGACGCTTAATGGAATGGATAGGACTAAATTTTCAAGGATGGTTGACTAGTTTACTGCAATTTATATTCTCTGTGTTGCTATTATCTATTGCAATTTGCATTGCTTTTGGATGTATTCGTTGTATTATTGAACATTCAGTATTACAAATTAAATATGTGCACCTAAAATCAAGAAGCCACGTACCTGAAACCCTAGAAAGTGACACCGTTACAACTATCTATACCCCTGTGTAAGTGAGAGGTGTTCTCACCACCACTACACAGTATGGAAGGTGTGGCTGGAGTCGAGGGGTGGGAATGTGGGGGGATGCTCCCAGCTTCCCCCCCACCCCCCAATCTGGTGCCAGTTACAAGCAGTCTGCATTCCTGTGCTTCACACTCCCAAAGGGAGGATGTCAAGACTTTGAGATAAAGGCCTGATTGGGTGCAAGGACCCTGGGAAACAAAGCCTCCTCTCACTGCTGGGGCAGTGTTAATTAGGGTGGTCTGGAATTATCTCCTCCTCATCAGGACCTTGGGAGATAACACCTACCTTCACTGCTGGGGCAGTGTTAATCATTGGGGACTGGAATTAACTCCTTCTTACCTGAGCTATGGGATCTCTCCTTGGGACCACCCCTGCAAGAGTAAAGCAGTCATTTGCAGTCACTCAAACTCCTTTCTCCAGTGCTGAAGAGTGCGCAAGGCAGCTAGCCTGCCCTTGGGGGTGTTCAGCTCTCCCCCACCCCCTCACCCCATGACTGTGGGTGTGATCGTCATAACAACGATGGAGGAGAGTTGAACCCTGCAGCAGCCAAGAGCTAGGGACTGCGACTTCGCAGAGAGACCTGCGACTGGCCTAGCGACTCCACCTCCACCTTCCCCTGAAGGGTATAAATAGGTTGGTCCTGGAGGCTGTCTTTGGCTCTTCACCGGTGACAGTGGGTCTGCCCTCCCGCAGTTACTTCCCTGGGATTGAGTGTACGTTGGCCGCTCAGGCAATGCACGGGTGTCCCAATCCAGTATCGGGAGGGTTTTGTTACGATCCCAAGGACGAGATTAAGACGCTAAAACCGGTCAAATATCGTACAACCTTTTAACTTTATTTTCCACGAAGTGGGGAGAAAAGGTGGGGAAAGGCGAAGGGGAGGCGAAGGGCAGAGGGGAACAAGGGTAAGGGGAAAAAATAGAGAAAAGTTGGAAAAGGAGAGAAGAAATTAGCTACCGCCACTCCGAGTCCCATGATGTTCCGCTGACTCCGTTCGAGATCTCCAATCGTCGCAAGCCTCATCGAGGCCGGGGTCTTTTCGGTGCCAAATCAAAGTGAATTAAATAAATAAATTTTAGCGATGCACATGCAGTAATTACAGCTCAAGCTGGGTGCCTCCAAAGAGGGACCCCGAACAAAGAAATCCCTGGGCAATTATAATTTTCCAATCTAAGCTCTCCACCCCTCACGTGGTAATTCAGACCAATAGTAATTTTCAGGTCTGGGGTCTCCTGCTCCCTATTGGGCCTCATCGCTGTCCCTAGGCAGGCTGTTTATCTTTACTGTTGCAGTTTCTGCTGACAGATATGTTTTGATTCCTTGGGTCCCATGGTTGTCTCTCAAGGTCCTGACAAGGGGGTGGTAATTCCAGCAATTAACAATTAACACTGCCCCAGCAGTGAAAGTAGGTGTTATCTCCCAAGGTCCTGAGAAGGGGGAGATAATCCAGACCCCCCCCTAATTAACACTGCTTCAGCAGTGAGAGGAGGCTTTGTTTCCCAGGGTCCTGGCACCCAAGCAGGCCTTATTTCAAAGCCTTGACATCCTCCCTCCCGGAGTGTGAAGCATAGGAATGCAGACTGCTTGTAACTCCCTTATCTTTCCTGCCTGCACCAGCTCTGGGGCCCTTTCTCACTGAACTAGGGAGTGCGGCCTAAGGCTTCAGCAAATTTAGCTACTCATGCTAAGCAAGTTTTATAAAAGTTGTGCTAAGCAGCTATAATTTACAGTCCAGGTCCCACAGTCTCTGCCCGATCGTGGTCTGGTTCGGCGCAGGCTCGGTGTGTCCTGAATGGTTGCAGGGAGACCATTTCGGGGGTCGCAGCAGCTCAGTCCTGTTCCCACCGGGAACAGATGGCTTGTTCGGGGTTATGGTTTGCTTGCACCTTATGTACCAAGAAATGTTTAAGGCAAAAGTTCACTCATCTGTCCGCCACAATGGGTAAGATCAGTTAGCATTGGAAAATAAGTATTCTAGTTGAACTAAGTTTCTGTTGATAAGAGTTGTTCCTTTGTACTGTTGTAACTTGTGTAGTAAATTTAGATCTTGAAAATAAGTTGTGGAGTCACGCAGTAAATCTCCTTTTCCCCTCCTCCCCTCCCTCGCGCCACATGAAACCCTCACGGTCCGGGACTGTAAAGATAGTTGGTCGTCCTGTGACAGCCTGGGGGACAGCATGATGGGGGAAGCTCTTGTACTTCCCTGTGAAAGCAGCACAACAGGGGGCGCATCTCAAGTGCCTGTACATGAACACACACACCATGGGAAACGAATAGGAGAAATTAGATGTCTGTGCACATTTGAAGAGCTATGATCACATTGGAATATAGAGATGTGGTGGGATAGCTCACACAGCTGGAGTGCTGCAATGGATGTGTTGCACAGAGGATGTTGAAACAGGTTCATACACACAAAGTTTTATTAGCAGGGGCCATAGCTGATGGCATACGTTAACTCTAATGGTGAAAGTTACTTTGGGGGAAAAGAAAACAAAAACAGGAGGGAGCAGGAAAGGGAGAGAGAAACTCTCCCCAGTGGCCAGTGGAAAGAGCAGCAATGAGGTCCCAGATGAGCATCCTCCTCTGGGGAAAGGGGAGAGGTGTGTCTCTTCAGTACAGCAGGTGGTGACAATGAAGATGACAAGGATGATGCTTTTCCCCAGGTACTTTACAGAAACAGCTTATATAACATGCAGCTACATGCTGTTTATACAGAGCTGACTAGCATCGCTGGACCTCTCTCTGTCCAAGGCTACTAGCTCCTCATGATAACAAATGTCTTCTGCTTTTCTGCTACACAAGGGATATGAAGGGCTTCTAGAAGTACATTGGCAAGAAAAGGAAGACTAAGGGATATGTGGGCCCATCACATGTCACTAGGGGCAGAGGACCTAGTGATAAAAGACATGGAAATGACTGAGGTACTCAATGCCTTTTTTGCCTGTTTTCACTAGTAAATTCTGCTCCCAACCTTCCCAGGTCCCTAAAGTTAGTAGCAGAGTCTGTGGGAGTGAAGCATTACCCACAGTAGAGGAAGATCAAGTTAGGGAGCACTTAAACCAATTGGCCACACACAAGTGCATGGGACCAGATGGAATGCCTCCAAGGGTGCTGAAGGAGCTGGCCGATGTTATTGCGAGGCCACTGTCTATTATCTTAGAAAGGTCATGGCGATCTTGGAAGGTTCTTTATAACTGGAAAAAGGCAAACATCACACCCATCTTCAAGAAGGGCAAGGAGGATCTGGGGAACTACAGTCTGATCAGCCTAACTTCAATCCCTGGGAAGGTTATGGAGCAAATCCTCCTGGAAGCCATGTCCAGGCACATGGAGGAGAAGGTGGTGATTGGGAACAGCTAACATGGATTTACCAAGGAAAAAATCATGTCTGACCAACCTGATTGCTTACTAAGCTGAGATGATTGCCTCTGTGGATAAGGGGAGAGCAGTGGATGTTGTTTACCTTGACTTTAGCAAAGCCTTTGACACGGTCTCCCATAGTCTCCTTATCACCAAATTGTTGGGATATAGACTGGATAAGTAGATGATAAGGTGGGTGGAAAACTGGCTGGACTGCCAGGCTCAATGAGTTGTGATCAGCAATGCAAAGTCCAACTGGTGGCCAGTTACTAGTTTCTTACAGGTCAGTACTGGAGCTGATACTGTTTAATTAATGACCTGGACGATGGGACAGAATGCATTCTCAGCAACTTTGTGGGGAGGGATCCTCAATACACTGGAGACTGCTATTCAGAGGGACCTCAACAGGCTGGTGAAATGGCCCAACAAGAATTGCATGATGTTTAACAAAGATAAATGTCGAGTCCTGCACCTAGGATGGAATAACCCCATGCAACAGGACAGGCTGGGGGCTGACCAGACAAAAAGCAGCTTTGCAGAAAAGGACCTAGTGGTCATGGTGGACAAGTTGAACAGGAGTCAGCAGTGTGCCCTTGCAGTGAAGAAGGCAAACTGCCTATTAGGTTATATTAGCAAGAGCGTAGCCAGCAGCTCGAGGGAAGTGATCCTTCCCCTCCGTTTAGCACTTTTGAGCCCAACCACATCTGGAGTACTGTGTCCAGTTTTGGGCTCTCCAGTATAAGACAGACATTGACATAGTGGAGTGAGTCTAGTGGAAGCCACCAAGATGATTAGGGGGCTAGAGAACATGACATATAAAGAGAGGCTGAGAAAACTGTGTTTGTTCAGCCTTAAGAAGAGAAGGCGAAGGGGGGGGGGTCTTATTGCTGTGTACAGCTACCTAATGGGAGGGTGTAGACAAGATGGAGCCAGTTTCTTCTCAGAGATGCACAGGGATAGGACAAGAAGCAATGAACACAAGTTGTAACATTGGAAATTCCAATTAGATAATAGGATTTTTTTTTTCTCCCTGTGAGAGTGGTCAAACAGTGGAACAGGGGCCCAGAGAGGTTGTGAGATGTCCATCCTTGGAGATACTCAAACCTCGACTGGAAAAGACCCTGAGCAATCTGCTCTAATTCACCCTACTTTGATTGGGGGATTGGACCAGATAATTCCAGAGGTCCCTTCCAACTTTAATTACTCTATGATTTTATGTGCAATACATGGAGGAAAGGGGAGAAGTAGTACCATCCTACTTCATGTTGATGCAGCTCTTTACACCTCTCCATCTTAAAAGGTCAATTTGCATGCCTTTGGTCCCATTAACTTCTGTGAGGTTATATGGGACACAGGTGAGCATAAACTATTTGGACAAGAATGTTTGGGGGTTTTTTAACATTAAAACCTTAATTTCATTCCAGATAAAGATTATTTTTTTCAACACCCTCCAGATTACTGACTTTGCTTTTAAATATTTATTTTGGAACTAAGGATGCAAAAAAAAAAACCCCACTGTAATATGTAAAAATATGTAACACTAATTATGCAGAAAACAAAACAAAACTGTATGGATAAATTGCTGATTCTAAGATGTCAGACTCCACATGAATATGGCCAAAGGTATAAATATTATTATCACATATATTTTGTGTGTTTTTAACTGATGTTGTGCTTTCTGTTAAGGCATTTTTACTGTTTTTTTATGACAGAAGAGATTCACGCAGATAGATAGAAAATAATAAACCAATTCTTTTAAGGAGTGATGTTTGAAAAGCCAATCATTGAAAACAAAGACCAAGAGAAGAGAAAGTCATTTCTTTTGTCTTAATTTCTTGCACAGAAAATGCAGCTACATTCCAGTGCAATCAAAGGATTATGCACTCCAAGAGGAGTTGTCAGGCTAATAAAAGCACAAAATAACTCCTCTGATTACTCAGCTAAATGCCTGCTTTGGTTAAACAGTATTCAAGAAATCCACTTGAGTAAACAGGAATCCAGATCTTCAGTCCCCACTGAGATTGATTTGGAAAGAGACTATAAAACACTGATCACCACAGGACCTTCCTCTTGCATATGTGTCATATCCCCATCCAAAATCCTAAATAATAGTGGAAATAATGCAGCCAAAGTTTAGGTGACCATTTTTATCTTTCAGTCTTCCTGCAGTGTTTCCATGGTTGATATATGAAAAAAAGGGTTTGTTTTCCAAATGGGCATGCTATTAGAGTAATTTCACAATAGGTCCTGATACTTGAGAAAACTGAATATTGCCTCTGAGCAGCTGGTACTCACTCATTTACTGGAAGTGTCTGAAAGTCTTTCATGTCTGCTCACTGCCGGGCAAGCAAAGTGATTTCAACGATGCTTGCCACCACAAGGTAAAACACAATGGTAGGGCTTGTTAGTTGGGGGTTAAAGCAGCTATATTGCTTCTGGACCTGAAGGGGATCATATACAACCTGTGTAGATGTCGCTGCACTGTACTCCCTGGCACCTTTGGTTCCAGGTTTAGTATGAGCAAGGCCAGACAGAGTATCTCTGTACCCACAAGTAGGCATGCTTTAAGTCAATTAGCAATGAAACTCAGCCCCATGTACTCATGTGAGTTGCTTTTGAAGGAGATATAGGCTGCTGAAGAGGCTCACTGACCCCTTTTCATCATATACTTAATCTTGGCCCTTCCTTTTATAAGCCTAAACACACAAATGTATGAACAAGCATGGGAAAGAGTATATGGTTCAACAGCATCCCAACCCATGACCCTGTTTCATGGGTTGCTTCTACAACTGGAAAAGAAGCTGATGCTCTAATTACAGCACATTAAGCTAGATTTAGTTAAGACAAGAGTTATCATAGAATCATAGAAAAGTCTAGGTTGGAAGGGACCTCTGTAGATTATCTGATGCAACCTTCTATTGAAAGCACAGCCTTAGATTAGGTCATCCAGGGCCCTGCCAAGCCAAGTCTTGAATATTTCCAGCAAGGGAGATTCCACCTCTTCTCTGGGCAACCTATTCCAATATTTATTTTTCTCATGGTGAAGAATTTTTTTTTTTCATATCCAGACAGAATTTCCCCTGAAGCCCATTATCTCTTGTCCTGTTACCATGCACCCTTGTGGAGAGAATAACTCCACCTTCTCTATAACTACCTTTTAGGTATTGGAAGACTGTGATTAGATCCCCCTTGAGCTTTCTTTTCTCTAGGCTGAACAAACCCAATTCCTTCAACCTTTCTTCATATGTCAAGTTCTCCAAACCTCTAATCATTTTAGTGACCCTCTGCTGGAACTGCTCCAATTTTTTAATGTCTCTCTTGAACTGGAGGAGGGGACCAAAACTGAACACAGTATTCCAGGTGTGGCCTAAAAAGTGCTGAGTAGAGTAGAATAATCACATTCCTTGATTTGTTGGCTATACTCCTGCTGATGCAGCCAAGGACATGGTTTGCCTTCATTGCTGCAAGGGCACATTTCTGTCTCATGTTCGGCTTGTTGCTCACCAAGACCCCCAGGTCCTTTTAAGCATAGATCCATCCCAGTCAATTAGACCCCAGGCTGTACTGGTGGTTGGGATTATTCTGTCCCAGATACAGGACTTGACATTTATCTTTGTTAAACCTCATACAATTTTTGTTGGTCCAATTTTCCAGCCTGTTGAGATCTCTCTGTAAAGTGGCTTTTCCTTCTGGTGTATCTACCTCTCCTCCCAGTTTGCTGTCATCTGCAAACTTGCTGAGACTACACTCTGTCCTATCATCTAGGTCAATAATGAAGACATTAAGAAGTATTGATCCCAGTACCGATCCCTGAGGCACTCCACTAGTTACTGGCTGCCAGCTGGCCTATGCACCACTAATCACATCTCATTGAGCCTGGCAGTCAAGCCAATTTTCCACTCACCTTATCATCCACTTATCCAGCCCATATCTCACCATTCTGGTGAAAAGGAGACTATGGGAGACTGTGTCAAAGGCCTTGCTAAACTCCAGGTATACAACATCCACTGCCCTCCCCCAGTCCACAGAGCCAGTCACATCAGCACAGAAAGCAGTGAGGTTGGTCAGGCATGATTTGCTCTTTGTAAATCCACATTGGCTGCTCCCAATCACCTTTTTGTCCTTCATGTGTTTAGAAATGGCTTCTAAGAGGATTTTCTCCATAACCTTCCCAGGAACTGAGGTGAGGCTGACTGGTCTGTAGTTCTCTGGATCCTCCTTCTTGCCTTTCTTGAAGATGGGTGTGACGTCTGCCTTTTTCCAGTCATAAGGAACCTCCCCCAATTGCCATGACCTTTCAAAGATGGTAGACAGTGGCCTCACAACGACATTGGCCAGCTCCTTCAGCACCCTTGGAGGCATCCCATCTGCTCCCATGGACTTGTGTATGTCCAAGTGGGTTAAGCGCTCCCTAACTCTATCTTCCTCTACTGTGGGTACTGCTTCACTCCCCTATACTCTGCTAGGAAATCCAGGGACCTGGGAGGACTGAGGACAGGCCTTACCAGTGAAAACTGAGGCAAAAAAGGCATTGAGTACCTGTGGCGGACAGATGAGTGAACTTTTGCCTTAAACATTTCTTGGTACATAAGGTGCAAGCAAACCATAACCCCCAACAAGCCATCTGTTCCCGGCGGGAACAGGACTGAACTGCTGCGACCCCCGAAATGGTCTCCCTGCAACCATTCAGGACACACCGAGCCTGCGCTGAACCAGACCACGATCGGGCAGAGACTGTGGGACCTGGACTGTAAATTATTGCCGCTTAGCACAACTTTTATAAAACTTGCTTAGCATGAGTAGCTAAATTTGCTGAAGCCTTAGGCCGCACTCCCTAGTTCAGTGAGAAAGGGCCCCAGAGCTGGTGCAGGCAGGAAAGACAAGGGGGTTACCAGCAGTTTGCATTCCCATGCTTCACGCTCCGGGAGGAAGGATGTCAAGGCATTGAAGTGAGGCCTGCTTGGGCGCCGGGACCCTGGGGAGCAGGGCCTCCTCTTGCTGCGGAAACAATGCTGACTGGGGGGTCTGGGCTATCTCGGGGTCCGGATCATATTCCCTTTGTCTGGACCTTGGGAAATAACACCTACCGTCACTGCTGGGGAAGTAATAAATTGTCAGGGCTTTGAGAGATAAGGGCAAGACCCGAAGAATGAAAACGCATCTGTCAGCAGAAACCACAACGGTAAACAACCTACCTAGGGACCCAATAAGGAGCAGGAGACCCCAGACCTAAATATTACTATTCATCCAAACTACTGCGTGAAGGGCGGAGAGCTTAGATTGGAAAGTATAATTGCCCAGGGATTTCTTTGTTCAGGGTCCCTCTTCGGAGGCACCCAACTCGAGCTGTAACTACTGCACGCGTGTCATTACAATTTATTTATTTAATTTGCCTTGATTTGGCTCCGAACTTTTCAGCGGGAACCTAGGGTCGGACCCTGCTCGAGTTGTAATTATTGCACGTGCTTTGCTAAAATTTACACCCAGGGTGAAGAGGACCAACAGGACGCCGCTGGATCCACGGGTGGTGATATCCCTTTCTCTCTCTCTCCCTCTCTCTTTTTCTCTCTCTCCTCCCCTTCGCCTTTCCCCACCTTTTCTCCCCACTCCGTGGAAAATAAAGTTAAAAGGTTGTATGATATTTGACTGGTTTTAGCTTCTTAATCTCGTCCTTGGGATCGTAACGAAACCCCCCCGATATTGGATCGGGACAGTACCTCAGCCTTTTTCATGTCCTTTGTCACTAGTTCCCCTGCCCCACTGAGCAGTGGGCCCATGCTCTCCTTAGCCTTCCTTTTGCTGACAATGTCCTTGTAGAAACCTTTCTTGTTGCCCTTCACCTCCCTTGCTAGTTTTAACTCCAGCTGAGCTTTGGCTTCCCTGACTCCATTCCTACATGCATGGGCAATGTCTTTGTATCTCTCTCAAGTAGCTTGTCCCTGCTTCCTCCTTCTGTGTACTTCCTTTTTGTGTTTGAGCTCAGTGAGGAGCTCCATGTTCATCCACGGTGACCTTTTGCCACTTGCTCGACTTTCTGCACATTGGAATGGACCGTTTTTGTGCTCTGAGGAGGCTGTCCTTGAAGATTAGGCAGCTCTCCTATGCAAATTTGCCCTTCAGGACCATCTGCCATGGTATCCTGCCAAGCAGGTCCCTGAACAGGCCAAAATGTGCTCTTCTGAAGTCCAGGGTTGTAATTATGCTGTTTGTCTTGCTCACTCCTCTCAGGATCTTAAGCTCCACAGTCTCATGGTCACTGCAGCCAAGGCTGCCCTTGACCTTCACATCGTCCAACAGTTCTTCCTCATTTGTGAGTAGCAGGTCCAACAGAGTATCTCCCCTAGTCCGTTCATTGATCACCTGCATCAAGTAATTGTCTTCAATACATTCCAGAAATCTCCTGGATTGTTTGCACCCAGCCATATTGCCCTTGCAGCAGATATTAAGGTGGTTAAAGTCCCCCATGAATACCAGGGCCTGTGACTGTGAGGCTTTCTCCAGCTGCCTAAAGAAGTCTTCACCTGCCTCCTCTTCTTGATCAGGAGGTCTGTAGCAGACACCTACTCCAACATCACCTGTGTTGGTCTGTCTTCTGATCCTTACCCACAAACTCTCTACTTGTTCATCACCTGTTCCAAGGCAAAGCTCAATGCTTTCAAGCCACTCCTTTACATAGAGTGCAACCCCTCCTACTTGTCTTCCCATCCTGTCTTTCCTGAAAAGCCTGTATCCTCCCATTGCACCACTTCAATCAGGGGAGCTATCTCACCATTTCTCTGTAATCCCAGTGAGGTCATAGCTCTGCAACCGTGCATGGACTTCTAATTCCTCCTGCTCGTTCCCCATGCTACGGACATTTGTGTACAGGCAATGGTCCCCAAGTCATGCTGCTTTTACAAGGGAAGTGTGAGAGTCTCCCCTTGCATGCTGTACCCTGGCCATTTCCACTCTGCCCCTTGTGCCCTCACTTCTCTTCATGTTTTGGTAACCCTTCCTCAGCATACCTTGTTTAAAGCCCTCCTCACTAGGTTAACAAGCCTATTTGCAAAGACACTCTTGCCTCACTTAGTCAGATGTATCCCATCCCTGCTCAATAGCCCTTGTTCCTCAGAGTGTCCCATGGTCATAGAAGTCAAAGCCCTGCCTGTGACACCAGGCACGCAGTCAGGTGTTGACCCACTGGATGAGCCCGCTTCTGCTTGGGCCTTTCCCCCTCACTGGCAGGATTGAGGAGAAAACCATCTGAGCCCCCCATGCCCTTCATTCTCACTCTCGGAGCTCTGCAGTCACTCTTGATACGCTCCATGTTACCCCTGGCAGCATCACTGATACCCACATAGAAGAGCAGCAAGGGGTCCAAGGGCCAGAAAAGCCTTGGCAGTCTCTCTGCAACATCCTGAATCCTGGCCCCTTGCAAGCAACAGACCTGAGACACCAGGTCATGTTGGGAGACTAGTGTTTCTGTCCCCCCACAAGAAGGAATCTTCAATAACTATCACTCCCCTTTTCCCTTTTTTGTGGACATAAGGTTCAGGCTCAACTGGCTCTGAGCATGACCCTGAAGGGTCAATTTGTCCTCATAAGTGCCCAGGGTACCATACCTATTCTGAAGTTGCAGATCTGCAGGCAGAGCAGGAGCCTTTCACCTTTTGCCAGAAGTCACAACCTGTGGCGGTCTGATTCACGGACTCCGATGTGCTGGATCAGAATCAACTTTATTCAAGCAAGCAAGTCCTTTATATAAGCTCTAGCCCAGATTGGTACTTTCCCGAAGGTCATGTTCCCATCATCACTCCTTCCCATTCCGTGCGGCTACTTCCTTATCTACATACTGCTATTTATTCCTCCCAAGGCTTTCGGCTCCTTAACTCTATCTTGTCCAATCCCTCGCTGTCTGCCCCTCCATCTCCCTCTTTTTTATTTTCTAAACTAAATATTGCCAGTGCAGTGTGTACTTGTACAACAAGTACTTGATGCAAAGCCCTTCGAGTCATTCTCTGCATAAGGCTTATTAAGCAGGGGAGATAGATAGCAAGGGCTAGAAATCTTAGCAAGATTACCAATCCACATGCCAGTGCCTTCGTAACCCACGACCCCAAACCTAACGTCCAGTCCTATCCCTCAAAAGGGTTCCACTCTGATTCTATCTACAACTTATCAGTAAGGTCACGTAGTTGCAGTAAGCTTTTATGAGTCAATATTGACCCTGCACGAGGCAGGCAGATATTGCCAGAAAATGTCCCGACATGGGCTCATCTTATCGGGCTCTCAGTCCTCGTTTGGTGTTTCGAGGGATGCGTCAACAGGTCGAATCAGCCGTGCAGGCATCCAACGAGGCCCGTTACCTGTGGAGACACAAGCACAACCTTTCCCCCACGTTATTAAGTCTACTGGTTCACTCCATTGACCTGTTTCCAGGTTCTTGTAGTGAACCCGAGGCTGTTCTCGCCACGTAGGGCATGAGAAATGCTTATTAACTGCACTTTGGTCCGTATAACAGTTTAAGAGGTTGAGAACATATAAGGCTTTCCACAGCTGCTCTTGTGGGGAGGCACCGGGGCTATTCCCCCTTTTTTGTTTTTCAAGCATGTCTTTTAGAGTACGATGGGTACGTTCCACTATTGCCTGGCCAGTTGGGGAATAGGGAATTCCGGTCACATGAGCGACCCCCCAGGTTTGAAGAAATGCCCGCGTTCGTTGTGCAGTGTATGCGGGACCACGGTCAGTTTTAATTTGAGTGGGAACCCCCATTGTGGCAAAACAGGCAAGCCAGTGACGACATACATCACAGGTTTTTTTTTTTTTCCCCAGCATAGGCAGTAGCGACAACGTAATGGGAAAAGGTATCTACAGAGACATGGACATATTTCAATATTCCGAATGAGGGATAATGGGTAACGTCTATCTGCCAGACATTACAAGGTTGCAGGCCTCGAGGGTTGGTCCCTAAGTAGGGTGGTAATGGGGATACATTTTGGCAATGGGGGCAACTTCAAATAATGTTTTGGGCCTGGTCTCTTGTGATAAGTTTTTTGTAGCGCTTTTGCATTTTAGTGAAAGAAAAAGAAATCATGGGACAATTTAGCCTGCTGATCAAAAGTCCCTTGCTGGGTTCCGCTGGGTTTTCCTCCTTTGTCAGGAATGGGCAATCCTCCTGACATAGTTGGACCAACTTTTTTTTTTTTTTTTTTAAATCACACACTCTCTTTCTCTCACTCTCTGAGAACCACACTCACACCACCCGAGTCTTTAACTGCTAGGACTGCTGTCCCTTCGCAGCGGGCAGCTTCATCAGCCGACGGGTGCCCCGGTCAGTTCCCAGGCTATACACACTCGCACACACAGTACTGTTCACACTCACACCAGTCACAGTGACTCTAGACTTCTGTCTTACAGTCTTGCAGTGCACCTTATGCTGATCAGGCTGCGCACTCCCCTTTCCGGCCGGATCGAGCTGGGACTTAAAGCCCACTCAAACCCTGGGGATGGGACTCGCACCCATCCCCTGGTACGCCTTATGGTGATCAGCCCGCATACCCCTTACAGTGCACTGTTACCAGACCAGAGTTTAGAATTTAGGCGGGAGTTTAAGACTCACCTTTTCGGTGCCTCTCGTTGCCAAAGATCCCAGGTGAACTCACCTGATGGCGCCAGATGATCGTTTGGAGATGAGAGGCCCCGACAGTGGTTGCCTAGGGTCCCACCTGGGTTGCCAAACTGTTATGGAAATTAGGCTTGTCGGCCACCATAACAGGGCCTGACCCTAGGTTCCCGCAGAAAAGTTCAGAGCCAAATCAAAGCAAATTAAATAATTAAATTTTAATGATACACGTGCAGTAATTACAGCTCGAGCTGGGTGTCTCCGAAGAGGGACTTATTGATTTAGACATTACAGAAGAATCTGTCTTTGTTGCAGTTGTGGATACAATTTCATTTCTATGTCATAAGGCGTATCATTTTCCGTTGGTAGCTCAAACACACACCTAAGTTTCGAATGCATGAGTTCTTCTGGTTTTGGCTCTTTCTATACTGCTTCCATATCTGAAGTATCAGCTGGAGCAAACATAGACTGTTGGTTGGTGGGTTTTTTTTTTCCATAAACTTGTGTTTACTTTACTCATTAGGATCCAAAGGCTGTAGCATCACAGAAACATTAATTGATGTTCCTGCATCGATAGTTGCACTGTTAGGTCTTACACAGTATCTACGTGGTGCTGTGGTCTTAACTTTGAAGCACACGTTTCTGTCTGTTGGATTGCCGAGCTTCAGGTTTGTGGTGACAACATCTGTGAAAGGCTCTTTGAATTTGAGCTCGTGCTGCGGTTTGAGGCTGAGGCCTGTTCCTCTTTCCCCATGTTCCTCCTCCTGCTGCTCGGAGGTAGCGGCACCAGGTGGAGGCGGCACCAGGCAGAGAGAGGAAGGGCCAGGCGGGAGGGGAAGGAAGGCAGGAAGGAAAGGAGGGAGGGAAGGCAGGCGTTGGGCATGCCCGGCCGGTGTAGTCACGCCCCGCCGAGTGGCCCTGGGGCGATGGATTCTGCCCAGAAGGCCAGGTCAGTGGAAGGGGGGGTGCCTCCGGTCCCTGTGTTTTCTTCTTGCTATGCTCTTTCAGGGTCTCAAGCATGGCACGCCACGGGGCTAAAAGTCCTGCCGCCGTCTTATCGTTTCTTGTTGCCGTGTCCCAGAGCTTAACTCCGATTGAGTCCCATGTACCGAGGCTATAAATAGTGGTGGAATTCACCTTGGGACAGTTCGAGCGTGCCCACACTAATAGCATTTTGAGATCTTGGGGGAGGGGGATATCTCTACTGTGCTGTTTCAAAGTCTTTTGCATTATGTTTAGCACGGACCTATCTTGCAGGGAGATTCCGTTTCCCATGACTCCCACGCGTTCCCAGCCGCTTACCTCCGTCCAGCGGTAGGTAACCTGTTGCACGCAATGCCGCTTCCTTTCAGCGGCTCCCCTTCTGCTTCCTTTCAGCAGCTTCTTTGTTCAGCCAGGCTCCGCCACCGGTTCAGCTAACCGCTGCCTCTACAGCCCTGGACGAAGTCAGTCTTCGGTCCCTGTTCGGGCGCCATTTGTGGCGGTCTGATTCACGGACTCCGATGTGCGGGATCAGAATCAACTTTATTCAAGCAAGCAAGTCCTTTATATAAGCTCTAGCCCGGATCGGTACTTTCTCAAAGGTCATGTTCCCATCATCACTCCTCCTCATTCCGTGTGGCTACTTCCTTATCTACATACTGCTATTTATTCCTCCCAAGGCTTTCGGCTCCTTAACTCTATCTTGTCCAATCCCGCGCTGTCTGCCCCTACAACAACCTTCAAGCCTCCCCCATCTTGACAGCCACCCTCCACTACCTGTTTGACCTTGGCCTCCAGCTGTTGTTCCTTCCTTGATTTGTGTGGCTCAGGCTCTTGTCTCTGCAGATTTATTGCAAAGACCCTGTCGCTTTCCTCTTCATTTTCCCTGATGGTGTGCAGCCTGCTCATCTCTTCCTGCAGCTCCTTCACCTGGTGACTCATCGCCTCAACCAGAGCACACCTCCCACAGGAGAAGCCACTGCTGCCTCCAGCCCCAGGGAGAGGCCCCAGGCACTCTCTTCAGCCTGAGACTTGGACAGCATCATCCACCCCCTGGATCTCCCTCTGGGTTGAGACTTCCCGTGTGCCAAAGGCATTAGCACCAGTCGGTGCCAGAGTATGTGCCCTGCTGTGTGTTTAGACCATCGTGTCACAGTCTCTAAGCAGCCCCACGCAGTCTTTGGCAAAGATACTGGGCCCCTCTGCACCCCTGCTATGTTAACTGCTGTGACAACCACTATGTCTCTGTGTGCTGTGCTCTATGAGCTTGACCTTCCCTAATCAGGAGTCAGCCTTTCCCAGCAGTAGCCTGGATCTGAAGATGCCAGAAGCAGTTCATAGCTGAACTGGAAGCAAAGCCTGGAATTGCTGCACAAACTGAGAGTACCAACTGCGAACAACAGCCTAAGCTGTGTACTACGTGCCCTAAATGTACCCTGCCCCCAAGAACTGCCCCGCTAACTTCTGAGTGCCTGTTTACAGCTCCTGTTTACAGCACTGTAGGTTGCTATGTTCCCTAAGGAGCTAGTAAATAGCAAATGGCAGCCTCACACAGGTACTGGCTGCTCTGGGGTGCGGCCAACTTCACAGAAACATGCACATGGGGACAATAAGGAAAATGTCCAAAGGGCTTCCCTAAAAAGACCACATGCATCAGAAGAAATGGCAGATGGGTCGGGGATTTGGAAACAGAAGTTCAACATAAGATTCACACAGAGCGAATGGGTGGTGGGGGTAGCTCCCTTTCCCCATGGCTGTGGGGGAGCTTACAGCTACTTGCAAGACCATTATGAGGTGCAGGCTTGTGCTATATGTGTTACCTTATGGTTGTGTCAGTGATCATTTTATAGCACATTTTCAAAAGCTAAGCCTGACTGAATGTTGAAGAAGGAGACTGCAGTGTTCCGTGAACTGCTTTCATTCCTCTTTGGGCCTGCAGCAGTCAAGGGAAGGAGAACAGACATAGAAAGGACAGCAGCATTCAAGGAAAAATGGAAAAAGGCTTAAGAAGTCAGACTGGCAACTATCACCCCCAATACCCAAATAATAGTGTCTTTGAGCATGAGTTAAATTGACTGGTGTTTCATTTCTTACATGTGCGTAGTAGCAGCATGTCAGTAGACACGTCTATGACAGCTTCCATTAAAAGATATTTACTATGCCCCTGGGGAGGTGGAAACCTTTTGGGGCGTAAATCCCCTTTTTGAAGCAGCTAAAAGAAGACCAGCTGATCTAAACAGAAGCCAACTGGAAACCTGGCTTGCAAACCAAGATGCTTACAGCTTACACAAGACAGCAAGAGAGCCCTTTAAAAGAAACAAGGTGATTGTGTCAGAGCTGTACCATGTTCACCATTTTTTTAATAATAATGAAGTAAAACCCTCCATCGTACAGCATCGTTTAACAGGATGCTCAAAACCAAGATGCAGAGATATTTTACAGCACACAATACTTTTCACTACATTGATGTGTTATCAGCGTTTCTAAAAAGCTCTAACCATAGATTCCACAGGACTATCAGAGCCAGGCCTGTGGACATGAACCCTTTAAACTCTGTAAGGGTTGGGAAAACTGTATATGAAGATGTGTTTAAAATTAAAGAATCTGCACCTCTGCTCAGAAAGGGAGACCACGTCAGGGTGTCTAGAACAAAAGAGAGATCTCAGAAAGGTTATGAGCAGACATTCACAGATGAAACTTTCATAGTAGCTGAAATTGTGAGAAGGGGACAGGTACCCATGTACCACTTAAAAGACCACGGTCACAAAAAAATTGAGGAGACATTTTACCCCAAAGAACTTCAAAAAGTGAATCCTGACGAGGACAGAATCTACAAAATTGAGAACATCGTTGCAAAAGAGGAAGGAAGAAAGAAACAGCTGCCGATGAAGCGGCATGGCTGCCCCCAGAAATTTAGCAGTTGGATAGATGCCTCCCAAGTCCAGGACATCTAGTTATTGTGAGTGGAGTGTGTGTGTGGGGGGGGAAGAAGGATGGCAGACAGGGGTTTCTACAGGGGTGATGACGCTACCCAGCAATGCCAGCGCCAGAATCTTCCCACAAAACACCATCTTGAACTTCACCATACAGTTGGTGAGGCCCCTGGAGCTCTCAGGCAAGTGGGAGGTGGGACTGGCAGAAATACAGTACCCACACAGCTGGAACAACATCAATGAAGATGCCATCTTTGAAATAGCACTGCAGGGTAAGACATGGCAGCATACTTTGTGGAAAGGCTATTATCCATCCCTCTCCATGTTGATGGAACATATGAACCATCTTATTAACCCCCACAAGAAAGCTTCAGCCATCGACTCTCCAGCAGTAGGCCTGGTCTATGACCCTGTTATAAGGAAACCAAAACTTAAAACAAATGAAAATCCTTACACTTTTTCTACAAGTTGGGATCTAGCACCTATTTTAAGGGCTTCTCTAGGGGTTGCCGCTAAGAAATTTCCATTTGTAGTGGACATCACTGGAGGGTTTAACTTGCTGTCAGGGCCCTGAGTGCACTGATAGGCCTTAATGGCTCTGACCAGCCTCACCTGGGGCCTCCACCCATACCCTCTGCCTATGGACCAAGGGGCTCTATTTAAGCTCAGACCTGGGCATTCACTTCTTGCCTGAGCTATGTTATAGGTGTAGTGGTCTGTACTATAGCCCCCAACTCCCATTGATCTAGATCCTGTGGACTGCCTTCCCAGCTTGGCATTGGACTTGTCAGTAAGGACCTGCCCAGCAGTGATCCTGATCCTGATTTATAGATTAACTTCCCATCTTGACCTCAGACCTGCCTCATCACCGTGATCTTGCCCGATAATCTGGACTCTTGGCTGAACCTTGCTACTGTCTCTGGGTCTGCCCTGTTTGCCTTGCTCGGGTACTGTGGGGTTGGGCCTGGGCCCTGGCTGGTGAGGCCCCTGCTCTGCTGGCTGTGTTTTTGTGTTCAGCTCCCTGTCCCTTAGGGAGTAGCCAGCCCTTGCTGCTCCCTGATGCTCACTCTACCTCTGCGTGAAACTTGTAGAGCCTTAGCTCATCAGGGACTCTTCAGTTCCATTATTGTGCTGTGTTCTAACTGGTGGTAATAATAATGAGATTGTTACAGTCACATATGATAAGCTGTGCTATGCACCAGTGAACCAACAGCACATCAATGCAATCAGCATTGAAATAAAGATCGACCAGAACAAGCACATTTCACTGCTTTGGGAAGGTGATTGTCAAGTTGCATCTTTGGTCCTGGAAGTCTCTGATATTTTAAGAAATTATGTCAAAATGGTTGTGGTAGAGCAACTTGAGGACTACCTGGTTTTGTACATGAATTATTACAGAGCCCAGGCCAGCAGTGATCTCCCTGGCTTTCAAGGTGTTCCTGTAATGCATAGGGTGGGGCAGTGCAGGTACACTTGCTACCCTGTTTAGAAAGGCTGTACTGTTTTTGAAAAGGGGTTTAGAAATTAACATTGCTGTTAGAAGTGTCACTCCAAACATTTTAGACATGTTTCTAAGGCCATCCTGGACAAGTTGAAAACGCTGGCAAATCAGGAGGGCTCCTTTATGTTCAAAGAAAGAGCCTTAAAAGGATTAGCCATGCCACCTCCCCAAGAGGGAAGGCCTGCCCCAGCCCTTTAAAAAGAAAAAAAGGATGGGTGGCATCAGGCGGCAATCTCCACAGGATGGGAAGAAGCTGCAGAGGCAGCGGTTTGTGCAGCCACATGCAAAAAAGGGGCCAGCAACTCTTCTCAGACCAGCATATATCCTCAGCTATGGTGGTGATGCACTGCAGGGCATGGTCCTCAGCAGCAGTTAAAGAAACTGTCCCTGCAATGTTGGACTTCGACATAAGCAGAGCTTCAGAAGTAGGACATAGCTCTGTGGGGAATGCCTGGGGCTTCTCGCTGAGGCTGGGGCATGTGGTCTTCTAGCCCGCAAGAGATGTGCAGTTGCTGAGCTGTGCTGCCAAGTGAAGGAGCTGTGGGAGGAGGTCATCAGCTTGCACAGCATCAGAGATGATGAAAAAGAGATCGACCAGATCTTCTCTGAAACTCTGCAGCTTCAAGAGGCCGAACCTCCAACTGTAGCGGAGGGGCAGGCAGTGTCAGTGCCTATCAGGTTGGAAAGTGGAAACTCCCATGATGGTGAAGGCTGGAAGCTAGTGACTTCTGGCACCAGGAAGAAGGCCCCTGCTTTACCTGAAGATGACTTGCAACTATGGAATAGGTTCTCTGTCCTCATAGCTGATAAGGAGCTGGGAGTGTTAACTAATGAAGCATCTGTGCCAGCTGAGCCTGAGACATGCAGGAGCACCAGGATGAAGCAGCAAGTGTTTATACTGAGAGATGCCCTGATGCAGGGGATGGAGGCTCCCATCTGCCAACCTGACCTGTCCTCTAGGGAGGTTGGCTGCTTGCTGGGGGCTTGCATTTGAGATTCTGTGGAGAGGCTGCTGAGGCTTGTCCGACCCTCAGACTATTACCACCTGCTGCTCTTCCATGTGGGCATCAATGATACTGCCAGGGGTAACCTTGGAAAGTATCAAGGATGACTACATGGCTCTGGAGGTGATGGTCAAGGGCACGGGGGCCCAGGTGGTGCTCTCCCCGATTCTGCTGGTGAGGGGGAAGAGTGTGAGGAGGAGTGGACAGATCCTGTGGGTCAACAATTGGTTGTGCAGCTGGTGTCAGCAACAGGGTTTTGGTTTCTATGACCATGGGACCCTTTGTCACAGCCCGGCAGGCAAGAGTGGGCCTTATGGATAGCACAGCCCTGACTACAGCAGGTGGCGCTGATGCATCCCACCAGTCGGCAATTGCCTGGGGTGTCTATGACCTGAGGTACCACACTGCAGAGCTATGTGGGAATGTGGCGATAAGAAAATGAGATGACACTGCAAAAACTCTCAACTCTGGTAGAACAGTGGGAAAATTAGTGATAAGAAGTAAAACAAGGGAGTTGTAGGGAATAATGAAACCTGATTGGATAAAAGATAATTCAGCTTGCAAATGGTTTAAGCTGCTACCTTCAGGGGGAACAATGGGGGGAGCTACAAAAGATTAGTGCCACTGTATACAGTGTGGACCCTGCTCTGGACAATTTCCTGACATCAGGACCCCCACCCCGTGAGAAAGGGACGCCCGCGCCGTGATTCCTCCGTGGCTAACGAGACATCGAGGATTTGGAATCCATAAGACAGCAACTCAGTTGCAAACCTGTAGCGTGAATAGAATTATATTTTAGTGCTTGGCTATAGCGAATTAGGCTGAAAGATTGCAATGTAGAAGTGAGCAATAAATACTTAACAATTGATGGCCATGCTGCACCTGGAGGCCTTGCTCTTTTACAGTTCCCCTTAAGTTAATGAACACCTAAAAAGAATCCCAGGTGTGGCGCCACCTTCGCGTAACGCCACAACCCTCTGAGGATCAAGGACTCCTTGGAAGAGATGGGATCTACCTGACTAAGTGGGGCAAAAGCATCTTTGCTAACAGGTCGGCCAACCTGGTAAGGAGAGCTTTAAACTAGGAACAATGAGGGGAGGAAGAGGATGACCAACAATCAAGTGAGGAAGTGGAGGACTGGCTTGGCAAGCAAAGGGTGCAGGGTGATGTGAACAGGAGGGACCCTGCAATCAACAAAACAGGGCTGAAATGGGGGTCACCCCAAGCATTTGCATATAAATAAGTGCCTACAGGACAGCATTATGGGGAAAGCTCTCATGCCCTTTCTGGGAAATCAGCATGCTTGAGTGCCTCTCTGAAGTGCCTGTACACTAATGCATGCAGGATGGGGAACAAACAGGAGGAATTAGCAGTGTGTGTGTGCAGTTACAGGGCTATGATCTCATTGGGATCACAGAGGCATGGTGGGATAGTTCACATGACTGGAGTACTGCAATGGATGGATACAGGCTCTTTAGGAAGGACAGGCCAGGAAGAAGAGGAGGGGGAGTTGCTCTTTATGTAAGAGAGCAGCTGGAATGCGTGGAGCTCTGCCTAGGGACAGGTGATGAGCCAGCTGAGAGCTTGTGGGTTAGGGTTAGAGGGCAGACCAGCATGGGTAATATTGTAGTGGCAGTCTGCTATAGACTGCCTGATCAGGAAGTGTGGAGGATTATCTGGAGGAAAACGGACATGTGAGCAATCCAGCCCTAATGCTAATAGCAAGAGTGTGAAAGTAGGTTTTGTGGCCTACCGGTAAGGTTACTAGAGGGCATGCAATGTGGTGAGAAACTGTCCTTGGAACGAGAAAAACAACTCCCAGATGTTCAGTGAGAAATTTACGGGCTTAGGGGAGTTTCTTTGCCTCCTCGTGGACAGTACATGCTATCCAATCATATACTGTTTAGATGCACATGCAAAATGAACATGTACCAATCACTGTATAGTTTGATTCATGTGATCATGGTTAAGGCATATAAAAGATGCTATTCGGGCTTAATAAAGTGTCAGCATTTAATCATATTGATTGGTGTGCTGTCCGTTAATCTCCCGCAAGGAAGAAGTAGAAGAGACCTTTTCCAGTTGTCTGAAGAAGGCCTCACGTTCACAGGCCCTGGTCCTCATGGGGGGCTTGAACCATCCTGATATCTGCTGGAGGGACAACACAGCAGGGCACAGGCAATCCAGGAGATTTTTGGAGTGCCTTGATGACAACTTCCTAACACATGTGATTGAGGATCTGATGAGGGAAGATGCTCTGCTGGACATCATACTTACGGACAAGGAAGAACTGGTCGAGGATGTGAAGGTTAGGGGCTGTCTTGGCTGCAGTGACCATGAGATGGTGTAGTTCAGGATCCTGAGAGGAGAGAGCAAGGGAAAAAGCAGGATCACAACCCTGGGCTTCAGGAGAGCAGACTTTGACCTCTTCAGGGATCTGCTTGGAAGAATCCCATGGGATACAGCCCTGGAGAGAAGAGGGATCCAAGAGAGCTCCCAGCTCAAGAATGGTCCATCCTGATGAGCAGGAAGTCAAGCAAAGTCAGCAGGAGGCCTGCATGGATGAACAAGGAGCTCCTGACTCAACTCAAACATAAAAAGGAAGCATACAAGAGGTGGAAGCAGGGCCAGGTCACCCAGGAGGAATATAGAAACACTGTCCGAGCATGCAGGGATGGAGTTAGGAGAGCCAAAGCCCACCTGGGGTTGAATCTGGTGAGGGATGTGAAGGCCAACAAGAAGGGCTTCTACAAATATATCAGCAGAAAAAAAGACTAGGGAAAATGTGGGCCTGCTGCTGAATGGGGCAGGGGCCCTGGTTACAGAGGACACAGAAAAGGTTGAGGTACTGAATGCTTTATTTGCCTCAGTCTTTACTGCTAAGACTGGCCCTCAGGCATCCCAGGCCCCTGAGACCAGTGGGAAAGTCCAGAACAAGGAAGACTTACCCTTGGGGGAGGAGGATCAGGTTAGGGAACACTTAAACTGGACACACGTGTTGGGGACCAAAACAGGATGGCACTGTGTAAGACAGCAGAGAATCTCTAAGGCAGAAAGTAATGATGTGGTAACTATGATTTGTGGCCAGAATGTGTGCACGTGAGTTGCCAGTGATCATGTGCCTTCTTGCCTACGTGCCAGCAGTCACGGTGTGCCTTCCTGCCTACGTGCCAGCAGCTGCGGTGGGCCTGTCCTGCTGGACTGTCCTGCCCGCCTGCCAGGCATCAGAAGACGTCTTCCTACCTATCACAGGATGCCACAATGCCTAGGAGATACTTGGAGGAGTGGCTGAGCTTGATTGCTATATAACCAGCCATTGTGTTTTCAATAAAGGATCTTTTGCACTACCCTACCTCAGGTCTGTGTCGTCGTATGCCACAAATGGCGCCCGAACAGGGACCTCAAAAACAGAACCAATGAACAATGAATTTCAAAAATAGAAGCATGAAAAACAGAGTTAAGGAATTTCAGAATAGAAGCATTGAAGAATGAAGCATGAAAAACAGAACCAATGAATCCGGTGGCATAGCCCAGCTGAACTTCAGGACGGTTGGCAATTGAGAGCTCCCATCACCACCACAGAACGGCAGGTGAGCAGCTGGGAACCATGGGGCAATCTATTACAAGAGAACAGAGAAGTTATATGGAAGTGTTACAGAAAGTCTTAAAGACTCATGGGGGAATATCTCCCAGCTCTCCTGGTTTCCGCAGGAGGGAACGCTAAGCGTTGCGGTGTGGGAACAAGTTGGGGACGAGTTGCGGCAGCGGAGTAATGATAAGGTGAAGAAACTTTTAGTGACTTGGCAACAGGTCTTTTCTGCCCTCCTCTGCTTGCAAGCAGTACATGCAACTGAACTTTTGCCCTACGCAGCAATGGCTGGTGAGAGCACCATAAGGCTCTTGATAATACCCGGACTGGATTCCGAGCCTGACGATTCATTTAATCCAGGGTCGAATGATCTGGAACAGGAGGCGGACTTTTATCCACCCCCTAATATGCATTGCTGTGTCCAGCCCACGGTCCCTCCGGGACCACCCCACCTGGGACCGCCCCCCCCCCCCTCCCGGGGCTGCCCCCCCCCCCGGGACCGCCCTCCCCTCAAGAGGCGGGGCTGCCCATGAATGCGGACCGCCCACAGCCCCCCTCCGCCGTCTCGGCTTCCTGGGGAAGATCTGTTGGCCCGACGCCAGCGCTACCGCAATGCTGTGGTGCGCTAGAGTTTTGCCGCGAGGAGGCGCTGCGAAGAGGAGATTTGGACATTCTCCATGCCTTCCCTGTGCGATATCAGGCAGGGCAACCCACTACATGGGAGCAGCTGCCTTATGAGGCGGTAAAAGAAGTCAGGAACTCAGTTAAGGATTACGGCCTCCAGTCAGCTTACATTATGAACTTATTTCAAGCTATCGCCGAGGGTTATACCATGACCCCGCATGACTGGAAGACTCTGTGCTGAATGACGCTTTCGGCTATGCAATATACTGTATGGCTCACTGAGTATCGTGACCGAGCTACGGTCCAGACTATGAGCAATTTAAATAATATGGCTAATATTGGCATAGAAGAGCTGATGGGGGAAGGGAGATATGCAACAGCCGTAGCACAAGTACAGCTACCACGAGAAGCACTTGATCAGGCCTCTCGTCTGGCGCTGCAGGCGCTGCGGAAGGTCCCGGCTGGAATGCCGGCACAGTCTTTCGCAACTGTGCGCCAGGGCCCTCAGGAGCCATATATACAGTTTTTGGACAGGCTCCAGAATGCTATAGATCAACAAGTTGAATCGGAGGAAGCTCGGCGGCTGCTGCTTATGCAGCTGGCCGTGGAGAATGCTAATGGTGACTGCCAAAAAGCTCTACGCCCCTTACGTAATGCTAACCTCTCCCTTGCTGATATGATACGAGCCTGCCAGAACGTCGGCACGGAATCGCATCGTGCAGACCTGCTAGCTGCCGCTCTGTCACAGCAGATGGTTGTTACTGTGGCACCGGGAGCTCCGTGTTTTAACTGTGGGCAGATCGGCCACTTTAAGAGGGATTGCAAGTTCGGAGGGGGAGGTGGGAAGAAGCCAGGCAGACAGTCTCCCAGCAGACTATGCCCACGATGCCAATGCCATTTCAAGTCCTGCCAGAATAGCGCCACATTCCCCTCGGTCCAGGGAAACGGGAGGAGGAGCGCGAGACCGCGCGCTCCAGCAATAAATACGGCAACGATGCCGGCGCAGCCATTGATGGCCCCAGGCAGCAGGCCGCCGACTTGCGACCAGCAACTGGGGGAAGTGCCGGCGTGGACCTGGCCGTCTCCCAGCCAGTTCTGATTACGGACACCAAAGTGCAGCTTCTCCCCACGGGAGTATGGGGCCCACTAGGTGGCGGCCACAGCGCTCTTTTGCTTGGTCGCTCATCTGTTACCCGTATGGGACTTTTTGTTCTTCCAGGAGTAAAAGACTCTGATTATGTGGGGGAGATACAGATTATGGAGTGGACACCCTCTCCCCCGTGTTATATTAAAAAAAGGGGAGAAGATTGCCCAGCTGGTGCTGTTTAAGGTGAGTGGACCGAAAGGTCGGGGAGAGCACTTCGGGGGATTCGGGAGCACCAACGTACCTCAAATTATGTGGGCACATCAAATTACCCAGAACCAGCCACTTATGACGTGTTACATCAATGGACGACCTTTCTCTGGTCTGGTGGATACTGGAGTGGATGCGTCAGTCATCATGCAATCAGACTGGCCCCAGGACTGGCCTCTAAGGAATCCAGCCGCGGCTATTGTAGGTGTTGGTGGAATGCAATTTGCCAAGCAAAGTGCCCAGCCGTTATTGGTATTGGGCCCCGAAGGACAGCGGGGCCATATCGCCCCCTATGTTGTGCAAGCCCCTTGTACCCTTTGGGGCCGTGATCTGTTAAGTCAATGGGGAATCATTATAAGAACAAATGTATCCTTGTTGGGGACCAAGATTGAGTGATGCTGTGTAGGATAGCAGAGGATCTTTAAGGCAGAAAGTAATGATGTGGTAACTATGATTTGTGGCCAGAATGTGTGCACGTGAGTTGCCAGTGATCATGTGTCTTCCTGCCTGTGTCAGCAGTCACGGTGTGCCTTCCTGCCTACGTGTCAGCAGCTGCGGTGGGCCTGTCCTGCTGGACTGTCCTGCCCGCCTGCTGGGCATCAGAAGACGCCTTCTACCTATCACAGGATGCCACAATGCCAAGGAGATACTTGGAGGAGTGGCTGAGCCTGATGGCTATATAACCAGCCATTGTGTTTTCAATAAAGGCTTTCTTGCACCATTCTTCTTGTGGTCTGTGTCGTCGAATGCCACAAATGGCGCCCGAATCGGGATTTCAAAAATAGAAGCATGAAAAAGAGAGTTAAGAAATTTCAGAGTAGTAGTGAACTTCAGAGTGGAAGTACTGAAGATTGGAGTATGGAAAACAGGACCGATAAATCCGGTGGCATAGCCCAGCTGAACGTCAGGACGGTCGATAATTGCGCGCGCCCATCACCACCACAGAACGGCAGGTGAGCAGCTGGGAACAATGGGGCAATCTTTTACAAGGGATCAGAGAAGTTATATGGAAGCATTACAGAAAGTCTTAAAGACTCATGGGTTTCAGAATGTTGCCCAGCATTCATTAATGACTCTGTTAGTTTGGACTCGGGATAATTGTCCCTGGTTCCCGCAGGAGGGAATGTTAAGCGTTGCGGTGTGGGAACAAGTTGGGGACCAGTTGCGGCGGCAGAGGGATGATAAGGTGAAGAAACTCTTAGTAACTTGGGAACAGGTCTTTTTTGCCCTCCTCCACTTGCAAGCAGTAAATGCGGCTGAACTTTTGCCTTCAGCAACAGCCGGTGAGAGCACCGTAATGTTCTCGATAATACCCGGACCGGATTCCAAATGTGACAACTCATTTAATTCAGAGTCAAATAATCTGGAACAGGAGGCAGACTTTTATCCACCCCCTAATATGCACTGCTGTGTCCAGCCCACAGCCCCTCCGGAACCACCCCCCGCCTGGGACCGCCCCCCCCCGGGGCTGCCCCCCCTGGGACCGCCCCCCCCCCCGGGACCGCCCTCCCCTCAAGAGGCGGGGCTGCCCACGAATGCGGACTGCCCACAGCCCCCCTCCGCCGTCCCGGCTTCCTGGGGAAGATCTGTTGGCTCGACGCCAGCGCTACCGCAATCCTGTGGTGCGCTAGAGTTTTGCCGCGAGGAGGCGCTGCGAAGAGGAGATTTGGACATTCTCCACGCCTTCCCTGTGCGGTATCAGGCAAGGCAACCCACTACATGGGAGCAGCTGCCTTATGAGGCGGTAAAAGAAGTCAGGAACTCAGTTAAGGATTGCAGCCTCCAGTCAGCGTACACCATGAACTTATTTCAAGCTATCGCCGAGGGTTAACCTATGGGGACACTCCAACCTGGGATCCCATCACCAGTAATGTTACCTGAATCATGGCCTCTTGTTGTTATTGATCTTAAGGATTGTTTTTTCACTATATCGTTACATCCAGCAGATGCACCACGATTCGCGTTTACGGTTCCAGCGATCAACAATCAGGAGTCTACACTTCGCTTTCACTGGACGGTATTGCCTCAGGGGATGCTAAATAGTCCGACAATATGCCAAATGTTTGTGGCTCAAGCTATCCTCCCTATTCGCAGAGCATATCCCAATGCCTTAATTTATCACTACATGGATGATATTTTGATCTCCGCATCCTCGAGGGATGCTGTTCAAACAGTAGTCGAGGAGTGCTAATGGTCTGTGTATAGCCGAGGAAAAGGTCCAAGTGCAAGCACCTTGGAAGTATTTAGGGTGGAGGATTAGAGACACGGCTATTTTGCCGCAGCCTTTGTGGCTAGCGTCCGATATTAAAACCCTAAATGACTTGCAGAAACTTCTTGGCACCATTAACTGGGTGCGACCTTATCTCGGCATTACCACACAGGACCTAGCCCCTCTCTTTGCTCTGCTAAAGGGAGAGTCAGACTTAGCATCATCTCGGGCATTAACTCCTGAGGCACTGCACGCCCTACAGTGGGTGTCTACAGCTACTCAAAATCAACAGATTCATCGCATCTCTCCAATGTTTCCGGTTTGCCTGATTCTGATTTATAATGCCTTTTAACCCTACGCTCTCTTATGCCAGTGGGTTTCAGGTGACAATGATCCCTTAAGAATTCTGGAGTGGGTGTTTCTAGCACATGCTTTCTCGAAGACCGTGACCACTGGGATAGAGATAATGGTGCTGCTTATTCAGAAAGGGCGCCATCGTTTGCAAAGCCTTTTGGCGCAAGATCCGGCTAGTATCTCTATCCCACTGGCCAAGCAGGACTTCAACTGCATGTCAAGGTTTTACACAGATAGTGCTACCCATTATCCCTCGTTTGGAAGACTGAAATATGTTCACGTCTCCGTAGATACCTTTTCCCATTACGTTGTCGCTACTGCCCATGTTGGGGAGAAGAGCAGTGATGTTTGTCGTCACTGGCTTGCCTGTTTCGCCGTAATGGGGGTTCCTACTCAAATTAAGACTGACAATGGCCCCGCATACACGGCACAACGAACACGGGCATTTCTTCAAACTTGGGGGGGTCACTCATGTGACCGGAATTCCCCATTCCCCAACTGGCCAGGCAATAGTGGAACGTACCCATCGCACCCTGAAAGAAATGCTTGAGAAACAAAAAAGGGGAATAGTCCTGGCGCTTCCCCACAAGAGCAACTCTGGAAGGCTCTATATGTTCTTAATTTCTTAAACTGTTATACGGACCAGAGTGCAGTTAATAAGCATTTCTCATGTCCTACAGGGCGAGAACGACCTCGAGTTCGCTACAGGGACCTGGAGACAGGTCAATGGAGTGAACCGGTAGATCTAATAACGTGGGGGAAAGGTTACGCTTGTGTTTCCACAGGTAACTGTAGGGAACGGCGATCGGAAGATCTCGCGATGGCACGGAAAGAGGAAGGAAGAGGAAGGATATGACGTAGAGATAGCAGTATGCTTGTAGGTATATAAGCAAATACATGCGTACAATAAACGCCATTTGCAGCATCCTCATATTGGTGTCAGTGCTCATTGGCCCGGAGGCTGGGGGAGCCTCCGTGCCGTCTCAGGCGAACGGGAGATTGTCGCATCAGAAGGCGACAAGTGGTGACCCCGACGTGATAGCTGAGACGGCGGACCGCAGGCGGTCGAGAGGATCCGGATCATGGACGCGGTACTTAAGGTTGTACGCGTGGGTGCCCGGGAATGGGGGCTCTCTATGAGAGCGGATGCAGTAGCGAACTGCGTCGGGCGGCTCCTGAAAGATGGAGCGATAGTTAGACCAGGGGACATTTTTTCCCCTTCTAACTGGGAGAAGTGCACTCGAGCACTTGCTCAGAGAGCTATGGCCACTAAGAAGGCTGCAGAGCTTAAGACGTGGGGAGATATAACGATCATTTTAGAAAGGACTAGGGAGGAGCTTGAGACCTGGCAGGCTGCCCGCGCGGCGCTGCACATGTCCGCGGAAATGGTGACACAGACAGCAGCGAACGCAGAGGAGCGAACGGAGGCGATAGAGGAAGAGGCGATAGTAGGGGATGAAGTGAAAACGGAGAGTGTGGAAACAGACATAAAGGAGGAGGCGGTTAATCAAGAACCAGAGCGGGGAGAGGGGGAGGCAAAAACTCCAGAGGCTTACCCAATAACGCCCTCTTCTCCGCCACCGCCGCGGTATCCGTGGAAAGAGATGAGGGCGATGGAAGGGGGAGAACTAGGAGAACCAGGAGACCTTTGTGGAGACCGAGATATGAAAAAGCCAGAGGCGGGTAGAGGAAAAGAAAGCAAGGTGAAAGTGGAGGAGGCAGAAGAAAAGGAAAGACCGCTTATAGTGGATGATCCCCGAGACTGGCTACCGGGGGCCATGATTCGGGTGCAGTGGGAGGACGAAAGAAGAGAAGAAGCAGGGGAAAGACCAGAAGCAGGGGAAAGACCAAGGGTGCCGCACCCGGGAAAAGATGGCGCTGGCCGAGAGAGGAGTGGGCGTCGACCAGCATTGCGGAAGGAGGAGACTGAAGACTCAGGTGCAGCAACTAGGGCGGAGTTCCCCCGCCGCAGTCAGAGGCGGGAAAAAAAAAAAAAAAAAAAAAAAAAAAAAAAAAAGGGAGGAAAGTCACAAGAGATATGGAGCAGATGTTTATGCTGCTTACAGCTCTGGAAGAAGAAACAGCTAAACAAAGAGGGCTATTAGAGGCAATAGCTAAACAAAGAGGGCTATCAGAGGCAGCAGCTAAACAAAGAGGGCTATCAGAGACAGCAGGTTCTGCCCAAGCGGGAGGGGGAAAAGAAATTCCCCTAACAGACTGGAAACTGATAGCGACGGAATGTGCCCTGAGTGGCCTCAAGTTTCGTCGTGCGCCAATAGGGGCCTTCCCAGTACGAGTTGCCCCGGGGGAGGGGGGGGGGCAGTGGAATGGATGCCCCTCGACCCAAAGACGGTACAACAGCTATTGAAAGCAGTGCAAGAACAGGGCCTGCGACACCCGGTGACACAGACATTGCTGGACGCGGCGCACGCGGGAGGCCTAATACCGTGGGATTGTCGCGCCCTCGCGCGACTGGTTTTATCGCCCACGATGGTCCTTATGTGGAAAGAAGCGTGGACCTCGCGCCTGCAGCAGGCGTTGATGGCCGCACAGGCAGACCCGCAGAACCCACTGGGCCAATCCACCCTAACGCGGTTAAGAGGAAATGATGCAGCCATGGCTACACCCCAGCAGCAGGCAGCGGGCCTGAGACCTCGGGAGATACTGGTGGCAACAGAAGCATCTCGAAAGGCCTTTGATGATATTGGGCCACTGGTGCAGCAGGCAGACCCATGGACGACTGTGAAGCAGAGAGTGGGAGAGCCGTTTGACAAGTTTTGTGACAGGCTACAGGCAGCAGTAGAACTTGCATCTTTACCAGACGCTGCAAAAGGAGCAGTGATGTTGGAATGTATCAAACAACAGGGCAACGAGTTGACAAAAGAAATCCTAAGAACAGCGCCTAAGGGAGCAAGTCTAGGGCAGACGATCAAGTACGTATTAGAACACCGGGACAAGACCACAGCCCTACAGATTGCTGCAGCAGTTATGGCAATGCCGGAGGTTAGAGCTAGAGGAGGTCCAAAAGGAGGCCCATGCTTTGGCTGCGGGCGAATGGGCCATTTGAGAGCACAGTGCACGAATAAGGGAAGTTACGCGCGCCCAACAAGGGGTATGAGGAGCCTTACATGCTGGGCCTGTGGAAAACGAGGAGAATCTGCAGGAGCCAGCAGCACAATATCAATGGACAGTCCTCCCGCAGGGCATAAAAATTTCACCTACGATTTGTCAGGCGGCAGTAGCTAAGGTATTGCAGCCGGTAAGAGCGCAGCTCCCGCGCGCGCTTATCATCCATTACATGGACGACCTCCTAATAGCTGCAGAGACCCAGCAAGAAACCGATCAGGCAGAACAGGCAGTAATTAACTGCCTAAATGAAGCGGGATTGTACGTCCAGAAAGCGAAGACGCAAAGGGGAGAATCTGTCGACTATCTGGGAACCACCATCCTCCCCAGAGCTGTGGTCCCACAGCCGATAAAGCTCAATAGAGAGATACGGACGTTGCATGATGTACAGCAATTGGTTGGAGCTCTCCAATGGCTGCGAGGGCTGATAGGTATTCCCAAGGAGTGGATGGAGCCACTGTTCGAGTTGCTCAAGGGCCGCAAACCATGGGAACCGAGGCAGATGACACCGAACGCGTTAGAAGCCCTCCGAAAAATAGAAGATCTCATGGCAAAGGGCGGAGTAACGAGATACGACCCGGCCAGACCTATCAATCTGTACGTGGCAGTTACAAGAACAGGAGCCATAGGCGTTCTAGGACAAGGGACACCGGAGCGTCCGGAAGTCGTATGGTGGATAGTGTCAAACCAAATAAGTACGGCATACGTCACAATCGTAACAGCGTTGGCACAGATGATACAGAAGGGACGAACCGCCACCGTTCGGCACTTCGCGAAGGAGCCTGAGTCCATTTACCTGCCGGTAAAAAGGAGTCAATGGGACAGCGTGGTCCAGAAACAAGATAGTATAGCAATAGCTTTAGAAGGATTCCCAGGAACAATCAGATTATCGCCTGTGCTGGAGACGTATACACACCTCACCGTCCTTCGGCCCCATCTGAAAGCCCGAGTGCTACAGCGACCTGCACCAGGGCGCACAGTGTTCACCGACGCGTCATCGGTGACCAGGGCAGCGGTCGTTGTGTGGCAAGATCAAAAGGCCCAATGGCACCGAGTGAAGATCAGCGAGCCGGACAGTAGCGTACAGCATCTAGAGGCCCGAGCTGTGGCGCAGGCATTGCAAATGTGGCCAGAAGAGCATTTGAATGTAGTGACAGACTCCATGTTCGTCTTTAAATTGTTACACAACATGTCGTATCCCGGATGGGCCGGATCGCCCATTGCGCTAATGCTAGAAGAAGCCCTACAACAACGGCGGGCCACTGCCTCTGTTATTCATGTTCGGAGTCATGAGGCAATCCAAGGAGTGTACCAAGAAGGCAACAATAAAGCCGATCAAGCGGCCAAAGGTGTGTGGACAGTCGCAGAAGCAAGGCAGGTGCACGACCTTCTCCATGTTGGTGCAAAAGCACTGGCAAAAAGCTGCAACATCCCCCTCACCACGGCTCGTGAAGTGGTTGCGGCTTGCCCGTATTGCCAAAAAACCCCCCTGTGGGGCGCTGGCATCAACCCCAGGGGGCTGAAAGGAAACCAAATATGGCAAACGGACTTCACAATGTGCCAGCGACTTCGACCACGGCCCTGGCTGGCTGTCACAGTGGACACACACAGCGGTATCATCGTTGCGACCCAACATAAACGAGTCACAGCGCGGGCGGCACAGTTGCATTGGCACACGGCAATGGCCTGGCTGGGTGCCCCAGAAACTATTAAAACAGACAACGGCACGTGTTTCACAGCGCAAAGCACGAGAGAATGGGCCGTACGGTGGGGAATTAAGCTAGTGCACGGTATTGCCTATAATAGCACAGGTCAAGCCATTGTCGAGCGAGCAAACCGCACTTTAAAGCAAAGGATCGAGATTCTTGGGGAGGGGGAAGGATATACACAAAGAATCCCCGCGCACAAACAATCAGAAATAATTATGCGCGCCTTATTCGGTCTGAATCAGTTCATCAGAGGGGAGGAGAACAAGACGCCAGCGGAAAAGCATTGGGTGGTCCGAGCGATGCACGAGGGACCAGACGTAAAGGTCCGAATCCCGGAAAAAGGGGAATGGGAAGAGGGGTGGCAGCTGGTAACCCAAGGACGAGGGTATGCAGCGGTCAGGCAGGGAGAAATGGTAAGATGGGTCCCTATGAAGTGGGTGCGCCCAGACCTCAGGGCAAGGACAAGACAGGAAGCAGAGAGTCAGGTGAATTAATGAATGTCTGAGTTTTATTGCAGGGGAGGACCACCCTGAAAAGCCGATGATCCCTTCTAGCAGCAAAGACAGCAGACAGGAGAAGAACAGATGAGAAAAGGCGCGTGAAACCACAAGAAGAACGCGTAACCAGAAAACCCGAGAAGATGGCAGGGGGAGCAACCCAAGTAGCTCTCCTCGTAGCGATGCTGGGACTGGGACTCCAAGGGGTGAAAGGCGAACCAATGTTAGCGAAATGGGGTAGTAACAATCTATGGCTCACCTGGCAAACCGGACAGGAAATAAGCAATTTTGCCTGACGCTGGCGGGTGCGGGGCAGCTTTTAAGACATGCTTAATAGGGGTCCCATTGAATTTGACCGTGGACCTACCAAAGCTAAGAGAGCATTGCACAAACACAAGCAATATTAGTAACTGCTAGAACACGCTGAATGCATCATTGCCCTGGGACCCGCACAATTGGCTTGGGCTAGGACCATGGGCCAGGCAATTACTAATAGAAGAGTTGCACCTGCTGCTGATGCTCGTGCTAGGCATATTAGCATGTAGACTAGTGTTTAGATGCTTGGTAAGACAACTGCTAGAAAAAGGGGTGGTCCCACCCACACCTACACTATGAACGCTTAACCCGCGACACGGCAATTTAAAGCAAATAGCATAGCCAAAGCATGGGGAGGGGGAGATGTAGGGAACGGCGATCGGAAGATCTCGCGATGGCACGGAAAGAGGAAGGAAGAGGAAGGATATGACGTAGAGATAGCAGTATGCTTGTAGGTATATAAGCAAATACATGCGTACAATAAACGCCATTTGCAGCATCCTCATATTGGTGTCAGTGCTCATTGGCCCGGAGGCTGGGGGAGCCTCCGTGCCGTCTCAGGCGAACGGGAGATTGTCGCATCAGAAGGCGACAGGTAACGGACCTCGTTGGATACCTGTACGACTGATTCGACTTGTTAATGTATTCCTCGGGATACAAAATGAGGGCTGGGAGTCAGTTGAGATGAACCCATCTTGGGGTATTTTCGGCAGTGTTTGCCTGCCTTGTGCAGGATCACTGTTGATTTGCAGAGGCTTATTGCATTGATAAGATAAGTTACAGATAGAATATAGGCTGATAAGATATAGCTAGAATATAGGATAGGATATAGATAGAATATAAGTTATAGATAGAATATAGGATAGATAGAATATAGGATAAGTTATAGAATATAGACTGATAAGTTATAGATAGAATATAGGATAGGATATAGATAGAATATAGGATAAGATATAGATAGTAGATAGAATATAGGATAAGATATAGATAGAATATAGGATAAGTTATAGATAGAATATAACTACACTGATAAGATATAGATAGAATATAACTGCACTGATAAGTTATGGATAGAATCAGAGTGGAAGCCTTTTAAAGGATAGGATTGGACGTTAGGCTTAGGGCATAAATTAAGAAGGCACTGACGTGTGAATTGGTAATCTTGGTAAGATCTCTAGTCCTTGTTATCTGTTTCCCCTACCTGACAAGCTTTAAGTTTAATAAATAAAAGGAGGGGATATGTTGGGGACCAAGACTGAGTGATGCTGTGTAGGACAGCAGAGGATCTTTAAGGCAGAAAGTAATGATGTGGTAACTATGATTTGTGGCCAGAATGTGTGCACGTGAGTTGCCAGTGATCATGTGTCTTCCTGCCTGTGTCAGCAGTTACGGTGTGCCTTCCTGCCTACGTGTCAGCAGCTGCGGTGGGCCTGTCCTGCTGGACTGTCCTGCCCGCCTGCTGGGCATCAGAAGACGCCTTCTACCTATCACAGGATGCCACAATGCCAAGGAGATACTTGGAGGAGTGGCTGAGCCTGATGGCTATATAACCAGCCATTGTGTTTTCAATAAAGGCTTTCTTGCACCATTCTTCTTGTGGTCTGTGTCGTCGAATGCCACATATCCTAAGGGTCACTGAAGTGCAGCCTTATGTAAAACTCACCTGGAAGACTGATGAGCCAGTGTGGGTGAATCAGTGGCCCTTAAAAGCTGAAAGGCTGCAAAAGCTACATGGACTGGTACAGGAGCAGCTTCGCGCAGGGCATATAGTCCCCTCCACCAGTCCGTGGAATACTCCTGTATTTGTTATTCCAAAGAAAAGTGGTAAATGGCGATTATTACATGACCTACGCACAGTAAATGCACTGATAGAACCTATGGGGACACTCCAACCTGGGATCCCGTCACCAGCAATGTTACCTGAATCATGGCCTGTTGTTGTTATTGATCTTAAGGATTGTTTTTTCACTATACCGTTACATCCAGCAGATGCGCTACGATTTGCATTTACGGTTCCGGTGATCAATAATCAGGAGCCCACACTCCGCTTTCACTGGACGGTATTGCCTCAGGGGATGCTAAACAGTCCGACAATATGCCAAATGTTTGTGGCTCGAGCTATCCTCCCTATTCGCAGAGCATATCCTAATGCCTTAATTTATCATTACATGGATGATATTTTGATCTCCGCATCCTCGAACGACGTTGTTCAAACGGTTGTTGAGGAGTTGCGGAAATCTTTGAGTACTAATGGTCTGTGTATAGCTGAGGAAAAGGTCCAAGTGCAAGCGCCTTGGAACGTACCCATCGTACTATAAAAGATATGCTTGAAAAACAAAAAAGGGGGAATAGCCCTGGTACTTCCCCACAAGAGCAGCTATGGAAAGCTTGGTATGTTCTCAACCTTTTAAACCGTTATACGGACCAAAGTGCAATTAATAAGCATTTCTCATGTCCTACAGGGCGAGAACGACCTCGAGTTCACTACAGGAACCTGGAAACAGGTCAATGGAGTGAACCAGTAGATCTAATAACGTGGGGGAAAGGTTGTGCTTGTGTCTCCACAGGTAACGGACCTCGTTGGATACCTGCACGACTGATTCGACCTGTTGATGTATTCCTTGGGATACCAAACGAGGGCTGAGAGCCAGTTAAGATGAACCCATCTTGGGGTATTTTCGACAGTATTTGCCTGCCTTGTGCAGGATCACTATTAATTCACAGAAGTTTATTGCACTTACACGATTGCACTGATAAGTTGTAGATAGAATATAATTGCACTGATAAGTTGTGGATACAACACGACCTCACTGATAAGTTGTAGATAGAATCAGTGGAACCCTTTTAAGGGATAAGACTGGATGTTAGGTTTGGGGGCATAAGTTAAGAGGGCACTGACGTGTGGAATGGTAATCTTGGTAAGATTTCTAGCCCTTGCTATCCGTCTCCCCTACCTAATAAGCCTTATGCAGAGAATAACTCGAAGGGCTTTCTCATAGAGTGCTTGCTGCTAATGAGCCTTATGCAGAGTATGACTCGAAAGGCTTTGCATCAAGTACTTGCTGTGCAAATACACACTGCACTGGCAATATTTAGTTTAATAAATAAGAAGGGGGGATATGTTGGGGACCAAAACAGGATGGCACTGTGTAAGACAGCAGAGAATCTCTAAGGCAGAAAGTAATGATGTGGTAACTATGATTTGTGGCCAGAATGTGTGCACGTGAGTTGCCAGTGATCATGTGCCTTCTTGCCTACGTGCCAGCAGTCACGGTGTGCCTTCCTGCCTACGTGCCAGCAGCTGCGGTGGGCCTGTCCTGCTGGACTGTCCTGCCCGCCTGCCAGGCATCAGAAGACGTCTTCCTACCTATCACAGGATGCCACAATGCCTAGGAGATACTTGGAGGAGTGGCTGAGCTTGATTGCTATATAACCAGCCATTGTGTTTTCAATAAAGGATCTTTTGCACTACCCTACCTCAGGTCTGTGTCGTCGTATGCCACACGCACACAAGTCTGTGGGACCTGATGGGATCCACCCATGAATGCTGAGCAAGCCGGCCAATTTCATTGTGAGGCCACTCTGGATTAGCTTTGAAAGGTCATTGCAATCGGGAGAGATTCCTGAGGCCTGGAAGAAAGCAAATGTCACTCCTATCAGCAAGAAGGAAGATCTGGTAAGCTACAGGCTGGTCAGCCTAACATCGATCCCTGGGAAGGTGATGGAGCAAATAATCCTGGAAGCCATTTACAAACACGTGAAGGAGAAGGTGATCAGGAGGAGTCAACATGGTTTTATGAAGGGGAAATCATAAGATAGCCTTTTCCCCTCCTGGATGTTTGGCTGCTTGGGCCAACCTAGAGAGAGTGCAGCTGAAGGCTGCCCCCCCCCCCGTTTTGGTGGCCTTAGGGAGAACACTTCAAGACAACAAGTTGAACATGAGCCAGCAATGTGCCCTCCTGGCAAAGAAGGCCAATTCTGGGCTGCATTAGGAAGAGTGTTGCCAGGAGGTTGGAGGAGGTGATCCTTCCCCTCTATTCAGCACTGCTGAGACCAGCAAAGGGCCATGAAGATGATGAAGGGACTGGAGCATCTCTCCTATGAGGAAAGGCTGAGAGCTGGGATAATTTAGCTTAGAGAAGAGAAGACTCAGGGGGAAATCTTATCAGTGTGTATAAATATCTGATTGGAGGGTGTAAAGAGGATGGGGCCAGACTCTTCTCAGTGGTGCCCAGTGACAGGACAAGAGGCAATGGGCACAAATTGAAACCCAGGAAATTCATTTAAACATAAGATAACTTTTTCACTGTAAGTGTGGTCAAACACTGGAACAGGTTGCCAAGAGAGGTTGTGGAGTCTCCATCCTTGGAGATATTCAAAACCTGACTGGGCAAGGTCCTGAGCAACCTGCTCTAGGTGATTTAGGGACAGCAGACACTGATAAGGCTGAGGTACTCAGTTCTTTCTTTGCCTCAGTCTTTACCAGCAGTCTTCCAGGCCTCTGTGCTTAGAGGCAGGCTTCAAGGAAGACAGGAACTACCAGCAGTGGATGAGGATCAAGTCAGGGATTACTTGAAAGAACTCAGCCATACAAGTCCATGGGACCAGATGAGCTGCATCTGAGTGTGCTGAGAGAACAGGGTGATTTCCTTGCAAGGCCGTTGTAGTGTCTTTGAAAGATTGTGGAGACTGGGGGACGCCCTTGACTGGAGAAAGGCAAATATAATACCCATTTTCCAAAAAGGCCAAAAGGAAAATCCAGGAAACTACAGGCTGGTTAGCCTTACTTTGGTCCCTGGTATAATCATGGAATGTGTCTTCCCAGAATTTATTTCTTGGCACATGAAGGAGAAGGGTATTGGGAGCAGTCAGCATCAATTGACCAAGGGTAAATCATGCCTTACCAACCTGATTGCCTTCTATGATAAAACTAAGGGATCTGTGGATGAGGGGAGAGCAGTGGATGTCATTTACCTTTACTGTAGTGAGGCTTTTGACAGCATCTCCCACAATATTCTTGTATCCAAGTTAGGATGTTATGGTCTGGATGGATGGATGGATGGACAACTAGATGGGTAAATAACTGGTTGGATGGTCAGGCTCAGAGGTTGGTGGTTAATGGTTTGTACTCTACCTGGAGGCCAGTTACAGATAGAGTACTGCAGGGGTCTATCCTGGGACCTGTCCTGTTCAACATCTTTATCAGTGACCTGGAGGAGGTGACAGAGTGCATTCTTTTCAAGTTTTCAGATGACCCAAATTCAGAGGTAACAATCAATACTCTTGGAGTTAGGGCTGCCATTCAGAGAGACCTAGACAGGCTGGAGGAATGGTCCAACAGGAACCTCATGAAGTTCAACCTGCCCCCCTGATCCTGCCTGACCTTTGGGGCTCCTCAGTGGAATCTTGAACCCCCCCACACCCTGCCTCCATGTTCCCCATGCTATGTCCCTGTCCTAGCTCTGTGTTCTCTTAAATAGCCCCATGAGAATCTGCAGCAACTAGATCATTTCACAGCAAGTACCTCTAGGAACCCAGATCACTAAGGTATGAGGACCCACCTTGATGGGAGGGGAGGCTGCTGACCGGCCTCTGAGTGCACCAATAGGTCTTCATTGCCCTGACCAGCCTCACCTTGGACCTCCACCCACACCGTTTGCACATTAGTCCAGGAGCTCCATTTAAGCTCAGGCCTGGGTCTCTTGTCTTTGCTTGAGCTATGTTGTAGGTTTAACTGTTTGAAGTCTTGTCTCTGGGCCTATCTCCTGGATGGACCTCAGGCCTACATTGTAGGTCACTCATCTCTAGTTCTGTTTCCAGCTGTCTTCTGGATGGACCTTGGACCATTGCTATAGCTTTGTTTCTTGTCCTGTCTCTGGCCCCATCTTCTGCTCCTGATGCTGCAGGACTGTGCCCTGGTCAGTGAGGGCACTGCTTGTGCTATGGTCACCCTTGGCTCATCCCCCCTCGCGGTCCAGCCTTGATCTTGTTGCTCCCTGACAAGAGGTTCTAACTGGATATAAGGAAAAAAATTCACCATGAGGACAGTTAAGCAGTGGAACAGGGGCCCAGAGTGGCTGTACAGTCCCTATCCTTAGAGGTTTTCAAGGCCTGACTGGTAAATCCCTGAATAACCTGGTCTGACCTTGGAGCTGACCTAGCTTTGAGCAGGAGGTTGAAGTAGAGACTTCCAGAGGTACCTTTCAACTTGGATTTTCCTATGTCTGTGGGCAGTGGCAACTCTGGGTCAGAACTCTAAATGGTGTAATCATATAATATCTGCTAAGTAATTCATGGTGTTTGGCTCTAACACTGGTTGGCGCTTTGTGGATCATTTGGAGTATCCAGTAGGAGAATTTGATTTTTTTTGTTTGTTTGTTTAGAACTTTCACTGACAGGTAGTTCTGAAACTTCAGTGTTCCAGCACTTTCTAGTGCTATCTTTTAGGCATCTGTCCTTAAGAACAATTTATGTCATGTCCTTGGGGTTTGTCTGCAATTCATAGGAGAATGAGATGTCCCTGGAGTTACTCTGGTAAAGGAAGCTCCATATTGAATATGCTGACTGGAAGAATACTGAAGGCATTGTCACATCCCAGTCCTTCTTTGGAGGTTACGTACTTTTCTTGGAGCTTAGGCTTTATCGGATCAGGCATAACTGCTCAAAACCCCTCCTTGAAGATGGGTGTCTTGTCAATTCTTTAAAAAAAATAAAACAAGCAAGGTTAACTCTTGTCAGGAGTGAAAAAGCAATTCTCTTCTATTTTTAAATAAGAGCCTGACAGAGCTCTTTGACAGCCAGTAGGAGTACTGGGACCTGCCCATTTGTAGCCTAGCAAATAAGCACACTAATTTCTGTCACCTGGATAAAATCAAGTTTATTCTCTCTGTTTCCCTTTCTCAGTCTTATCTATGCAGATGAGATTTAAGTACCTTGGGGCAGCAACTGTTTCACTGTGTGCAGCATAACAAGGCCTTAGTTTGGGTTGAGATGGCTGGATGCAATCGTAACAAATGAAATATGAATTTTGGGGAAATGATTGTCTGTATTAACTGCTCAATTGCTAAACTATAAATGAAGGGAGTTCCCTGAGTGTTTGGGAAAGTGTGGAAGAATGTTGAGGAGATAGGCGATGGAAGCTAGCCAGACTGTTCCGTGGGAAAAGGAGCATCAACAGGGCATGTGGACCCATAGTCACGTAGTTGAGCCTGTGCCAGGGTGGCGCTGCACCTGGGCTTTGAATCGAGAATAACAATGAGCTCAACATGCCTACTGCGCATGTGTATAGTACATAAAAACTTCATCTAGTGCCCCCCACTGGTGTTCCTCACCCTGGACCGATGCTCAGCGGTGCCAGGGATCCCCCGCTCCATTATTGCCTCGACCAGGAAAACGCCGGGGAACCCCCGTTCAGACGCAGAGGTAATAAATGCTCCATATCGACCATCGTGTGCCTTGTGTTTGTGTATCCGTCCCTGCTGGGAGTCCAGGCGGTGCCCCCGCCTCACCCTTACGCTGAGGTATATTCTTAGCCAAGGTTTTGTATGACCCTGTTATATTTCCTTTTATTTGAACAATTACTATGGCCACTTCAAATTTGTTAGAGGCCAGACTCTTTTCCCTGATTGGGTGACATTTTTAGAGACAGTGTATATGTTTTACCTGACTTAGATAAAAATATACATATACGTATTTTCTAAGTACTTTGTCAAGCAATGCTTAATATATTACAAAAATAATCTGCTCATGCATGTCTGTCAGCTGTGGATCGGTTTTCTTTGTGACATATAGATTGGGAATGCATCATACGAGAAACATCAAATCAGAAAGTAAATCGGATACAGGTTATCCTATGCTGGGGATACAGGATAGATGTACATCGATACAGAATACAGGAATAAAGGATAGATATACATCAAATTATGTAGATTTTTTTAACATTCATTTAAGATAAAATATGCAGTGAATAATATTCATAAAACTCAGTTCATAACAAAGATCTGAAACATTCAGAAAAGCCTGTCCCTATTCTGGTTTCCACACCCTCATTAACCTAAACATATTAGATATCAGAGCTGTTGACAGGTGCCACACAAGCAAGTGTGGGCCTCTGGATGGTGCAGCCTATAGAAGAGGGGTTTGCTCTGGGGGGCTCCCCAAGAGTTAACAAACCCCAGGTGCACCATGGGTCGGCGCCACCACACTGTGGGGTTGCTGTAGCCTAGGGGCACACCCTCTAATGACCCCATGATTGACAAGTCCTGACAAAGGAGAAGTGACACCGCAGACCCACACCATAGACATCTCCATGCTGTGGAACCATTTCCCACAGAACAACTTGTTAATGGGTGCGTTGTTACCTGCTGAGCAGAGCTGTGGGCTGAGCACGAGGTCACCTGCTGATGTGCACGCTGTTATTGACTAGAGCCATGTGGCCTTTGTATAGCTGTGGGCTGGCATTGTTTTGACTGGATATAAAAAGAGAGTAAGCCACATAGGTTTGGTGTGGACTTGGACCCATGGTCAGCTGGCCTGTGGACCTGAGGACCCACCCGTCAGCGGGGATGCCCCTGATGTCAACAGCATGGTGAGGAGAAACCGGGGAAAATTAGACCAGAAGGGTGGCCCATAAGGGGCATGAGCAGTCACTGTACCATGCACCTGTTGTTAGAGAATCCGTGGAAAACTATACCAGAGGGGTGGCCCTCAAGGAAAGGGCAAGAGCGGTTGTTGTACTGTGCACCCATGATTGAACTGTAGAGCTCTGATATGTATATATATTTTCAGTCCTGTTATATTTCTAGCTTTGCTATACTGTTAGCTTTGCTATAACCTCTTAGCTCTAACAAATTCTCACACTTGACACATGATGATCTCTCGAGTCGTACTGAACATACAACTAACCCCGGAATCTGAAAGAATCCTGGACGCCCCTCTAGTGGTGTGCCACAGCTGTTCAACTTTCATCAGAAAATCATTATGGTATATGTATGTAAAATATATACACACCAATATGTAACCAATATGTTACTGGTCTATTAAGCTGTTCAGCAACCACCCTTTATCCCACAACTAAACTCTTGATATCACTTGCAGTCAGGACTAGACGGGCACAAGAACAATGTAAATGAGGCTTAGGGTTAGCATGTTAAATCCTGTCATTTGCTCATCACTTGTTGCTTTTCAACATTGCATCTTGAGGAGGAGATTCCCTTGTTCAGCTTGAAAACAAGCAAACCAACCATGTTCTCGTGGAATGCATGGAGCTTTCCCATGGTACAGGTGATAAGTCAGTATAGAGCTTGTGGGTAAGAATCAAGAGGACAGACCAACATGGGTGATATTGTGGTAGGTGTCTATTACAGACCACCTAATCAAGTAGAGTAAGCCTTCTTCAGACATCTGGAAGAAGCCTTATGATCACGAGCCCTGGTACTCATGGGGGACTTAACCCCAATATCTGCTGGAAGGGCAATAGGACTGAGTACAAGCAATCCAGGGATTTCTGGAATTTATTGAAAACAATTTTTGACACAGGTGATCAATGACCTGGTTATTCCAGTATCCTGTCTCTGAAGGTGGCCAAGGTTAGAGGGTGAGGAAAGTTTATAACTATAGGGCAAGCACGCAGTAATAGTTCCTAAGTCAGAAACAAAGTTTAAAAGATACGCTCTTGAATTACATGGGATATAACTGGTGTATATAGGCCTTTTGCAAGGCCTCCACATATGGGAGAATTATTTCCAAGTTATTATGGGACAAGAAAACTGAAATCAAACAAAACAGCAGAAAGTTTACAAGTACTTTGGGTGTGTAATTATCTACTACCTATTGTGAAGGCAAAAATAACCCTTAGCATGTGTAAGGGTGAGGCAGGGGCACCGCCTGGACTCCCAGCAGGGACAGATACACAAACACAAGGTATACGATGGTCAATATGGAGCATTTATTACCTCTGCGTCTGAACGGGGGTTCCCCGGCGTTTTCCTGGTCGAGGCAATAATGGAGCGGGGGATCCCTGGCACCGCTGAGCGTCGGTCCAGGGTGAGGAACACCGGGCATGGGGGCACTAGATGAAGTTTTTATGTACCATACCCATGCGCAGTAAGCATGTTGAGCTCATTGTTATTCCCGATTCAAAGCCCAGGTGCAGCGCCACCCTGGCACAGGCTCAACCACGTGACTATGGGTCCACATGCCCTGTTGATGCTCCTTTTCCCACGGAACGGTCTGGCTAGCTTCCATCCTCTATCTCCTCGACATTCTTCCGCACTTTCCCATACAGCATGTTTGGATTTTCAAATGTTTAATTTTCTGCATTTTCCTCTTGAAAGGAAAATCAAGAGGCACTAGATCAAGATACATAGGGGCTGGCAAACTGGTTAATTGACAGGAAGCAAAGCATTACATTGATCTGCTTTGTTCCTCACAGAAATGATTCTCCTGTTGGTTGAAATATTAATGAAATATTGAAATATGAATATAAAGAGAATGAAAACGGAACAATAGGGGAAAAGACATGAAGTTAGTGGTGACATCTGTCAGTAAACTGTTTTAACCAAGAAAACAACTGTGGAGCAATATAGGGAATTTTACATTGATTTCCACATACTGGGGGATGAGGAAATAATGCAGCAGATTCAGTATTGTTTGGTGGGGAAAAGAAATAACATATGGTATGGCATAGCAATAAAATGCTGTAGTCTGCAAACATGAAACTAGGCTGTACTATATTTAAAGATCAGGAATGAGATATTCTTTAACAGCAGATAAAATATTCCTTAGATAAATGAAGTAACACACATAATGGCAAAAATAGTCTAAAATATATTTCCTTGTTCTGGTTTTGGGTCCTAATTTCTGATAAAATCTAAACAGCCAGAATACTATAATCAGCTTTAATGTTGATAAAAGCAGAAAGAAAGAGTGTAACACCACAAAACTTGGAAGAACTACATTCACATAAATATTATCTGTATTTGCAATATTTAGAACATTGCATTTGAGAATAATCCTTTTGCTTCTAATGGAAAATAAATTTGGGTCTTGGTTCACCTTTCATAAGTTAATTAGAGGACTGGAGCATGTGATGTATGAGGAGAGGCTGAGAGAACTGGGTTTGTTCAACCTTATTGCTGTCTTCAACTATCTAATGGGAGGGATAGGATGAGAAGCAATGGGCACAAGTTGGAACATGGGAAATTCTGGTTAGATGTAAGGAAAAGATTTTTTACCATGAGGGTGGTCAAACACTGGAACATCCCAAAGCGGTTGTGGGATATCCATCTTTGCGGATATAAAAACCTCCACTGGACAGGGCCTGAGCAACCTGCTCTAATTTTCCCTGCTTTGAGTGGGGGGGTTGTCTAGAGACCTCCAGAGGTCCCTTCTTCATGATTCTATGATTCTGGAACTGGATAATGTTATGTGTAAGGCTTTGGCATGTGACTAGGAGCCACATGCACACTCAGAGAGTGTGCAAAAACGAAACTGATTTGGGGAAATTAGTTCAAATGGTGCCTACACATTTGGGATCTTTAAGGTCAAGGGTAGCAAGTGTGCAGGCTAAGGTCCAAATTTCCAATGAGACACACACAGATCACGATATTCATAAATTCAGAGTCTTATTTCACAGAAATAAAATATAGGAATGTAGAAGCACACATATTTTGTTATAGGGTTCCTTAAAAATAGTTGCTGGTAATACAGGATTTCTACTACGAACAAAGAATCATGTTTAGTCAATTCTTTCTTAATTTAGCAACTCTCAATTTTATAAAATAAGGGCTATATTCCCAGGAATTCTTCTGACAAAGGGGTCTCCCAGAATCTGGAAGATTATCCAATTGCAATTTAAAGAAACTCACAACAAGGATGACTGACTAAAGATTGAAGTCACTGAGAGTTTTAGGCAAAGGGAAAGAAAGAGTGTGAGAGTGTGTATGGGGGGGGGGAGCTTCACTTTCTCATATGAGTAAAGTGAGGAGATACCTGTCCTTCAGTTTTGTGGTGAGTGGAGTCAAGGTCCCTGGTGTCGTGTTTGGACCTGTTTGCTTTCCTTCCTTTCTTCTTTTCTTCTACTTGTCTCTCTCTCCCTCTTGCTATGTACAGACCCCATATTTATATGAAAAACACATTGATTCTTATGGAGTTTTTTTAGATGTAGATGTGTTAACAAAAAGGGGCTCTTAGCTTAAAAGCTCTGTTTAGGGCAGTACCAGCAGAGAATGAAAGATTGCTGTTAATCCTGGGCTGAGTCAGGGGAGTGGTAGATGGCTGCTTCTCCTGGGAACAAAAGGGAGCTTCTAGAGAGCCATTGGAAATCCTTGGATTTACCTTGGAAATTTACCTTGGAAATCCCACCCAGAGCAGGATCATCAAGAGATAACAGAAGTTCTTCCCATCTCTTTCCAGGTGCTGGGAGTTGTCCACAGAAGGAGACCATATTATCATGCCTGGAAGGAGAATTGCACTAGCATGCATTCCCATCCCATGCAGACCATAGGTTTTGCAATCCCTGTGTCCAATTGATTCAGAAGCATTTGAGATTGGCTGCAGATCAAGCCCATTTACTCTTCTTTATCGCCAACAGCTCCTGCCCGATTCACCCTTAGGCATGGCTGGGCAAACCTTACTGTTTGACCCTTGCAGCTTTGGATCTGACCCTTTGCTTCAACCAGCATGTGTGTGAGTCAGTCGATTGCCTAGGCGCAAGCTGGGAGCTCTGTGTTACAAGAAATACTTTGGATACCAGGCTATATAGAAAAAAAAATATGTCTGGGTACCATTGTCCTCAAGGGTTTATCCCAATACCCTCAAAAATGAGTTCTGAACACACGCACAGTCTGCTCCCAAAACACTCTTTTCAACCTCTCCCATTTACAGCATAAAGTATTTCTCAGATATTTTAAACCATATGGAGCTCTAATACCACCTAGAAAAATCCCTCTCTCTACCAGAAGAATTTCTGAGCAAGGGGAACCAACTACTCCCCAGTTCCAGTAAAAGCTATTGCCCTGAAATGGAGATATCCCTTCAAGATTTAAGAATCTATACCATTTTCAAAGACAGTTTTAGTCAGCTTCTGTGGAGAGGAGCAGAAGTGAAGTTTTCTTCTACCCCATGGCTAAGCAGCTCAGCCCTGTGATTTTTGACAAATTTTGACAAATTACTAAATTAATGATAGAGGTCTTGCAGATGTGTCTACTCCCTGGATACTAGACACATGAACCAAACATTTGTTATAGGGATAAAGCTCCTCAGTTCACGGTTTGTCCAGTGTTACATTAGTGGCAACAGAGTTAGGGCAAAGTTGCATAATTTGGAAAAATCCCCCCCCCTCCCAATTCTTATTACAGTACTAGCATGAGGAGGCAGAAACCACACTTGCAGCCAAAACTGAGAGCAAATCTGTAAGCAAGGCTTGTTAAAGCCAAATAAATGTTTATCATCTTTTGGGGATCATCTGTTTTCAGATTTAATCTCACTACTAAAGCTCTGCTAGCATATCAACTCTGGGTTGATACCTTAATCTGAAAGAAAATGGTTCATTTAAAACTTCCTTGAAGAAAGGCAGCAGAAACTGACATCATTCCCCCTCAGAAAGCATTGGTTTTGATTAATCCCACCATCCCATAGGAATAGCATTTAGTCCAGTATTTCCTGGGTAGACCTGAAAGTGCTAAAGACTAAGAAACTGATTGGGAGACTCCAAAGTCAGCTTGAGATTTTCCAGTCATTTCAAAAAGCATTGAGTTGGGCCAACCATTGTCCAATAACTTATTCTCAACTATCCTGTCCATCTCTATTTTTGTACTGAAGTGACTGTATGGATATAACTGAATGAATTTTCACCACATTAACTCATCTCAAATTAACAGCTTAGAGGCAAGACCATGCAATCTAGTACTGGCTAATTTACCTTGTTTCTTGGGGTACCTTAGTGTTATGGTTACTTGAATTCAAGTTGTGAATAGATTTCCTAAGTCCTACTTAGAACCAAACTTTTAAAGCATCAGTTTCATCTTCTGTGATTTTATCACAAGCGTCAAGGCATTTGTTTATTCTTCTTAAGGTTTCAGCTGCTGGCATAAAACCAGGGGCAGCTCTTACCTTGGGACCAGGGGAGTCCATCCCCACCAGAACTTTTTAACCCTCTGACTTTCTGAGTTATTTCTGTCCTGTGCTAAGCATAGATGGCAACAGCACACATGCCATCACCAAGCCGAGCACCACAACATGCAGAACTGGAAGTACACTGCACCTGCGTAGTAGCCCTGGGGGAGGGAAATCCCCTCGAGCTTAAAAGCACTAGCGCTGCTACTGCATAAAACACACTGCAGGAAAATTTCAGCTTTCATTTCAAAGCAATCTTAACCCTCACAGTTGGCAGGAAGAGCCTGAGCATGATACTTGTAAACCCAGAGCTACAAACACAGGGAGTTACACCACAAGATAGTGGCTGAGCAGGGTATAGAACACAGGCCCCTGACTGCCATTTCCAGTCTCTCTCCACAGAACAATAGAACAGTGCCTACATTTAAAATGGCAAATCTATATTTAATTCTGCAGATACATATATCATTATTCTGGGTTCCCACAACTCTTGTTTGGGATTTCACATCCTTGACAAACAATGCTGAAAATGAAACTTTGGCTGTAACAGTTACAAAACTGTGACCAGCAGTATAAGGACAACTGAGCACATGACCAGAAGAGGGGAGGGACTTCCCAGGGAAGTGGGACGTGACTGTCAGTAGGCAGCGGGGCACCTGTCACTTCTTATCTTGTTTATCCAATAGTAAGCCCCTCCCCCTACATACACAGGGACCACCTTTTTTGCCCCTGGGGGTCGCCATTTTGTAAAACGTCATACCCCATGTGTTCACAGACCATCCCATGTTTGGCTGGCAAGACCAGCCGCTCCTTCCATTTTACCTGGAAGTACGTCAGAATAGTAAGCCCCACCTTTTTGTTTAAGCTGCTATTTTATGGTAGGGAGCCGCCATTTTTGGCGTGTTTTCATACTGCTCTGTGATTGGCTGATGGCCAGTTCTTGACACCATCATAACCCATGTGTCTTCCGGCAGTCCTGTGATTGATTGGCAGGACCAGCCACACGTTCCGGTCTACCCTGGAAGGACATCAGAGCAGGAAGTCCTCTCCCACTAACTACACAGGTGCTGCCAATTTGTAAAACCTCATTACCTGGAAGTATGTCAGAAGAGGAATCCCCTGTCTACTACATGCACAGAGGCTGCCATTTTTGACAATGTCTTACTCCATGTATTTTCATGCTGCTCTGATTAACTGGTTGCATTTTTTTGAAACAGTTATACCCACATAGTCTCAGAGCCCCCTCTGATTGGCTGTGTTCACTTCCTTTGGACCAAGAAATGCTCAGATATAAAAATGTATACATTTTTATACAACATATACTTGTATAGAAATATATATATATAAAGGTGTAGTCAGAACACCTGCAGAAGATCTGGCAAGGAGTCAGTGACTGGCAGAGTACGTGATCACAGGCCCAGAGTGTGAAACTACACATTGACCAAATTCCCATCAAGGCCAGACATGCATATGGCATTTTGTCAACAATGTCTAGCTGCTTCCCAGCTGGTAATTACTCAAAGTTAGCACAGCTGAGATAAGGAAATAGTTCTAGTAGATTTAAGGGGCCCTTAGATACGATGAGGTGAGTCCCACCTGGGTGTCCAACCTGTGCATCCAGCAGCCTCCCATCAGTGACCCCTCTGTATGGTTCCTGGGTCTCTCTGTGCAGCTTTGAGTGTAAATAAGTCCTTGATTAAATCTATCCTGTTTAACCCCTTATGAACCTTGAGTGTCTCTCTTTGCTAGTATCTGACCCTCTCTTGCCAACCTTGCAGTCACATTGGTTGTAGCCGGCAGGATGGAGATGCCTCTTTGGGGGTGAGAGGAAAAGGGAGAGGCGGGGAGCCACATTCCCAGGTGGCCAGCTACGGGTCGATGGGCACCCATGGCTCGCAACCTGGCGGGGTGGGTTGCCCCTGCAGCATGGCCAGAGCTAGAGAGTGAGCCAGGGGTGTCCCCAGAGCAGCTCATGGAACTGCTTTCCAAGCTCTGGCTGGAAAAAGCAGGGCTGGCGGCACAAAAGGCAGCAGGGGATCTGGGGTGGATCTTTCTGACTGCACTCTGCACCCTGGATGAGGCATTGTTGATGCAGTGCCAGCAAAGTGGGCAGTTGGAAAGTGATCTTGAAACTGTTAAGGAGGCTCGCCAACTGTCCTGAGAGGTTGCAACTGCAACCACGGATTGAGCCGAGAAGCTGGAGCACGGGTGTGCTATTTTGGCCACCCGCATTGCAAATTGCCAGTGGCGACGGGAGGGGGGGGGGTGCGGAGGTGGAGAGATGTTCCTCCCCTGGCTGTGCAGGCACTGGTGCAAAAAGCAGATTGGGATCTGGAAACTTGGGATGGCAATGTCTGGGACCCCGACGAGCCCCCCAGCTCGGAGTCAGACACAGAGCATGAGGGGGAGGTAGTGGCCCAGCCGGTGGCAGAGCAGCCACTTACTGGACTGAATGCAGCCAATCTGCAAGGGACCACAACTACTCGTGATTTTAAAGCATCAGAGCTGCAGGATGTGCAGGGGCGCTACCAGCAGCAGCCCCGTGAAGGGCTGTTAGAGCGGCTGTTGAGGCTGTGGGACGATGGGGCAGATGCGGTTTATTTTACTAGAGAGGAGCTCGACAGAATGGGGGCTCTGCCCCAGGATCCCAGGCTGCGCAACACCCTCCGCACCCTGCAGCAGCAAAACCGAAAGGTTCCTCCCCCTCCCTAATGGAGTGGGTGCTGGGCGCGGCGCGGATAACCTGGCCGACTTCCGCGGCATCAATGACGGGCTCACCGGGTGGACTACCATCGCGGCAGGGATAAACTAGCTGTGGCAACTAGGAATGTTGTCTGGAATTTACTCCCCCGAGTTTATCGAACCGGATCAGATCCCCATGAGCAAAACCATCCAAACTAAGATACTGCGAACTGCTGCCCCCCCCATTTAAAGAGATGGTGCTACCTGTGATTGGTGGGGGAAGTCGCAGCACTGCCATCTCAGCTGGCAGAGGCGTCCTCTGTTAGCAGAGATGGGAAGTCGGGAAACAGGCGGGTAAACGTGAAACAGAAAGAAAGGTCCAGTCGCGGCACTATGTTCCGAGACCTGCTGCGAGCGGGCATAGCATGGCGGGAGGTGGACAGTAAACCCAGCACAGAGCTGCTTGAGTGGTGGCTGCAGCTTCAGCTGGAGCAGCGCATACAGCCCCCGGGGGTGGGGGACCGCGGTGAGCAGCCTGGAGAGCACAGGGGGGGACCGGAGATACCCGCTGCCCCACTGGCAGTGTGCACAGAGTGGGAGCTGCCAGCGGCACAAAAACAGGCCAGGCAGCGTTGACTCTGCTTAGCTCTGCAGCGGTTGCAGACCAAAAAGCTTTATAACCGCAGAGGACAAAAGCCTGGGGAGGGGTGGCAAATCGATTATATTGGATCCTTACCAGAGAGCCAGCGGCACAGATATGTCCTGACCGCTGTAGATACCTGCTCTGGTCTATTGTACACCCACTCCTGCCCCGCAGCTACCCAGGCTCACACCATTAAGGCATTAGAAAACTTGATTCTCTCTCTATGCCGGTATCCAACCCTCCCTTTCCTGCCTTGTGGTCACACAGATGAACTTTATACTTTATTTTAAATGAGCACTCATTACATTAATGCATAAGTTTTACCATGATCTTTCTCTCTCTTTTTTATTTTACCTTTTCTTTACTCTAAAAAAATGTTGGTGTTAGCACATCAATTAAAATTATGTATTACTGTATAACTGTTGGCTTTCAAAGTGACCTCTATCCCAAGTCAATTGGAATATTTTATCATTAATCATCCTCCCACCCCAACGCTTCATATACACATGCTTAACCCACCATTTTTTCAACTTTTCAAATATTGACAGCACTTGTTTAGCATTCCTCTGTTTCAATCCTTTCTTCCATTTTTTCAATACCCCTCTGTATGGGAAAGTGCGGAAGAATGTCGAGGAGATAGGCGATGGAAGCTAGCCAGACCGTTCTGTGGGAAAAGGAGCATCAACAGGGCATGTGGACTCATAGTCACTTAGTTGAGCCTGTGCCAGGGTGGCGCTGCACCTGGGCTTTGAATCGAGAATAACAATGAGCTCAACATGCTTACTGCGCATGTGTAGAGTACATAAAAACTTCATCTAGTGCCCCCCACTGGTGTTCCTCACCCTGGACCGACGCTCAGCAGCACCAGGGATCCTCCGCTCCATTATTGCCTCGATCGGGAAAATGCCGGGGAACCCCCGTTCAGATGCAGAGGTAATAAATGCTCCATATCAACCATCGTATGCCTTGTGTTTGTGTATCTGTCCCTGCTGGGAGTCCAGGCGGTGCCCCCGCCTCACCCTTGCACTTGGCGTAGTCGGCAGGATACACAAACGACAATGCCGTGGCCGAGGAGAGCGAAGGGGGAGGGCGAGAGTCAAGAAGGGACTGCTCGCCTGCGGCTGCCAGGATGGCCCCAGACTGAGCCATGGGGGCCGGCAGCTGCATTGCTTGCCACGCTGGCAGTCCCCGAGGACTGGCCAGAGTTGGCACAGGGGAAAAAATGTTACCCCAAAGGCAGTTGAATCCGCTTTACAGGTCATGCCCTTCCGTGCCACTTTGGAAGCCGCTCGGAAGCTGGCCAGACGATTAGGGTGGGCACTGCTGACAGGCATTCGAGCCTTAGATAACAAGGTATCGTCTTTGCAGCAATGAGTAAAGGATCTGGAGAAGGAGAGTGGAGATTTACGTGATGCGAGGGCGGTAGCACAGGAGTTGATTATGACCCAAACTGAAAAGAGTCAGGAATTAACCCATAGGGTAGAGCGATCAGCTTTGCGGATGGCTAATAGGCGGCGTGGGTGTTATGGGAAGGTGCCTGCTACTGTTTCTCAGGTGTGGGTGAAAATAACTCGACCCTCCTGGGACCCAGAGGAGTGGGATGGCAATATTTGGAGTACCTCATGTGACTCAGAAATTGAGTTTGATATCGAGCAAGAACCGCTAATGCTCAGGTGCGGCCGCTTGTTCAGATGTGGGGGGAGCGACAGATAGATAGGGATACTGTAGAGCAGACAAGGACTTACACACCAAAGGAGTTATGTGAGTGTTTGACCACATTCCAGCAGCAACCGGGGGAATCATTACTAGTGTGGATGGTGAGAGCCTGGGATAATGGGGCTGGATCATTAACGTTGTTAAGAGAGGAGCTGAATTTAATGAGCCTGTTGTCCACAGACACTCAAGCGCAGTATTCTCTCTCCCAGCTTATGCCTGCGCAAGATAGCTTTGGTAACCCTGTAGTTGCTCCTTCGCTGTATCAATGGTTGTGCACTGCTATGGTGGGTGCTTACCTGTCCACTGGTGAGTTAGCCGCTACAGTGGGGGCTTTGGTAAACAATATAAGGGATTTGGCACTTGTTGGTCAACCGGATACTAGGCAAGTGAGAGCAGTTCGGAATCCCAAGGTGAGAAGATTGGCAGGGACTACTAAATTGAGTGGAAAGCTAACGAGGTGACAGATGTGGACTGATTTGCTGCAGGCAGGGGTATTACATGATGAGATAAATGGTCTTTCTACTGCTGACTTATTTAAGCAAGGGTTACCTGCTAATCAGCAATATCAGACACAGCCTACAGCCCCACCTGCACCCAGTGCTCCTTGGAAGCTGCCTGCTAAGAAACAATGAAGGGGAGGCAGGTCCCCCAAAATCCAAGCGTCGGTTGCAGCGTATCATCCAGGGGACCGATGCCCATATGTACCCCTGCGAATTAGGTGGTGCTTGGGAGGGGAAGTAGCTGTGCTTGCTTTAGTAGATACAGGAGCAGAGGTTACAGTGTTGCATAGTGCTGTAAACCCTGAGAAGGTACAGGGGCCAGACATCAGTGTGCAATGCTTAGGGACAGTCTGGAGGCGGCAGATGAAAGCTATCCCTGAGAAAGTGCGCAATACTATTCAACAATACCCTGTTGCCACTGCTGTAAAACAAATACAAGCTTTTGGGGGCCTTTTGGGGTTCTGGCAGACCTTTATACCCCACCTGCAACCTTGTTAGGGGAAGTACGTTTTGAGCAAATGCCTCTATTGTCTGAGCCAGAGGGGTTGCCCCCCACCTCGCTCCCCCAATAGACCCATTACCTGTCCAAGAGGCCCCTCCTTTCGGGACGTTATCTCCTGAGCGAGTACAAGCCAAACTGACCCTAGCAATCCCTGCTCGGATATCTGTAATGGAAGGGGGGGATTGCTCTCCGCGTACTCCCCTCTGGGCAGGTAGAATTCTATACATCTGAGCAACTGATGATTACTGAATGAAGAGTTATAAGCTTACATTTAAGACTGGACTGCCCTTCACAGTGTGTATGGCTGATTACACCTTTGATACCTGTTCAAATAGCCCCACTCTTATTGACCTCTTCTCAAGATTGATCTTTCCAGGTATCCGTATCTACGCCAGTGAATGTCTCACAGGGAGCACCAATACTGCGAGGAATTCTGATCCACAGTGCCAGAGTGCCTCAAGTTCGGCAAACACCCTCAATACACCCTTTAGCCAGTGTGTGGGTACTGACGCCTCAAAAGAAAAAACAGCCTGGCACTGTTCTAGCAGATGGTCCAGGAGCCACTGCTCTTGTTCTTCCTGATGGCGATTCCATGCCTTTCTGTCTTCCCATCAACAGGTTATCATGCTGGCATCTGTAAGTTGCCATTGGAATGTTGCCTCCTGCTGACCATGACAGATGCCCTTGATCTACAAGACCATCCAGCTTCCCATGTAAATACATGGATCTGACTCGCACAAAGATCAGCTAACCTCTCTGCTTTCTATATTGCAGGAGGACGATCAGTGGATGATGTCTTAACTACCTGTTACATAGGTGTACCAGCTCCACTCGTGGTATTACAGAGTTATACTCTAAAAAAAAAGATTTCTGTTACTCCCATGAATTTCTGCGATTTGGGTATTGTTTCCCAAAAGCTGACACCTTGGGCTTACTCTTTCCATATAGCTAACATATCTAAAGCAGATACTTGCTTTCGCTTTGTAAATGCTGCCTCTGTTCTGCAGAATGTAACTGATATGCAGTTAATTTGTAATGACACTATGGATATTACCTATGCGTCTACTCACCTTATACTACCATTAGGGTGGTTCCTTCTGTGTGGCACTACAGCATATGCATATGTGCCGGCCGACGCCACAGGTGGCCTATGCACTGTGGGTCGTGTTACTTTAGGCATTCCTCCCTTTATGATGGAGTGGCGGAGGACCCCGTAGCATATCGTAAGTTGCCGCTTGTAACCTCCATATAACTTTATTTTCTCATGCAGAAGCTCTAGGCCTCTTGTTGAGCCTAGCTGGGATCCCGGGGGTGGTGGCACATAACTGTAAACAGTTAGAGCATGTTGCCTGTGCTTTGGCTCAAAGCTTAAATTGGACATCTAGAGCCATTGCCTCTTTAAATAGGGAGTTGGGAGCAGTGTAGCAAGGAACACTGCAAAACCACCTAGGGATCGACTGCATCCTACTGTGAGATAACCACAGACACCATGACTTCGCCGAGATGTGCTGTCTCAACATCTCCGATGAATCGGCATCTATTGAGAATATCAGCCACCTCATACAAGGAGGACTCTTGTCTGTCTCTTGCTTTGTATTATATTATGTTTTGATTTCATTACCTTGTAAACTCCCTTGCCATCATACCCCATGGCCTTCTGTAGATGGGGACGGCCTGTAACTAGCTTTCCATCGCGGGGGTGGAGTGTTAGGGAAAGTGCGGAAGAATGTTGAGGAGATAGGTGATGGAAGCTAGCCAGACCGTTCCGTGGGAAAAGGAGCATCAGCAGGGCATGTTGACCCATAGTCACTTAGTTGAGCCTGTGCCAGGGTGGCGCTGCACCTGGGCTTTGAATCGAGAATAACAATGAGCTCAACATGCCTACTGCGCATGTGTATGGTACATAAAAACTTCATCTAGTGCCCCCACCCCCGGGGTTCCTCACCCTGGACCGACGCTCAGCGGTGCCAGGGATCCCCTGCTCCATTATTGCCTCGACCGGGAAAATGCCGGGGAACCCCCGTTCAGATGCAGAGGTAATAAATGCTCCATATTGACCATTGTATGCCTTGTGTTTGGGTATCCGTCCCTGCTGGGAGTCCAGGCGGTGCCCCCGCCTCACCCTTACACCCTCCTAAGTTTCTTTCAGGCATAGACTCCCATACACCTGCTTGAGAACACAGCACTAAATTTAACAATACTAACACTAAGCATAAACTGCTGCTTTTATGTTGATATCTTTCGAATTTGCTCTGCTTGAACCTCTTGATCTAGCTGCTTTACTTCTCATAACAGAGAGGTATTCTTCTGTATGTGGCTCTTTTCTTTACTTCCAAGCTTGTCTGGAAAGCATGTTAAAGGAGCCACGGAGAAGATGCTGCTCTTTTTTCTGCTTGCTTCTCCATCTGCGGGGTTCACACCAGGCCTGGGACTTCTATATATTTCCTTACACAGTGCTTCATACCTAGAGCTATTTCAGTCCCACTGCTGCACATCATTGCTTGCAGATATTATAGCCCAGGCTCCTTATAGACTGTTGCAGTTGGTAAGTATTACAGCTGTAAGGGTGAATTGCACACTGATGTCTGGCCCCTGTACCTTCTTAGGGTTTACAGCCCACCCCCAACTCCTGTAGGGTCTGAATATCTCTGCCCAGTAACACATCAATCCCAAAGAGGTACTCACGAATCGGTGCTAATAAAACCGGGGTAATTATTATTTTTATTTTATTTTATTTTTTTTCCTGATTGTTAACGTAACTACTGCCTGTACCGCTGGGGTGGCCGATCCTTCCAACCCACATATACGGATAGTAGCCTCCCCGGAGCTACCGCGCTAGGTAGTACGGTAACTTCTGCCCCACTATCTACGAAAGCAAGCACAGCAATTTCTCCTCCAGAGCACCAGCGAATTCTCAGGGGTACATAAGAGCTTCGGTCCCCCCGGATGGCAAACCGAAACGGATGCTCGTATTGCAGGGGACCCGCCTCCCTCTCATTGTCTTTTGGCTGGCAATTTCCATGCTGTGGCTGGAGCAGGTGGGGCGGTAGGCTGTGTCTGATATTGCTGATTAGCAGGTAACCGCTGCTTAAATAAGTCAGCAGTAGAAAGACCATTTATCTCATCATGTAATACCCCTGCATGCAGCAAATCAGTCCACATCTGTCACCTCGTTAGCTTTCCACTCAATTTAGTAGTCCCTGCCAATCTTCTCACCTTGGAATTCCGAACTGCTCTCACTTGCCTAGTATCCAGTTCACCAACAAGTGCAAAATCCCTTATATTATTTACCAAAGCCCCCACTGTAGCGGCTAACTCACCGGTGGATGGGTAAGCACGTACCACAGCAGTGCACAACCATTGATATAATGTTGGAGCTACAATAACATTTCCTGCCCCATCCCGTGCAGAAGTTAATTGGGTAAGATAATACTGTATTTGAGCATCAGTTGATAAGGGGCTCATTAAATTCAGCTCCTCTCTTGCAAGAGTAAGCGATCCAGCACCTGCATCCCATGCTCTCACTAACCAGGCTAACAAAGACTCCCTGGGCTGCTGCTGGAAAGTAGTTAAAAACTCACATAACTCTTTTGGCGTATAAATCCTTGACTACTGTACAGTATCCCTATCTATTTGTCTCTCCCCCTTCAGTTGCACAAGAGGTCAGACCTGGGGAGTAGTCAGTTCTCCTTCTAAGGCAAATTCAACCTCCGAGTCAGAGGAAGTACTCCAAATATTGCCATCCCACTCCTCTGGGTCCCAGGAGGGTCGAGTGATAGTCGCCCGCACCTGAGAAACAGTAGCAGGCACCTTCCCATAATGCCCGCAGCGCTTATTAGCCATCCGCAAAGCCAATTGCTCTACCCTATGGGTTAATTCCTGACTCTTTTCAGTTTGGGTCATAATCAACTCCTGTGCTACCGCCCTCGCATCATGTAATTCTCCACTCTCCTTCTCCAGATCCTTTACTTGTTGCTGCAAAGACGATACCTCGTTATCTAAGGCTCGAATGCCTGTCAACAGTGCCCACCCTAATCGTCCGGCCAGCTTCTGAGCTGCTTCTGAAGCGGCACGGAATTGCATGACCTGTAAAGCAGATGCAACCACCTTTGGGGTAACACTTTCCCCCTGTGCCAACTCTGGCCAGTCCTCGGGGACTGCCAGCGTGGCAAGCAATGCAGCTACTAGCCCCCATGGCTCAGTCTGGGGCCATCCTGGCAGCCGCAGGCGAGCAGTCCCTTCTTGACTCTCGCCCTCCCCCTTCACTCTCCTCAGCCATGGCACTGTCGTTCGTGTATCCTGCTGACTACGCCAAGTGTAAGGGTGAGGCGGGGGCACCGCCTGGACTCCCGGCAGGGACGGATACACAAACACAAGGCATACGATGGTCGATATGGAGCATTTATTACCTCTGCATCTGAACGGGGGTTCCCCAGCGTTTTCCCGATCGAGGCAATAATGGAGCGGGGGATCCCTGGCACCGCTGAGCGTCGGTCCAGGGTGAGGAACACTGTGGGGGGCACTAGATGAAGTTTTTATGTACCATACCCATGCACAGTAAGCATGTTGAGCTCACTGTTATTCTCAACTCAAAGCCCAGGTGCAGTGCCACCCTGGCACAGGCTCAACCACGTGACTATGGGTCAACATGCCCTGTTGATGCTCCTTTTCCCACGGAACAGTCTGGCTAGCTTCCATCGCCTATCTCCTCGACATTCTTCCACACTTTCCCATACAACAGCCTTGACTAGCTCCAGTGTTTTATCATTCCTGAAAGCCTTTGCTCATTTCCCAAAACTACCTCTGCTAGCTCTGCCCGAGGAGGGGGTTGGTGTCCCTGCCCAGTCCCCTTGAAGCCGCCCAGGCAGCCCAGGCAGCTGTAGCTGTGCAGCAGCATGTGCTAAAGCAATCTCTGTCCTCACAGCAGGACTGGCTGCTTTTGCTGGAAAATTCAACTTCTTCCTTTTTTGCTTCTCTTGTAAAAGACCATTTAACACTTTATTCTTTTCCTGCTTTTGCTGTGTCAGAATAGCCCTCTTAATTTGCATCGGCCACAGCCTGCACCTGTCACCCAGGCTTTCTGTGTTACATTGGCGATGTGGCACCTCCAGTATTACAGGGGGAGGGCAAGGGAACTCTAAAATATCCTCCCTAGTCTCTTCCTCCTCCTGTAGCGATTCTTTGGGGAGCAAAGGGTATAAGGGAGCGCTAGGGTTAGTAAGGATTTGGTGTTCTAACTGTTCCTTGAGATGCTTTACTTGATCTTTCAATTTTTCCTGAGAGTCTCTCAAACTTCTAGTTTGGAATTCTGTTTTTCTTTTGGAGGCCTCCTTGTACCAATCAAAAAATGCATCCCACTAACACTGGAATACCTTAAGCCCTCTGGACTCTAAGGTGCCCCTTAAGTGCACTATTTTGTCTAAGTTAAAGGTACCTTCCATAGGAAACTGCTTAGAGGGATCATCCCTGGTCCAGAAATTCCATTTATCTAAATACCTGCAGGTTTTAGGAGAGTAACGCATATTCGTATATTCTCCAGTTCCCATTTTCACTCACTCAAGGAGATGAAAGAAACTCGGAAGGAACCTGTGCCGCCTGAATATCAGCCCGTGGTCTCCACCGCTGAGGTGATTATCCAGCCCGACAGTAAAACCAGAGACTTAAGGGAAAAAGACAAGACACACACGGCATCCTCCTGGTCACAATATCTAGCCTGAGCCCACCGTGTTGGTCGAGGTCAGGGTCATTAACAGCGGAACCCAAAGAGGCTCATGCTGGAGCCAGAGACAGGGAAGGGAAGGGGATAACTGGCAATGAAGGACTAAACCTCCACCAGTTATTGCCGGTATGGCTCATGAGTGGCTCAGGGCAGCTGCATATGGTTTCAGAGTTGTCCTGTACCCAGTTCTTTCATTCCACATTCATACCATATTTATATCTGCAACCCGAACTTTCCTGACCTACCTCACCTACCTTAATCTCACCAGAATCACCAGAATTACAATTACCTTTCCCTCTTTTAGCCAGCAATTAGGTTCTGGACCGACCTGTATTAAAGGTTCGGATTCAGCAGTCCAAGCACGCCACAGGAGCCTACAGATGACCCTTGGCCGAAGCCCCAGTAGGGATTTCAAAAGGTCCCTCACCTCTCTGAGCGGTGCCAAGGGGTTTCAGCAGGGAGCAGTCTGCAGTCCTCCCAGGCGAAGCAGGATGTGTGAATCCAAGTTACAGCACCAAATTCTGTTGCAGAATAACCAGAATACAATTTAGGTTCAGGTCAGAGCAGAAGCAGTTTATTACTATAGCTATAGGGGAGAACACAGAGCAGCAGAGTGACAGACTGCTGATATGAACTCCACTCTAATGAGGCCATTACAGTTAATATACCTTTGGATTTGTGGCGGACAGATGAGTGAACTTTTGCCTTAAACATTTCTTGGTATATAAGGTGCAAGCAAACCAAAACCCCAAACAAGCCATCTGTTCCCAGCGGAAACAGGACTGAGCTGCTGCGACCCCTGAAATGGTCTCCCTGCGACCATTCGGGACACACCGAGCCTGCGCTGAACCGGACCACGATCGGACAGAGACTTTGGGACCTGGACTGCAAATTACTGCCGCTTAACACAACTTTTATAAAACTTGCTTAGCATGAGTAGCTAAATTTGCTGAAGCCTTAGGCCTCACTCCCTAGTTCAGTGAGAAAGGGCCCCAGAGCTGGTGCAGACTGGAAAGATAAGGGAGTTACAAGCAGTTTGCATTCCTGTGTGTCACACTCCGGGAGGGAGGATGTCAAGGCTTTGAAATAAGGCCTGCTTGGGCGCCAGGACCCTGGGAAACAAAGCCTCCCCTCACTGCTGAAACAGTGTTAATTAAGGGGGGGGGGGGGGTCTGGATTATATCCTCTTCGTCAGGACCTTGGAAGATAACACCTACTGTCACTGCTGGGGCAGTGCTAATTGCTGGAACAACACCTGTTTGTCAGGGCCCTGAGAAAGAAGGGCAGAACCCGAGGAATCAAAACACATTTGTCAGCAGAAACCACAACAGTAAAGATAAGGGAGAAAAACAGCCTGCCTGGGAACAACGATGAGACCCAATAGGGAGCAGGAGACCCCAGACCCAAAAATTACTATTGGTCTGAACTACCGCGCGAGGGGTGGGAAACTTAATTTGAAAAAGCTATAATTGCCCAGGGATTTCTTTGTTTGGAGTCCCTCTTTGGAGGCACCCAACTCGAGCTGTAACTACTGCATGCGTGTCATTACAATTTATTTATTTAATTTGCCTTGATTTGGCTCTGAACTTTTCAGCGGGAACCTAGGGTTGGACCCCACTCGAGTTGTAATTACTGCACGCGCATCGCTAAAATTTACACCCAGGGTGAAGAGGACCAACGGGATGCCGCTGGATCCACGGGTGGTGATATCTCTTTCTCTCTCTCTCTCTCTCTTTCTCTCTCTCTCTCTTCCTCTCTCCTCCCCTTCGCCTTTCCCCACCTTTTCTCCCCACTCTGTGGAAAATAAAGTTTAAAGGCTGTACGATATTCGACCAGTTTTAGCGTCTTAATCTCGTCCTTGGGATCGTAACGAACCACCCCCCCCCCCCCGATATTGGATTGGGACAGGATTATACGACTTGTCCTTCACAGGACTACAGGTGTGTGGATAAACAGAAAAAGGAAGTGAATCACTTCAGAAAAGGAGGCTCCAACAATAAAGATAGTACAATTTTTTACAGACAATACATTCCTTGGATAGCTGGGAACACAGACTTCAGCAAGGTCATTACAGATGTTTTTTTGCTAGATAGGCCTGCAAAGGCCTATGAGGCGTTAACCATTTTACTTCCACAGGACAGAGAAGTGGAAGTTTTCTATCAAGATAAAGATGATTGATTTGTCTGGATAATTTGGCTCCAAAATTATGTTAACTCATAGCACCTTTTGTCTAAAGTGAAATGAGAAACTGAGCTTGACTTTCCCAATGGTCTCTGTTAGCACCTTATTTCATATATATTTATGATTTTTTAGGTTTTAAAAGAATTTTCCTGGACACACAAAGTTCTAGTCCTGATTTCAAAAAGGTCCAGAGACAGACTTCTCTTTAATCTAGACCACCATGTCAATTATTGTAGTGTTCTCTACATTGGACTGCACTTTAAACTCAGCATCTTCATCACTACCAAAAATATTAGGAAAACCTATCTGTCTTTTCCCCTCATCATCAACTTATTTTTGGAAGACTTTTGAGATTTAATTAAAAACTTCTAAAACATAGTTTTTGAAGTACTTTAAAAATGCTATTAAATATGAGTATATATGATTATATATCTAATGTTACCATTATGAGCTCCCTCTTCTTACACATGAATCTGTATTATTATAGCATTTAGTAAAATGATACATGGTACAGTTGTTATTCTTACTGAATTACATGGCTTCACCTATCTCCCAATAAAGCTTAAGACAAGAAATGAGGGTAAAAGAAAGTCCAGAACATTCTGTACATTTGGAAACAGCGATTCAACCAGATAGCTGAGCAGGCAATTTAGATTGGATTAACTGTGTCCAAAGACACCTACCTGGAGCCAGCTCTGGTTCGGCCAGGTTTAATATTTCAGATATGGCACCATGTGATGGCACCTGGATTTAACTGATGTTATTTTAATGACTAGAATGATCACCCTTCACCTCCTACTTTACTAGATTCTGATCAATTAAGCCTGAGAAGTTCAAAGCTGCTGGAAAGTATGTGTTGGGAGACGGAAGCGGGAAGAGAAAGTAAACAAGAGAGAAGAAGCCATCTCTTTTATGGACTGAGGTTTTCAAAGCCACCTAATTTTGTCTATCTCAGGGGAACGGATTTTCCCCTGGATCTAAGAAGGTAAAATCCAAAGATGGAAAGAGCCATCTTTTCCATCCTATGATGTTGAGTACTAATCCCTGACTTCTTAACAAACAGGCCTGGTGTCAGAAGGGTCAGATTTTCAATGGATGGGAGCCTATCTATCTCCTTGGTAAAATGAGATAATGCAAAGTGCACAACCATGGAGTTTGGTCTGTTGTACTATTTACCCAAAGGATTTTTTTTCCAGGTCTTCATTACCGTAATACCTGAACAGACTTGAAAGTTGGTATGACACAACTGTCTACTGTTTCACAGTCTCCTGCAATCAGGTCTTTAACTGATTCATTTGCTGTACTGTATAGGGGTTTCTCTCCACTCTAAGCTCTCGTGTGCATCCATCAGCTAGCTTTGTGATGCCAGGGTCCGCAGAACAGGGAAGATGAACAACAGATGTTAGAAGAGAAGAAGATGCATGTTTCTATTTGTGGTTCTGCCCTTCTACAACAAATTAGTAACATTCACAGTAGAACCCATTCTCCAGCTTTGCCATAAAGCCAATTCTCAAGAAAGCACTTAGGAAAAATCCTTCCATTTAACTGACGGCACTAAAAGAAACCAAAAGCTGTCACAAATTAGAGTGAAACATGTCTTACCATGACCCAGATCACTTGCACCGGTGCATTACACTAACGTAATTATGCAGTGTAGAGAAATACAGGCCTGATACAATAGCAGAGGCTTTGAGAAGTGGAGACAGGCTGTGGCATACAGGAGTACAGGCATGGGATGATAAGAGATGGGGCACAGGCTTGGCACTGGAGACCCCATGGCTATAAACACCTCATCAATGAAGAAATGCAGACCTGGAGCTGGACAAAAATTGGTTTTAGGCATAACAAAGTGAACAAAGAATATATAGATATATCTAACATATATAAAAGGCACCATATATAGTAAATTTGGATGTAACATGGAGCTGCAGACCAATGAAGAAAGAGGAAGGTGTAAATGCATGTTAGAAAACATATGAAAATGACCCCGAGTGGATCCTTGAGGGAGGAAGAAGAAACCAGCAACATCAACATCATATTCCTCCTGAGGAAGGACTCAAGAGGCTGACAGCTTACAGTGTTATACTCCCCAGTAGTTTGAAGCAACTGACTTTAAGACCCAGAGGAGAAATGGAAGGGTGAACCTAACTCCCAAGAGAAGGGATAGAAACTAGAGTGTGTGTTACAATTTTAATTGTATTATTTCTATTATTGAGAATTTTTTTCTGTATACAAGTACTCTAACTGCATTATTATTCTTTTTTTTCCTAGAGAGATCTAGACTAATAATGATTCTTGAATTACACTGTTAAGATTTCCATTATACTAAAAATAAATTATTGGCTTTACTTATATATATCAGGGTGCTTCCTCTTTTCCCATAAACATTTTGAGTGTAACACTACACTGGAGGCTTTTAAACTAAGAACCCGACTTTTCCCACCAGAGCGGCCAGCCATTTACACATTGAAAAGAAAAAGGACTGGTGCTCAGAGAGGAGCCAGACCAAAACCCTGCGTTGCTATTGGTGCAGACTCGGGAGCATGTTATCCCACTATCTGAAGAGTAACCTGTCCCTCCTGGAGCAGATGCTCTGTCCCTCCCCCCCCCCCTCCCCCAGAGGAAAGGAATACTCTGCGCTGCTTCTGATGATCTGATAAAGGCCATTTCTGAAATGGCCCTGAATACCTTGAAGGGGAACATTCCATTAATGTCCCACCAGATGCACATGCTGAAAAAGGGCCACAAATTCATTAAAAGCCTGAGTAGTAAAAGTGTGTCCTTCAAAAGAAAGAAGCTGCTGTTGAAGCAAGCCAGTGGGTTTATTGGGCCTCTTTTAAGTTTTGCTATTCCGCTCATCACAGGGCTTCTGGTTAAGCAGTGATGGAATATGTGGAAAAAATGTATCTGGAGCCTGCAAACCAGCTAGAGCAGCTAAGGATGCTACCGCTACCCAGGGAAGACATTAGGGCTGACGTGGGCCACTCTTTGGATGCTGAAATGAGGGACATTCTCCAGAAACCAGGCTTCATGGCATATGAAAAAGCTAAGGTGTATACCGCTGCTCTTCAAAAGTACTTGGCCCATGTGGAACAGAGCGATCAAGACAGGGAAAATAATTCTTGCTTTTCGCAGAAAAAAACAAAACGGAAGCAGAAAAGCCCCCCCCTCCCAAATTCCTGAGGACCCCACCCCATTGTTCAGGAAGTGTTGAATAATGTGCATCCACGGTATAGGACTTATGCACAAGTATTCCTAGGTAAACTAGGGCAACACAAACATATTTCCTCTTGGCGCAACCAGGGAAGTTTTGTATAAAAAGGAGATGTCATCAAGAGTGTTAGGGAAAGTGCGGAAGAATGTCGAGGAGATAGACGATGGAAGCTAGCCAGACCATTCCGTGGGAAAAGGAGCATCAACAGGGCATGTGGACCCATAGTCACTTAGTTGAGCCTGTGCCAGGGTGGCGCTGCACCTGGGCTTTGAATCGAGAATAACAATGAGCTCAACATGCTTACTGCACATGTGTATAGTACATAAAAACTTCATCTAGTGCCCCCCACAGTGTTCCTCACCCTGGACCGACGCTCAGCGGTGCCAGGGATTGCCTCGATGAGGAAAATGCCGGGGAACCCCTGTTCAGACGCGGAGGTAACAAATGCTCCATATCGACCATTGTATGCCTTGTGTTTGTGTATCCATCCCTGCTGGGAGTCCAGGCGGTGCCCCTGCCTCACCCTTACACTTGGCGTAGTCGGCAGGATACACAAATGACAATGCCATGGCCGAGGAGAGTGAAGGGGGAGGGCGAGAGTCAAGAAGGGACTGCTCGCCTGCGGCTGCCAGGATGGCCCCAGACTGAGCCATGGGGGCCGGCAGCTGCATTGCTTGCCACGCTGGCAGTCCCCAAGGACTGGCCAGAATTGGCACAGGGGGGAAATGTTACCCCAAAGGCAGTTGAATCCGCTTTACAGGTTATGCCCTTCCATGCAGCTTCGGAAGCAGCTTGGAAGCTGGCCGGACGATTAGGGTGGGCACTGCTGACAGGCATTCGAGCCTTAGATAACGAGGTATCGTCTTTGCAGCAACAAGTAAAGGATCTGGAGAAGGAGAGTGGAGAATTACATGATGCGAGGGCGGTAGCACAGGAGTTGATTATGACCCAAACTGAAAAGAGTCAGGAATTAACCCATAGGGTAGAGCGATTGGCTTTGCGGATGGCTAATAAGCGCTGCGGGCATTATGGGAAGGTGCCTGCTACTGTTTCTCAGGTGCGGGCGATTATCACTCGACCCTCCTGGGACCCAGAGGAGTGGGATGGCAATATTTGGAGTACTTCCTCTGACTCGGAGGTTGAATTTGCCTTAGAAGGAGAACTGACTACTCCCCAGGTCTGACCTCTTGTGCAACTGAAGGGGGAGAGACAAATAGATAGGGATACTGTACAGTAGTCAAGGATTTATACGCCAAAAGAGTTATGTGAGTTTTTAACTACTTTCCAGCAGCAGCCCAGGGAGTCTTTGTTAGCCTGGTTAGTGAGAGCATGGGATGCAGGTGCTGGATCGCTTACTCTTGCAAGAGAGGAGCTGAATTTAATGAGCCCCTTATCGACTGATGCCCAACTACAGTATTATCTTACCCAATTAACTTCTGCACGGGATGGGGAGGAAATGTTATTGTAGCTCCAACATTATATCAATGGTTGTGCACTGCTGTGGTACGTGCTTACCCATCCACTGGTGAGTTAGCCGCTACAGTGGGGGCTTTGGTAAACAATATAAGGGATTTTGCACTTGTTGGTCAACCGGATACTAGGCAAGTGAGAGCAGTTCGGAATTCCAAGGCGAGAAGATTGGCAGGGACTACTAAATTGAGTGGAAAGCTAACGAGGTGACAGATGTGGACTGATTTGCTGCAGGCAGGGGTATTACATGATGAGATAAATGGTCTTTCTACTGCTGACTTATTTAAGCAGCAGTTACCTGCTAATCAGCAATATCAGACACAGCCTACTGTCCCACCCGCTCCAGCCACAGCATGGAAATTGCCAGCCAAAAGACAATGAGGGGGAGGCAGGTCCCCTGCAATATGGGCATCCCTTATGGCTTAGCATCCAGGGGAGCAACGCCCTTATGTACCCCTGAGAATTCGCTGGTGCTCTGGAGGAGAAATTGCTGTGCTTGCTTTCGTAGATAGTGGGGCAGAAGTTACCGTACTACCTAGCGCGGTAGCTCCGGGGAGGCTACTATCCGTATATGTGGGTTGGAAGGATTGGCCACCCCAGTGGTACAGGCTGTAGTTACGTTAACAATTGACAAAAAAAAAAAAAATCTACCCCGTTTTTATTAGCACCGATTCGTCAGTACCTCTTGGGGATCGATGTGTTACTGGGCAGAGATATTCAGACCCTACAGGAGTTGGGGGTGGGCTGTAAACCCTAAGAAGGTACAGGGGCCAGACATCAGTGTGCAATTCTTAGGGATAGTCTGGAGGCGGCAGACAAAAGCCATCCCTGAGAAAGTGTGCAATATTATTCAACAATATCCTGTTGCCACTGCTGTAAAACAACTACAAGCTTTTGGGGGCCTTTTGGAGTTGTGGTGTACCTTTATACCCCACTTAGCATATTTAATGCGGCCACTACAGCGTTTGACCAAAAAAAGGGGTAGCCAGTGGCAATGGACTAAAGAGCAGCAGCAAGCCTTTGACCTGTGCAAGGAGGCGGTGGTCTATTGCGGTCTGATTCACGGACTCCGATGTGCTGGATCAGAATCAACTTTATTCAAGCAAGCAAGTCCTTTATATAAGCTCTAGTCCGGATCAGTACTTTCCCGAAGGTCATGTTCCCATCATCACTCCTTCTCATCCCGTGCAGCTACTACCTTATCTACATACTGCTATTTATTCCTCCCAAGGCTTTCGGCTCCTTAACTCTATCTTGTCCAATCCCTCGCTGTCTGCCCCTCCATCTCCCTCTTTTTTATTTTCTAAACTAAATATTGCCAGTGCAGTGTGTATTTGTACAACAAGTACTTGATGCAAAGCCCTTCGAGTCATTCTCTGCATAAGGCTTATTAAGCAGGGGAGATAGATAGCAAGGGCTAGAAATCTTAGCAAGATTACCAATCCACACACCAGTACCTTCTTAACCCACGACCCCAAACCTAACATCCAGTCCTATCCCTCAAAAGGGTTCCACCCTGATTCTATCTACAACTTATCAGTAAGGTCACGTAGTTGCAGTAAGCTTTTATGAGTCAATATTGACCCTGCACGAGGCAGGCAGATATTGCCAGAAAATGTCCCGACATGGGCTCATCTTATCGGGCTCTCAGTCCTCGTTTGGTGTTTCGAGGGATGCGTCAACAGGTCGAATCAGCCGTGCAGGCATCCAACGAGGCCCGTTACCTGTGGAGACACAAGCATAACCTTTCCCCCACGTTATTAAGTCTACTGGTTCACTCCATTGACCCGTTTCCAGGTTCTTGTAGTGAACCCGAGGCTGTTCTCGCCACGTAGGGCATGAGAGATGCTTATTAACTGCACTTTGGTCCGTCTAACGGTTTAAGAGGTTGAGAACATATAAGGCTTTCCACAGCTGCTCTTGTGGGGAGGCACCGGGGCTATTCCCCCTTTTTTGTTTTTCAAGCATGTTTTTTATAGTACGATGGGTACGTTCCACTATTGCCTGGCCAGTTGGGGAATAGGGAATTCCGGTCACATGAGTGACCCCCCCAGGTTTGAAGAAATGCCCGCGTTCGTTGTGCAGTGTATGCGGGACCATTGTTGGCGAAACAGGCAAGCCAGTGACAACATACATCGCAGCTTTTTTTTTTTTCCCCCAGCATAGGCAGTAGCGACAACGTAATGGGAAAAGGTATCTACAGAGACATGGACATATTTCAGTCTTCCGAATGAAGGATAATGGGTAACGTCTGTCTGCCAAATACTGCAGGGTTACAGGCCTCGAGGGTTGGTCCCTAAGTAGGGTGGTAACAGGGATACATTTTGGCAATCAGGGCAACTTCAAATAATGTTTTGGGCCTGGTCTCTTGTGATAAGTTTTTTGTAGCGCTTTTGCATTTTAGTGAAAGAAAAAGAAATCGTGGGACAATTTAGCCTGCTGATCAAAAGTCCCTTGCTGGGTTCCGCTGGGTTTTCCTCCTTTGTCAGGAATGGGCAATCCTCCTGACATAGTTGGACCAACTTTTTTTTTTTTTTTTAATCACACACTCTCTTTCTCTCACTCTCTGGGAACCGCACTCACACTACCCGAGTCTTTAACTGCTAGGACTGCTGTCCCTTCGCAGCGGGCGGCTTCATCAGCCGACGGGCGCCCCGGTCGGTTCCCAGGCTATACACACTCACACACACAGTACTGTTCACACTCACACCAGTCACAGTGACTCTAGACTTGTCTTACAGTCTTGTAGTGTGCCTTATGCTGATCAGGCTGCGCACTCCCCTTTCCGGCCGGACCAAGCTGGGACTTAAAGCCCACTCAAACCCTGGGGATGGGACTCGCACCCATCCCCCTGGTACGCCTTACGGTGGCCAGCCAGCATACCCCTTACAGTGCACTGTTACCAGACCAGAATTTAGAATTTAGGCGGGAATTTAAGACTCACCTTTTCGGTGCCGCTCGTTGCCAAAGATCCCAGGTGAACTCACCCGATGGCGCCAGATGATCATTTGGAGATGAGAGGCCCCGACAGTGGTCGCCTAGGGTCCCACCTGGCTCGCCAAACTGTTATGGAAATTAGGCTTGTCGGCCACCATAACAGGGCCTGACCCTAGGTTCCCGCAGAAAAGTTCAGAGCCAAATCAAAGCAAATTAAATAATTAAATTTTAATGACACGCGTGCAGTAATTACAGCTGGGTGTCTCCAAAGAGGGACTTATTGATTTAGACATTACAGAAGAATCTGTCTTTGTTGCAGTTGTGGATACAATTTCATTTCTATGTCATAAGGCGTATCATTTTCCATTGGTAGCTCAAACACACACCTAAGTTTCGAATGCATGAGTTTTGGTTTTGCCTCTTTCCATACTGCTTCCATATCTGAAGTATCAGCTGGAGCAAGCATAGACCTTTTTTTTTTTTTTTTGCCATAAACTTGTGTTTACTTTTCTCATTAGGGTCATAGTCAAAAGGCTGTAGCACCACAGAAACATTAAATGGTGTTCCTGCATCGATAATTGCACTGTTAGGTCTTACACAGTATCTACGTGGTGCTGTGGTCTTAACTTTGAAGCACACATTTCTGTCTGTAGGATTGCCGAGCTTCAGGTTTGCGGTGACAACATCTGTGAAAGGCTCTTTGAATTTGAGCTCGTGCTGTGGTTCGAGGCTGAGGCCTGCTCCGCTTTCGCCATGTTCCTCCTCCTGCTGCTCAGTGGTGGTGGCACCAGGCAGAGGCGGCACCAGGCAGAGAGAGGAAGGGCTGGGCGGGAGGGGAAGGAAGGCAGGAAAGAAAGGAGGGAGGGAAGAAGGAAGGCGGGAGGCATGCCCGGCCGGTGTAGTCACGCCCTGCCGAGCGGCCCTGGGGTGATGGATCCTTCCCAGAAGGCCGGGTCAGTGGTGGTGGGGGGGGGTTGTGGGCAGTCCGCACTCGCTGGCGGCCCCATCTCTTGAGGGGGCGGTGGTTCCAAAGGGGCCATAAGATGGACACAGCAAGGCACATTAAGAGGCGGCTAGAGGTCCGGCTCCTGTTCCGGATCGATCGGCCCTGGGTCAAATGGATTGTCTGGGTCGTTTCCTGGGGAGTCCCGTCCACCCACTGCCCCCACCACCGTGTCACTTGACGGAGGTGCTGTGGGGGCTGCGGGTGCCTCCGGTCCCTGTGTTTTCTTCTTGCTATGCTCTTTCAGGGTCTCAAGCATGGTACGCCATGGGGCTAAAAGTCCTGCCGCCATCTTATCGTTTCTTGTTGCCGCGTCCCAGAGCTTAACTCCGATTGAGTCCCACATACCGAGGCTATAAATCATACTGGAATTCACCTCGGGACAGTTCGAGCGTGCCCACACTAATAGCATTTTGAGATCTTGGGGGAGGGGGATATCTCTACTGTGCTGTTTCAAAGTCTTTTGCATTATGTTTAGCACGGACCTATCTTGCGGGGAGATTCCATTTCCCATGGCTCCCACGCGTTCCCAGCCGCTTACCTCCGTCCAGCGGTAGGTAACCTGTTGCGCGCAATGCCGCTTCCTTTCAGCGGCTCCCCTTCTGCTTCCTTTCAGCGGCTCCCCTTCTGCTTCCTTTCAGCAGCTCTTTGTTCAGCCGGGCTCCGCCACTGGTTCAGCTAACCGCTGCCTCTACAGCCCTGGACGAAGTCAGTCTTCGGTCCCTGTTCGGGCGCCATTTGTGGCGGTCTGATTCACGGACTCCGATGTGCTGGATCAGAATCAACTTTATTCAAGCAAGCAAGTCCTTTATATAAGCTCTAGCCTGGATCGGTACTTTCTCTAAGGTCAAGTTCCCATCATCACTCCTTCTCATTCCGTGCAGCTACTACCTTATCTACATACTGCTATTTATTCCTCCCAAGGCTTTCGGCTCCTTAACTCTATCTTGTCCAATCCCTCGCTGTCTGCCCCTACAGTGGTCCAACGTTCCAAGCTATTCATGCCGTACGAGGGACAACCTTTCGAGCTGGAGGTAACGGTTATGGGGGCTAGGATGTCTTGGGGGTTGTGGAAGCAATGCGCTCACGCAAGGCGGGAACCTATGGTTCCTGGTCCCGTTCCCTGCAAGGGGCCACAGCAAATTATACGCCTCTGGAGAAACAGCTTTTGGCTGTGGTGTGGGCTTTGCAGGATTCCGAATGAGTTACAGGACGTGCCCCGGTGACTGTACATGCACCCCTCCCCATTCAGGCATGGGTGATGGATGATACAGTCAGGGCCCATGTCGGGGTGGCCCAAGCTGCAACTCAGTGGAAATGGAAACACTCTCTACAAGCCCAGTTTAAGGAGGGGAGAAAGGACATGAGTACCCAACATGCAACCTTCTTAAAGTAAGTACGTTTTGAGTGCATGCCTCCATTTGAGCCAGAGGGGTCGCCCCCCCCTCCCCCTTAAGAGTTAACAGTTGGCAAAAAAAAAAAAAACAAAAAATTCTGCCCTGGTTTTATTAGCACCGATTCGTGAGTACCTCTTGGGGATTGACGTGTTACTGGGCAGAGATATTCAGGCCCTGCAAGGATTGTTTTCCTTTGGAAAAAGTCCTGCATTACTGCAGGTGAGATCCATTACTTTGATTAGAGGGTATCCAAAACGGGACCCAGTGGATTTACTGGTTCCCCCCACTGTGGTGCAAGTGAAGCAATATAAAATTCCTGGTGGGGAAAAGGAGATTCAGGAAACTATAGATGCTTTATTGCATACTCAAATAATATGCCCTGCCCTGTTGTAAGGGTGAGGCGGAGGCACCGCCTGGACTCTTGGCAGGGATGGATACACAAACACAAGGCATACAATGGTCGATATGGAGCATTTATTATCTCTGCGTCTCAGCAGGGTTCCCTGGCGTTTTCCCGATCGAGGCAATAATGGAGCGGGGGATCCCTGGCACAGCTGAGCGTCGGTCCAGGGTGAGGAACCCCGGGGGGGGGCACTAGATGAAGTTTTAATGCACTATACACGTGCACAGTAAGCATGTTGAGCTCATTGTTATTCCCGATTCAAAGCCCAGGTGCAGTGCCACCCTGGCACAGGCTCAACTACGTGACTATGGGTCAACATGCCCTGTTGATGTTCCTCTTCCCATGGAACGGTCTGGCTAGCTTCCATCGCCTATCTCCTCGACATTCTTCCGCACTTTCCCATACACTCCACCCCCGCGATGGAAAGCTAGTTGCAGACTGTCCCCATCTACAGAAGGCCATGGGGTATGAGGGCCAGGGAGTTTACAAAGTAATGAAATCAAAACATAATATAATACAAAGCAAGAGACAGACAAGAGTCCTCCTTGTATGAGGTGGCTGATATTCTCAATAGATGCCGATTCATCGGTGATGTTGAAACAGCACATCTCGGCGAAGTCATGATGTCTGTGGTTATCTCGCAGTAGGAGGCAGTCGATCCCTAGGTGGTTTTGCAGTGTTCCTTGCTACACTGCTCCCAACTCCCTATTTAAGGAGGCAATGGCTCTAGATGTCCAATTTAAGCTTTGAGCCAAAGCACAGGTAACATGCTCTAACTGTTTACAGTAATGTGCCACCACCCCCGGGATCCCAGCTAGGCTCAACAAGAGGCCTAAGGCTTCTGCATGAGAAAATAAACTTATATGGCAGTTACAAGTGGCATCTTAGGATATGCTACGGGGTCCGCCGCCGCTCCGTCATAAAGGGAGGAATGCTTAAAGTAACACGACCCAGAGTGCATAGGCCACCTGTGGCCTTGGCTGGCACATATGCTGTAGTGCCACACAGAAGGAACCATCCTAATGGTAGGATAAGGTGAGCAGATGCATAGGTAATATCCATAGTGTCATTACAAATTAACTGCATATCAGTTACATTCTGCAGAACAGAGGCAGCATTTACAAAGCTGTAGGGAACGGCGATCGGAAGATCTCGCGATGGCACGGAAAGAGGAAGGAAGAGAAAGGATATGACGTAGAGATAGCAGTATGCTTGTAGGTATATAAGCGAATACATACGTACAATAAACGCCATTTGTAGCATCCTCATATTGGTGTCAGTGCTCATTGGCCCGGAGGCAGGGGGAGCCTCCGTGCCGTCTCAGGCGAACGGGAGATTGTCGCATCAGAAGGCGACACAAAGCGAAAGTAAGTATCTGCTTTAGATATGTTAGCTCTATGAAAAGAGTAAGCCCAAGGTGTCAGCTTTTGGGAAACAATACCCAAATCATAGAAATTCATGGGAGTAACAAAAATAAGAGTGGGGCTATTTTAACAGGCATTAAAGGCTTAAACAGCCATACACACTGTGAAGGGCAGTCACGTCTTAAATGTAAGCTTATAACTCTTCGTTCAGTAATCAGAAGTTGCTCAGATGGATAGAATTCTACCTCCCTGGAGGCGAGTATGCAGAGGGCAATTCCCCCTTCCATTACAGATATCCGAGCAGGGATTGCTAGGGTCGGTTTGGCTTGTACTCGCTCAGGAGATAACGTCCCAAAAGGAGGGGCCTCTTGGACAGGCGATGGCTCTATGGGGGAGCAAGGGCGGCAGCGGGGAAGCCCCTCTGGCTCAGACAATAGAGGCATGCACTCAAAAACGTACTTCTCCTAACAAGGTTGCATGTGGGGTACTTATGTTCTTTCTCCCCTCCTTAAACCGGGCTTGTAGACAGTGTTTCCATTTCCACTGAGTTGCAGCTTGGGCCACCCCTACATGGGCCCTGACTGTATCATCCATCACCCATGCCTGAATGGGGAGGGGGGTGTGTACAGTCACCGGGTCGCGTCCTGTATCTCGTTCGGTATTCTGCAAAGCCTACACCACAGCCAAAAGCTGTTTTTCCAGAGGTGTGTAATTTGCTGTGGCCCCTTGCAGGGAACAGGACCAGAAACCTATAGGTTCCCACCTTGCATGGGCACATTGCTGCCACAACCCCCAAGACATCGTATCCCCCATAACCGTTACCACTAGATCGAAGGCTTGTCCCTCGTATGGATTGAATAACTTGGAATGTTGGACCACCACCTCCTTGCACAGGTCAAAGGCTTGCTGCTGCTCTTTAGTCCATTGCCACTGGCTACTTTTTTTTGGTCAAATGCTGTAGTGGCCGCATTAAATATGCTAAGTGGGGTATAAAGGTCCGCCAGAACTCCAAAAGGCCCCAAAAAGCTTGTAGTTGTTTTACAGCAGTGGCAACAAGGTATTGCTGAATAGTATTGCGCACTTTCTCAGGCATAGCTTTGGTCTGCTGCCTCCAGACTATCCCTAAGAATTGCACACTGATGTCTGGCCCCTGTACCTTCTCAGGGTTTACAGCCCACCCCTGCTCCTGTAGGGTCTGAATATCTCTGCCCAGTAACACATCAATCCCAAAGAGGTACTCACAAATCAGTGCTAATAAAACTAGGGTAATTCTTTTTTTCTTTTTTTTTTTTTTTTTGTCAATTGCTAACGTAACTACTGCCTGTACCGCTGGGGTGGCCGATCTTTCCCACCCACATATATGAATAGTGGCCTCCCCGGAGCTACCACACTGTGTAGTACGGTAACTTCTGCCCCAGTATCTACTAAAGCAAGGACAGCAATTTCTCCTCCAGAGCACCAGCGAATTCTCAGGGGTACATAAGGGCTTCAGTCCCCTGGATGCCAAGCTGCAATGGATGCTCATATTGCAGGGGACCCGCCTCCCTCTCATTGTCTTTTGGCTGGCAATTTCCATGCTGTGGCTGGAGCGGGTGGGGCAGTAGGCTGTGTCTGATATTGCTGACTACCAGGTAACCGCTGCTTAACTAAGTCAGCAGTAGAAAGACCATTTATCTCATCATGTAATACCCCTGCCTGCAGCAAATCAGTCCACATCTGTCACCTTGTTAGCTTTCCACTCAATTTAGTAGTCCCTGCCAATCTTCTCACCTTGGAATTCCAAACTGCTCTCCCTTACTTAGTATCTGGTTCACCAACAAGTGCAAAATCCCTTATATTATTTACCAAAGCCCCCACTGTAGCAGCTAACTCACCTGTGGACGGGTAAGCACGTACCACAGCAGTGCACAACCATTGATATAATGTTGGAGCTACAATAACATTTCCTGCCCCATCCCGTGCAGAAGTTAATTGGGTAAGATAATACTGTAGTTGGGCATCAGTTGATAAGGGGCTCATTAAATTCAGCTCCTCTCTTAAGAGAGTAAGCGATCCGGCACCTGCATCCCATGCTCTCACTAACCAGGCTAACAAAGACTCCCTGGGCTGCTGCTGGAAAGTAGTTAAAAACTCACATAACTCTTTTGGCGTATAAATCCTTGACTACTGTACAGTATCCCTATCTATTTGTCTCTCCCCCTTCAATTGCACAAGAGGTCAGAACTGGGGAGTAGTCAGTTCTCCTTCTAAGGCAAATTCAACCTCCGAGTCAGAGGAAGTACTCCAAATATTGCCATCCCACTCCTCTGGGTCCCAGGAGGGTCGAGTGATAATCACCCGCACCTGAGAAACAGTAGCAGGCACCTTCCCATAATGCCCGCAGCGCTTATTAGCCATCCGCAAAGCTGATCGTTCTACCCTATGGGTTAATTCCTGACTCTTTTCAGTTTGGGTCATAATCAACTCCTGTGCTACTGCCTTTCCATCACGCAAATCTCCAGCGTCCTTCTCCAGATCCTTTACTTGTTGCTGCAAAGACGATACCTTGTTATCTAAGGCTCGAATGCCTGTCAGCAGTGCCCACCCTAATCGTCCGGCCAGCTTCCGAGCTGCTTCCGAAGCGGCACGGAAGGGCATAACCTGTAAAGCGGATTCAGCCGCCTTTGGGGTAACACTTTCCCCCTGTGCCAACTCTGGCCAGTCCTTGGGGACTGCCAGAGTGGCAAGCAATGCAGCTGCTGGCCCCCACCAGTCTGGGGCCATCCTGGCAGCCGCAGGCGAGCAGTCCCTTCTTGACTCTCACCTTCCCCCCTTTGCTCTCCTCAGCCACGTGTGGCGGACAGATGAGTGAACTTTTGCCCTAAACATTTCTTGGTACATAAGGTGCAAGCAGACCATAACCCCGAACAAGCCATCTGTCCCCAGCAGAAACAGGACTGAGCTGCTGCGACCCCCGAAATGGTCTCCCTGCGACCACCCAGGACACACCGAGCCTGCGCCGAACCAGGGCACGATCGGGCAGAGACTTTGGGACCTGGACTGTAAATTATTGCCGCTTAGCACAACTTTTATAAAACTTGCTTAGCATGAGTAGCTAAATTTGCTGAAGCCTTAGGCCGCACTCCCTAGTTCAGTGAGAAAGGGCCCCAGAGCTGGTACAGACTGGAAAGATAAGGGAGTTACAAGCAGTTTGCATTCCTGTGTGTCACACTCCAGGAGGGAGGATGTCAAGGCTTTGAAGTGAGGCCTGCTTGGGCGCCAGGACCCTGGGAAACAAAGCCTCCCCTCACTGCTGAAACAGTGTTAATTAGGGGGGGTCTGGATTATATCCTCTTCGTCAGGACCTTGGAAGATAACACCTACTGTCACTGCTGGGGCAGTGCTAATTGCTGGAACAACACCTGTTTGTCAGGGCCCTGAGAAAGAAGGGCAGAACCCGAGGAATCAAAACACATTTGTCAGCAGAAACCGCAACAGTAAAGATAAGGGAGAAAAAAACAGCCTGCCTAGGAACAACGATGAGACCCAATAGGGAGCAGGAGACCCCAGACCCCAAAATTACTATTGGTCTGAACTACCGCGTGAGGGGTGGGAAACTTAATTTGAAAAAGCTATAATTGCCCAGGGATTTCTTTGTTCAGGGTCCCTCTTTGGAGGCACCCAACTCGAGCTGTAACTACTGCACGCGTGTCATTACAATTTATTTATTTAATTTGCCTTGATTTGGCTCTGAACTTTGCAGCGGGAACCTAGGGTTGGACCCCACTCGAGTTGTAATTACTGCACGTGCATCGCTAAAATTTACACCCAGGGTGAAGAGAACCAACGGGATGCCGCTGGATCCACGGGTGGTGATATCTCTTTCTCTCTCTCTCTTTCTCTCTCTCTCTCTTCCTCTCTCCTCCCCTTCGCCTTTCCCCACCTTTTCTCCCCACTCCGTGGAAAATAAAGTTTAAAGGCTGTACGATATTCGACCAGTTTTAGGGTCTTAATCTCGTCCTTGGGATCGTAACAAAACCTCCCCGATATTGGATCGGGACATCTAATTGGCGCCACGGACAGGATCCCTTGAGATGAGAGTGTCGTACAACCTTATGGTGTGGTGAGCGATTGTGTGTGAACGAGACGTACGGACAAGTACGAAGCGAGTGCGGAGTTCCGATCCGCGGTTCTGCTCTCCCGCGAGGGAAGCGGCCGGAGACGAAGGAAGCGTAAGGAAGGAGTGAATGCTGAGATCTTTAGTATACTAGTTTACGGTTTGGCCTCCTGAGGGTGGATAGGGGAAACTTGGATTTTAAGGTGTGACCCCCTCAGGACGACATCCCCTTTGTATGACATTTTTGTAGTAGCTTACGGTTTGGCCTCCTGGGAGCGTATAGGGGAAACTTGGACTCCTTTAAGGTTTGGCCCTCCCGGGACGAAATCCCCTTTGTAGGATATGGCCGCCCAGAAGGCAGGCGATTTTTGTGAGGAAATCGAGAAATTGTATGACCTTTTAGAAGTACACCGTTCTCGTCCCTCACCCCCGGGACGAGACTGGGCACGGGACCATTGGTTCCAATTGCAAAGTGTAGTGGACCGAATAGCGGTCTTGCAAAAAGAAGCTAAAGTTAAGAGAGGAAAAGGAAAAGCTGTTGTTTGCGCCGTGCTAGGAGCATGCCTAGCAGCTGCGGTGGAGGACAGGAAGCGGGCACCTTGTCAGGCGGAGGCTGTGGTTGCCTTGCTGCAAGCGGCGCTAACGCCGCTGCAAGAACAATTAGCGGAAACCAAGCGGGCGCTGGAGGAGAAGATGCACCAAGGTCTGATATTGAAAGAGGAGCTAAGAAACCAGCTCCTGAGGGAGGCAGACACCCTCGCCGAAACTGAGGTGCTGCTCGAGGGAAAAGGGGTATGCCAAATGTACCCCCAGAGAGACCTAAAAAGACTAAGGGAGGCCGTAGATGGCCCCCCGACATGTGCCCACTAGTCAAAACGGAATATATATACAAGGACGACAGCGACAACCGCCCCCAGGTTGTTACCAAAGAAATCCCTTTCACAGCTACCGAATTGGCCAAGCTGCGAAAAGATTTTGCCAGAACGGCTAGGGAATCCGAAACCGAATACGTGTGGCGGGTATCCCTGTCGGGGGGGGGACGGAATCCTGCTATCGGAAAGGGAGGCAGAGGGGTATTGGGGCCCAGGCGTGTTCCTGATGACCAGCGATCGCCGAGCCCCGTGGTCCCTGACTCAGAGGGCCGCATATTTGGTGGGGGGGCTGAACCCTTTGGAAAGGGGGGATCCCCTAGCTATAACAGGTTCCGTCGATCAATTGCTGGAAAGCGTACAAAAGGCAGCTTGTCTGCAAATGATGTACGATTGGGAACTCAAGCCGAACCTGAGCTCTCCGATGTTATTGCCGGTAGATCCCGAGCAAATGACTCACCTAATACGGGGACTTCCTGACTCTCTGAAACCTATTGGGATCCAATTGCAGGGGAGAATCCAAAATGTGCCCCGCGAGGAAAGAATCGCGGCTGCCCTGGAGGGGATGGTAACCCCCGAGCATCAGTGGCTGGGGAAAAAGGTGTGGACCTGGGGGGAGGTAGCCCAGGAATTGATTAATTATGGGAGGAAATACGGGCCAGTCGGCCAGATTTACCAAAGGGTGGAAACTAGGGCCGTGTGGGCAGCAGAGCCAGCAAACAAGCCGCTGGGAAAACAAGTTCCCAAAACAAGTGGGAAAACTAGCTCCTCCGCCCCCTCAGGGTGAGGGGGGGAGGCAGAGGGCGGATGTCTATAAGACAGCTCACCTGCAATAACAAAGGAGATCTGTTCATCACCGTAGCGGTGGGGCCGAAGAAAAGGCCTGTAACCTTTTTAATCGATACGGGGGCCCAAATTACAGCACTAACACGGAGTGAGGCGGAACGGTATGGCATCTTGGTCTCCTCCAAACACCTAATAGTTTTCAATGCTCTGGGGAAGACCCAGACTGTGCCCATGACCCCGGTAACATTGTGGTTACCAGGGGAAGAGAGTCCTGTGGACACCATGGTGGCTGTGGGGCCTTTTCAAATGAACCTCTTAGGCATAGATGTCCTGAAGGGGAAACAGTGGCGGGACACCCAGGGAAATTCCTGGTCCTTCGGTGTTCCTCAGGTCAGAAGACTAACCGGAGATTTTGGTGTGGCAGTGCGCTTGCTGCAAGCGGCGCCTCCCCTCCCCACTTCCCGGCTGACTAATGTAAAACCCTATCCGTTACCTTTGGGAGCGAGAGAGGGTATTACCCCAGTATTGGAGGACCTGAAAAAACAGGGAGTTGTGATCCCGGCACAGTCCCCCTTCAATTCCCCTGTATGGCCAGTTCGAAAACCAAAGGGTAAGTGGAGACTAACCGTAGACGATTGGTAATTAAATAACAATACAGACCCATTGATGGCAGCTGTGCCAAACATTGCTGAATTAATAGCGACTATCCAGGAGCAGTCCCACCCTGTGATGGCAACAATCGATGTCAAAGGCATGTTTTTTATGGTCCCTTTGCAGCCTGAGGACCAAGAATGTTTTGCCTTCACGTGGGAGGGACAGCAATACACGTTCACTCGACTGCCTCAGGGGTACAAGCACTCCCCTGTGCTAGCCCATCATGCCCTAGCACAAGAGCTCGAAACTGTCCCCATACAGGTGGGGGTCAAAATTTATCAATACATAGACGATGTGCTCGTGGGAGGGAGCCAGGTAGAGGACGTTGAGAAAATGCAGCGCGACATTATTGCTCACCTAGAGCAGACAGGGCTGACAATTCCACCTGAAAAGATCCAAACTCCCTCCAGTGAAGTAAAATTTCTGGGAATCTGGTGGAGGGGGGGGAGGAATGACCTGCATTCCCCCGGATACCCTGTCCTCATTAGACTCAGTTAAAATGCTGGAGTCCAAAAAGGACCTGCAACACGCTCTAGGGCTGCTTGTATTTTGGAGGAAGCACATTCCCGATTTTTCAGTTGTTGCCAGGCCATTATATGACTTACTACAGAAAAGGGCTCACTGGGAGTGGACCTCAGTCCACGATGAGGCGTTGCGGCTGCTGGTTTTTGAGGCGAATGCCTACCAAGCTTTGGGGCCAATCCACCCCACCGACCCTATCCAGATCGAATGGGGGTTTGCCCGGACCGGACTATCTATCCACCTGTGGCAGAAGGGGCCAGAGGGGCCTGCATGGCCCATTGGGTTTTATTCACGCAGCTTCAAAGACGCTGAAAAGCGGCACACCACGTGGGAGAAGGGGCTGTTTGTAGTCAGCCTCGCTCTAAGGGAGGCTGAACGAACTATTCGAAAGCAACCCATAGTTCTCTGAGGTCTGTTTAAGGTGACCAAAGCGGTCCTGGCAGGGACCCCACCCCCTGACAGGGTGGCTCAGAGAGCCTCCGTACGAAAATGGTACGCACAAATAGAGCATTATTGCGAAATCTTTTCCGTAACGGAGGGAGCCGCTAAAGTTTTAAATATACAAGATGAGGCAGACTTGAATAAAGAAACCCCCCGACTACCCCCTGTACTTCAAGTAGCTCCCCCATTTTCCAATCAGATCCTAAATGCATGGTTCACAGATGCTTCCTCAAAGCGGGAAGGGAAAACCTGGAGATATCAGGCTGTGGCGCTCCAAGTGGGGACTAAGGAACAGATCATTACAGAGGGAGAGGGCAGTGCACAGGTGGGAGAGCTGGCTGCAGTGTGGAGCGTGTTCCAACGCGAAAGCCAGGCTACTTCCCCTGTACACATCTACACGGACTCATATGCGGTGTTCAAAGGCTGCACGGAATGGCTTCCTTTTTGGGAGCAAAACGGCTGGGAGGTTAATAGAATAATAAATATACTTGGAGAGCAAAAGATGCTAGTGGGAAAACCCACAAGATTCACACAAAATGGATTATTCCCTCCTCCTGACCCGAGGAGCGAGTTTGTTCGTATTTCTGTTTTCAAGGGTGGCGGTCTGACCAAGATGCATCTACTGCTCTGGACCATCCTGATTCAAGGATGCATCCACAAGGGCGACTGTAGGGAACGGCGATCGGAAGATCTCGCGATGTCACGGAAAGAGGAAGGAAGAGGAAGGATATGACGTAGAGATAGCAGTATGCTTGTAGGTATATAAGCAAATACATGCGTACAATAAACGCCATTTGCAGCATCCTCATATTGGTGTCAGTGCTCATTGGCCCGGAGGCTGGGGGAGCCTCCGTGCCGTCTCAGGCGAACGGTGTTACAAGACAACCCTGAGAAGCTCAGAAAGAATGTTTGAAGTAGGTAGATTTGGATAACTTCTATCTTAGATAGAATTTATTTAGCATGAGTAGCCGCACACTTGCTTAGCATAAGTAGCTAAATTTGCTGAAACCTTAGGCTGTGCTCCTAGTTCGTTAAGAAAAGGCCTCAGAGCTGGTGCAGGCTGGAAAGATAAGGGAGTTACAAGCAGTCTGCATTCCTGTGCCCCACTCTCCAGAAGGGAGGATGCCAAGGCTGAGAAATAAGGCCTGTTTGGGCGCCAGGACCTTGGGAAGTAAAAAGCTTCCTCTCACTGTTAAAACAGTGATGATTAAGGGGTCTGGATTATGTCTTCTTCCTCAGGGCCTTGGAAGATAACACCTACTGACCCAGCTGGGGCAGTGTTAATTAATTGATCAGGACCTTGAGAAGTAGGGGTGGGACCCAGGGAAATGTGAAGAAATCATTAACCAATCAGTGTGAAAGAGGAAGGAAGTCACAAATATGGCAAATAAGAGGAAGGAAGTCACAAATATGGCAAATTTGATTGTATAAATGCTACCTGAAAAGTTGTGGGGGTGTGCTTGATTTGTGGGAGACCACCGAGCACCCAGGCTTGCACAACTCTGAAATAAATAAATAAGTGTCTCTCCTGAGTGTGTAATTATTGGCTCATTGCACACCGGGCAACGAATCCGCTTTTCGGACAACAGTTTTCTGGCGACCCAGATGGGACCTCGCTGTAAAGCCTTGCCCGGATCGTCTTGCCAGTTCCGGCGGGGAGACACTGCTCATCGGACTCCAGCGCGCACCGACCGTTTTGTTCGGGGACTCCGTGAGCACCCTCCCTGGTCGGAACAGGTAAGCGACTCAAAGGTGCAACGCAGTAATTATTAAGAGACATTGCATAAAGGGTATGATACAAGGGTAATTGGTTGTGGTAACCAAAGGTAAGCTTTGTACACGTTTGGACAGTGACGACTGGAGTGTACGAAAGCGTAATTGGTAAGAACGTTCTTTTAAGGGTGGTAATATGGGAACAGGACAATCTGTGGGGGTATCCTCCTGTTCTCCTTTAGGATGCATCCTGAAACATTGGAGAAAGTTTGGTGGGAATCCTTTAACAAAGAGAAAATTAAAGGAATACTGTACTCAGTGGTGGCCAATGTATAAACTGGAGGATGAGGAAAAATGGCCAGAAATGGGAACGCTAAACTATAATACAATCTTGCAACTTATGTTGTTTTGCAGAAGACAGAACAAATGGGATGAGGTCCCATATGTAGATTTGTTCTTCTCTCTGAGAAATGATCATGAAACTAGAAAAAAAATGTAAGCTGTTGATCTCTGATTCAAATGTGTTAATGATGATGGGAAACAAAGAGAAAATGTCTCGGTGTTGCTCTGCTTGTAGCATTGGGAAAAGATGTTTAAAAGCGGGTGATGAGGAAGAGGATGTACAATTATTGGTCTCTCCTGAAAGAGATCAAGATAGTGTTAATAGCAGAAATAAGGGAAGTGAGGCATGTAGCCCGATTGCAGGCAGAACTCGGGCCACTCGGGCTCAACAAAATCCCGTGATTCAGGCCCCGCTGCGTCAAGCAGTCGGACCAGACGGGATGCCTGTGTATGTGAAGGTCCCTTTTTCAACTACAGATTTAATGAATTGGAAGGAGTCTGCCGGGTCGTACCGGGAAAATCCAGAGAAGATGTATCAATCCTTTAAAATGATAATTGAAAATCATAATCCAGATTGGCAGGATTTACAGGTGCTTTTAAATACTTTGCTTTCACCTGAGGAGAAAAGAATGGTATTAGATAAAGCTCAAGAGGAAAATGAAAGGCAAAATGCCAGAGACGGACCAGACCGTTTTATGCCGGCCCGGGAACCGGGTTGGGATCAAAACACAGGGGCAGGCAGGTTAATGACTAAACAGTACCAACAGTTAATACTATATGGGGTAAAGCATGGAGTGCCTAGGCCCAAAAATATTGCGAAACTATATCAAGTCGCACAGGGTAAGACTGAGGATCCCTCTGCATTTTACGAGCGGTTATGTGAAACTGCCCGAAAATGGACAGACTTGGATCCTGAGGACGAAGCAAATAAAATAACTTTTACTACATTATTTGTAGGACAGTCAGCACCAGATATAAGGAGAAAGCTTCAGAAAGTAGATGGTATGTCGGGGATGTCGATATCGCAATTAATAGAAATTGCAGATAAGGTGTACAATAATAGGGAAGAAGTGGAGAGAAAGGAAAAACAAAAGGAGAAACTGAAAGATAAGAGGCAAAATGCTGCAATCTTGGCAGCTGCATTTGCCCAAGCACAAACTCCCTCTCAGGGAAGGAGTTTTCCGAAAGGACAAGGACGTAGAAGAGGGTATAGAGTAGGAGGGAATTTGGGAGATGGAATTCCGCTAAGGAGAGATCAGTGTGCAATTTGCAGGGGGAAGGGGCACTGGAAAAATGAGTGCCCGAAGAGACAAACAGATCATTGGAAACCTGAGTCTGCATCTGTTCCAGAGGCAGATTTGCTCATGATTGGTACAGAGGATTCAGACTGACGGGGACCGGGGGTTGAGGAATTGGATTCCCCAGCCGAACCCCTGGTTTCAGTAAAGCTGGGGAACGAAACAGTTAAATTTTTAGTAGACACTGGAGCAGCATACTCAGTACTAAATAGCTGTAAGGGACCAATGAGTAAATTCTCTATGCCAGTAATTGGGGCCACGGGAAAGCGAGAGGTTAAACCTTTCTGTCAACCAATTAAATGTGAAATAGGAAATAAGGTGTTAACACATGAATTCTTATACATGCCAGAATGCCCATTACCCCTAATGGGGAGGGATTTACTGAATAAACTGGGGGCACAGATAACCTTTGATCAAAACAAAGTTAAGGTGCACATTCCACAAAGTAACGCCTGGAAGGCACAAGCATATATGTTGCAGAAAGCACTGGATTCCGAACAGGTGGAGGATGGACCAAGTGAAATTCCCTCTGAAGTAATGGACGCAGTAATCCCTTTTGTGTGGGCAACGGAGAAACCTGGAAGAGCCAGATGTGCAGAACCGGTAAAGGTGGAATTAAAACAAGGAGCCAAACCGGTAAGGCGAAAACAGTATCCCATGAAGTTAGAGGCCCGTGTTGGACTGGAGCCTATGATTAATAATTTCTTAAAGTATGGACTGTTGAGAGAATGTCAATCCGAGTACAATACTCCAATCCTGCCTGTAAGAAAACCACATTCACAAGAATATCGTCTAGTACAGGATTTGCGAGCTATTAACCAGATAGTGACTGATGTGCACCCGGTGGTACCCAATCCATACACTTTGTTAACAACGATAAATGATTCCAACGTCTATTTTACAGTATTGGACTTAAAAGATGCTTTCTTCTGTATCCCTTTGGAGGAACAAAGTCAGCAATTATTCGCCTTTGAGTGGGAAAGTCCTACAACGAAACACAAAATGCAGTTGTGCTGGACAGTACTCCCTCAAGGATTCAAGAACAGTCCTACAATTTTTGGTAATGTACTTGCAAAAGAATTAGAATTATGGCAAGGTAAGAAAGAGACCACTACCTTATTACAGTATGTGGACGATATCTTACTGGGGGCAGACACTATTGAAGAATGTAGAGAAACAACCATCAGTTTATTAAATTTTCTGGGAACAGCGGGATACAGGGTATCTCGGAAAAAAGTACAGATCATGAAGGAAAGCGTAATCTATCTAGGATTTGAAATATCCCAGGGGGAAAGAAAATTAGGAATCGAAAGGAAAGAAGCGATTTGTCAGATCGCCCCCCCCAAAATCAAAAAGAGAACTCAGGGGATTTTTAGGAATGGCTGGGTGGTGTCGCCTGTGGATACCTAATTTTGGATTAATGGCAAAGCCTTTATATGAAGCTGTTAAGGGGCCGGGAGACTTGCTGGAGTGGACTCCAGAGTGCCGAAAAGGATTTGATGAAATCAAGATTGCTCTCATGAGTGCCCCTGCATTAGGACTTCCGAACCTAACAAAGCCATTTGAGCTTTATGTACATGAGAGAGGGCACCAGGCTTTGGGAGTGCTTGTACAGACTTTAGGAAATTGGAAAAGACCTGTGGCTTATTTTTCAAGACAGCTGGATAAAGTGAGTGCAGGGTGGCCAGGATGCCTCAGAGCAGTTGCAGCTGCTGTGCTGTTAATACAAGAGGCACGGAAATTGACATTGGGACAAAAAGTGACTGTTTATGTGCCACATGCTGTTGCAGCAGTTTTAGAACAAAAAGGGCATCACTGGTTATCCCCAAGTAGGATGGTGCAGTACCAGGCAGTGATACTTGAGCAAGAAGATGTAACCATGAAGGTGTCTAATACCCTTAATCCGGCATCTCTATTACCAGTCCATGAAGAGGGGAGGTTGGCTCATGACTGTCTGCAAACTATTGAGCGAGTATATTCCAGCCGTCCAGATTTGAGAGATATTCCGTTGCAGAATCCAGACTGGGAATTATTTACCGATGGGAGCAGTTTTATAGTAAAGGGAGAAAGAAGGGCCGGATACGCTGTTGTCACTTTGGAAGGAGAAATCGAAGCAAGATCGCTACCAGCAAATACATCTGCCCAGAAAGCAGAACTGATTGCTTTAACCCGGGCTCTGGAATTATCAGAGGGAAAATGGACTAATGTGTTTCAGAAGAAGGCCCCCCCAGGGGAAGTAAAAAGGGGCTTCATGCCCGGGGATTACTGGCAAATTGATTTTTCTGAATTACCAAAATGTAATGGATATAAATATTTGTTGGTAATTGTTGACACCTTTTCAGGATGGCCTGAAGCTTTCCCGTGTCGTACCAATAAGGCCAGGGAGGTAGTAAAAATGTTATTAAAAGAAATTATACCAAGATTTGGGGTACCAGAAGGGTTTTCTTCAGATAGAGGACCTCATTTTATAGCAGAAATAGTACAGCAAATCTCAAAAATACTACAAATTAAATGGGACTTACATACCCCCTGGAGGCCACAATCCAGTGGAAAAGTGGAAAGAATGAATCAAACAATTAAGAGACAGGTAGGAAAATTGTGTCAGGAGACTCAGATGAAATGGACTGATGTTTTACCTCTGGCATTATTAAGAATCAGAATAACCGCAAGGGTTAGGGAGAAAGTTAGTCCATTTGAGATTCTGTATGGTAAACCTTACACTGTAAATTTAACTGGAAATGAAATTCAAATGCACGTTAAGGGCGATCAAATTTTAAGTGATTATCTCTTGTCTATGGCAAAGGTTCTTACTTCTCTCCGTAGGTACATCCAGTTAAGATCTCCTGTACTTTTAGATTCACCTGTACATTCATTCCAGCCAGGAGATCAAGTGTATCTTCGGACCTGGAAGGACGAGCCATTGGTAGAAAAGTGGAGGGGACCGTATCTTGTACTGCTAACAACAAATACTGCTGTGAAACTGCAGGGAATTGATTCCTGGATCCACTACACCCGAGTGAAAGCAGTACCTCGAGAGACGTGGAAAGCTGAACAAGTTCAACCTCTAAAGTTAAAAATATATAAAGATATATGAGTTGTATTGGAAGCGAATCAGTTTTAAATTTAGATTGTATTCAGGAAAGAATTGCTTTAATCTGTTTGTTAGGAATAGGGTTAATATTGTTGTTATGGTATCTATGGTATCTGTGTAAAAATGATGTTCTCCCAAATAACCAGGGGAGAAATGTGGTGGTTAGTTTTTCTAAGTTACCTGAGCCAAACAATTAAAGGGAACCAGGAAGGATTTTGGAGCCATAATCTCCATTTGGAAGTAATTACGAAATCTATGAAGATAATTAACCAGAAGGATTGCTGGGTGTGTACCCACTTCCCTGAACATTCCAACAAGGGCTTCCCCCTAATTGGAGTGCCTCTTAATTTTTCCTTTATGGAATTTATGAAACAGATAAGAAATGATAGTGATCAAACGAAATATAATGAAACAACTGAACAGGAATGGGAAGTCCAGAGTGTGACAGGAGATTATTATCAATGTGTCCGAAGATGTAATAATAGTAATAGATGGTGGGAAAAAAACTGTACCCTATGGAAAGCAACCGATCAACTGTACTGGAGCCATTAAGGTGGGAGGTTATAAAAATTGCTCTCATATACCTGAAATAGGTTATAAGTGGCCAAGTAAGGAACTAAATGGGTGGCATGTTCCGAAAGGTAGTGGATGGTATTGGTTGTGTGGGAACAAGGCACGAAAAGTGCTACCTCCTAATTGGTCAGGGACGTGTACTTTAGGGGCAATAATCCCTAATGTTACTATAAGAAAAGAACTGAGTAATAAATATCAAAAATCCTGGCTAAGAACATTCATGAGGAGACAAAAGAGGGTCAATAATCCTTTAATAGATCGACCTACTAGGTTTCATTCATTCGCAAGGTGGCTGTTTCCACAATTGGGAGTGAGTGAACTTGAAAAAGCAATAGTAAATATTTCAGCAGTTATTGAAAAAATAGGGAATAAAACCTCTGATGCCATTGCAGCTTTACAAGAGGAGGTTTCAGAAATTGCTAAAATAAGTACCCAAAACAGGATGGCTCTAGATATGTTATTGGCATCTCAGGGAGGAGTATGTACAGTAATAAATACTAGTTGCTGTGTATATGTGGATCAAAGCGGGAGAATTTCTACCGATCTAAATGAAATCTGGAAGCAGACTGAAATCTTACATGAGGTTCAGAAAGAAGATACTTCTTTTGGATTTGAAGAAATATGGAAATGGTTGACTTCCTGGTTCCCTGATGTGAGCTCATGGGTTAAAAAATGTTTAACAATTTTGGGAATGGTGCTAGTAGTTTTTGTATGCGTTTATGTAGTGATTCAATGTATTTCTAAGTGTTATATGAAACTAATATGGGAAAGATTTTAAAAGAGTGAGACTAATATGAAAATGATCATATAAGTCTCAAAGGGGGGAATTGTTACAAGACAACCCTGAGAAGCTCAGAAAGAATGTTTGAAGTAGGTAGATTTGGATAACTTCTATCTTAGATAGAATTTATTTAGCATGAGTAGCCACACACTTGCTTAGCATAAGTAGCTGAATTTGCTGAAGCCTTAGGCTGTGCTCCTAGTTCGTTAAGAAAAGGCCTCAGAGCTGGTGCAGGCTGGAAAGATAAGGGAGTTACAAGCAGTCTGCATTCCTGTGCCCCACTCTCCAGAAGGGAGGATGCCAAGGCTGAGAAATAAGGCCTGTTTGGGCACCAGGACCTTGGGAAGTAAAAAGCTTCCTCTCACTGTTAAAACAGTGCTGATTAAGGGGTCTGGATTATGTCTTCTTCCTCAGGGCCTTGGAAGATAACACCTACTGACCCAGCTGGGGCAGTGTTAATTAATTGACCAGGACCTTGAGAAGTAGGGGTGGGACCCAGGGAAATGTGAAGAAATCATTAACCAATCAGTGTGAAAGAGGAAGGAAGTCACAAATATGGCAATAAGACGAAGGAAGTCACAAATATGGCAAATTTGATTGTATAAATGCTACCTGAAAAGTTGTGGGGGTGTGCTTGATTTGTGGGAGACCACCGAGCACCCAGGCTTGCGCAACTCTGAAATAAATAAATAAATAAATAAATGTCTCTCCTGAGTGTGTAATTATTGGCTCATTGCACACCGGGCAACGAATCCGCTTTTCGGACAACAACGGGAGAGTGTCGCATCAGAAGGCGACAAGTGGTGACCCCGACGTGATAGCTGAGACGGCGGACCGCAGGCGGTCGAGAGGATCCGGATCATGGACGCGGTACTTAAGGTTGTACGCGTGGGTGCCCGGGAATGGGTGCTCTCTATGAGAGCGGATGCAGTAGCGAACTGCGTCGGGCGGCTCCTGAAAGATGGAGCGATAGTTAGAACAGGGGACATTTTTTCCCCTTCTAACTGGGAGAAGTGCACTCGAGCACTTGCTCAGAGAGCTATGGCCACTAAGAAGGCCGCAGAGCTTAAGACGTGGGGAGATATAACGATCATTTTAGAAAGGACTAGGGAGGAGCTTGAGACCTGGCAGGCTGCCCGCGCGGCGCTACACATGTCCGCGGAAATGGCAACACAGACAGCAGCGAACGCAGAGGAGCGAACGGAGGCGATAGAGGGAGAGGCGATAGTAGGGGATGAAGTGAAAACGGAGAGTGTGGAAACAGACATAAAGGAGGAGGCGGTTAATCAAGAACCAGAGCGGGGAGAGGGGGAGGCAAAAACTCCAGAGGCTTACCCAATAACGCCCTCTTCTCCGCCTCCGCCGCGGTATCCATGGAAAGAGATGAGGGTGATGGAAGGGGGAGAACTAGGAGAACCAGGAGACCTTTGTGGAGACCGAGATATGAAAAAGCCAGAGGCGGGTAGAGGAAAAGAAAGCAAGGTGAAAGTGGAGGAGGCAGAAGAAAAGGAAAGACCGCTTATAGTGGATGATCCCCGAGACTGGCTACCGGGGGCCATGATTCGGGTGCAGTGGGAGGACGAAAGAAGAGAAGAAGCAGGGGAAAGACCAGAAGCAGGGGAAAGACCGAGGGTCCCGCACCCGGGAAAAGATGGCGCTGGCCGAGAGAGGAGTGGGCGTCGACCAGCATTGCGGAAGGAGGAGACTGAAGACTCAGGTGCAGCAACTAGGGCGGAGTTCCCCCGCCGCAGTCAGAGGCGAGGAAGAAAAAAAAAAAAAAAAGGAGGAGGAAAGTCACAAGAGATATGGAGCAGATGTTTATGCTGCTTACAGCTCTGGAAGAAGAAACAGCTAAACAAAGAGGGCTATCAGAGGCAATAGCTAAACAAAGAGGGCTATTAGAGGCAATAGCTAAACAAAGAGGGCTATCAGAGGCAGCAGCTAAACAAAGAGGGCTATCAGAGACAGCAGGTTCTGCCCAAGCGGGAGGGGGAAAAGAAATTCCCCTAACAGACTGGAAACTGATAGCGACGGAATGTGCCCTGAGTGGCCTCAAGTTTCGTCGTGCGCCAATAGGGGCCTTCCCAGTACGAGTTGCCCCGGGGAGGGGGGGGGCAGTGGAATGGATGCCCCTCGACCCAAAGACGGTACAACAGCTATTGAAAGCAGTGCAAGAACAGGGCCTGCGACACCCGGTGACACAGACGTTGCTGGACGCGGCGCACGCGGGAGGCCTAATACCGTGGGATTGTCACGCCCTCGCGCGACTGGTTTTATCGCCCACGATGGTCCTTATGTGGAAAGAAGCGTGGACCTCGCGCTTGCAGCAGGCGTTGATGGCCGCACAGGCAGACCCGCAGAACCCACTGGGCCAATCCACCCTAACGCGGTTAAGAGGAAATGATGCGGCCATGGCTACACCCCAGCAGCAGGCAGCGGGCCTGAGACCTCGGGAGATACTGGTGGCAACAGAAGCATCTCGAAAGGCCTTTGATGATATTGGGCCACTGGTGCAGCAGGCAGACCCATGGACGACTGTGAAGCAGAGAGTGGGAGAGCCGTTTGACAAGTTTTGTGACAGGCTACAGGCAGCAGTAGAACTTGCATCTTTACCAGACGCTGCAAAAGGAGCGGTGATGTTGGAATGTATCAAACAACAGGGCAACGAGTTGACAAAAGAAATCCTAAGAACAGCGCCTAAGGGAGCAAGTTTAGGGCAGACGATCAAATACGTATTAGAACACCGGGACAAGACCACAGCCCTACAGATTGCTGCAGCAGTTATGGCAATGCCAGAGGTTAGAGCTAGAGGAGGTCCAAAGGGAGGCCCATGCTTTGGCTGCGGGCGAATGGGCCATTTGAGAGCACAGTGCACGAATAAGGGAAGTTACGCGCGCCCAACAAGGGGTATGGGGAGCCTTACATGCTGGGCCTGTGGAAAACCAGGACACAGAGCACGAGATTGTCGGCGGTCGGGAAACGAGAAGCGGGGAGGGCAACTAGGGGGCCACCCCTCCCCGGTGAGCCGGCCTCAAGTAGCCCCCGTCAACAACAACACACCGCTGATGGACAGCTCCAGCGACCAAACTCCGAAGGGAAACCCCGCGTGGCCCTGGTCTTAGGGTGTGAGAAGAGACCCCGAGTGAAAGCGCATCTGATAGGCCCACCAGGGGCAGGTCCTCCTAGCATCCCCTTAATAATGATGCTAGATACGGGGGCAGATGTTACATGTGTGCCCTCGTGGTTGTGGCCATCGAGTTGGCCAGCAAAAGTGGCAAGCTCGTTAGATGGAGTGGGAGGCAGGGCGGAGGCTATGATTTCTGAAACCGATATCACAATTGTATTGGAGGACCCGGATAGGCCTGCTCAGATCATCCGTGTGCGGCCGTACATAACTGCCATAGGGGAACCATTGTTAGGGCGAGATGCCTTATTGCAAAGCGGCTTTCACCTGACAAATTTAGGGTAAGGGCCACTGCCTACCTCCTCGGGGCTCATTTTGCTGTCCCGCTGACATGGTGCTCCAATGAGCCTGTGTGGGTAGAGCAGTGGCCATTGACAGGGGACAAATTGGTGGCTGCCCGACAAATAGTAAGTAGAGAATTAGAGCAGGGACACCTGGAGGAAAGCCACAGTCCCTGGAACACTCCTATATTTGTGATACACAAAAAGGATAAGTCTAAATTTCGATTACTGCACGACCTACGAGCGGTAAATCAGCAGATGGAAGCGATGGGTGCCCTCCAGCCAGGGTTGCCACTACCATCAGCAATACCAAAGAATTGGCCAGTGGTGGTGATGGATATCCAAGATTGCTTTTTCTCTATACCATTAGCCCCTCAGGACAAAGCTCGATTTGCCTTCACACTGCCCTCAGAGAATCTGCAGGAGCCAGCAGCGCGATATCAATGGACAGTCCTCCCGCAGGGCATGAAAAATTCACCTACGATTTGTCAGGCGGCAGTAGCTAAGGTATTGCAGCCGGTAAGAGCGCAGTTCCCGCGCGCGCTTATCATCCATTACATGGACGACCTCCTAATAGCTGCAGAGACCCAGCAAGAAACCGATCAGGCAGAACAGGCAGTAATTAACTGCCTAAATGAAGCGGGATTGTACGTCCAGAAAGCGAAGACGCAAAGGGGAGAATCTGTCGACTATCTGGGAACCACCATCCTCCCCAGAGCTGTGGTCCCACAGCCGATAAAGCTCAATAGAGAGATACGAACGTTGCATGATGTACAGCAATTGGTTGGAGCTCTCCAATGGCTGCGAGGGCTGATAGGTATTCCCAAGGAGTGGATGGAGCCACTGTTCGAGTTGCTCAAGGGCCACAAACCATGGGAACCGAGGCAGATGACACCGAACGCGTTAGAAGCCCTCCGAAAAATAGAAGATCTCATGGCAAAGGGCGGAGTAACGAGATATGACCCGGCCAGACCTATCAATCTGTACGTGGCAGTTACAAGAACAGGAGCCATAGGCGTTCTAGGACAAGGGACGCCGGAGCGTCCGGAAGTCGTATGGTGGATAGTGTCAAACCAAATAAGTACGGCATACGTCACAATCGTAACAGCGTTGGCACAGATGATACAGAAGGGACGAACCGCCACCGTTCGGCACTTCGCGAAGGAGCCTGAGTCCATTTACCTGCCGGTAAAAAGGAGTCAATGGGACAGCGTGGTTCAGAAACAAGATAGTATAGCAATAGCTTTAGAAGGATTCCCAGGAACAATCAGATTATCGCCTGTGCTGGAGATGTATACACACCTCTCCGTCCTTCGGCCCCATCTGAAAGCCCGAGTGCTACAGCGACCTGCACCAGGGCGCACAGTGTTCACCGACGCGTCATCGGTGACCAGGGCAGCGGTTGTTGTGTGGCAAGATCAAAAGGCCCAATGGCACCGAGTGAAGATCAGCGAGCCGGACAGTAGCGTACAGCATCTAGAGGCCCGAGCTGTGGCGCAGGCATTGCAAATGTGGCCAGAAGAGCATTTGAATGTAGTGACAGACTCCATGTTCGTCTTTAAATTGTTACACAACATGTCGTATCCCGGATGGGCCGGATCGCCCATTGCGCTAATGCTAGAAGAAGCCCTACAACAACGGCGGGCCACTGCCTCTGTTATTCATGTTCGGAGTCATGAGGCAATCCAAGGAGTGTACCAAGAAGGCAACAATAAAGCCGATCAAGCGGCCAAAGGTGTGTGGACAGTCGCAGAAGCAAGGCAGGTGCACGACCTTCTCCATGTTGGTGCAAAAGCACTGGCAAAAAGCTGCAACATCCCCCTCACCACGGCTCGTGAAGTGGTTGCGGCTTGCCCGTATTGCCAAAAAACCCCCCTGTGGGGCGCCGGCATCAACCCCAGGGGGCTGAAAGGAAACCAAATATGGCAAACGGACTTCACAATGTGCCAGCGACTTCGACCACGGCCCTGGCTGGCTGTCACAGTGGACACACACAGCAGTATCATCGTGGCGACCCAACATAAACGAGTCACAGCGCGGGCGGCACAGTTGCATTGGCACACGGCAATGGCCTGGCTGGGTGCCCCAGAAACTATTAAAACAGACAACGGCACGTGTTTCACAGCGCAAAGCACGAGAGAATGGGCCATACGGTGGGGAATTAAGCTAGTGCACGGTATTGCCTATAATAGCACAGGTCAAGCCATTGTCGAGCGAGCAAACCGCACTTTAAAGCAAAGGATCAAGATTCTTGGGGAGGGGGAGGGATATACACAAAGAATCCCCGCGCACAAACAATCAGAAATAATTATGCGCGCCTTATTCGGTCTGAATCAGTTCATCAGGGGGGAGGAGAACAAGACGCCAGCGGAAAAGCATTGGGCGGTCCGAGCGATGCACGAGGGACCAGACGTAAAGGTTCGAATCCCGGAAAAAGGGGAATGGGAAGAGGGGTGGCAGCTGGTAACCCAAGGACGAGGGTATGCAGCGGTCAGGCAGGGAGAAATGGTAAGATGGGTCCCTATGAAGTGGGTGCGCCCAGACCTCAGGGCAAGGACAAGACAGGAAGCAGAGAGTCAGGTGAATTAATGAATGTCTGAGTTTTATTGCAGGGGAGGACCACCCTGAAAAGCCGATGATCCCTTCTAGCAGCAAAGACAGCAGACAGGAGAAGAAGAACAGATGAGAAAAGGCGCATGAAACCACAAGAAGAACGCATAACCAGAAAACCCGAGAAGATGGCAGGGGGAGCAACCCAAGTAGCTCTCCTCGTAGCGATGCTGGGACTGGGACTCCAAGGGGTGAAAGGCGAACCAATGTTAGCGAAATGGGGTAGTAACAATCTATGGCTCACCTGGCAAACCGGACAGGAAATAAGCAATTTTGCCTGACGTTGGTGGGTGCGGGGCAGCCCTTTTAAGACATGCTTAATAGGGGTCCCATTGAATTTGACCGTAGACCTACCAAAGCTGAGAGAGCATTGACACGCTGAATGCGTCATTGCCCTGGGACCCGCAAGAGCTTGACCTTCTGGGTTCAGTAGTGGTAATTGGCTTGGGCTAGGACCATGGGCCAGGCAATTACTAATAGAAGAGTTGCACCTGCTGCTGATGCTCGTGCTAGGCATATTAGTATGTAGACTAGTGTTTAGATGCTTGGTAAGACAACTGCTAGAAAAGGGGTGGTCCCACCCACACCCACACTGTGAACGCTTAACCCGCGACACGGCAATTTAAAGCAAATAGCATAGTCAAAGCATGGGGAGGGGGAGATGTAGGGAACGGCGATCGGAAGATCTCGCGATGGCACGGAAAGAGGAAGGAAGAGGAAGGATATGACGTAGAGATAGCAGTATGCTTGTAGGTATATAAGCAAATACATGCGTACAATAAACGCCATTTGCAGCATCCTCATATTGGTGTCAGTGCTCATTGGCCCGGAGGCTGGGGGAGCCTCCGTGCCGTCTCAGGCGAACGGGAGAGTGTCGCATCAGAAGGCGACAGGCGACGAACGACCACTCCCTCTACCTTCCCCCAACCCATTTAATCCCTTCGAGAACAACGAGCTCGTGTTGCTGGCGAAAGCAGTAAGCCAAACTGTCAATTTAAGCCACTGCTGGGTTTGCGGAGGACCGCTAGGGTTATCAAGCTGGCCGTGGACGTCCACATCCCTCACCCCAGACCAGATCGTAAGCAATTATAGCAAAACTGGTAGGACTGCTGTCCCTTCGCAGTGGGCATCTTTATCAGCCGACGGGTGCCCCGTTCGGTTCCCAGGTTATATGCACTCACAGTACTGTTCACGCTCACACCAGTCACAGTTTCTCTAGATTTCTGTTTTTATAGTCTTGCGGTGCGCCTTACGCTGATCAGCCTGTGCACTCCCCTTTCCGGCCGGACCGAGCTGGGACTTAAAACCCACTCAAACCCTGAGGATGGGTCTCGTACCCATCCCCCTACCTGGTATGCCTTATGGTGGCCAGTCCGCATACCCCCTGCCTGGTACGCCTTATGGTGATCAGCCTGTGTACCCCTTACAGTGCACTTTGTTACCAAACCAGAATTTAGAATTTAGGCGGGAATTTAAGACTCACCTTTTTGGGGCCTCCCGTTGCCACAGATCCCAGGTGAACTCACCCGATGGCACCAGATGATCGTTTGGAGACGAGAGGCCCCAACAGTGGTCGCCTAGGGTCCCACCTGGCTCGCCAAACTGTTATGGAAAGTTAGGCTCGCTGGCCACCATAACAGGGTCCAACCCTAGGTTCCCGCTGAGAAGTTCAGAGCCAAATCAAAGCAAATCAAATATATAAATTTTAATGACACACGTGCAGTAATTACAGCTCGAGCTGGGTGCCTCCAAAGAGGGACCCCCGAACAAAGAAATCCCTGGGCAATTACAACTTTTCAATCTAAGTTCTCCACCCCTCATGCGGTAGTTCGGACCAATAGTAATATTCAGGTCTGGGGTCTCCCATTCCTTATTGGGTCTCATCGTTGTTCCTAGGCAGGCTGTTTCTTTCCTTATCTTTACTGTTGCGGTTTCTGCTGACGGATGTGTCTTCGTTCCTTGTTGGGTCCCGCCGTTGTCTCTCAAGGTCCTGACAAGGAGGTGGTAATTCCAGACCACAACGATTAACACTGCCCCAGCAGTGAGAGGAGGCTTTGTCCCTCAAGGTCCTGATGCCCTGCACTGGTCTTATTTCAAAGTTTTGACATCCTCCCTTTTGGAGTGTGAGACACAGGAACACAGACTGCTTGTACCTCCCTTATCTTTCCAGCTTGAACCAGCTCTGGGACCCTTTCTTATTGAACTAGGTGAAAGTGCCTCATGTTATCTGAGTGCGGCCTAAGGCTTCAGCAAATTCAGCTACTCATGCTAAGCAAGTTTTATATAAGTTGTGCTAAGCAGCTACCTCTAGACAGTTTCAGTTCAATAATTTCCTTAACACCCCATATAAGTTTATTTTTTCATGCAGAAGCCTTAGGCCTATTGTTGAGCCTAGTTGGGATCCCGGGGGTGGTGGTGCACAATTGTAAACAGTTAGAGCATGTTGCCCGTGCTTTGGCTCAAAGCTTAAATTGGACATCTAGAGCCATTGCCTCCTTAAATAGGGAGTTGGGAGCAGTGTAGGAAGGAACACTGCAAAACCACCTAGGGATCGACTATCTCCTACTGCGAGATAACCACAGACATCATGACTTCGCCGGGATGTGCTGGTTCAACATCACTGATGAATCGGCATCTATTGAGAATGATATCAGCCACCTACAAGACATTATCCAACATATCCAGCAGAACGACGGAGATGCCTGGCTGGCTAATTGGTTTGGCTCCCTAACAGGATGGCTGGGCCACCTCATACAAGGAGGACTCTTGTCTGTCTCTTGCTTTGTATTATGTTATGTTTTGATTTCATTACTTTGTAAACTCCCTTGCCATCATACCCCATGCCCTTCTGTAGATGGGGACGGCCTGTAACTAGCTTTCCATCACGGGGGTGGAGTGTATGGGAAAGTGCGGAAGAATGTCGAGGAGATAGGCGATGGAAGCTAGCCAGACTGTTCCGTGGGAAAAGGAGCATCAACAGGGCATGTTGACCCATAGTCACGTAGTTGAGCCTGTGCCAGGGTGGCGCTGCACCTGGGCTTTGAATCAAGAATAACAATGAGCTCAACATGCTTACTGCGCATGTGTATGGTACATAAAAACTTCATCTAGTGCCCGCCCCCCAGGTGTTCCTCACCCTGGACTGACGCTCAGCGGTGCCAGGGATCCCCCGTTCCGTTATTGCCTGGATTGGGAAAGCGCCAGGGAACCCCTGCTCAGACGCAGAGGTAATAAATGCTCCATATTGAGCATAGTATGCCTTGTGTTTGTATCCATCCCTGCTGGGAGAGTCCAGGCAGTGCCCCCGCCTCACCGTTACACCTTGTCACAAGGAAAGCTCCATATTTATTTTTTACAAACTGTAGCACCATATGGTCATTTTGTACTAAATCATTAGAATCCGGTTTTAAAAGCTTTTCAAAAGGTAGTTCCTTGTTATGGTGATGTAGGAAGAAGATGCAGTGGTACCTGCAGGCTGTAGAGAGGGGATGCTGCAGTTGCTTCCTCTGGAAAGTGGTCTGTAGCATTCCATTTTAACAAGGACATGATTTTTTTCCAGGAAAGAGAGTGCTGTTTGGGTGGTAGCTGTACGAGTCAAAAAACTGCATGGTTCTGGTCTGACAGGAAAATGGCTAGCCAGTGTTCTCCAGGCCAGTTATGCAGCTGTGTATTCACAACCACACTTGCTGGTCTTGGCGAAACACAGATCCTAGGGAACTAGTCACTTGGGTACGCACCTAGTAATGTTCCTCTGGCATAGGGGGACTGCTGAAAAAAGAAGAATAGGAGAGCTGTTTGATATCCATCTTCACATATAGTCAAAACACATCTCCTTCGGTTCTGTCCAGATTTCTATCACATTGTCAAATATGTCGTACATAATCATATTAATGGAGGTGGTCAAGGCCCCTGCAAAGCATACTTCTGCTCTCAGGTTTCCTGTTTTAATCAGGGAATAGTGATCAGCTCATTTTTGATCTGGAGACAGGTCAAAGGCAAACAAGCTATAGCCACAGTGAACTCTTCCCTGTCAACAAGCAGGGAGTGATCTTTCATGTGGCTGCCAATTGTATGAGCTGTATTTATTCTCTCACACAGCAGTCTTTCCCAAAAATCAGGCTGCAGCTGTTTTGCCAGGGTTTGTTCACCATCCACATACAGGGCCACAAAGTTTAGATCATAAGGTTTAAAGTTGAAAGGGTTCTTAGCATAATTGCTGATAAAGGTGTTGTTATCTACAAACACATTAAGCATTGTTATCTATGAATCCCATAGCAACAAGCTTGGGCAGTTATCCCAGAAATAAGTTTTCCTAGTTGCTGACACAGCTGCCAGCTGGTATGCTGAACACTTTCATGTCCACCTGGTCCACCAGGTATTTAGCATTGGCCTCAGCATGTCCTAAATGCACTCTGATTGCCACCCACACTTTCTTCACAAACAGTGAGGAATAGGTGATAACCAGCTTGCAGGCCCCTGATGCCAGGGAGCTCATCAAACAAAAGCTGTCTGTGCTGCACATCAACTTAATTTTTATATCCATGCCATTCAACAAAAGCTTGTCTTGAAAGAACAGCTCACTGTGGAGGGGTCCCAACAGTTCGATCCTCCTACTCTGGGCCGTCAGAGCTGAGCATTGCCTAAATCCCTGATTACCAACACCATCCAGCACAACCGCTTCCTGCTGCTCAGCTGTGTCTTTGTAGAACAGAAGCGTGTGGACAGCATGTCAAAGCTGTAATTGAGAAGCAACTCAGTGAAGGCACAGTAGGGGTAGCACTTGTTGCTCTGGCTTGAGTCAGTCTCATTGCTCTTACTGCTCCCCTTGCTCTTTCTGCAGTAGCTATGGTCTCTAAAAGAATATGTCTGCAGGCTGCATCCAAAAGCCGGGGTCTTGCTGTTTCCACAGTAATCATGGTCCAGCAGGACAGTCTTGATTATATCCTGTCGCCTTCTGATGCGACAATCTCCCGTTCGCCTGAGACGGCACGGAGGCTCCCCCAGCCTCCGGGCCAATGAGCACTGACACCAATATGAGGATGCTGCAAATGGCGTTTATTGTACGCATGTATTTGCTTATATACCTACAAGCATACTGCTATCTCTACGTCATATCCTTCCTCTTCCTTCCTCTTTCCGTGCCATCGCGAGATCTTCCGATCGCCGTTCCCTACATCTCCCCCTCCCCATGCTTTGACTATGCTATTTGCTTTAAATTGCCGTGTCGCAGGTTAAGCGTTCATAGTGTGGGTGTGGGTGGGACCACCCCTTTTCTAGCAGTTGTCTTACCAAGCATCTAAACACTAGTCTACATGCTAATATGCCTAGCACGAGCATCAGCAGCAGGTGCAACTCTTCTATTAGTAATTGCCTGGCCCATGGTCCTAGCCCAAGCCAATTACCACTACCGAACCCAGAAGGTCAAGCTCTTGCGGGTCCCAGGGCAATGATGCATTCAGCGTGTTCAAGCAGTTACTAATATTGCTTGTGTTTGTGCAATGCTCTCTTAGCTTTCGTAGGTCTACGGTCAAATTCAATGGGACCCCTATTAAGCATGTCTTAAAAGGGCTGCCCCGCACCCGCCAGCGTCAGGCAAAATTGCTTATTTCCTGTCCGGTTTGCCAGGTGAGCCATAGATTGTTACTACCCCATTTCGCTAACATTGGTTCGCCTTTCACCCCTTGGAGTCCCAGTCCCAGCATCGCTACGAGGAGAGCTACTTGGGTTGCTCCCCCTGCCATCTTCTCGGGTTTTCTGGTTACGCGTTCTTCTTGTGGTTTCACGCGCCTTTTCTCATCTGTTCTTCTTCTCCTGTCTGCTGTCTTTGCTGCTAGAAGGGATCATCGGCTTTTCAGGGTGGTCCTCCCCTGCAATAAAACTCAGACATTCATTAATTCACCTGACTCTCTGCTTCCTGTCTTGTCCTTGCCCTGAGGTCTGGGCGCACCCACTTCACAGGGACCCATCTTACCATTTCTCCCTGCCTGACCGCTGCATACCCTCGTCCTTGGGTTACCAGCTGCCACCCCTCTTCCCATTCCCCTTTTTCCGGGATTCGGACCTTTACGTCTGGTCCCTCGTGCATCGCTCGGACCGCCCAATGCTTTTCCGCTGGCGTCTTGTTCTCCTCCCCCCTGATGAACTGATTCAGACCGAATAAGGCGCGCATAATTATTTCTGATTGTTTGTGCACGGGGATTCTTTGTGTATATCCTTCCCCCTCCCCAAGAATCTCGATCCTTTGCTTTAAAGTGCGGTTTGCTCGCTCGACAATGGCTTGACCTGTGCTATTATAGGCAATACCGTGCACTAGCTTAATTCCCCACCGTACGGCCCATTCTCTCGTGCTTTGCGCTGTGAAACACGTGCCGTTGTCTGTTTTAATAGTTTCTGGGGCACCCAGCCAGGCCATTGCCGTGTGCCAATGCAACTGTGCCGCCCGCGCTGTGACTCGTTTATGTTGGGTCGCCACGATGATACCGCTGTGTGTGTCTACTGTGACAGCCAGCCAGGGCCGTGGTCGAAGTCGCTGGCACATTGTGAAGTCCGTTTGCCATATTTGGTTTCCTTTCAGCCCCCTGGGGTTGATGCCGGCGCCCCACAGGGGTTTTTTTTGGCAATACGGGCAAGCCGCAACCACTTCACGAGCCGTGGTGAGGGGGATGTTGCAGCTTTTTGCCAGTGCTTTTGCACCAACATGGAGAAGGTCGTGCACCTGCCTTGCTTCTGCGACTGTCCACACACCTTTGGCTGCTTGATCGGCTTTATTGTTGCCTTCTTGGTACACTCCTTGGATTGCCTCATGACTCCGAACATGAATAACAGAGGCAGTGGCCCGCCGTTGTTGTAGGGCTTCTTCTAGCATTAGCGCAATGGGCGATCCGGCCCATCCGGGATACGACATGTTGTGTAACAATTTAAAGACGAACATGGAGTCTGTCACTACATTCAAATGCTCTTCTGGCCACATTTGCAATGCCTGCGCCACAGCTCGGGCCTCTAGATGCTGTACGCTACTGTCCGGCTCGCTGATCTTCACTCGGTGCCATTGGGCCTTTTGATCTTGCCACACAACGACCGCTGCCCTGGTCACCGATGACGCGTCGGTGAACACTGTGCGCCCTGGTGCAGGTCGCTGTAGCACTCGGGCTTTCAGATGGGGCCGAAGGACGGAGAGGTGTGTATACATCTCCAGCACAGGCGATAATCTGATTGTTCCTGGGAATCCTTCTAAAGCTATTGCTATACTATCTTGTTTCTGGACCACGCTGTCCCATTGACTCCTTTTTACCGGCAGGTAAATGGACTCAGGCTCCTTCGCGAAGTGCCGAACGGTGGCGGTTCGTCCCTTCTGTATCATCTGTGCCAACGCTGTTACGATTGTGACGTATGCCGTACTTATTTGGTTCGACACTATCCACCATACGACTTCCGGACGCTCCGGTGTCCCTTGTCCTAGAACGCCTATGGCTCCTGTTCTTGTAACTGCCACGTACAAATTGATAGGTCTGGCCGGGTCGTATCTCGTTACTCCGCCCTTTGCCATGAGATCTTCTATTTTTCGGAGGGCTTCTAACGCGTTCGGTGTCATCTGCCTCGGTTCCCATGGTTTGTGGCCCTTGAGCAACTCGAACAGTGGCTCCATCCACTCCTTGGGAATACCTATCAGCCCTCGCAGCCATTGGAGAGCTCCAACCAATTGCTGTACATCATGCAACGTTCGTATCTCTCTATTGAGCTTTATCGGCTGTGGGACCACAGCTCTGGGGAGGATGGTGGTTCCCAGATAGTCGACAGATTCTCCCCTTTGCGTCTTCGCTTTCTGGACGTACAATCCCGCTTCATTTAGGCAGTTAATTACTGCCTGTTCTGCCTGATCGGTTTCTTGCTGGGTCTCTGCAGCTATTAGGAGGTCGTCCATGTAATGGATGATAAGCGCGCGCGGGAACTGCGCTCTTACCGGCTGCAATACCTTAGCTACTGCCGCCTGACAAATTGTAGGTGAATTTTTCATGCCCTGCGGGAGGACTGTCCATTGATATCGCGCTGCTGGCTCCTGCAGATTCTCTGAGGGCAGTGTGAAGGCAAATCGAGCTTTATCCTGAGGGGCTAATGGTATAGAGAAAAAGCAATCTTGGATATCCATCACCACCACTGGCCAATTCTTTGGTATTGCTGATGGTAGTGGCAACCCCGGCTGGAGGGCACCCATCGCTTCCATCTGCTGATTTACCGCTCGTAGGTCGTGCAGTAATCGAAATTTAGACTTATCCTTTTTGTGTATCACAAATATAGGAGTGTTCCAGGGACTGTGGCTTTCCTCCAGGTGTCCCTGCTCTAATTCTCTACTTACTATTTGTCGGGCAGCCGCCAATTTGTCCCCTGTCAATGGCCACTGCTCTACCCACACAGGCTCATTGGAGCACCATGTCAGCGGGACAGCGAAATGAGCCCCGAGGAGGTAGGCAGTGGCCCTTACCCTAAATTTGTCAGGTGAAAGCCGCTTTGCAATAAGGCATCTCGCCCTAACAATGGTTCCCCTATGGCAGTTATGTACGGCCGCACACGGATGATCTGAGCAGGCCTATCCGGGTCCTCCAATACAATTGTGATATCGGTTTCAGAAATCATAGCCTCCGCCCTGCCTCCCACTCCATCTAACGAGCTTGCCACTTTTGCTGGCCAACTCGATGGCCACAACCACGAGGGCACACATGTAACATCTGCCCCCGTATCTAGCATCATTATTAAGGGGATGCTAGGAGGACCCGCCCCTGGTGGGCCTATCAGATGCGCTTTCACTCGGGGTCTCTTCTCACACCCTAAGACCAGGGCCACGCGGGGTTTCCCTTCGGAGTTTGGTCGCTGGAGCTGTCCATCAGCGGTGTGTTGTTGTTGACGGGGGCTACTTGAGGCCGGCTCACCGGGGAGGGGTGGCCCCCTAGTTGCCCTCCCCGCTTCTCGTTTCCCGACCGCCGACAATCTCGTGCTCTGTGTCCTGGTTTTCCACAGGCCCAGCATGTAAGGCTCCCCATACCCCCTGTTGGGCGCGCGTAACTTCCCTTATTCGTGCACTGTGCTCTCAAATGGCCCATTCGCCCGCAGCCAAAGCATGGGCCTCCCTTTGGACCTCCTCTAGCTCTAACCTCCGGCATTGCCATAACTGCTGCAGCAATCTGTAGGGCTGTGGTCTTGTCCCGGTGTTCTAATACGTACTTGATCGTCTGCCCTAGACTTGCTCCCTTAGGCGCTGTTCTTAGGATTTCTTTTGTCAACTCGTTGCCCTGTTGTTTGATACATTCCAACATCACCGCTCCTTTTGCAGCATCTGGTAAAGATGCAAGTTCTACTGCTGCCTGTAGCCTGTCACAAAACTTGTCAAACGGCTCTCCCACTCTCTGCTTCACAGTCGTCCATGGGTCTGCCTGCTGCACCAGTGGCCCAATATCATCAAAGGCCTTTCGAGATGCTTCTGTTGCCACCAGTATCTCCCGAGGTCTCAGGCCCGCTGCCTGCTGCTGGGGTGTAGCCATGGCCGCATCATTTCCTCTTAACCGCGTTAGGGTGGATTGGCCCAGTGGGTTCTGCGGGTCTGCCTGTGCGGCCATCAACGCCTGCTGCAGGCGCGAGGTCCACGCTTCTTTCCACATAAGGACCATCGTGGGCGATAAAACCAGTCGCGCGAGGGCGCGACAATCCCACGGTATTAGGCCTCCCGCGTGCGCCGCGTCCAGCAATGTCTGTGTCACCGGGTGTCGCAGGCCCTGTTCTTGCACTGCTTTCAATAGCTGTTGTACCGTCTTTGGGTCGAGGGGCATCCATTCCACTGCCCCCCCCCCTCCCCCGGGGCAACTCGTACTGGGAAGGCCCCTATTGGCGCACGAAACTTGAGGCCACTCAGGGCACATTCCGTCGCTATCAGTTTCCAGTCTGTTAGGGGAATTTCTTTTCCCCCTCCCACTTGGGTGGAACCTGCTGTCTCTGATGGCCCTCTTTGTTTAGCTGTTGCCTCTAATAGCCCTCTTTGTTTAGCTATTTCTTCTTCCAGAGCTGTAAGCAGCATAAACATCTGCTCCATATCTCTTGTGACTTTCCTCCTTTTTTTTTTTTTTTTTTCTTCGCCTCTGACTGCGTCGGGGGAACTCCGCCCTAGTTGCTGCACCTGAGTCTTCAGTCTCCTCCTTCCGCAATGCTGGTCGACGCCCACTCCTCTCTCGGCCAGCGCCATCTTTACCCGGGTGCGGCACCCTCGGTCTTTCCCCTGCTTCTGGTCTTTCCCCTGCTTCTTCTCTTCTTTCGTCCTCCCACTGCACCCGAATCATGGCCCCCGGTAGCCAGTCTCGGGGATCATCCACTATAAGCGGTCTTTCCTTTTCTTCTGCCTCCTCCACTTTCACCTTACTTTCTTTTCCTCTACCCGCCTCTGGCTTTTTCATATCTCGGTCTCCACAAAGGTCTCCTGGTTCTCCTAGTTCTCCCCCTTCCATCGCCCTCATCTCTTTCCACGGATACCGCAGCGGAGGCGGAGAAGAGGGCGTTATTGGGTAAGCCTCTGGAGTTTTTGCCTCCCCCTCTCCCCGCTCTGGTTCTTGATTAACCGCCTCCTCCTTTATGTCTGTTTCCACACTCTCCGTTTTCACTTCATCCCCTACTATCGCCTCTTCCTCTATCGCCTCCGTTCGCTCCTCTGCGTTCGCTGCTGTCTGTGTCGCCATTTCCGCGGACATGTGCAGCGCCGCGCGGGCAGCCTGCCAGGTCTCAAGCTCCTCCCTAGTCCTTTCTAAAATGATCGTTATATCTCCCCACGTCTTAAGCTCTGCGGCCTTCTTAGTGGCCATAGCTCTCTGAGCAAGTGCTCGAGTGCACTTCTCCCAGTTAGAAGGGGAAAAAATGTCCCCTGTTCTAACTATCGCTCCATCTTTCAGGAGCCGCCCGACGCAGTTCGCAACTGCATTCGCTCTCATAGAGAGCACCCATTCCCGGGCACCCACGCGTACAACCTTAAGTACCGCGTCCATGATCCGGATCCTCTCGACCGCCTGCGGTCCGCCGTCTCAGCTATCACGTCGGGGTCACCACTTGTCGCCTTCTGATGCGACAATCTCCCGTTCGCCTGAGACGGCACGGAGGCTCCCCCAGCCTCCGGGCCAATGAGCACTGACACCAATATGAGGATGCTGCAAATGGCGTTTATTGTACGCATGTATTTGCTTATATACCTACAAGCATACTGCTATCTCTACGTCATATCCTTCCTCTTCCTTCCTCTTTCCGTGCCATCGCGAGATCTTCCGATCGCCGTTCCCTACAATATCCTCAGTTTTCTACCTCTTATTTTCAACACTAACCTAAGGATGAGGAAACACATACAGCACAAGCCTACATCCCATAAGGGTCTTTAAAGTAGCTGTAAGCTCCCCCACAACCATGGGCAAAGGGACCTCCTGCCACCACCAGAGCACCTGCCCTCTCTGTGTAAAACTTACCTTGAAATATAGGTTCTGATTCTCAGGCCCTATCAAGCACTTCTTGTTCCTGTGGTGTGGGGGGATGCTCCCAGCTTCCTCCCCATCTGGTGCCAGTTACAAGCAGTCTGCATTCCTGTGCTTCACACTCCCAAAGGGAGGATGTCAAGACTTTGAGATAAAGGCCTGATTGGGTGCAAGGACCCTGGGAAACAAAGCCTCCTCTCACTGCTGGGGCAGTGTTAATTAGGGTGGTCTGGAATTATCTCCTCCTCATCAGGACCTTGGGAGATAACACCTACCTTCACTGCTGGGGCAGTGTTAATCATTGGGGACTGGAATTAACTCCTTCTTACCCCAGCTATGGGATCTCTCCTTGGGACCACCCCTGCAAGAGTAAAGCAGTCATTCACAGTCACTCAAACTCCTTTCTCCAGTGCTGAAGAGTGCTCAAGGCAGCTAGCTTGCCCTTGGGGGTGTTCGGCTATCCCCCCACCCCATGACTGTGGGTGTGATCGTCATAACAACGATGGAGGAGAGTTGAACCCTGCAGCAGCCAAGAGCTAGGGACTGCGACTGTGCGAAGAGACCTGCAACTGGCCTTGCGACTCCACCTCCACCTTCCGCTGAAGGGTATAAATAGGTTGGCCCCCAGAGGCTGTCTTTGGCTCTTTGTGGGTGACAGTGGGTCTGCCAACTTGTGGATCCCCTCGGGACGGGGATGCCCTCGCGCAGTTACTTCCCTGGGATTGAGTGTACGTTGGCTGCTCAGGCAACGCGTGGGTCAGAGTGTACGTTGACCGCTCAGGCAACATGTGGGTAAGATCAATTAGCATTGGACAATAAGTATTCTAGTTGAACTAAGTTTCTGTTTATAAGAATTGTTGCTTTGTACTGTTGTAACTTGTGTAGTAAATTTTCATCTTTGAAACAAGTTGTGGAGTCATGCAGTAAGTCTCCTTCCTCCCCTCCCTCGTGCCACACAAAACCCTCATGGTCCGGGACTGTAAAGATAGTTGGTCGTCCTGCAACATTACTGGTACCAGGAGTGGGGTGTGGTTTGATGAGATGGGGACTTTGGAAGGATATTTACAGAGGCATGGCATCCCTAAGAACCCAGAGTTCGACCAGCAGTGGGTCGAGAGTAATTGGGATCAAGAAGAAGAGATCGTGCATCATTCAGAGGCCGCACGAGGTAAGATGAAAGATGGAAAGGGTAAAGGCATTGTGTGTAAGATGCTTACCTCTTGTTTGCTAGCGGGAGGTGCTGAGAAGAGGTGTTTGCTGAATCAGTTTAGATGAGAAAGAAAAGTGCATCAAGGATTTAAAGGCACACCTCACCATTTTGGAGACTCAGTTACAGTCTCAGAAAAAGACTGCGCAGAATGATGCAGTTTGAATTCAGCAGTTGGAGACTCGGGTCGAGAGTATGTTGACTCGACAGCTAGCGTCTGGGGGAAGAACCCCAGATCCTTTAAAAGTTAGGGCCCTAGTCTGAGCTGGTCCCGGGGATTGGGACGGAGATATTTGGCTTGACTCTGATCCATCTGAACCCTCGGACGATGAGAACTCTGTGAGTAAGACCATTCCAGTGAGACCTGTGGTGCAGTGGGAAACCACAGGTGGGCGAGGGGCTCCACCTCGCACAGTCATGAAGACTACTAGCTATGATCCGGAGGCATTGGTTAGGATAGCTGATCGGTATAGCCGTAAGCCTGGGGAAACCCCTCTAGAATAGGCAACTTGCATGTTGGAGGATGGGGGTGACCGCATTCTTCTCTTAGGTTCAGAAGCCTCAGGGAACTGGGGGCCAGTGGTGTTTCTGTCTGGTGCTCAGCGGGATCCTGCATCCCTCACCCACCACGTAGCAGTTTGGTGTAGCAGTGTGCCTCATTTAGAGAGAGGCGACGCAGCCCGTCTGCCAGCAGGAACAATAGGGGAATTACCCCGAGGATTTCTAAGAGCTGCTGTGGAGCAGTTGTGTGAGCTTAGAGGATTTGGCTGGGGCCCTTCGGGGAACATTCCCCTGGATTCCCCTATGGAAGCCCATGCCGATCCGCTCCGAATGGGACCCTTAATAAGGGGTGCTACACCCGCTGTAAAGCTTGCACTGATTAGTGTTAAGCATGAGCTTCAGAATGTGCCCTTGAGGTGGGGAGAGGTGAGTCATTGGGCTCTGACCTTAGTTTGGGAAATGGGGGCAGAGAGTGAAGCTCCCCGTGGACCAAAGCCAGTCTGGGCAGTGACTGCCCACACTGTTAAATCAAAAGACAAGAATAGAGAAATGCCTCAGTCCCGGAATGCAGAGGCAGTTAAACACAGGAATGATTTGTGGAGGCAGGCCCTTAAGGCAGGTATTCCTAGGCTGGTTATACATGGAATGCCTACTCCACAGCTGCAGGCACTGGTGGAGGCCTTTCTGAAGACAGAACTGGGTCGCCCCGACCCAGGCGGGTCCCCGTCTGCTCCCCCAATAGGGGTGGACCAGCAGAATCCTTTTTCCGGTAGTCCGCATAATGAAGTTCGTGAGGAATTGCGTTGGATAACTGGGGTGGATTAGGGAAATAGGATCTGCCTGAGTCTCGGACAACGGTCCCCGTCCGGAGGCTACAGGCATTTCAGTGGGATAATAAAGGAGGGGGCCTCATGTAGTACTGCCCACCAGAGTGATGTGTGCTCCAGTGCGATTTTTAATAGCTACAGGGGCTCAAATTTCTTTAATCACAGCTGATGTGTGGCATCAGATTGGAGGATGGAAATTACATAATCAAGCTGTTTGGATTCAGGGTATCAAACCCTGTTGAATTCCATTAGTGCAAATCCATCTCACCCTTCCCGGTGAGAAAAGATCCAGACAGTATGTTATGGGAGTAGGGGAAGAAAATTTGTTAGGAATAGACATTTTAGTTGGGCACAGATGGGTGACCCCTCAGGGACATGTGTGGGTATTTGGGGACACCAGCATCCCCCAGAACAACACCTCATCTATGGCAAGCTACATTCGGCTCCTGAGGAAGGCACCCCTTCTCCCTCCTAGCAAAGTAGTTAATGTGAGGCAATACCCCATTGCCCCCATAGCACGAGCAGCCGTAACCAAAGCAATAAAAGATTTAGAGCAGAGGGGTATTATAGTCCAAACTCATTCACCATATAATTCACCAGTTTGGAGCTCGAATCAGAACAATAGATACAGAATTCTGGAGACTCGGTGAGTGGCTCCATAATAAGAGGGGACACTCTGGGGCAGAAGACCTCTGGTGAGCAGCAACTGCTCGAGGATGGCCTTTAAGTAAGTTGGCAGCACGGGATATTGTAGCCAGTTGCCCAGAATGCGAAGTTAGAACTCAAGATCATATTAACTTGCTTGCTCAGCCACTAAAGCTTAAGGACGGAAAAGGGTTATGGTCTACCTGGCAGGTAGACTACATCGGACCTCTCCTTCGAACAGTCCAGGGGTGGAAATATATCTTGGTAGGAGTGTGTAGAGAACCAGTACTAAATGCGGTTTTGTCTCGGACATTGCTGCTGCTGCTGCTGCAGAGCTGCCGCCGCCAAGGCGTGTCGGGCAATGCCGCGCCGGCACCCCCAGGAGCTGTCCGTGAGGTAAACAACCTCATGCACCTGCACGGGGGGAAAAGGGTGTGAAAAGGGCAGAAGGCTTCTAGGGGAAGAGCATGTCTGGCACGAACCGCACATACACATTTGCCATCTGCGCATGAGCAGGAGACCCCCAGATGCCCCCAGCCTGTTTCTGGAAGGTTCCGAGAGGGCGGACTGCACATGACAGTTAATCTGCCTGGGAAGTGAGGAAGCACCTCCCAGAGGTGGGGCAAGAACCTATAAGAACTGCAGACTGTGTGAATAGGGGGGATTTTGTTTGCGAGGACTGAAGATCTCGAGCGGAGTCAGCAGAACACCATTGGACTCGGAGTGGCGCTGGCTAGCTTCCTCTCTCCTTTTCCATCTTTCTCTATCTTTTCCCCTTACCCTTGTTCCCCTCTCCCCTCACCTTTCCCCACCTTTTCTCCCCACTCCGTGGAAAATAAAGGTAAAAGGTTTTACGACATTTGACTGGTTTTAGGGTCTTAATCTCGTCCTTGGGATCGTAACGAAACCCTCCCGATATTGGATTGGGACATCTAATTGGCGTCACGGACAGGATCCCTTGAGACGAGAGTGTCGTACAACCTTATGGTGTGGTGAGCGATTGTGTGTGAACGAGACGTACGGACATGTACGAAGCGAGTGCGGAGTTCCGTTCCGCGGTTCTGCCCTCCCGCGAGGGAAGCGGCCGGAGACGAAGGAAGCGTAAGGAAGGAGTGAATGCTGAGATCTTTAGTATACTAGTTTACGGTTTGGCCTCCTGAGGGTGGATAGGGGAAACTTGGATTTTAAGGTGTGACCCCCTCAGGACGACATCCCCTTTGTATGACATTTTTGTAGTAGCTTACGGTTTGTCCTCCCGGGAGCGTATAGGGGAAACTTGGACTCCTTTTAAGGTTTGGCCCTCCCGGGATGAAATCCCCTTTGTAGGATATGGCTGCCCAGAAGGCAGGCGATTTTTGTGAGGAAATCGAGAAATTGTATGACCTTTTGGAAGCACACCGTTCTCGTCCCTCACCCCCGGGACGAGACTGGGCACGGGACCATTGGTTCCACTTGCAAAGTGTAGTGTACTGAATAGCGGTCTTGCAAAAAGAAGCTAAAGTTAAGAGAGGAAAAGGGAAAGCTATTGTTTGTGCTGTGCTAGGAGCGTGCCTAGCAGCTGCGGTGGAGGACAGGCAGCGGGCACCTTGTCAGGCGGAGGCTGTGGTTGCCACGCTGCAAGCAGTGCTAACGCCACTGCAAGAACAATTATGGGAAACCAAGCGGGCACTGGAGGAGGAGAAACACCAAAATGTGATACTGAAAGAGGAGCTAAGAAACCAGCTCCTGAGGGAGGCAGACACCCTCGCCGAAACTGAGGTGCTGCTCGAGGGAAAAGGGGTATGCCAAATGTACCCCCAGAGGGACCTAAAAAGACTAAAGAAGGCCGTAGACGCGACGGCCCCCCGACATGTGCCCACTAGTCAAAACGGAATATGTATACGAGGATGACAGCGACAACCGCCCCCAGGTTGTTACCAAAGAAATCCCTTTCACAGCTACCGAATTGGCCAAGCTGCGAAAAGATTTTGCTAGAATGGCTAGGGAATCCGAAACCGAATGTGTGTGGAGGGTATCCCTGTCTGGGGGGGACGGAATCCTGCTATCGGAAAGGGAGGCAGAGGGATATTGGGGCCCAGGCGTGTTCCTGATGACCGGCGATCGCTGAGCCCCGTGGTCCCTGACTCAGAGGGCTGCATATTGGGCGGGGAGGGGGGGCTGAACCCTTTGGAAAGGGGGGATCCCCTAGCTATAACAGGTTCTGTTGATCAATTGCTGGAAAGCGTACAAAAGGCAGCTTGTCTGCAAATGATGTACGATTGGGAACTCAAGCCGAACCTGAGCTCTCCGATGTTATTGCCGGTAGATCCCGAGCGGATGACGCCCCTAATACGGGGACTTCCTGATTCCCTGAAACCTATTGGGATCCAATTGCAGGGGAGAATCCAAAATGTGCCCCGCGAGGAGAGAATCGCGGCTGCCCTGGAGGGGATGGTAACCCCCGAGCATCGGTGGCTGGGGAAAAAGGTGTGGACCTGGGGGGAGGTAGCCCAGGAATTGATCAATTATGGGAGGAAATACGGGCCAGTCAGCCGGACTTACCAAAGGCTGGAAACTAGGGCCGTGCAGGCGTCAGAGCCAGCAAGCAAGTCTCTGGCATTTTCTGGGAGGAGCCCAGACTTAGCCAGAAGAGAAAGATCCCTGACCCGGCAGGGACTATGGCAATTGGGGCTGCAAAAAGGCATGCCCCGAGACTTGATGGACGGGCTCCCGACCAAAAAACTAGAGCTCTTGGTATGGAGGTGGTCTGGACAGGGACCCCCGCCCAGACCGAAACAACCCCCCGCACCGGCGTTAAACGTGGGGAAGGAGTTCGAGGAGGACGAAAGTGCGGTGGGAAAACTAGCTCCTCCGCCCCCTCAGGGTGAGGGGGGAGGCAGAGGGTGGATGTTTATAAGACAGCTCACCTGCAATAACAAAGGAGATCTGTTCATCACCGTAGCGGTGGGGCCGAAGAAAAGGCCTGTAACCTTTTTAATCGATACGGGGGCCCAAATTACAGCGCTAACACGGAGTGAGGCGGAACGGTGTGGCATTTCGGTCCCGTCCAAACACCTAATAGTTTTCAATGCTCTGGGGAAGACCCAGACTGTGCCCATGACCCCGGTAACATTGTGGTTACCAGGGGAAGAGAGTCCTGTGGACACCATGGTGGCTGTGGGGCCTTTTCAAATGAACCTCTTAGGCATAGACGTCCTGAAGGGGAAACAGTGGTGGGACACCCAGGGAAATTCCTGGTCTTTCGGTGTTCATCAGGTCAGAAGACTAACCGGAGATTTTGGTGTGGCAGTGCGCTTGCTGCAAGCGGCGCCTCCCCTCCCCACTTCCCGGCTGACTAATGTAAAACCCTATCCATTACCTTCGGGAGCCAGAGAGGGTATTGCCCCAGTATTGGAGGACCTGAAAAAACAGGGAGTTGTGATCCCGGCACAGTCCCCCTTCAATTCCCCTGTATGGCCAGTTCGAAAACCAAAGGGTAAGTGGAGACTAACCATAGACTATCGGCGACTAAATAACAATACAGGCCCACTGACGGCCGCTGTGCCAAACATTGCTGAATTAATAGCGACTATCCAGGAGCAGTCCCACCCTGTGATGGCAACAATCGATGTCAAAGGCATGTTTTTTATGGTCCCTTTGCAGCCTGAGGACCAAGAATGTTTTGCCTTCACGTGGGAGGGACAGCAATACACATTCACTCAACTACCTCAGGGGTACAAGCATTCCCCTACGCTAGCCCATCATGCGCTAGCACAAGAGCTCGAAACTGTCCCCATACAGGCGGGAGTCAAAATTTATCAATACATAGATGATGTGCTCGTGGGAGGGAGCCAGGTAGAGAATGCTGAGAAAACACAGCGCGACATTATTGCTCACCTAGAGCAGACAGGGCTGACAATTCCACCCGAAAAGATCCAAACTCCCTCCAGTGAAGTAAAATTTCTGGGAATCTGGTGGAGGGGGGGATTCCAGTTCAGTAAAATTTCTGGGAATCTGGTGGAGGAGGGGGATGACCTGCATTCCCCCGGATACCCTGTCCTCGTTGGACTCAGTTAAAATGCTGGAGTCCAAAAAGGACCTGCAACACGCTCTGGGGCTGCTCGTATTTTGGAGGAAGCACATTCCCGATTTTTCAATTATTGCCAGGCCATTATACAACTTACTACGGAAAAGGGCTCACTGGGAGTGGACCTCGGTCCACGATGAGGCGTTGCGGCTGCTGGTTTTTGAGGCGAACGCCTACCAAGCTTTGGGGCCAATCCACCCCACTGACCCGATCCAGATCGAATGGGGGTTTGCCCAGACCGGGCTCTCTATCCACCTGTGGGAGAAGGGCCTGTTTGTAGTCAGCCTTGCTCTAAGGGAGGCTGAACGAACTATTCGAAAGCAACCCCTAGCTCTCTGAGGTCTGTTTAAAGTGACCAAAGCAGTCCTGGCAGGGACCCCGCCCCCTGACGGGGTGGCTCAGAGAGCCTCCGTACGAAAATGGTATGCACAAATAGAGCATTATTGCGAAATCTTTTCCGTAATGGAGGGAGCCGCTAAAGTTTTAAATATACAAGATGAGGCAGACTTGAATAAAGAAACCCCCCAACTTCCCTCTGTAATTCAAGTAGCTCCCACATTTTCCAATCAGATCCTAAATGCATGGTTCACAGATGCTTCCTCAAAGCGGGAAGGGAAAACCTGGAGATATCAGGCTGTGGCGCTCCAGGTGGGGACCAAGGAGCGGATCATTACAGAGGGAGAGGGCAGTGCGCAGGTGGGAGAGCTGGCTGCAGCGTGGAGCGTATTCCAACGCGAAAGCCAGGCTACTTCCCCTGTACACATCTACACGGACTCATATGCGGTGTTCAAAGGCTGCACGGAATGGCTTCCTTTTTGGGAGCAAAACGGCTGGGAGGTTAATAGAATAATAAATATACTTGGAGAGCAAAAGATGCTAGTGGGAAAACCCACAAGATTCACACAAAATGGATTATTCCCTCCTCCTGACCCGAGGAGCGAGTTTGTTCTTATTTCTGTTTTCAAGGGCGGCGATCTGACCAAGATGCATCTACTGCTCTGGACCATCCTGATTCAAGGATGCATCCACGAGGGCGACGAACGACCACTCCCTCTACCTTCCCCCAACCCATTTAATCCCTTCGAGAACAACGAGCTCGTGTTGCTGGCGAAAGCAGTAAGCCAAACTGTCAATTTAAGCCACTGCTGGGTTTGCGGAGGACCGCTAGGGTTATCAAGCTGGCCGTGGACGTCCACATCCCTCACCCCAGACCAGATCGTAAGCAATTACAGCGAAACCGCGGATGACACGTGGGACGACAGTGGGACCTGGCCAATTCAGTTTCCAGCCATGGGGCAATATTGTTTAAACCATACCCAGGAGGGAGGGATTGAAGTGGGGGAAAGTAAATGTCAATGGACGCTCACTTGTAAGGCACTCGATAAAGACAGGAATCTCCACTCATGGACGTGGCTCGATGAAACGGGGCGCAATCGGGGATTTGAGGGATACTGGTCAAACAAAAACGAAACTGTAACTCTCCAACGACCCAATTATCCCCCTTACAAGCGAACCTGCAAATGGAAAGACACTTCTGGGGCTTGGTATTGTACTGGCCGAATAGGTGATGGGGCAACCACATTTGTCAGCCCTCTGGGCGGCAGAGATGCAACTTACTTTCAATTCCCACCAGGGATAGACGGGCCATTTGCTCAGGGCATTGGAGCTAAGAAGGGGCATTATTGGATCTGCGGACACACAGCATACAAATTTTTACCCGCAGGGTGGTTGGGAATCTGTTATATAGGGATTATCAGACCTTTGTTTTTCCTTTTACCAGAAACAGGCGGACCTCGGTTAGGCATAAAGGTATATGATAACCTCGGAGACAGAAGGGTTGCCCGTAAGACGCGATCCATTAAGGTAGATTTGGGTGGGATGCAAAAATGGGGAAACAATGAGTGGCCTCCTGAACGAATAATTCAACATTACGGGCCTGCAACCTGGAATCCTAATGAGCCAATATCGGGGGCGAGAGAACCAATTTATAACCTAAATCGAATAATCAGACTACAAGCGGCTCTGGAAATTATTACCAACAAAACCGCTGACGCAATAGATCTTTTAACTCGGCAGTCCCAACAGATGCGCATGGCAATCCTTCAGCACCGCATGGTTTTAGACTATCTGTTGGCTGAAGAGGGAGGGGTGTGTGGGAAATTAAATATTTCTAACTGTTGTTTAGAGATAGATGATGTAGGCGAAGTAGTTCTCCAATTAACCAACGATATCAGAAAAATAGCCCACGTCCCCGTCCAAACCTGGAATGGCTGGAGTGGCGATTTGTGGTCCTGGTTACCGGGGGCACCGTGGGTGAAACAGTTAATATTGTATTTGTTAGGTGCAGTTGCTGCCTTAATGTTCTTACCTTGTATAATTCCTTGCTTTGTTCAATTAATCCGACATGTTGTGTCAAATATGCAATTTGTTCCTACCACCTCACCCGATGGCGTAAAGAGAATCCGTGCCATCCATCGGCCATGGCCAACCACAGTACCCATCATTTAAACCCATTCCCAGTTTACCCTGAAGGAGGAAATTGCATATTGACATCCACAGCGCATTTGCCAGCTGTTTTATGCCTACTGTAACAATCCTACCTCGTTAACTCAGTTTTGATGTCTGTTCTGTGAAGTTAAATGTTGTTAAAGTTGTTAAAGAATAAGCTTGCATTGAGCAACACCTCTGTTTAATCACTGTTAAGCACTTCATTTTTTACCCAAACCCATATTGTTCCTTTTATTCTTCCCGCGATTTCCCCCTGCCCCTAATTCTCTCTCCCTTCCTTCCTGGCTTTCTTTCTTTCTCTCTCTCTCTCTCTCTCTCCCCTGCTGCCAAGCTGCAATGTCGAGCCACGGGGTGGTGTAGAGAACCGGTACTAAATGCGGTTTTGTCTCGGACATTGCTGCTGCTGCTGCAGAGCTGCTGCCGCCAAGGCGCGTCGGGCAATGCCGCGCCGGCGCCCCCGGGAGCCGTCCGCGAGGTAAACAACCTCATGCACCTGCAAGGGGGGAAAAAGGGCATGGAAAGGGCAGAAGGCTTCTAGGGGAAGAGCATGTCTGGCACGAACCGCACATACACATTTGCCATCTGCGCATGAGCAGGAGACCCCCCCCCCCCCCCAGATGCCCCCAGCCTGTTTCTGGAAGGTTCCGAGAGGGCGGACTGCACATGACAGCTAATCTGCATGGGAAGTAAGGAAGCACCTCCCAGAGGTGGGGCAAGAACCTATAAGAACTGCAGACTGTGTGAATAGGGGGGATTTTGTTTGCGACGACTGAAGATCTCGAGCGGAGTCAGCGGAACACCATCGGACTCGGAGTGGCGGTAGCTAGCTTCCTCTCTCCTTTTCCAACTTTCTCTATCTTTTCCCCTTACCCTTGCTCCCCTCTCCCCTTCGCCTTTCCCCACCTTTTCTCCCCACTCCGTTGAAAATAAAGGTAAAACGTTGTACGATATTTGACTGGTTTTAGGGTCTTAATCTCGTCCTTGGGATCGTAACGAAACCTTCCCGATATTGGATCGGGACACAGTGGAAGTCTGCTCAGGCATAATATGTGTATATCTCTATTCCCAGGCCAATGGAATGGTAGAGTGAGCAAACGGAGTGCTAAAGCGGCAGCTTCATTTGCAGAATGCCCGATGGGGTGATAGGCTCTGGACATCTGTTAGAATCCTGAACCAGCAACTTGGACCTGCTGGTAGCCCCTTGTCACGGGCTTTTCCACCTGTGACAGAACAGCTCTTTCCCCAAAGAAACTCGTTAGAACTTGCCACCTGCTTAGCACCCAGTGCCAAAGTACAAGTCCGACTCCCGACTGTGGGGACTGTTGAAGGTATTTTAAAGAGACCTAAGGGTCCTCGATCCTGGATGATAGCCCTCAAAGGAGGGAAGGAAATTCATGTTCCACAGGCTTGGGTGTGACTCCCTAAGGCCTAGTTTCTTTTGTTTTCCAGGTCTCATGTTCGAGCTCGAGAAGAAAGGTCGCTGGCACCATCCCCTTCACAAATGTGATTAGGACTCCGAGTGCTGATGCCAGGATGGGAATGGGTACTAATAGTTGCTCTGGTAATTCCAGCAATGTGTGTGCTGGGCCTCGAATATTGCTTCTCAAAATTTACACAGTGATGTGTCTGGCGGTTGTGTTGTCAAACAGAACCAGCCAAGCCAGTGAACCTACCACCCAACATCTTGAAAATAATTTAATCCTACAACAAATTCATAAATTTGGCCAGCTAATTAATGAACCCGCCATAACAGCCTGCCTGCATACACCTGGGTCAGTGGATGAGGCGGCACTGAAAATCCATGCATATCCACCTTCTGACTGGGGAGAACACCTCCTCAGCCTCTGGAAGAAGGCTCACTCATTTATCTTTACTACTTACACAGCTAACAGTAACTATTCCTGGCCTGCACACCGCTGGAATGACACTGTCCTTTGTACTGATGCTTGTCTTAGTAGCAAGGTTTCTAGACCTTGTTCTTCCCTTCCTTGGGGGTTAGCAGCTGACACTAGTGACTGGGACCGAGGGGATCATTCTGTCCTGTGGTCAACAATGCCAGATAGCATACCTTGGTGTATAGAGCGACCTTCCAAGTTCGGCTCAAATTGTGAAAGTGCATGCCATTACCAGTATAATAATACCTACCCTGGAGACCCTCGACAGCGAACTTCAACAAAAACTGTGGTACCAATTGCACCTGGGGAAATGGGTTTGGATGTGCATTTCGTTCCTGTGCATGGTTCATCTCTAACACTCCCAGAGGATCTCCGTGGAAACCCCTGACCTCGTGGATATTCCCAAAGGAAACTCATACTTGGGACTGTTTGTTTAAATTTTGACACCACTTCACCCCAAGACCATTACCTTCTACGTTATCCTCCAATTGCACGGGCTGTATTCCAAGGTCGATTGTGTTTTAACTATTCAATGCCACATACTCCACATCTGTATCGCATTGGTGATTACTCTGATTTAGGTAAAAAAGATGGTCTCTGGTCCACTGCCAATACCCAATTGTAATGTTGCTGATGTCCCTGCCCCAAAAGGCATGGCCTGGGCTTGTAACAATCAATATCTTTATAGCACTCTCCCTGCCTTGTTAGGAGGAGTCCAGTGTACCTTAGTAGTACCGCTTTTGTGTCCTGAAAGCTACTATCCAGGGCTACCATCTGCTCCTTTAGTCATGAGAGTTCATTCCAAACGGGCACCTACCCCTCTTTGGCGCGACCTCTCTCGGGGAGAACAAGTGAAAAAGAAAATAGCATGGGTGTTTGAGGGACTTTTTGCTTGGTATTATGGTATTACAAGAAACCGTGTATCAAAAGCGGAGCTGTCAGACCAACTCGAGCTATTAGCTAATGCTTCCACTCAGGCAGATGAGCTCCGCAATGCACAGTTACAAGCAACCACTAAATGACTATTGCCTCATGGCCCTCATGGTCCAGGACTGTAAAGATAGTCGGTCGTCCGGTGACGTGGTCGTCTTTGGGAATACCTTTCAGGCTTTTCCTTATTGTCCCCACGCACATTCTTCTGAAGTTGGCTTTTTGTTCTGGTTTTCCATTTTAGCACAGTGTTGCCTGTTTGCAGCACAGCACAAAGCCCAAAGGCTGTCCCAGTAATACTGCATGGTGATTCTAAGGGTGAGGCGGGGGCACCGCCTGGACTCCCAGCAGGGACGGATACACAAACACAAGGCATACGATGGTCGATATGGAGCATTTATTACCTCTGCATCTGAACGGGGTTCCCCGGCGTTTTCCCGATCGAGGCAATAATGGAGCGGGGGATCCCTGGCACCGCTGAGCATCGGTACAGGGTGAGGAACCCCGGGCGGGGGGGGCACTAGATGAAGTTTTTATGTACTATACACATGCGCAGTAAGCATGTTGAGCTCATTGTTATTCTCGATTCAAAGCCCAGGTGCAGCGCCACCCTGGCACAGGCTCAACTACGTGACTATGGGTCAACATGCCCTGTTGATGCTCCTTTTCCCACGGAACAGTCTGGCTAGCTTCCATCCTCTATCTCCTCGACATTCTTCCGCACTTTCCCATACACTCCACCCCCACGATGGAAAGCTAGTTACAGGCAGTCCCAATCCTCAGAAGGGCATGGGCTATGATGGCAAGGGAGTTTACAAAGTAATGAAATCAAAACATAATATAATACAAAGCAAGATATAAACAAGAGTCCTCCTTGTATGAGGTGGCTGATATTCTCAATAGATGCCGATTCATCGGTGATGTTGAAACAGCACATCTCGGCGAAGTCATGGTGTCTGTGGTTATATCACAGTAGGAGGCAGTCGATCCCTAGGTGGTTTTGCAGTGTTCCTTGCTACACTGCTCCCAACTCCCTATTTAAAGAGGCAATGGCTCTAGATGTCCAATTTAAGCTTTGAGCCAAAGCACAGGCAACATGCGCTGTTTGCAATTATGTGCCACCACCCCTGGGATCCCAGCTAGGCTCAACAATAGGCCTAGAGCTTCTGCATGAGAAAATATAAGGCGGTTACAAGCGGCATCTTAGGATGTGCCGCGGGGTCCTCCGCCGCTCCGTCATAAAGGGAGGAATGCTTAAGGTAGCACAACCTACAGTGCATAGGCCACCTGCGGCATCGGCCGGCACATATGCATATGCTGTAGTGCCACACAGAAGGAACCACCCTAATGGTAGTATAAGGTGAGTAGACGCATAGGTAATATCCATAGTGTCATTACAAATTAACTGCATATCAGTTACATTCTGCAGAACAGAGGCAGCATTTACAAAGCGAAAGGAAGTATCTGCTTTAGATATGTTAGCTATATGGAAAGAGTAAGCCCAAGGTGTCAGCTTTTGGGAAACAATACCCAAATCATAGAAATTCATGGGAGTAACAGAAATATCAATTTTTTTTGTATAACTCTGCAATACCGCGAGTGGAGCTGGTACACCTATGTAACAGGTAGTTAAGACATCATCCACTGATCGTCCTCCTGCAATACAGAAAGCAGAGAGGTTAGCTGATCTTTGTGCGAGTCAAATCCATGTATTTACATGGGAAGCTGGATGGTCTTGTAGATCAAGGGCATCTGTCGTGGTCAAGGCAACATTCCAATGGCAACTTACAGATGCCGGCATGATAACCTGTTGATGGGAAGACAGAAAGGCATGGTATCGCCATCAGGAAGAACAAGAGCAGTGGCTCCTGGACCATCTGCTAAAACAGTGCCAGGCTGTTTTTCCTTTTGAGGTGTTAGTACCCACACACTGGCTAAAGGGTGTATTGAGGGTGTTTGCTGAACTTGAGGCACTCCGGCACTGTGGGTCAGAATTCCTCGCAGTATTGATGCTCCCTGTTAGACATTCACTGGTGTGGATGCAGATACCTGGAAAGATCAATCTTGAGAAGAGGTCAATAAGAGTGGGGCTATTTGAACAGGTATCAAAGGTGTAAACAGCCATACACACTGTGAAGGGCAGTCAAGTCTTAAATGTAAGCCTATAACTCTTCGTTCAGTAATCATAAATTGCTCAGATGTATAGAATGCTACCTGCCCAGAGGTGAGTATGTGGGGGGCAATCCCCCCCTTCTATTACAGATATCCGAGCAGGGATTGCTAGGGTCGGTTTGGCTTGTACTCGCTCAGGAGATAATGTCCCAGAAGGAGGGGGCCTCTTGAACAGGTAATGGGTCTATTGGGGGAGCAAGCGGGGGCAGCCCCTCTGGCTCAGACAATAGAGGCATTTGCTCAAAACGTACTTCCCTTACCAAGGTTAAGGTACCCCAAGGTACCCCAAGGCATGTGGGGTACTCATATTCTTCCCCCTCCCCCTTTAAACTGGGCTTGTAGACAGTGTTTCCGTTTCCACTGAGTTGCAGCTTGGGCCACCCCTACATGGGCCCTGACTGTATCATCCATCACCCATGCCTGAATGGGGAGGGGGGGTGTGTACAGTCACCGGGTCACGTCCTGTATCTTGTTCGGTATCCTGCAAAGCCCACACCACAGCCAAAAGCTGTTTCTCCAGAGGTGTGTAGTTTGCTGTGGCCCCTTGCAGGGAACGGGACCAGAAACCTATAGGTTCCTGCTTTGCGTGGGCACATTCCTGCCACAACCCCCAAGACATCGTATCCCCCATAACTGTTACCTCCAGCTCGAAAGGTTGTCCCTCGTATGGAGTGAGTAGCTTGGAACGTTAGACCACCGCCTGCTTACTGCTGCTCTTTAGTCCATTGCCACTGGCTACCCTTTTTTTTGGTCAAACACTGTAGTGGCTGCATTTAATATGCTAAGTGGGGCATAAAGTTCTGCCAGAACCCCAGAAGGCCCCCAAAAGCTTGTAGTTGTTTTACAGCAGTGGCAACAGGGTATTGTTGAATAGTATTGCGCACTTTCTCAGGGACAGCTTTTGTCTGCCGCCTCCAGACTGTCCCTAAGAATTGCACACTGATGTCTGGCCCCTGTACCTTCTCAGGGTTTACAGCCCACCCCCACCCCTGTAGGGTCTGAATATCTCTCCCCAGTAACATGTCAATCCCCAAGAGGTACTCACGTATCAGTGCTAATAAAACCGGGGTAATTATTATTATTTTTTTTTTTTTGGCCGATTGTTAACGTAACTACTGCCTGTACCGCTGGGGTGGCCGATCCTTCCATCCCACATATACGGATAGTGGCCTTCCCCAGAGCTACCGCGCTATGTAGTACGGTAACTTCTGCCCCAGTATCTACTAAAGCAAGCACAGCAATTTCTCCTCCAGAGCACCTGCGAATTCTCAGGGGTACATAAGGGCATCGGTCCCCTGGATGCCAAGCCGCAACGGATGCTCGGATGCTCGTATTGCAGGGGACCTGCCTCCCCCTCATTGTCTTTTTGCTCTAACTTTCTGAGCCACCCGTTCCTGTTTAGAATCTGGTCCACCCACCAGAGCTAGGTCTCGCAAATTATTCACCAGCGCCCTCACTGTACCAGTAGCGGGCATCACCGCCCCTAACAGGAGCGGTCTCAAGGCACTTGGGGCCCCTTTCAATATCTGCATGCAATATTATTAGTTCATAGCGGTGAGCACTCTGTGGGGACAGTGTTTGAGTTGTGTATTGTTTCATTAACAGTTCTACTTCATGTGGCACATACACAGTCAATGAGTGACCCAAAACTACAGGTCATGTTTTTTCAATAAGAGCTTCGGTAGCTGCTATTGCTCTGATGCATCCTGGAGTGCCTTTAGCTACCACGTCTAGCTGTGTGGAGTAAATAGGCCACTGGTCTACGGTGAGGACCTAGTTTTTTGGTACCCCACTTGCTACTCCCTGTCGTTCATGGACAAATAATTCAAATGGTTTGCCATTTTCAAATCTGGTAACCCTAGAGCAGGGGCTGAAACCAACGCCTTTTTTACAGATGTAAAAGCTTTTTTTCCTTTCTGGACCCCAGGCCAAAGGCTCTATCTCCTCTTTTTTTTGTTGTCTGCACTAAAGGCTTAGTAAGTTCTCCTAACCCAGGAATCCATGGTCAGCAAAATCCTACAGCTCCTAAAAATCCCCTAAGTTGCTTTTTTGTTACAGGACGAGGCATATTAAGAATTGTCTTTACTCGTTCTGGATCAATTAACCTGTGTCCTTCCTTTAAAATAAAACCCAAATATTTTACCTCTCGTTGACACAGCTGAAGTTTAGACAGAGATGCCCTTTTTCTGCAAGAGCATTACATAGAGAAATAGTGTCTTTTAAACATGCCTCATAATCTTTACCTGCTAATAACAAATCATCTACATATTGTATTAACACTGAATGTCCTGGAGGTTCGATATCTGAGGGATCATTTTTGAGTATACGCGAAAAAAAATAGTCAGAGACCCAGTAAATCCCTGCGGCAGCCTCGTCCAAGTTAATTGCTGTCCCTTCCAAGTGAAAGCAAAGAGATCTTGGCTGTCCTCAGCTATCGGTATACTAAAAAAGGCTGCCGTTAGATCAATCATGGTAAAATAAGTTGCCCAATGAGGTATCTGTAATAATACGGTTGATGGGTCGGGAACTACTGGGTGTGGAGCAATTACATGTTGGTTTATAGCCCTTAAGTCTTGTACAAACCGATACTCTGGATCACCATCAGAATCTTGCCTATTCTTTTTAACTGGCAGAATCGGAGTGTTGTACAGGGATTCACAGACTCTAAGGATACCCAGTTTCAAATAATGATCGATTTGTTTTTTTGGATACTCTTCTCTGCTTCCTTTGGGATAGGGTATTGCTTAACTGCAGGAGGCAATCCCCCCTTTGTTTTTATCGAGACTGGACTAGCTGATTTCAGTAGTTCCTGAAGAGCTCCGTAACTTTCTAGGAACCGATTCTAAACCTGTTGGAATTTGCAGATTAGTTGACTCTGGTTCTGGTGTCTTAGCCAGAACACATGAGCCCATAATTATTAATTTTATCCCTTCTGGCTGTAAACAGATCTGAGTATCCAAGGCTTGCAGGAGATCTCTCCCTAAGAGGCAAGAGGGCGAGTCTGTGGAAATTATAAAACGTGCCCACACTCTTTTACCTCCAATAGTGAGCAATAAGGGCTTAGATAACATTTGTTCGCCTTTTCCCAATACTCCTCACATCATTATTTTACCTGATGACTTGCATCCTTTAGGTTCAAAATTTAAAAGGGAAAGGGTGGCTCCAGTATCCACTAGAAAGGGAACTTCTAAACCTTCTATATTTGCCATTACCTGCCCCTCAAAATTCAAATCTATATTCCATAAATTTACCCCAATTTCCACAGTATTTTCTGAGTCTCCTATCTCCTGTCATTGTGGACTGACTGGGAATTGCCTGGTCTCATTCTTAGTGTTTGATTTTCTCATGCTGGCCCCTCTATTCCCCAGTACACGGGGCCTCACTGGGCATTCCTGCTTCCAGTGCCCTTGTTCCCCACAATAATGACAAACATCATTAACTCTTAATTGTACAGCACGTTCACTTTGATTCCATCTATCTCTCCTGGTTCTGCCGCGCCCCCTCCCCTTGTCAGCCTGGCATATGCTCTTTAAAATATTTTCATGTATCAGGAGCTGCTTGATCTATAAAAACACTAATTGCGAGAGCATCATTGAAGTTTTGTGGGGTCATTCCTCCATATTTTAGCAGGGCTTACCACAGAAGTCCCCGAAAGTCATGGGGGGGGGGTGTTCATCTAATCCCTGTCTGCATTCTTGCACTTTAGTCCAATTTATTCCTAACTCTCTGCATGCTCTAATTGCTTCTACTAAATTTCAAAGTCATGTTTAACGCACGGCTCTATCTCCTGCATTATTACAATCCCAATTTGGATCATTTGCTAGCCAGAGGTTTCTATTTCCCCCGGCTTGCTGCACTACTTCTGCATCTTTGTTAATTATCTTATCCCGTTCATCTGGTTGAAATAATTCCCTCGAAAGAATTTGGGTATCACTCCAGTTTGGGTTGTGCCCAGTGCATATATTAGAAAATAACTGGACACATCACTTGGCATCTTTTCTTAATCTCCGCATTTTACCCCCCCCATAAGGCAAGATCGCCAGGGTCCCAGGGTTGATTAGTAAATACCCGCAGCACAGCAGGAGGGGGACTGGCCCCTCCCTTTCCCCTGGCTGTAAAGCAGCAGGGTTAGTCAGCACGTTGGAGATCATAGGATAGAGCCTGGCAGCCGGTAGAGTAGAGGGAGAAGGAGGAGGAGAAGGAGAAGTAATGACAGATAGATCATACCAGTAATCCATTCGGCTTGGAAACCTGTCTTCTAGACGATTTCACAAGAAAGTTAGTTCCTGCTGATCAAAAGTCCCTGGCGGTGGCCACCGTTCCGCTGGGTTTCCCTCCTTTGTCAGGAATGGGCAATCCTCCTGACATAGTTGGATCAAACTTTTTTCCTTAGATTTTTGGTACCATCAATCTTACTCCAATTTTCCAAAATTTTGGCTAAGGGCGTCCCCTTTTCTATGCCGAAATTATTTCCCATATTGAGTTCCTGAAAAGTGCGTCTTAAGCAAATCAGGCAGTGCACTTCCTTACCAGTAACACCAGCCCCTACGGCTGGGGTGATCACACACTCTTTTTCTCTCACCCTCTGGGAACCGCACTCGCACCACCCGAGTCTTTAACTGCTAGGACTGCTGTCCCTTTGCAGCAGGTGGCTTCCTCAGCCAATGGGCGCCCCGGTCGGTTCCCAGGCTATATGCACGCTCACACCAGTCTCAGTGACTCTAGATTTCTGCCTTATAGTCCTGCAGTGTGCCTTATGCTGATCAGGCTGTGTCCCGATCCAATATCGGGGGGGGGGGGGTTCGTTACGATCCCAAGGACGAGATTAAGACGCTAAAACCGGTCAAATATCGTACAACCTTTTAACTTTATTTTCCACGGAGTGGGGAGAAAAGGTGGGGGGAGAAGGCGAAGGGGAGGAGAGAGAGAAAGAGAGAGAGAGAAAAGGGGGAGAGAGAAAGAGATATCACCACCCGTGGATCCAGCGGCGTCCCGTTGGTCCTCTTCACCCTGGGTGTAAATTTTAGCGATGCGCGTGCAGTAATTACAACTCGAGCAGGGTCCGACCCTAGGTTCCCGCTGAAAAGTTTGGAATGACACGCGTGCAGTAGTTACAGCTCGAGTTGGGTGCCTCCGAAGAGGGACCCTGAACAAAGAAATCCCTGGGCAATTATAGCTTTTTCAAATTAAGTTTCCCACCCCTCACGCGGTAGTTCAGACCAATAGTAATTTTGGGGTCTGGGGTCTCCTGCTCCCTATTGGGTCTCATCGTTGTTCCCAGGCAGGCTGCTTTTCTCCCTTATCTTTACTGTTGCGGTTTCTGCTGACAAATGTGTTGATTCCTCGGGTTCTGCCCTTCTTTCTCAGGGCCCTGACAAACAGGTGTTGTTCCAGCAATTAGCACTGCCCCAGCAGTGACAGTAGGTGTTATCTTCCAAGGTCCTGAGGAGGAGGATATAATCCAGACCCCCCCCTAATTAACACTGTTTCAGCAGTGAGGGGAGGCTTTGTTTCCCAGGGTCCTGGCGCCCAAGCAGGCCTTATTTCAAAGCCTTGACATCCTCCCTCCTGGAGTGTGACGCATAGGAATGCAAACTGCTTGTAACTCCCTTATCTTTCCAGTCTGCACCAGCTCTGGGGCCCTTTCTCACTGAACTAGGGAGTGCGGCTAAGCCAGTTTTATAAAAGTTGTGTTAAGCGGCAGTAATTTGCAGTCCAGGTCCCAAAGTCTCTGTCCGATCGTGGTCCGGTTCAGCGCAGGCTCGGTGTGTCCCGAATGGTCGCAGGGAGACCATTTCAGGGGTCGCAGCAGCTCAGTCCTGTTTCCGCTGGGAACAGATGGCTTGTTTGGGGTTTTGGTTTGCTTGCACCTTATGTACCAAGAAATGTTTAAGGCAAAAGTTCACTCATCTGTCCGCCACACCACCCCGTGACTTAAACATTGATTGGTACGTCTCCTTCCTGAAGTCTTCATAGCCTTCGTCCATGGTGGTGATATGAGACAGAGATCAGAAGGAAATATAGAAAAGGTAGAAGCACGCACAATAAACAGAGGTCTTGCTCAATGCAAACTTATTCTTTAACAACTTTAACAACATATAACTTCACAGAACAAACATCAAAATTGAGTTAACAAGGTAAGTGATTGTTACAACAGGTAAACAAATTGCATATTTGACACAACATGTCGGATTAATTGAACAAAGCAAGGAATTATACAAGATAAGAACATTAAAGCAGCAACTGCACATTACAAATACACTATTAACTGTTTCACTCACAGTGCCCCCAGTAACCAGGACCACGAATCGCCACTCCAGCCATTCCAGGTTTGGACAGGGATGTGGGCTATTTTTTTCTGATATCTTTGGTTAACTGGAGAGCTACTTCGCCTACATCATCTATCTCTAAACAACAGTTGGAAATATTCAATTTCCCACACACCCCTCCCTCTTCAGCTAACAGATAGTCTAAAACCATGCGGTGCTGACGGATTGCCATGCGCATCTGTTGGGACTGCAGAGTTAAAAGATCTATTGCATTTCGTTCCCCAGCTTTACTGAAACCAGGGGTTTGGCTGGGGAATCCAATTTCTCAACCCCCGGTCCCCATCAGTCTGAATCCTCTGTACCAATCATGAGCAAATCTGCCTCTGGAACAGATGCAGACTGAGGTTTCCAATGATCTGATTGTCTCTTCGGGCACTCATTTTTCCAGTGCCCCTTCCCCCTGCAAATTGCACACTGATCTCTCCTCAGTGGAATTCTATTTCCCAAATCCCCTCCTACTCTATGCCCTCTTCCACATCCTTGTCCTTTTGGAAAACCCCTTCCCTGAGAGGAAGTTTGTGCCCGGGCAAATGCAGCTGCCAACATTGCAGCATTTTGCCTCTTATCTTTCAGTTTCTCCTTTTGTTTTTCCTTTCCCTCTACTTCTTCCCTGTTATTGTACACCTTATATTAACATCCCCGACATACCATCTACTTTCTGAAGCTTTCTCCTTATATCTGGTGCTGATTGTCCTACCTCTCTCTTAATTGTTTGATTCATTCTTTCAACTTTTCCACTGGATTGTGGCCTCCAGGGGGTATGTCAGGAGGCCACTCGTTATTCTCCCATCTTTGCGTCCCACCCAAATCTGCCTTAATGGATTGCGTCTTACAGGCAACCCTTCTGTCTCCGAGGTTATCAGATACCTTTACGCCTAACTGAGGTCCGCCTGTTTCTGGTAAAAGGAAAAACAAAGGTCTGATAATCCCTATATAACAAATTCCCGACCACCCCACGGGTAAAAATTTATATGCTGTGTCCACAGATCCAATAATGCCCCTTCTTAGCTCTGATGCTCTGAGCAAATGGCCTGTCTATCCCTGGTGGGAACTGAAAGTAAGTTGTGTCTCTGTTGCCCAGAGGGCTGACAAATGTGACCGTCCCATCACCTATTTGGCCGGTACAATACCAAGCCCCAGAAGTGCCTTCCCATTTGCAGGTTTGCTTGTAAGGGGGATAATTGGATCGTTGGAGAGTTAAAGTTTCATTTTTGTTTGACCAGTATCCCTCAAATCCCCGATTGTGCCCCGTTTCATCGAGCCACGTCCATGAGTGGAGATTCCCGTCTTTATCGAGTGGCTTACGAGCGAGTGTCCATCGACATTTACTTTCCCCCACTTCGATCCCTCCCTCCTGGGTACGATTTAAACAATATTGCCCCATGGCTGGAAACTGAATTGGCCAGGTCCCACTGTCGTCCCACGTGTCGTCCGCGGTTTCGCTATAATTGCTTACGATCTGGTCTGGGGTGAGGGGTGTGGACGTCCACGGCCAGCTTGATAACCCTAGCGGTCCTCCGCAAACCCAGCAGTGGCTTAAATTGAAAGTTTGGCTTACTGCTTTCGCCAGCAACATGAACTCGTTGTTCTCGAAGGGATTAAATGGGTTGGGGGAAGGTAGAGGGAGTGGTCGTTCGTCGCCCTCATGGATGCATCCTTGAATCTAGATGGTCCAGAGCAGTAGATGCATCTTGGTCAGACCACCACCTTTGAAAACATAAATAAGAACAAACTCGCTCCTCGGGTCAGGAGGAGGGAATAATCCATTTTGTGTGAATCTTGTGGGTTTTCCCACTAGCATCTTTTGCTCTCCGAATATATTTATTATTCTATTAACCTCCCAGGCATTTTGCTCCCAAAAAGGAAGCCATTCCAGGCAGCCTTTGAACACTGTATGTGAGTCCGTGTAGATGTGTACAGGGGAAGTAGCCTGGCTTTTGCATCGGGATACGCTCCACACTGCAGCCAGCTCTCCCACCTGCGCACTGCCCTCTCCCTCTGTAATGATCTGCTCCTTAGTCCCCACTTGGAGCGCCACAGCCCGGTATCTCCAGGTTTTCCCTTCCCACTTTGAGGAAGCATCTGTGAACCATGCATTTAGGATCTGATCGGAAAATGTGGGAGCTACTTGAATTACAGACGGAAGTTGGGGGGTTTCTTTATTCAAGTCTGCCTCATCTTGTATATTTAATACTTTAGTGGCTCCCTCTGTTACGGAGAAGATTTCACAATAATGCTCTATTTGTGCATACCATTTTCGTACAGAGGCTCTCTGAGCCACCCCGTCAGGGGGCAGGGTCCCTGCCAGGACTGCTTTGGTCACTTTAAACGGACCTCGGAGAACTATGGTTTGCTTTCGAATAGCTCGTTCAGCCTCTCTTACAGCAAGGCTGACTACAAACAGCCCCTTCTCCCACAGGTGGATAAAGAGCCCAGTCCGGGCAAATCCCCATTCGATCTGGATAGGGTCAGTGGGGTGGATTGGCCCCAAAGCTTGGTAGGCGTTTGCCTCAAAAACCCGCAGCCACAATGCCTCATCGTGGACCGAGGTCCACTCCCAGTGAGCCCTTTTCCGTAGTAAGTTGTATAATGGCCTGGCAATAATTGAAAAATTGGGAATGTGCTTCCTCCAGGATACGAGTAGCCCTAGAGCGTGTTGCAGGTCCTTTTTGGACTCCAGCATTTTAACTGAGTCTAATGAGGACAGGATATCCAGGGGAATGCAGGTCATCCCCCTCCTCCACCAGATTCCCAGAAATTTTACTTCACTGGAGGGAGTTTGGATCTTTTCGAGTGGAATTATCAGCCCTACCTGCTCTAGGTGAGCAATAATGTCACGCTGTGTTTTCTCAACGTCCTCTACCCGGCTCCCTCCCACGAGCACATCATCTATGTATTGATAAATTTTGACTCCTGCCTGTATGGGGACAGTTTCAAGCTCTTGTGCTAGCGCATGATGGGCTAGTGTAGGGGAGTGCTTGTACCCCTGAGGTAGCCGAGTGAATGTGTATTGCTGTCCCTCCCACGTGAAGGCAAAATGCTCTTGGTCCTCAGGCTGCAAAGAGACCGTAAAAAACATGTCTTTGACATCGATTGTTGCCATCACAGGGTGGGACTGCTCCTGGATAGTCGCTATTAATTCAGCAATGTTTGGCACAGCTGCCATCAATGGGTCTGTATTGTTATTTAATTGCCAATCGTCTACGGTTAGTCTCCACTTACACTTTGGTTTTCGAACTGGCCATACAGGGGAATTGAAGGGGGACTGTGCCGGGATCACAACTCCCTGTTTTTTCAGGCCCTCCAGTACTGGGGTAATACCCTCCCTGGCTCCCAAAGGTAACGGATAGGGTTTTACATTAGTCAGCCGGGAAGTGGGGAGGGGAGGCGCTGCTTGCAGCAAGCGTACTGCCACACCGGAATCTCCGGTTAGTCTTCTAACCTGAGGAACACCGAAGGACCAGGAATTTCCCTGGGTATCTCGCCACTGTTTCCCCTTCAGGACATCTATCCCTAAAAGGTTCATTTGAAAAGGCCCCACAGCCACCATGGTGTCCACAGGACTCTCTTCCCCTGGTAACCACAATGTTACCGGGGTCATGGGCACAGTCTGGGTCTTCCCCAGAGCATTGAAAACTATTAGGTGTTTGGAGGGGACCGAGATGCCACACCGTTCCGCCTCACTCCGTGTTAGTGCTGTAATTTGGGCCCCCGTATCGATTAAAAAGGTTACAGGCCTTTTCTTCGGCCCCACCGCTACGGTGATGAACAGATCTCCTTTGTTATTGCAGGTGAGCTGTCTTATAAACATCCGCCCTCCGCCTCCCCCCTCACCCTGAGGGGGCCGAGGAGCTAGTTTTCCCACCGCACTTTCATCCTCCTCAAACTCCCCCCCCACGTTTAACGCCGGTGCGGGGGGTGGTTTCGGTCTGGGCGGGGGTCCCTGTCCGGACCACCTCTGTACCAGGAGCTCTAGTTTTTTGGTCGGGAGCCCGTCCATCAAGTCTCGGGGCACGCCTTTTTGCAGCCCCAATTGCCATAGTCCCTGCCGGGTCAGGGATCTTTCTCTTCTGGCTAAGTCTGGGCTCCTCCCAGAAAATGCCAGAGACTTGCTTGCTGGCTCTGCCGCCCGCACGGCCCTAGTTTCCACCCTTTGGTAAGTCCGGCCGACTGGCCCGTATTTCCTCCCATAATTGATCAATTCCTGGGCTACCTCCCCCCAGGTCCACACCTTTTCCCCCAGCCACCGATGCTCGGGGGTTACCATCCCCTCCAGGGCCGCCGCGATTCTCTCCTCGCGGGGCACATCTTGGATTCTCCCCTGCAATTGGATCCCAATAGGTTTCAGGGAATCAGGAAGTCCCCGTATTAGGGGCGTCATCCGCTCGGGATCTACCGGCAATAACATCGGAGAGCTCAGGTTCGGCTTGAGTTCCCGATCGTACATCATTTGCAGACAAGCTGCTTTTTGTACACTTTCCAGCAATTGATCAACAGAACCTGTTATAGCTAGGGAATCCCCCCTTTCCAAAGGGTTCAGCCCCCCCGCCCAATACGCGGCCCTCTGAGTCAGGGACCACGGGGCTCGGCGATCGCCGGTTGTGAGGAACACGCCCGGGCCCCAATATCCCTCTGCCTCCTTTTCAGATAGCAGGATCCCGTCCCCCCCCCGACAGGGATACCCTCCACACGTATTCGGTTTCAGATTCCCTAGCCGTTCTGGCAAAATCCTTTCGCAGCTTGGCCAGTTCGGTAGCTGTGAAAGGGATTTCTTTGGTAACAACCTGGGGGCGGTTGTCGCTGTCATCCTCGTATACATATTCCGTTTTGACTAGTGGGCACATATGGGGGGGGCCGTCTACGGCCTCCTTTAATCTTTTTAGGTCCCTTTGGGGGTAAAATTGGCGTACCCGTTTTCCCTCAAGCAGCACCTCAGTTTTGGTGAGGGTGTCTGCCTCCCTCAGGAGCTGGTTTCTTAGCTCCTCTTTCAGTATCAGATTTTGGTGCTTCTCTTCCTCCAGTGCCCGCTCGGTTTCCCGTAATTGTTCTTGCAGCGGCGTTAGCGCCGCTTGCAGCGCGGCAACCACGGCCTCTGCCTGACAAGGTGCCCGCTGCCTGTCCTCCACCGCAGCTGCTAGGCACGCTCCTAGCACAGCGCAAACAATAGCTTTCCCTTTTCCTCTCTTAACTTTAGCTTCTTTTTGCAAGACCGCTATTCGGTCCACTACACTTTGCAATTGGAACCAATGGTCCCGTGCCCAGTCTCGTCCTGAGGGCGAGGGGTGAGAACAGTGTACTTCCAAAAGATCATACAATTTCTCGATTTCTCCACAAAAATTGCCTGCCTTCTGGGCGGCCATATCCTACAAAGGGGATTTCGTCCTGGGAGGGCCAAACCTTAAAGGAGTCCAAGTTTCCCCTATACGCTCCCGGGAGGCCAAACCATAAGCTACTACAAAAAATGTTCTACAAAGGGGATTTCATCCTGAGGGGGTCACACCTTAAAATCCAAGTTTCCCCTATACACCCTCAGGAGCCAAACCACAAACTAGTTCAAAAACGTCCTACAAAGGGGATTTCATCCTGAGGGGGTCACACCTTAAAATCCAAGTTTCCCCTATCCACCCTCAGGAGCCGAACCACCAACTAATATACTAAAGAACTCAGCATTCACTCCTTCCTTACGCTTCGTTCGTCTCCGGCCGCTTCCCTCGCGGGAGAGCGGAACCGCGGATCGGAACTCCGCACTCGCTTCGTACTTGTTCGTACGTCTCGTTCACACACACTCGCTCAGCACACCATAAGGTTGTACGACACTCTCGTCTCAAGGGATCCTGTCCGTGACGCCAATTAGATGTCCCGATCCAATATCGGGGGGGGGGGTTCGTTACGATCCCAAGGACGAGATTAAGACGCTAAAACCGGTCAAATATCGTACAACCTTTTAACTTTATTTTCCACGGAGTGGGGAGAAAAGGTGGGGGGAGAAGGCGAAGGGGAGGAGAGAGAGAAAGAGAGAGAGAGAAAAGGGGGAGAGAGAAAGAGATATCACCACCCGTGGATCCAGCGGCGTCCCGTTGGTCCTCTTCACCCTGGGTGTAAATTTTAGCGATGCGCGTGCAGTAATTACAACTCGAGCAGGGTCCGACCCTAGGTTCCCGCTGAAAAGTTTGGAATGACACGCGTGCAGTAGTTACAGCTCGAGTTGGGTGCCTCCGAAGAGGGACTCCAAACAAAGAAATCCCTGGGCAATTATAGCTTTTTCAAATTAAGTTTCCCACCCCTCACGCGGTAGTTCAGACCAATAGTAATTTTGGGGTCTGGGGTCTCCTGCTCCCTATTGGGTCTCATCGTTGTTCCCAGGCAGGCTGCTTTTCTCCCTTATCTTTACTGTTGCGGTTTCTGCTGACAAATGTGTTGATTCCTCGGGTTCTGCCCTTCTTTCTCAGGGCCCTGACAAACAGGTGTTGTTCCAGCAATTAGCACTGCCCCAGCAGTGACAGTAGGTGTTATCTTCCAAGGTCCTGACGAGGAGGATATAATCCAGACCCCCCCCTAATTAACACTGTTTCAGCAGTGAGGGGAGGCTTTGTTTCCCAGGGTCCTGGCGCCCAAGCAGGCCTTATTTCAAAGCCTTGACATCCTCCCTCCTGGAGTGTGACGCATAGGAATGCAAACTGCTTGTAACTCCCTTATCTTTCCAGTCTGCACCAGTTCTGGGGCCCTTTCTCACTGAACTAGGGAGTGCGGCTAAGCAAGTTTTATAAAAGTTGTGTTAAGCGGCAGTAATTTGCAGTCCAGGTCCCAAAGTCTCTGTCCGATCGTGGTCCGGTTCAGCGCAGGCTCGGTGTGTCCCGAATGGTCGCAGGGAGACCATTTCAGGGGTCGCAGCAGCTCAGTCCTGTTTCTGCTGGGAACAGATGGCTTGTTTGGGGTTTTGGTTTGCTTGCACCTTATGTACCAAGAAATGTTTAAGGCAAAAGTTCACTCATCTGTCCGCCACAGGCTGCGCACCCCTTTTTCGGCCGGACCGAGATGGGACTTGAAACCCACTCAAACCCTGGGGATGGGACTCGTACCCATCCCCCTGGTACGCCTTACGGTGGCCAGCCCGCGTACCCCCCTGCCTGGTATGCCTTATGGTGATCAGCCCGCGTACCCCTTACAGTGCACTCTGTTACCAGACCAGAATTTAGAATTTAGGCGGGAATTTAAGACTCACCTTTTCGGGGCCTCTCGTTGCCAAAAGATCCCAGGTGAACTCACCTGATGGCGCCAGATGATCGTTTGGAGATGAGAGGCCCCGACAGTGGTCGCCTAGGGTCCCACCTGGGTCGCCAAGCTGTTATGGAAATTAGGCTCGCCGGCCACCATAACAGGGCCCGACCCTAGGTTCCCGCAGAAAAGTTCAGAGCCAAATCAAAGCAAATTAAATAATTAAATTTTAATAACGCGCATGCAGTAATTACAGCTCGAGCTGGGTGCCTCCAAAGAGGGACCCCCGAACAAAGAAATCCCTGGGCAATTACAGCTTTTTCAAATTAAGTTTCCCACCCCTCACGCGGTAGTTCAGACCAATAGTAATTTTTAGGTCTGGGGTCTCCTGCTCCTTATTGGGTCTCATCGTTGTTCCTAGGCAGGCTGTTTTTCTCCCTTATCTTTACTGTTGCAGTTTCTGCTGACGGTTGTACCTTCGTTTCTTGTTGGGTCTTACTGTTGTCTCTCAAGGTCCTGAGAAGGAGGAGGTGATTCCAAATCATAACAATTAACACTGCCCCAGCAGTGAGCTAAGGCTTTGTCCCTCAAGGTCCTGATGCCCTGCACAGGCCTTATTTCAAAGCCTTGACATCCTCCCTTTTGGAGTGTGAGACGCAGGAATGCAGACTGCTTGTAGCTTCCTTATCTTCCCAGCTGGAACCAGCTCTGAGGCCCTTTTCTTACTGGACTAAGTAAAAGTTCATTATTTTATCTAAGTGCGGCCTAAGGCTTCAGCAAATTTAGCTACTCGTGCTAAGCAAGTTTTATAGAAGTCGTGCTAAGCGGCTACCTCTTGACAGTTTCAGTTCGCTATTCTTTAACAACACCAAGATTTGGTTTGGGGATTCAGATCTCCAAGAATTGAAGCTGCAGGAAACGTACTTGAACTATACTTTGGGGAAAAATCAAACTGCTGAATTTCTTAGGTTTTTAGCTAAAAATATGTCTCCATTGCCTCAAAGATTAGGCAGAGCTTTTGGATCCAGATTGGCTTAAAACCTGTCCTTAGTGCTGCTAAGTTTGGCTTCCAACAGACAAAAGAAATATGGAGACATGCAAAGATGGAGCGGACAAATACAGTTTGCAATAAAAATTTGAAGGAGGTTGAGTGTGGGAGGTGGTTTGGGTTCATTCCTACTATACAGATCAGTTTGTCTCAGTCGCAAACTCAAAACTGTCCAACTGTAATTGCATAATCCCATAAGGCAAAATTTGAATAATAAACAATTATAATAGAAGCATCAGCTATTTTTAGGGCTAGCCTTGGGACTAGGACTAAGCCTATTCCAGAGCTGAGTAGTACTCATGGAATATGGCAGGTCAGGTTAAAATAACAGCAACTGTGGATCAAATCTAAGGACTGGTAATGCACTGGGTCACTGCACTATGCAATAGGAAGAGAGATTATGCGTGATTATCTGAAGCAAAGCCAGGTATTAACTTTTGATCAGCTGAGGGCAATCGAGGCTATCACCTGTCCCTTCACACACCTGGAACTTGGTGCCAGAAGTGAGAGCCCCTTGGGGAATCACCTCCCTGCCTCACCTGGTAAATGAAAAAAATAATCAGTGAAAAAATGATCTCTAGCAGTTTCTAGTGACCTCTGTCAACTATTCCTGATCAAAGGGTGTTTTGACCTTTTGTTTTCAGATGACTCCTGATTAGGGAGTGTCAAGCACCCATTCCACTGGTACTAAGGAGAGACCTATATAACTGCTGGGTCTAGAACGCAGATCCTAGAGTACAGCTAACAGAAGCGGCAGTTTGCATAGAAGGGGTACTGGAAAGTCTGCTGAAGGCACTGTACAAGTGCATGATGATGTGTTACAGGGCACAGTTCCTAAGGCTGACTGTAACAACTACACCTAGCATATCATAGGCCTTGGCTTAAAGAAAGATCCAAAGGGAAGATGCAGGTCTCAGGCTGTAGGCAGTACCTGGTGCCTTTCACTGAGGCTTGGACAGGGGAAGATGATGTCCTTGTTAGCAGGAGGTATGCTCTGGTTGATGAGCTGTGTTACCAAGTTAAGGAGCTGCAGGAGGAGGTGAGCAGACTGAGCAGCGTCAGGGAAGATGAAAAGGAGATTGGTGGGATCTTCTCTAAAACCTTGCAGAAATAAGAGCCTAGAATCCTAACTGTACAGAAGGAGGAATAGCCAGAGTCTGTACTTATTGGAGTAGCAAAGGGAGACTCCCAAGATAGAGAAGGCTAGAGGCTTGTGTCTTTTGGCAACAGGAGAATGGCTCCTTCTCTACCTTCTCTATCTGCAACTGCAGAATAGGTTCAGTGCCCTGGTAGCGGATGAGGGGATGGAAGCTTTGTCTGAGGAAGCATCAGAGCTAGCTGAGCCTGAAACACACAGCAGCATTAGGAGGGAGTGACAAGAGATAGTAGTGAGACTCCCTCCTGTGGGGAATGGAGGTCCCCATCTGCCAACCTGATTTGCTATCCAGGGAGGTTTGGAGGGACCTCTAGGGAGGGTGCAGGATGATGTGGACAAGAGGCATCGAGAATGACAAAGCAAAGCATGAGGGAGCCCACCTCAATGTATGTACACGTTCATGGAGCCTGGGAAACTAGCAGGAGGAAATAGAGCTCCGTGTGTGCTCACAGAACTACGACATCATTGGAATAACTGAGATGCAGTGGACAGCTCACATGACTGGAGTGCTGTGATGAATCGATATAAGCTCTTCTGGAAAGAGATGGGGAAGATGGGGGTGGTGGGTTGTCCTCTATGTGAATGAGCAGTTTGGGTGTATGGAGCTCTTTTATGGGACGGATGATGGTCTGGTTGAGAGCTTGTTGGTCAGGATCACAGGAGAGGTCATTAAGAGTGACATCGTAGTGGGAGTGTGTTACAGACCACCTGATGAAGGTGAGGAAGTGGATGAAACCTTCTTCAAACAGCTGGAAGAGGTCTCTGGGGCACAGACCCTGGTTCTCATGGAGGACTTCAACCTCCGTGACATCTGCTGGGAGGGCAACACAGCGGGACACAAGCAGTCACCATGATTTCTGGAGGGTGTCAGGGATAATTTCTTGATACAGGTACTGGATGGGCCATCCAGGGGTGTTACACAGTTGGATCTGAAATTCACTAAGAAGAACTGGTTGAGGAGGTGGTAGTCAAGTCTGCCAGTGATTGTGATGACCATGAAATAGTGGAGTTCAAGATCCTGGGGGGAGTAAGAAAGGCAAGTAGCAGAGTAAAGATCATGGAATTCAGGAGAGCAGATTTCAGCTTATTCAGGAAACTAGTAGGTGGGATCCCATGGAAGGAATCTCTGAAGGGCAAAGGAGCTCAGGAAAGTTGGCAGGTCTTTAAGGACAGCATCCTCCAAGTGCAAGAATGGTCCACTCTGATACTTGAGAAGACAAATAGACTTATCAGAAGACTGGTTTAGCTAAGCAGGGAACTCATGACAGAGCTTCAATACAAAAAGGCAGTATACAGGAGGTGGAAGCAGGGACAGGCTACAAAAGAAGAATTTAGAAACATTGCCTGGGCATGCAGGGATGGTGTCAGAAAAGCCAAAGGTCAACTGGAGTTGATGCTTGCAAGGGACATCAAGGGCAACAAGATGAGCTTCTACTGCTACATTAGTAGTAAAAGGCTGAACAAAGAAAATGTAGGCCTGCTGCTGAATGGGGTGGGTGATTTAGTGACGGCAGATGCACATGAGGCTGGGGTACTCAGTGCCTTCTTTGTGTCAGTCTTTGCTGATAAGGTCTCCCAGGCCTCTGTGCCTAGAGACAGGGTTCAAGGAGAACCACTGGTAGTGGAGAAGGATCAAGTCAGGCATCTCTTGAGAAAACTCAACCCATACAAGTCCATGGGACCAGATGGGCTGCATACGAAGGTGCTGAGAGATGGTTGATGTCCTAGTGAGGATGCTCTCTCTCATATTTGAAAGGTCAGTCTTCACTGACAAGGTCTACCAGGCCTCTGTGCTTAGTGAAATGATTCAAGGGGGGAGAAGAACTACCATCAGTGGAAGTGGATTCAGTCAGTGATTACTTGTGAGAACTTGACCCATACAAGTCCATGGGACCTGATGGACTGCATCCAAGGGTGCTGAAAGAACTGGCTGATGCCCTTGCAAGGCTGCTCTCTATCATCTTGAAAAAGTCAGGGAGATTGGGGGAGGTCCCTGACCACTTTAGGAAAGCAAATGCTGCACTTATCTTCAAAAAGCCCAAAGGAATAGTCTAGGAAACTACAGTCCAGTCATTCTCGCTTCAGTCCCTGGGAAAATCATGGAGTGAGTCCTCTTGGAACACGTTCCTGTGCATATGAAGCTGATTGGGAGCAGTCAGCATGGATTTACCAAAGGCAAGTCATGCCTGACCAACCTGATTGCCTTCTATGATAAAATAACTAGATTTGTGGATGAGGGGAGAGAAGTGGATGCCATTTAACTTGACTTTAGTAAGGCTTTTGACACTGTTTCCCACAGTATACTTGTACCCAAGTTAGGATGTTACTGTCTGGATGGGTGGAAACTACATTGGTAAAGTACTGGTTGGCTGATCAGGCTTGGAAGGTAGGGGGTAATGGGTCATACTTTACCTGGAGGCCAGTAACAAATGGATTACCACAGGGGTCTATCCTGGGACCTGTCCTGTTTGACATGTTTATCAGTGACCTGGAAGAGGTGACGCAGTGCATTTTCATCAAGTTTTCAGATGCCCCCAAATTAGGGGTGGGGTGACACCAGTTGATATGCTCAAGGGCAGGGCCATTCAGTCGGGCCTAGACAGGCTGGAGAAATGGACCAAAAGGAACCTCATGAAACTTAAGAAGGACAGCTGCCAAGTCCTGCACCTGGGAAGGAAGAACCCCTTGCAACAATACAGGTTGGGGACTGACTGGTTGGAAGGATTGCTGAAAAGGACCTGGGGGTGGACAGCAAGCTGAACATGAGCCAGCAGTGTGCCCTGGCAGCAAAAAAGACTAACAGCATCCTGGGCTGTATTAATAGGAGTGTATCCAGTAGATCGAGGGAAGTAATTAACATTTGTTAGACCACATCTAGGATACTGTGTCCAAATTTAGGTCACCCAATACAAGAAAGATGTTGATCAACTGGAGCAAGTTCAGCAGAGGGCCACCAAGATGGTCAGGGGACTGGAGTACATGCCCTATGAGGGGAGGCTGAGGGAACTGGGCTTGTTCAGCCTGGAGAAGAGAAGGCTTGGGGGGGACCTAATAGCAGCCTTCCAATACTGACGAGGAGGTTACCGAGAAGACAGAGGAAGGCTCTTCATAGTGGTGCATAGTGGGAGGACAAGATGCAACAGGCATAGGTTGAAATGAGAGGTTCCAACTGGATATAAGGAGAAACAGTCAAGCATTGGAACAGGTTGCCCAGAGAGGTTGTGCGGTCTCCATCCTTGGAGGTTTTCAAGCCTCGACTGGACAAAGCCCTGAGCAACCTGGTCTGACCTCATAGCTGACCCTGCTTTGAGCAGGATGTTGGAGTAGATAACCTCCTGAGGACCCTTTCAACCCTGAGTTATCCTATGAGCCTATGAACTATGTTGCTAGGAAAAGAAGTTTTCTAGTTAAATATTAAAACAAAGTGTGGACTCTCCATCACTGGAGGTCTTTAAGATCAGGTTAAGCAAACATCTGTTTGTTTAGATATAGTTGCTCTTGTCTCTGGGCAGGGCAAGGAGTGAGGTGGTCTATACTAATACAGTCAGACTGTTCTTTGTTATTCTCTATGGCCTAAATTTTGGGTAGGTCCAAAACAGGCTTTTTAAGTGGCAACCTCCTAGGAAAAAACAACAGGGCAGGAAAAGGAAGGGCAAACTTTTCCTTCACTCTTTTTTTCTTGGAATGGGGTGGGGGATGACAAAAAGTGAAGCAAAAAGAAAAATAAGTGGTCTTTCTCAAATACAGAGCAGCCTGCTCTGGACCATCCTTGTTCTCTCTATATGATAACGTGACTTTTTCATGTCCAGTTAACTTTGAGAGTGGCACCATCTTGATGAATTCAGATAGGGTTCCACAGGATAGTCTTTAACAGCCCTGTGATAAAGACCTCTCCATTTCAGTCATACATTGTTCAAGTTGTCAGCTGACTATACCCACATAAACCAATCCACAGGGGTATTTTTAACATGTGCATGTGATAAAATTCAAAATGTGGCTGACTTTGCCAAAAATAGAATGATAAAAAAAAAAAAATCTGTTTTTGAGAGTGCTAGTGTACTGAACATACTTACCAAGGTTTCAAATATTCTATTTGATGGAGGTTTATTGAAGGAGAAGCAATGAGAGGCGATTTGTCTTGGTGGAAAATATACGTAAATATGCAAGGTTCTAGGATCAGAGATTCAAAAATTTGGAATGCCCTGCATCCATCTCTGAAAGAAATAGTAAATGTGCTTGTTCTCAACACATTTTCAAATCTGGTCCTGAGTACCTGGATGGGAAGTGAACACCTCTGAAACTCTGACCTGTAATGTTTGATTTCTGAAACCTTTTTGTTTGGTTGGTTGGTTTTGTTTGGGTTTTTTTTAACTATTTGTCTTTCCAATTCAGGTGAGTCTGAATGCTTTCAATGCCAGAGTAATGTACTTCCTAGCCACATACTTTGTTACTGCTCCTTTCTCTTTCTGAAAATGGCAAGATTAAACAGCCTTGGATACAATAACCATAGTAGTGGAATAGATGACAACTATTATCTTTGAATACTTCTTAGCACTTGTGTTCTTGTACCCCCTGTTTTTGTATAATTCTTCCTAGAGAAAGGTTATATATACATATTGCGAAAATAAAAACGCTATTTGTTAACCCCCCAAAACATTGGAGTTGTCAATATACTATTGCAATTTTCTTGCACAGTATTCCATTTCATGTGGCTGTTAAAGAAGTTATGGGAGCTGCCAAATCCCACAGACTCCGGGACCTGGGGATTCCTCCTTACTGGTTGCTGAAGCCCAGCCTGGCACACTCTAAGACCCAGGAGGTCCCTCCATCCCAGTCTGATGAATGCAAGCTGCTGCTGTTCCTGTTTGCAGCTTCAGCCAGTAGTGAGACTAAATGTGTATCCCAGAGAGGCGCAGAAACACACACACACACACACACACACACACACACACGACACTAACACAGCTGACCACACAGACTGCCACAGACAGAGCGATGCCTTTAGCAGCACTCACATATAACACTACCAGAACTCAAATAAAACATAAGTACAGACAGTCAAGTCCTGTTCCTCCTCTCTGGATGGTCAGGATTGAAGTTCCCTAGTGAAAGCACACGTGCCCTCACTCTCTAGATTCACAAGCACACCCATGTTCACAGATCCCTCAGATATCAGCATGGCCTCTAAATCTATCTAATATCCATGCCTGGACCCTGGGCCCCTTAGCCAGTATGTGGGTCTCCTACTTGCGGGCTAGTCCAGCTTGATGTTTGCTAGCGAAACAGATGCATGCACTCGCACACTCGTCTCACAAGAACCCCCACAATCACAGGTCTGTCAAATATTAGCGCAGGCTCTAAGTCCACCTAATATCCATGCCCAGACCCTGGGCCCCTTACCTAGTCACCTGTTCAGACCTTGAGTCCTTCCAGATGTGGGTCTCCTCCTACTCGTTGGCTAGTCCAGCTTGAAGTTTGCTAGCGAATTATACACATACACACAGAGGATTAAATTCACTAGGGAAATATAAACACACCCAGGTCTCTGATTGCTGGCACTTAAACCTTTCAGTACTCACACATAGGATAGAGAGTGAGATTACACAGAAAAAATAGTTAAGAATAGGATTTAATAAGATAGGATAGACTGCAGTGATCAGGCACAGGGCTCAGTCAGATGAGCGTACTGAGGAGGAGGCTGCTTACACAGGACTAGCCCCTTTTATTACCCCTTCTCTCCATTTTCCCATGCTTGTTTTACCCTGATCCCTCCCTTTCCTTGCCTTTGGCCCTACCCCTAAACATCCCACAGTAAATTTTACATAATCCCACAAGGCCCTTCTGATAGCTCATAATAAGTTTTGCACAGTCCCACAAACCCCCTCAAATATCCCATAATGCTCATGATAATCATGTTTCCCCCTTCTTATCAGTTACAAAGTTCAGGTTGACCCTCTTCAAGGCTGTGTCTGAGTAGTTCCTTTAATGGCCCATCAGTCAGTGACCAAAGAGTTCTATTCTTCGTTATTGTCTCTGTTACCACCTGCTTGTTAATGTTTGCGTCTGTGTGTTTATCACTTTTCTTATTTCTATTATATGGAAAATTCCTTAACCAAATAACTTAATGAACCAGATGCTGTCACATTCTGCATATCCTTACATGAGCACTTATTATAAGATTTTTTTTTTTATCAATTTAGAATGTATATTAATAATCTGGAAATGGATCCAGATTTTTCTCTGAATTTCACCTATTTAAATCAGGAGAATCTGTTCTGAAGTCTAAGAAATCACACCAGTGAGGATAAGGTTAGGTCAGTATGAATAAGAATGTGATATTGACACTGCCTCTCTGCAAAGATCTGCAGCAGTTGCTCTCTCTGTCTCTCTTTGTCTCTCTTTCTCTCAGTAGTTCTCTCTTGCTGCATCTTATCTGTCTCCGTTTCTCTTTCTCTCTCTCTCCCAGACTCTCGCCCCTTCTCTTTCTCTCTCTTTGTTTCTCTGTCCTTCTCTCTCTCTCTCTTTCTCTCTGCCTTTGTCTCTTTCCTCCTGTATCTCTTTCCCCATCTCTCTCCCTTTCTCTCTGACTTTTTCTCCCTGCCTCTCACTCACTTTGTCTCTGACTCTCTCTCTCTCTTACTGTTTCTCTCTCTCTGTTCCTGACTCTCTCTCTCTCTGTCCCTCTCTCACTCTCTCTCTCATTCTCTGTCCATGTGTCTCTCCCTGTCTCTCCATCTCTTTCTCTGTTTCTCTGTCCATCTGTTTCTTTCTCTCTCTCTGCCTTTCAGTCTCTCTCCTGCGGACTTTCCCCATTTCTCTCCTTTTCTCTCATTCTTTCTTTCTCTCACTTGCTGTCTCTCTTTGTCTCTCTCTCTGTTCCTCTCTCATTTTCTTCCTATTTTTCTCTCCCTCCCTTTGTCTCTCTCTCTCTCTCTGTCTTTTTGTCTCTCTCCCTGACTTTCTTCCCCCTTTCTTTGTCTCCCTTTCTCTGTTTCTGTCTGTCTCTCTCTCTCATTCATTCTGCCCCTCCATCTCTCTCTCTGTCTCCATCTGTCTGTCTCTCTCTGTTTCTATCTCTGTTTCTCTATCTCCTTCTCTCTCTCTGTTCCTCTCTGTCTCTGTCTCAATTGGTGTTCCATTTCTTTCTAGTTTAGGTCAGTACTAGCCTTCTAACACTCATTCATTTACAGTGAACCACTGTTCAGACTTAACTGGGGCTATGCACTGAGGTTTAGGGGGATATCGTGGGCACCCTTCCCATAGATTTCCTAATGTAACCGAAACACCCCTTCTCATTATTTAATGGGTTGTAAACCAGAAACTGGGATCCAAGGTGAGTAGGTACCTCTAAACTACTCAATGTATTACCTAATCTCAGACACCCTCCCCCCTACACCTTGATGTAGGAGACATTCATTCATCCAATACCACCCCCCCGACACACACACACCACTCAGTCAAAATTAGCAGATTACACACTTACTGGGAAAAAAGAAAGGAAAAACATTACTGAAATGAAAAATTCTATCATTAGATCTAGTTGTTTCTCTTCAGGTTCTGGTTCTTCAGAAGGCCATTAGTTATTATATCTCCTATTAATAGATTTTAATACTTGATTACATGCTAATACTCCTTTGGTATGAGATGCCATGGCTGCTTGAAGATGGTTAGTGTGGCAGGTGTATCTGCTATTCCACTTGTCACACCCGCAAAGCCATATTGCTTGCATTTTGCAGGGAGCTGAGTAAATCATTCCAGCCAGGTTCACTGCAGGGTGCTTTCTGTTCCCTGGGTAGCTATAGTATAATTAGAGTACTGTGATCAAGTGAACTATAGCCTGAATACAACTACTGAAAATGGAGGGGGAGGTGAAGTGATTCAGGTAATAGGAGAGTCTCCCCATCTCTCCTTTTTTTTTTTTTTTTTTTCCAATCAATATCTTATAGGGAGAAATCAGATATGCAACAGGGGCCTGAGCGCACTCTCATGCAGATGTATAGGAGGAGGGTGTCTAACTTCCAGCTGATTGACCCCACCGTCCCCATCCTTCAGTCCCCCACTCCAGTACCTGATTTCAATCTGGGGTGGTTCAGCAGTAAATTTAGAGCTGGTTCAGTATGAATTAAAACATAGTTCCTGCTGCTCTGGCAAATGAGCCTTGCTCTCTGGGGGGGGGGGGATGTTATTTTGACCCCCTTCCCCCATGGTGACGCCTCCTTCCCCCCCCAAAGAGCAGTGGTGCTACTTTGGGTGCTTCAATTATCGGGGGGAGGGGGTCATGCAGTGGAATGCTTAAATATATAGTAAATTGTAATATGTATCCACACAAAACTAATCAGCCTGGAAGACCAGGAGCATAATGCGTTTTCCCCATAGTCCTAAATTCGACAGCCATGACAATAGTCACTGCCAGGGGTTGTCCCACGCTGATTCTTCGGACTTTACATCGTGTAGTCCTTGAAGTAGGCTCTTTTTCTTCCGGGGGTTGGGTTGGATACGCTCACCGCAGTTCCGTCGGTGTCCCAACTACCGTCAGTGTGTAGGGCTGGGATGGAGAGCAGCAATGTCGCGGCTCCGCTCGGCATATTCATCAGCTCACGGTTCTCTGGGCGAAAGTCTCCTAGAGGGGACATAGGCTGGGACACTTTCCCCTTTGATTAGTACCAGGTGGGTGTCTCCTGGCCCATCAGCAATGATTTCCCCTTCCGACTGTTTGAGTTTACTTAGATCATGCACCCACACAGCATGCCCCGGAGACCCGAAACCTCCTGGTTGCTGGGTGGGCCACAAGGAATCTACTTCCTGGATAGTGGGGACCCCTATCTGCTCACATATCAGTTGGGCTATGTATGGGAAAGTGCGGAAGAATGTCGAGGAGATAGGCGATGGAAGCTAGCCAGACCGTTCTGTGGGAAAAGGAGCATCAACAGGGCATGTGGACCCATAGTCACTTAGTTGAGCCTGTGCCAGGGTGGCGCTGCACCTGGGCTTTGAATCGAGAATAACAATGAGCTCAACATGCTTACTGCGCATGTGTATGGTACATAAAAACATCTAGTGCCCCCCTCGGTGTTCCTCATCCTGGACCGACGCTCAGCGGTGCCAGGGATCCCCCGCTCCATTATTGCCTCGATCGGGAAAATGCCGGGGAACCCCCGTTCAGATGCAGAGGTAATAAATGCTCCATATCGACCATCGTATGCCTTGTGTTTGTGTATCCGTCCCTGCCGGGAGTCCAGGCGGTGCCCCCGCCTCACCCTTACAGGCTATTTGGTCTCCCTGTGTACATCACAGGGGTTGGGATCCAGTGTAATGAATCGCAACTTTCACCTCCTCGAGGTAGTTTGAGTCAATGACCCCTGCCTCAATGTCGAGCCCCCCCCGGAAGGCTAAACTATTACAGGGCACCAAGTAACCATAATATCCTTGAGGTATGGTGATGGCCAACCCCATACTCATAAGAGGACGGCTCTCCGGTTCCAGGGTTATTTCTTTGTGTGCCAATCGCAGATCCAACCCTGCACTCCCAGGCATGACTTGCATGGGGAGGCAGGCTTGGGGGTGCAGCCGTTGCACTCTAAGCACACGCAGCCACTCGGTGGATTTCCCCTTTGAATTTTTCAGAGAGATAGGGAGAGAGAGACAGATCCAGAGAGAGACATCCAGAGAGAGAAAGAGGGACATCCAGACAGAGAGAGAGACAGATGCAGAGAGAGACAGAGAGAGACATCCAGAGAGACAGACAGACAGACAGATCGAGAGAGATAGGGAGAGGGAGAGATCCAGAGAAATAGGGAGAGAGAGACAGAGACAGACAGACAAACAGATGCAGATAGATGGGGAGTGACAGACAGACAGAACGGACACATCCAGAGAGAGGAAGAGAAACACATCCAGAGAGAGACAGAGCGAGAGAGAGATCCAGGGGGAGACAGATAGATCCAGGGAGACAGAAAGAAAAAGAGAGACAGACAGACAGACAGACAGATCCAGGGAGAGACACAGACAGACGGACAGACAGATCCAGGGAGAGAGAGAGAGGGAGAGACAGCTAGACACAGGGAGAGAGAGAGGAGAGAGAGACTTTCAGAGAGAGAGAGAAAGGGAGAGATTCAGAAAGATAGGGAGAGATATCCAGAGACAGAGCGATATCGAGAGAGAGACATCCAGAGAGAGAGAGATCCAGAGAGACAGACAGAGAAAGAGAGAGAGAGACAGAGAGAATAAGAGAGAGAGAGAGAAAAACACAATGAGAAAAAGACAGGCAGAGACACAGAGACACAGATAGGGAGAGAGAGACAAAGAGAGGGAGAGAGAGAGAGAGAGAGAGAGAAAGAGAGCGAGAGAGAGAGAGACATTCAGAAAGATAGGCAGAGAAAGAGAGAGAGAGATACAGAGAGAGAGACAGAGAGAGAGAGAGATGGCCAGAGAGCAAGCACACAGGAGAGAAGGCCAGAGAGAGCCAGACAGACAGAAAGACAGAGGGAGAGAGAGACAGAGACAGGCAGAGGGCGAGAGATAGACAGACAGAGAGAGCCAGACAGAGAGAGAGGGCTGGGGGGGGGGGAGAACTTGGGGCTGTTTGGGAGGAGTTCCAGCCACCCCGCACTTTGGCCATGAGTCACATGAGATGTCCCTTCACATTCTAGAACAATGTCTAGCTTAGTCTGCTGGTTGAACAGTGTTGTGTACCCCCCCCCCCCCCCAGCCTTAAACTGCACCATGAAAGAAAATAGCTGACCTTCTTCACTTTCCTTCTGGGTCTTGACTGGCTCTTGCCTGCTCCCTACCCATGGAGGGGAGCAGGTCTGATTCGGGTTTTTTTCAGTAGCTGATCCCCTGTGGCTTTTTGTGAATACCCCCCCCCCCTTTTTTCATCTCGAAAGGACACCTTTTCTTTGTGGAGGGGCTCCCCAGTACAGCAGAGCCTCCAGCAGGGGGCATCAGACACCTGATAGAAGCCTTCACCATCCTTCTCAAGCGCAAAGATCTTTATATTGCAATATTGCACACAACCTTTTCAGAGGTGGTCGTACTGTTATGGGTACGTGAACCATTCTCACTGCTTTTTCTCAGTGTGAGGAAGAAGACATGTAGGCCTCTACCTCCCTGTGAAAGTGTGCTAAGGGTATTGCAAAATCCATGGGAGAGAAGTACTACTGTACCTAACCTTCAGGTGAGTGTCTAAACAGGAGCTACTGGGTGCTGAACTTGTGGGAGGATCTGGCCATCAGGCCTGCAAAAGAGTATTTGTCCTTTGATAGAGGATAGCTACATCTCCAGAACCCACCCTACTCTTCTCAGTCTGCCTAGGACAAGTCTCCTGCAGTGCAGAGCTTGTGTACTTCATGCCCATGTACTTTTTAGCTATATAATAACAGAGATGCAGAGATAAAACCACATATATAGAGTCAATAATATTGTCTTTGTAGTTCATCAGCCAGATTGTGAGACAACGATTAATATAGCTCCTGATTTCCAGCTAATGATTCCATTCTATAGCATATCAATGTGTTACCTACTTTCCATATATCTGGCTGAGTATATGTTAGATCTCTATATAGTCTTTTATTTTCTTTTGGCAGGATTATAGCATGTCTTTGGTTTACTTTCCTAGGAATAAGCATGGGGCATTTGCCAGCTTCATTCCCACAGAGATATGAGCCTGATTTGCAACCTATTACCCGCTCCTAAATTTTCTAGGTACTGAACAACAGCTCATTTTCCTCAATACTGCTTAGAATCCTGGTTCTAGTCTACTGGTTTCCACATGCTTATTCACAGATTGCACCAGAAAAAAATGAGGATAGAATTTAACCACTGAGTTTTGCAGTATGTTTTCCTGCCCAGTTCTGCTTTTTATGCTTTCAGCTGACATGAAAATGGGGGATGGGGGGGAGCAAACTAGTGCAGAAAAAGGGAGTAGTAGCACTTTTTAAAAAGACATTCATACATTTTAGCAACTGAATGACATTGCTAAGAGCCATGGGTACACGTTAGTGAGCTTGATGTCTGGCTGGTAAGAAGAATAGAGACAAATTTGGAAAAAAATAATAGAATACTTAATTCAAACACTATGCATGAGATAATGACCTAACTCCAGTTTGATCATCTCCTTAAAATTCCACTCCACCAAAGTTTTTTACAGGTCATGATCTCTAAACATATCAGACACCATGCACTGTCTATTCTTGAAAGCAGAATGAATACATAGCATATTTTCTCGCAGCTCTTTATCAACTTTTGAGTGCTGTTGGAAAAAATGTTCAACCAACTACAGGATACTACAGAGCTGTGAAGCTTTGCATATGACATTTAGAAACTAAATATATACCTTTCAAAATCTGGGAACGGGGGGGGGGGGATCTGAATCCATCCTCCCATATCTATCTCTACATATAGCTTTTTTTTTTAAGTAGTTGCTGTATTAGTGGTTAAGCAGGTGTAGCTCAGAAAAAGTGAAAGATAAAAACTTGTTGGCCTCAGCAAGCAGCCATTTTATGTTAACAATGACAAGATTAACAGCAAAGGAATCAGAGCTGGAGCTTTTTGAAAGCTTGTTAGATTTTTGTTTCATGTAAGCAAAGCAATGCATGGGTGGTAAAGACAACCCTCACTATAAGCAAACTTGAGAAACTCAACTCTAGAGTTAGAGAATGGTTACCTATATGTTTTTTTGTCATATCTATGTTATTGTTGTTAGAGGTCGCTGAATCTGGTAGCTGGATAGATGCAAGGATGCTGCAGCTCTGTGTCCCCAGGTTCAGCCAGTAGCAAGGCTGAGCACATATTACTGATAGGCACACACAGAATACACACGCACGCACACACACACACACAGCCAGCCACACAGAACAACATGGACAGGAAATAGTGCATTACCAGTAGCCCACGTAGACAAAGAGCACTCACACAAACATAACAGCATGGACTGCCTGATCCTGTTCCTCCCTGCTGGCTGATCGGGAGGAAAGTCCACTAGGGGAATATATACATACACACACACACACAATGGATCCCTCCAGTAGCTGGCCTTAGACACTCAGTCTATCCAGTATCTGGCCCCAGATTCCCTGGTCTCCCCAGTTGCTGGCACCTGGACATGTAAGCCCCTGAAGTTCACAGCCCCACCCACTACAGTTGCTGGTACTCAGACCTCTTTTCATTACACACACACACACACACACACACACACACACACACACACACACACAAATAGGTCTCTCCGGAAGCTGGTCCAGACCTATAGCCTCCCCAATAGTCAACTCTCAGCCCCCCTGGTCTCTCCAGTAGCTATCTCAGCCCAATTGTCCCTCTCCAGTAGCCAACTCTCAAACTTCTGTTCTCTCCAGTATCTAGCCCCTAGACATATGATCTCCCCAGTAGATCGCTGCCAGTTCTCTTATCCTGCTCACCAGCAACTCTGGCTTGAAGTTTGCTAGTGGCGCACACATGTGCACACACACACAGACAGAGAGCATCCTCACACAGGAAAATAGTTAGAAATAGCACTTAATAAGAAGATAGAACAGATTACGATGATCAGGTGCAGGGCTTGGCCAGACAAGCCTACTGACCAACCTTTTTAAACTCAACAGACCCTTTTTATCCCCCTTCCACTCTATTTTCCCATGCTTGTTCCTCCCCAATCCATCTTGATCCCTCCCTTTCCCAGCCTTTGGCCCTCCCCATAAACTCACACACATTCACACAATCACCTTAAAAAAACAACCCATATTATTATTTACAAAATCCCCAAATTCTCTTTCTTCTGCATCCCATAACGAGTCCTATAACCCCTGTAGGCAATAACCCCCTTCAGTCCGCAAGGTATTCTGTGAAGGGAGTTTCTTTGGTTGACTCATCTCAGTGGGTTTCACACCAGGGACAATGGGCTAATTATTCTCCTTTGATAACTCTAGGAGTAGCCGATTCAGGGTGCTCAGTTTTCACTGATTAGGTTACTTGGATTCCTCTGCCTGTCATTGCTCCTCTGATCCTCCCCAGGCCTTTGTCTTTATAGTGACTAGCCTTTAATCACATAACCTAACAATTGTAATTGACTAAACAAGAATCTGAAGCACATGAACCATTTATGGATATAAAATATACCAGCATCTGTAGTCAACAAAGAAGGACTCCCAAGATTTTATCAATTGGCTTGCACTAGCCATCTAAAAGTTAATCTGTTCTTTTACAGCTGAACTCTGTCAGTTTAGTTGTCAAATTAGAAAGGTCATGGGATCATCAGTGTTCATGATATCAGTAGTACTGTAAGAGCTCTGAGAGCATCCCCCTCCTGGATGTTTGGCTGCTTGGGCTCAGGGCCAACTTGGAGAGAGTGCAGCTGAGGGCTGTCCCCCTTCCCTTTGGTGGCCTTAGGGAGAACACCTCCAGACAACAAGTTGAACATGAGCCAGCAATGTGCCCTTGGGGCAAAGAAGGACAATGGTATCCTGGGCTGCATTAGGAAGAGTGTTGCCAGCAGGTCGAGGGAGGTGAGCCTTCCCCTCTACTCAGCCCTGGTGAGGCCACACCTGGAGTGCTGTGTCCAGTTCTGGGCTCCCCAGTACAAGAGTGATATGGAACTACTGGAGCAAGTCCAGCAAAGGGCCACAAAGATGATTAAGGAACTGGAGCATCTGTCATATGAGGAGAGGCTGAGAGAGTTGGGACTGTTCAGCCTGGAGAAGAGAAGGCTGGGGGCGGGGGGGGGGGGGGGAATCTTATCAATGTGTATAAATATCTGATGAGAGGATGGGGCCAGACTCTTCTCAGTGGTGCCCAGTGACAGGACAAGAGGCAATGGGCACCAAAAAAAAAAAAAACAAAAACAAAAAAAACCACACAGGCAATTCCATCTGAACATAAGAAAACACTTTTTCCACTGTGAGGATGGTTGAACACTCTGGTTGAACAGGTTGCCCAGAAAGGTTGTGGAGTCTCCATCCTTGGAGATATTCAAAATCTGACTAGACACGGTCCTGGGCAACCTGTTCTAGCTGACCTTGTTTGAACAGTTTCAACCTGTAGTTGAGGGTTTCCAACCTCAACTATTCTGTGATTCTGTGATATATTCAAGCTGGGGAAACAATATCATCAGACTATTTAAATTATTGTGATTCACATAGGGAGTGCTAGATTTGTTTACCAATGTTATACATTCCATTAATGGCCATATTGATGGTCTTCTGATTGCTTCTAAATTGTAATTCAATAGTAACCTATAGTTTTGATATAACTAATCATAAACATAATCAAATCTTTCTAAATCTCAGAGGTTCGTGCTTTGTCTGAAATTGGAGGTAAGGAGCGGGATTGATTTCTTTTGGCCAAGTTCTTGTTTTGTTTCTTTATAGCTTTGGTAGAGCTCTATTAAAGAATCAAGCTCTGATATCTTTAGTTAAGCCACAAATGCTGCCAACTCTTGAGAACAGTCAAGTTTTTAGACTTCAGTAATTCCCTGGAAGCCAATAACAATACTAATGTGTCTAAATCTTGGCAAGATTCATTCCTGAGGCACCTTAATAAGCCAAATGATTTTCTAAAGAGCCAAGCAGTCACCAGTTACCTTTCACTTCAGTGAAACACCATTAGAGGCAGATACTGTCTCCCCCAAATCTTCCCCCAAAGGAACTAACACTCCCAAAATAAAGGAATGAAGTGTGCTCTCTAGAATTCCTTCAGCTGGACCTGGGACTCAGGCCTTCTCTCCTCAGCTGTTTTTTCACCACAGTCTACCAACACGAATAGTTAATTCAATGGGATGTGTCTACCAGTGTACATATTAGCAGGTCAAGATAAAATTAAGGGTCTAGCTTGAAAACAAAACTAAGCAAATCTAATGACTAGCTGCTTCCAAAATGGGCAATCCGTCTCCCCACAGCTGTTTCTTCTCCTCTGCTGACATTGGCATATCATCTGACCCCACTGTGAGTTGGTTCAAGGAACTAAACTAGCAGAACACTAATCTTACAAAAAACAAGAGAATCATTTCTTGACAGTGGCCTTCCTGAAACAACTCACCATGAGTTCAATGATGGTACATGGGAAGGGGTAGGAACATGTAGGCAGGGGTGGGCAGAGTACAGGACCACTCTTTTTGGCAATAACTAGCCATCAATTTGGTTTAGTTGTACCTTTAAACCACACACATATCCACAGGCATAGTTTTATCTCATCTTGCCAAGAAGCACAAACTAACTTATTTTAATAGATAATGGATAGTAAGAAGCCCATCTGCTGTGGACTCACTTTCAGTCTTTCAGTTTGGCATCCCCATTTTCTACTGTACAACATGTATGGGATGTGCCAGGAATAGAACATGCTCTGCCAGGTCCAGGTCTTGGGAAATAGAGCCAGCTTATCTAAATCAAAGCAATCTTAATGCTCATCTACAGCACTGCATATAAGAGATCTGAATTCTCTTCCATGTAGTATTTCTCAGAAGGATTTACCCATACCATTCCACATTCAATACAGCAAAATTCTAATCAACACATGTAAATAAGTAGCATCTATATATAGGGCCTGAAGACATAATTAACATTCCTCTCTGATTAAATTGTCACTGATTCTTCCAAATCTTAGGTGAAACTGAGTGTCAGAAGTTTCTAGTGCTTGATCTTCCATCTCCCAGGAATTCAAATTGAGCAAAGGGTCTGCTTCTCAAATCCAGTAGGGTTTTGCCATGCTCCTCTTATTTCCCCTTGACATATTTTCTGTAGCAAAAATACTGAGCTTAGCAGTTTTGCCTGTTTTACATTCCTTTTATGTCACCAGAAGTTGAGCTGTTTTTATGTATGACCCTTATTGGACAAGCTGCTTGGAAAACTACCAGGCTGAGATAATTAGTAAAAAGTTATTTGCTTCTAGGTTCTCAAAGTTCTCATTTTCTAGGAAAAGAGCACAAAAGTTTAATAGTTGAGGATCAAGCTTTAAAGTCCAGGTGATTGACTTCTCTTACTAACTCTGCTATCAGCTTTCTTCAAGGGTACTAGCTTGAGGTCAAACTGATCATTGTAGGTTCCTAACATCAAACTTTCAGACATGCTGAAGTCATAGGAATCTGCAGAGGCTCCTCACTTTTATGAGGTCAGATATGATAAAAAAATATCTAACTTCAGCTACCCAAGTTGGAAGGTATTAACCTTAAATTTCCCATGCCTCAGTTTCCTCTTCCACAAAATGAAGACAATAGCATATCCTTATCCCTTGGACAAAAGGCATGTTGAGAAATGTGCTTAAATACTCATAGGGAGTATGTTACAGATATGCAAAGATTTTTGTTTAAAAATGTATGCTAATTTACATGATTATTTCAGTAAATTGTGTCTCATTAAAAAAATGATTGAATAGATCTAGATTATTACTTTTCCAGATTTTCATTTTGATTTCAGTCCTTTGAAATGTGTAAAATAAATATTTCAAAATCTTGTAAATTTGCATGAGGTGTGGAAAATAATTCCCCCCTCAGCTCCTCTGCTCATCTCTATCTGTATGTGAATCTATCTTGTCATTCACCTTTTACTTCATCTTTATTCTGTATGTATTTCTTCTCATCAGTCTTAGCTCTCTAAAATTATCCAGGCTTAATAAATTTTATACATAACTCGCTACTGCAGCTCTGTATCAAAAGGAAAAAAGTGAATAGTTATATTTGCTTGCATGCAAATATATATGTAAAAATATATATGTATAATTATAAAATATAAATTATAAAATATAATTTATATATATATAAATTATATTTCTTTGCATGCATCAGAGGGGAAAAAAGTAACAATTTATTACAAAATCTGACACAAATACAAACCCATACCTCCCATTTGATATGGTATCACTGTAACTTACAACTGAAAAACAGTCCCGTGCAGGAGTTCTTTTCTGAGGAAGAAGAGAAAAGTTAATGGGGAAACCAACTGATAATATTTGATGTGTTTGGAAGGATATGAGTTACAAGGAATGGCAAAAGACCAAACATCATTGTCTTCTGAGCTGTGGCAGGCAGTTGCAGTAGTCAAGTAGAGGAATGTATTGGTAGACTGGCTGAGCAAAGAGGAATCCGGCCTTGCCTTCCTCCACTACGTAGCCCTCACATCTCCCACCAAAAGCTTGTTGCAGGGTGAACAATATTTTTGTGAATTTCTTTCTTTTGTCACTTTAAATCTCAAAACAGGCACATTCCATCAGAAAAACAAAACAAAACAAAAAAAACAATCATTTTCTTTTATTGTCCTACTATTAACCCTGGACTGGCACCTACCCTGCATCACACTCAGATGCACACCCATTTGCCAGGGAAATGTAAAATAATGTCAGCTATTCTGATTGATATCTGTATTCCAGCAGTGCCTAGAACTTCTTCTGCCGTAGCTTTCCCTTCCCCTTCTCCCTCGTCCCCAGCTGTACATAAGAAAAGAACTAGCAAGCTAAGCAAAGATATGATGGAAAGCAGGAATTCAGAGAGATAAGGTGAGGCCAGTGGCAGGACTAATAATAGAAACTGGCTCTACGTTTTACCTTCATGCCTTATCCACTAGCCTAGATGCTCCCAAAGTATAGCAGCAGTTCCCAATAGCCTTTGTGCAAGCATTCCTATAAAATTGGGGTAAGCCATTTCAGGCAGTTTTCACCACTTCCTTCTTACTCAGGCTCTAGGACAACAAGTACTGGATGGATGGGCAGACGTGGCAGGGAAGAGGGTGCTGAAGCGGGAGGAGAAATCAGTGAGAAAGAAGGACTGGTCCTAGCAGACAAGGAATGTTGGTGTGATTTTGGTGTCCTAGTTTAGCAAAAGATTTACAATAGAAGGATAGGACAGAGGCATATCTCCTCTTGGTCACATGTGGCCCACTATAAAAACAGAAGTTACTACTGCCTGTGGTACCTTAACAAACTAAGATAGGGAACTCTTGGTTTGGACCACACCTCCTCTTTAACACAGACTGATAACAGTTGACATCTGATATGCAAATGGTGCTGGGCAAAGGAGAAATATTATCAGAGGTTTTTCCCATTTGGTTGCAGATGGTTGTTGTTGATTTTGATCTGTTGTTTACAAGGTAGCTGTAGCCTTGTCTTCCCATACTGGATAGCATCCCAGTTATTCATGTACTTACGCAATTTTTTGACAGTGCATTTAAGACTATTTGTCATGATTACTCAGCGATTTTTAGAGCAGAATGTAGTAAATCACCTTTTGGAGTAAATGTTTCTTTAAGAGGCTTGGGATGAAAAGTAATGCTACCTTGAAACATTCTGGTTAAGCCTAATTGTTAGAGTTGATTGATGATCAGTCAGAGAAGGCTACAGAGCCCTTTCTCTCTCCCTTACAAGCACTTACCTATAAGATTGTTTTTAGAAGAGATGTTAGTTTATCCAATGCTATATTAGAATGTCACCACAGTTGACCCCTGCTCAGAACTTTCATCAGTCACTGGCTAAGAATATTTTGCTATCTATCTCTGAGTGCATAAACATGAAATGCTCTTTATCCTCTGCGCTGGTTTCTTAGTCAATTCTGAGTGCAACCAAGGTCAGGCACTAACTCTTCTTGCCAGAAATTGATTTATGCTTGCTTAACAGAGAGCCCAAGTCAGGTTAGGGTCAGCCCCTTGATCCACAATCATCAACTAGCAGGCAGCTTTATGTTATGCCAAGGCTACCATGGATCAGGCAGTCTCTCAAGAATAAGGAAAGACAAAAAAAAGGCAAACCATGCTCCATGTCTGCCCTGCTGAGATTTAGGACCTGAAGGAACAAAGTTTCTAGGAAATTACCATAAGCACCATTGAGTTATGGGTCTCTTGCAGGGCAGACAAATAGAAGTCAGTCAGTGTCACTTTGATATTCTAGTGCTGCTCATTTGTAACAAACTATAGAACATTTTGGTTTGACAGCAGCAGGCCCTGATGAGATGCCTAAACGCATCCATAAATGCCTCCTTTGTTGATAAAATGCTGTCGTGGGATGACTGATCACTTTACAGTCCCAGACTGTGAGGGTTTCGTGTGGCACGAGGGAGGGGAGGAGGGGAGGAAGGAGATTTACTGCGTGACTCCAGAACTTGTTTCAGAGATGAAAATTTACTACACAAGTTACAACAGTACAAAGCAACAATTCTTAGCAACAAACTTACTTCAACTAGAATACTTATTTTCCAATTCTAATTGATCTTACCCACACATTGCCTGAGCAGCCAACGTACACTCAATCCCAGGGAAGTAACTGCGGGAGGGCGTCCCCATCCCAAGGGGATCCGCAAGTTGGCAGACCCACTGTCACCCACAAAGAGCCAAAGACAGCCTCTGGGGGCCAACCTATTTATACCCTTCAGCGGAAGGTGGAGGTGGAGTCGCAAGGCCAGTTGCAGGTCTCTTCGCACAGTCGCAGTCCCTAGCTCTTGGCTGCTGCAGGGTTCAACTGAGGATCGCACCCACAGTCATGGGGTGGGGGGGGGGGATAGCCGAACACCCCCCCAATGGCAGGCTAGCTGCCTTGAGCACTCTTCAGCACTGCAGAAAGGAGTTTGAGTGACTGCGAATGACTGCTTTATTCTTGCAGTGGCAGTCCCAAGGAGAGATCCCATAGCCAGGGTAAGAAGGAGTTAATTCCAGTCCCCAATGATTAACACTGCCCCAGCAGTGAGAGCAGGTGTTATCTCCCAAGGTCCTGATGAGGAGGAGATAATTCCAGACCACCCCATTTAACACTGCCCCAGCAGTGAGAGGAGGCTTTGTTTCCCAGAGTCCTGCTGCCCAAGCAGGCCTTATCTCAAAGCCTTGACCTCCTCCCTTTCAGAGTGTGAAGCACAGGAATGCAGACTGCTTGTAACTGGCACCAGATGAGGGGGGGAGCTGGGAGCATCCCCCCACAAATGCTTTTGTTGGATTTTGGGACACAGTCATATGATGTGGCCTATCTTTGATACAAGCCTTGCCTGTACATGGATATGCACAAATATAATCCAAGTAACCCAAGGCAAACCTTTGACACTGACTCAGTCAGTTCAAATTCACATGATATGTGAAACCAATACAAGCTATGTGTTAGACTAACCTACACAGAGAGTTCTGGAACTCCCCAGGTTCCAGCCCTGGAAAGTTCATTTCCTTTTGCCCCTTAAATCTCTGTTTCATGTTAGGACATGATCTGCATGCCTATTTCCTCCATTTTATCCCTTTCTCTCTGCTCCTTTGCCACTTATCTCATACAGTCCCTCATTTATTACCAGGAAACCAACAGGTGCTTGACAGATGGCAATTTGCCTGCTATTAATTTCTGGGAAACTGCTCCCTCAGAGAACTTATTTGTTCATTTTGTAGTCCTTATTGGTATTCCTGATTGGTGATAAGGAAGAAGAATAATTAGACATAAATGGAACATTTTGACTGATGTAATCTACACAGCAAATGCCTGTACAGCAACAATCACAACTGTGCAGGAGCTGGCAAGAAGTTTTGCACAGAGGTTGTATATAGCATTCAGAGAGCTGGAGAGCTGGTGAACTACCGTACATCTTTCTGGAGCCAGCTGGGATATCAGTGAAAGGAGGAAGGTATCACTTCTGAGAGTATTAGTGTTGATTAACCCCATTCTCCAGGGTCCAATACCTTCAAGAAAAGCCAAACCTTAAAAGCCCTTTAACCAATTTTAACAGGCCTGTTATTTGAGGCAATTAAAGAGATTTTTTTTAGCCATAGCCAACCATTCCACAGCTCAGCAAGACATGTGCACGCTCCCCAACACCTCTTTGTGAACGAGGGAATCCCTGTCATCTTCGTGGATGTTATTTTTGCATAGACTTTATGTCTGTGAGTGTGTACACACAGAGGAACTTCTGCATGCACCAGTCCGTAAGAATGTAACTGCATGCTTTGGTGAGTGTTCACAAACACTGTCTGTCAAGCCCACAGGTTCTGCAGGGTGGAGTTACAATTTACAACAGCCCATTGCACAAGCCATAGTACAAATCTGCTCTGGTACAATGAGTCAGAGGAGAGCCCTACCAAGCAGGACAACAGATGGGGCTGTTCAGGAGAAGGAATGTTTCTTGGTTGGTCAATAAGAGCCTTAAGAAGTATTTATTTTATGAACCAAGATTAATATCCTTCAATTACAGAGAACCATGAAATATTATTGCACTGGGAAAGTTTCTGGAATTAGATTAGTTTAGACAGCAAAAGTTTCCTGAATACTGACCACTGGGATTAAAAAAAAAAAAAAAAAAAAAAGGAAATAGCAAAATAGCATGTAATCTGATGCTTTTTGTGTGTTTTCCTTCTCTTTGTATCAAAGGAAATACTGAATGCCTTTGAGGTAACACCAATGCAAAATTAGGACTCTCTCCTGGTATGCTGGCTCAGAGATCTGTGAAAATGCTGTATCAGTTTTGTTGTTGGTGTTAATATTCATTCACACTTTTAAATGAGTTTCCTTTGTTTATGTTCATACCCCTTTTGTTTTGGCTTTCTGTGATTCTTTCACTGAACAACCTTACTGACAAGAATGTTCATCCCAGTGACTACACACATTCCATCAAAGAAGCTCAGATTTTATATACTAGATATTAAATACCAGGACCAGCTCACAAATAAGTTACAAACCAAAAAGAAAATAGCTATTAGAATGACATAGTTGAACATTTCAAGAAAACAAATGAAAGGATAGGGTTCTATTAGGTACAGCACTCACTCAAAAAATCCACTCAAGGAAACATAAGAACCCATCACCTTCATTAGTCCTTTTGACTCCCCCCTTTCCAGAGTTATATCTGATGTTGAGATCCCGTCCCACCACAGCTACTCAGCAGACAAGAATGGCCTATTTCCATGTATGGGAAGTCAAGCAAGTATGGCAGAAAGCCAGCATGGATGAACAGGGAACTCCTGACTGAGCTCAAACACAAAAAGGAAGTACACAGAAGGTGGAAGCAGGGATGCACTACTCAGGAAGAATATAGAGACATTGTCTGAGCATGCAGGGATGAAGTTAGGAAAGCCAAAGCTCAGCTGGAGTTGAAACTAGTGAGGGATGTGAAGCGCAACAAGAAGGGCTTCTATAAGTATATTGGCAGTAAAAGAAAGACTAAGGAAAACATGGATCCATGTTGTAGACAGAGCGATCTGATTAAATAAAAAAGCCTCAACTTCCTATGCCTGTGTCCCACAAAAGGCAGCATTTGGATCAGTGGTTTACCTGTGTGCAAATCCTTGTGTGGCCAGAACCTTTTACTTAGTAAATCCTAACTTTAAGCAGTACTTAATATACAATAACCTCTGGAGGACTGACTCCCAAAGGCGATGACAGAAGTCACATACCTGCTACTGCAAAATGGTGATAGTGGTGATAGCAGTGGTGATAATTTGTATGTAGGATTCTTAGTCACATGTAGCTGCTCTATTTTTATTTGTTTATATGGACTTTCAAAAGAAGAAAGCATTGTAGTAATAATTTGCTTGAAAAGGTCATTGGTTTGTTAATCTGAAGGGGGGGGGTATTTAATTTTCAACCAAATGTAAAAAAAGATTTTGCCAGCCAATGTAATATTAATCAGCTCTGACTGGCTGTTGCATTGCTGGAATAGCCAGGCATATGCTTCAGTTGTCAGGTTCAGTTCTCTTTCAGTTTTCTTTAATTCTCTCAGACAAGACTAGTTCAGATTATAGCTGTGCTGGCAGCCACAGGCTTTTCAGGGAAGTACTCCTTTCTCTATGACTCAAGGATTCTGAAATAGAAATAACTTAATCACATGAAGAATACCTGCTCCCTCCCATAGCCCTCTTCATTCTTCCACCTAGTCATGAGCCAAGCACATTGTGCTCTGAAAATCTGCCACGCTAGAGTAGAATGGTATGGGGGAGGATGGGGACATCAGGCAGTTACCAATGCAGTGGACTTCAGATTTATTCCCCCTTTTACAACCTGTTCAAAGGGAAATTTGGTTGTTTCAAGGCAAAGAAGGAATTTGGATCTTCAATTAACATGATTTATCAGATTCCATTCTTAATACTGATGGTATGATCAAGGTGCAGTGTAGTTTACCTGTGTGAAGTCAGAATAACCTATTTATTCTCAGCAGACTAGTTTCTCTACTTGGATCTCTGTAAAAGATCTTGAAAATGAAACCAAGAGCATCTCTGACTGCTAAAATATGACCATGAGAAAAAAAATAATTCATGCCTTTGTACTAATCTTCTGATATAAAGCTGTGAAAATATCAAAACTTAAATGAATGCATCTAATTGTCAAAACTTAACTTCCCTGGTCAAGAAATCTTATAAAACATCATTTCTTATTTACTTCCAGATGGAACAGACGTATGGCAAAAATAACTTTTCTCAGTAATTTTGGCTGACTTATTTTCATCTCACTAACGTTATTGTAAATATAGGCAGTGCATGATTTCTTCTTTCTGTCCCAAGGAGCAGAGACAAATGAAAATCTAAATAAAAAATGTTAAGCTTAGCTAAAAGGGTTCATTCAGGTTATAGGATAAGAGATATTTCATCAAAATAGATTTCCATCATTTAATTTTATCATGCAATCTAACTACAGACCTGGTGGATAAAATCTGGGAAAGAAGTACCTCACTGGTAAGGAATCTGGCTCTGAACTGACATGCACTGAGAATCAGAAGAGTTCATTTGGGCTGCAAGTTAATGCATAAGCTGTTTTTTTGGTTTTGGGTTTTTTTTTTTTTTTTTTGCTTTTATCCATATAGCAAAACCATATTCATGGCTTAAAGCACTGAAAATAATAAAACTTTTATTTTAGCTTTTCAGTGATTGACATTATTTTCTGATTTACTTAGTGCAAATCCTACATATGTATCAGGGAGCAGCAAGGGCTGGCTGTTCCCTAAAGGATAGGGAGTTGGGAGCCAAGTGTGGTAACAAGGTCAGCAGAGCAGGGGCCTCACCAGCCAGGGCCCAGTCCCACAGTACTCAAGCGAGGTGAGCAGGGTGGGCCCAGGGGTGGCAGCTGGGATCAACCAAGAGTCCAGATCACCAGACAAGTTTGTGGTGACAAGGCAGGTCAAAGGTCAAGCCAAGAAATCAATCTGCAGATCAAGATCAGGTGCAGTTGTTACAAGACAACCCTGAGAAGCTCAGAAAGAATGTTTGAAGTAGGTAGATTTGGATAACTTCTATCTTAGATAGAATTTGCTTAGCATGAGTAGCCACACACTTGCTTAGCAT